>NC_142503.1:8775000-9975000 GCF_057876585.1 Rhinolophus sinicus | reverse complement strand
GCCTCCAGGGCACAATCCCTCAACAGGAAGAAGGCCTCACCCTGGCTGTTCCCACACAGCCCGTGCAGATTGTCTGCAGAAGTGAGCTCTTCCTGTTAGAGGCTGGATAAATAATGTTCAAAGGAAAGCATAAAAAAGGAAATAGGTAATAGCATAGTGGGGAAAACGCTACTGAATTTAGATTTTGGCTCTGTTTCTAACCAGATGCTTAGTGGTGGCCAGCTCATGGAACTTATCAGCACTTAATGTCTTTGCAAATGGATATGCGATGGGATGGTCACTCAGCCCCTTCACAGCACAAACATTCTTTTATACTCTGGTGAACCCTTTAAAGTGATTTCAGAAAATAACAATAAAATGAAGTAAAATAGAATAATAAAATAAAAAGCCTTATCTTGATACCATGTATTCTAAAGCTGAACTGTGCATTGTTGCCCTCTGGTGGATGGCACATGGCAATGCTGAGTCACACGTACTGGAATATTACCTGGGTATGGTGTAAAGCAGCCATTCTTCATCCCTTCCCGCCCAGGAAACTTGTGTTTTGAGAATGAAAGATCATGTTCCCTCTGCTAGAGCCTCAAACAGGCAATAGTGCTATTGAAGCCCAGGACTTCTGGTTCTCCGTGTTTCACACATCGGTGAATATAATAGTGCAGTTACAGACAGAAAACTCCAATGGAGCCAAAGCCCAGCACGATTCTTTTCATCCACCAGTCAGGTGGCCATAAGCAAGATGGAAAGGTTTACTTCTATTTGAATAGCCTGTGATTTCTGATCAGAGGGATTTTAAATGGTTCTGGGCAAAATTCAACACAGTATCCAATTAACATGTTCTAGAACTGGAAAGCTCCCTGTTTACTTCTCACTGTACGAGTGCATTAGACAGCTTCCAACCCTAATCATTCTGAGCATGATGTGGCCCACATGATTGTAAGTTCCCAGGGCCTCAGCACCAGACAGGGAATGCACTTTCCCATGCTCACGTTCACAAACCAGCAATATCAACATCTTTGAACATCCTGAAACAGCCGAAGAACAGATTATACGGTCCCTGAGAACTCACTATGTGCCAAACACTGTTCTAAGGACAAGAAATACAATGGGGCACACAAACAGACACAACGATTGACCTCAGAGAAATAAAACGCCAAGACAATCCTAAAAAGCATAAGACAACCAGAAGTTTCCTATGAAGCATCACCATGCAAAAGCCCTTTAAACTTCCAGTTAAAAAAAAAACCTCATTCACTTTGTACACAAACGGACAGGACTTGGGGTGGGGATATCATTCCAAGGCTCTTAATTATTATTATTTAAGGTTGGTTCTATATGTTAATGGTGGCTCCCATAGAATATTTGAAGGAAGCCAACAACAACAGAAAAAGCTCAATGTACAGCAAGAAAGCAATCCTATATAAAGTAGACATACTCTCAGTTTGGCTTTGAGCAAGTAACAATAGAGACTGAGAAAGTGATATTTTCCTGGAGAAGACAAGAAAAGCTATAACGAGAAGCAACAGTTTATATCACCTCACTGGATGGGTAAACCATGGGCAATGAGGCTGCCAGAAAGAAACCTGTGACATTTAGGAAATCTAAGACATTTAGAAAAACTGAGTTCAGAAGATAGTTTGATTAATGGAGGAGAAGAATCATTCTCTTGGGTCTTTAATTTGGGCTGAGTTGTAGGAAAAGATTGATTTAGTTACCAGGAAGTTTTTATTTGTAGATTCTAGAGGGGGCCAGAGAAAAGGTCGGCTTGCTCATGGATTAATGAACAGTCAACTACAGTGGCTGAGAAAGCGGGGCAATGCTGGGTGAAGGCCAGGTGAGTGACACAGGGAAAGAGTGTGAGACAACCAGAGACTGAACCTTCAATGTGGTGACTCATTCCCGTCTGTGGGCAATAAACACTGTCAAGGGAATTTCAAAATGGCCTATTATTTGAACAAATAAAATGCCCATGTTGAGGATGGATGCATCCATTGCTATGATTGTTTAAAACCAATTCCATGACTGACGTCATATATTCTCTAATCATGAACAACAAAAGGAAAAACAACTCTAATGACAGCTGCACTTTTATAAAGATAGAACATTGGCCTTTGATGTGGACAGAAAGCTTTGCTCTCAAGATGTAGGGTCGTTTTCAAGGCTGTGCACCTTAAATCCAGCCGTCATTGTAGTAGAAGTGGGTTTTGACTTTTGGAAGAAAAGACGAGAGATCAAAAGATTAGCAATTCTGTGTAAATAACAGATATGCTTTGTATTAACATCAGGTGAAAGCTAACAGTAGTGGCAGCTTGAATAATCAAAGAAACCTGAGAAACTTTCCACAAGAAAGCCCTTGTTGGCTTCATGACCCTGACATCTCTATTTATTTATTTAAATGCATTGTAAAATAAAGCAGGGCTGGGGAAAATGAGAATTTTGAACAACATATTATACTATATAACTCTAAATGCAACTTTGCATGATTGGTTATAGGGCCTAATTAATGCATGTGTTTTTAAAGCCATAATGTTTTTCAGGCACATCATTTATAGTTGATTAAATAGCATGTCTTGTCATTTCTATCAATAAATTCAGCATTGACATAATTCCCTCTCACATTAATATTTCAAAATACAAATCACTTCAGATAATAGCCCCTTTCTTGGATGTCAACCCCCTAAGTGAGGTCTGTATATATTGGCAAACACTCATTTGAGCCCTAAGCAAAAACAAAGACATCTAAAGTTAAACTTCATTATTTTTAGTCAACTTTAGGAGTCTATTAAATAACATGATCTTGTCACTCTCCCCAACCTACACTTTCGTGTGAGGATTTGATAAATGTCACATCAGTGAGTAAGGTAAGGAAGCAGAACTATATTTAACGTGACAGATGTAAGTAGCTGTCAGGTTTGGGATTTGAGGCCAAGTAACCCTTTAGCTCCTGCCTCTGTGAATATCTACAGATCATGTAATTCTCCTGAGACCATGAAATTGGGGAGAAGGAGCTTTATGAATATGGGGGTTTGGATTTGTACTGTCAAATAGACTTCAGGTTTTCAGTTTGGCTTAACTGCTGTTTATTTTTATTTTTGTTTGGTGCTTAATAGAATTAAAGCATAGAATAAAATTATACCAAATCCCCTTTTTGCTCCAATCCTGCTTGTTAAATAGGGATAATGAATTCAAAAGGTTATTTTTCAACCAAGCTGATGTCCGTTTCTCATCTCCTGAGCTGCCTTACATGCTGAGAAGTGAAAAGATAACCCAGAAATAATGCCTAAGATTTTTAAAAAGTACATTTGATTTGATTTGGTTTGGTTTGATAGGCTAGTTTTCCACAGAGAATGGAGAAAATGTACTCCACGCCTCTAGGACCCCTGGGTCTGTAAGCATAGGAGTAGGTTTTTCAGCTCCATGAGGTCTCTATGTCTATCCACAGAGGTGCTGGGGAGGGAGAAACAAGCCTGTGGGTGCCTCTTCCAGAATATTACACCACGTACTTCACTTCCTTGTACCTTCAAGCCGAAATGTGCTCTGGGAGGAATTAATTTTCCCCTCAAGAGATGATTGCAGTGAGTGAAAGAAATATCTACCACTTTCATCTTTTTTAATTCCAAAGCAGCATAATGGAAGAACAGTCTCTGCTGGAGAGCTCACCTTTTCTATATTAAAAACAAAAAATAAAAGGCAAGAGACGTGCCCTGAAATTTAACTTTCAGAAAATATTTTCACAGAAGCACGTACCCAAGCTGCTGTTCCCAACCTTGGGGACGAAGCTAATGATGTCAGTGCCTTGAGAGAGGAGCACAGAAAAATCATCTCTTTTGACTAATATGATCAACCTCAAGCTTATTCTCTTCATTTTTCTCTACAGTAACGTTTCTGAGGATAGTTTTATAAGGCTTTTCAAAAGGAATGATTTTAGGGCACATAAAAGGGTTCTTGCTAAGCATTTTGAGATGTAAGGGGAAAAGTTTCTATAAAAGAAAGGGGAAAAAATGTTCAATTATTGCTGCTAGGAAACACTGAGTACTTCTTTCCTCTGAGATTCTTGGGAGTCATTACCCTTAACGCCATTTAGATAACTATTAGTCATGACTCATGGTTACGTGGTCAGTAGATACTTTTCTAGACGGGTTTTGTGCTTTGTCATACGCATAATGAGTTGTTCTTGGTGCAACATCAAATGTTCAGTTAGATGTAAGAAAAGGGACAGAAGTCAGGAAAGGAGAAAGGCAGAGGCAAAGGGGTACCTGGTATGCTTAACAGATTCTAGTTGTCCATGGAAGCAAGTTATAGAACAATTTAGATCGGTTGTCCACACAAAGAATTTACCAGAAGATTATCTCAATTGACGTTGGAAGCTTTGGGTTCTCAAATATTTCAAAGGATCATATAACAGAAATGGCTCTTTATACAGGCATGGCTTTCATTGTAAGCACTATAAACAACTGCCTTTGTGGAGTCGTAGATGAAAACACAAAATAAACAAAGATTTGTCTTATTCCAACAAGCTTTTGTCAGGAAGAGCACTTTCCATTACATCAAAGCACACATACCTCTTGCTAATTATTTCTTTCTCATCAGATAAGAAATGCTTTCTTTATCAAGGGACAGATAAGGATGTCCTCTAACTAGGTAGTTGTCCTTTTGACACTGGGTAATAGTATTCCAGTCTGGATTGACTACAGGCTAGTACAAGAATAGCAGCTAATAGGAAGTTAACAAATTGCCAGGAAAGAGATGGAGAATTTCAGAGGTACCATTTTTCTCTTGCCAAGATGTGGAGGCTCTTTTTTTTTTCTGCAAAAGTCATTATAAGGTATAACCACTCTCCTCTTGGAATAATACTTCAGTTGTGGCTTTCCCCTGCCAATCCAAAAAGGGTACACTTTTTTTTTTTTTTTTTTAATCTCAGTGTCTTCTACTGGACTTGCACTCAGTTTAATTGAAAAACAGAGCAAAGGTGAACGGTTTAAAACATTACTACAGTACTTTGCCTATCTGCAAGTGGAAATATGGCTTACGTTTCCTGGCTCTACTTCACTCATGTTCTTATTTCCTCAAAAAAAGAATAAAGCTGATAGTGACACAGGGCTAGTTAACACGTTTCTCACTTCAGCCTCCACTCCCCCAGGTCCCAGTATAAGAATACACTGATTTTACGTTGTACGTTTTTGTTGTTGTTCAGAACAGTGCACCCATTACACATAGTAAGAGTTGTGAGGGTGGTGGTAGTGATTGGAGTAGCCATAACAGTAGTAATTAAGGTTAATTGGGAAGATGCATTATAAATATTAATTAACATTTGCTTTCTAGATCCTAGTTGCTGTGCTGAGTACCTTCCATACATTATCTAATTGAATCCTCACAATAACCAATGAGGTAGGACATATTATTATGCTGATTTTTCCAAAGAGGAAACCACGCTATGAGAAGCTAATTAACTTGCTCGAGGTAACACAGCTGGTAAATGACGGAACACCAAGACTTGAATCCAAGTAGACTAACTCCAGAGCACCCCACTTTTAAGAGTGTTGATGTACTTCTGTCATTGAATTAATAAATGAAGATAAAGACGAATCTCCAAAATGCCATTCCCAAGGCCTCCCTTGTTATTATCAATGCTCTTTGAATTTCCAGGATGCCAACATTATCACAATATTGTTAGCACTAACACTTGGAAACATATCAGAGTGTCACATACATTTCTGGAAGCTAAGACCTAATTTCCCAGAAGACCTACCTTGAAATTTGTGTGCAAATTATTGTAATGAATATATTTGTATTGGGGTGGGTACTCCAACTGGAAAAAAAGAGAGAACGTACTCCTTCCTTCACATATTCCCCTAAAAGTACATCGACAGCTCAGATAAGCCAACTAGGGTGGCAACAGAACTGGGACTATACTATCAGTTTCTTCTCACTGGTCAGGAGCTGCCTGGGTGACATGTACAAGATGACAAAAGCTTTGCCATCTCCATCAGTGAAACAGCCATAGAAAGACTCTGCTTTGAAGAGTTTGCCTGAAAGTTACATAGTGTCAAATGGCTCAATCCTTCCACTCTGTCTTATTACAGTAATCTTGGTGGTTGGCTCCCCCAAATCCATCCAACCCCAACTGGTGAACTATGGTGATGCCATTCCCCCTGCTGGTAGTTGGCTTAGAAGTGGAATCCAATTCATTCCTAGCCAAAGAACTTTTGGGAAAAGCTTCTCCTTCTTCCTTTGGATTATGCCCTGCATGCTTCTGGAATCGCAGCCATGAGGTCTACACATGGTAACAGTCAAAGTGAATAGAATTTCCAGAAAATGAAGCTAGGGTCTTGAGAGAACACAGCAGGAGCTGGCATACCTATGAAATGCCTCTTAAGTGAGATGAAAAAGTTCCTTCCATTTCCTTCCATTTAAATCGATTTGAGTCAGAGATTTCCGTTGCTCAAAACCTAAGTTGTCCTGACAGCTTCTCTTATTTAAAACTCAGAAATTCTTAATCATCACTAGGGATGTAGAAGACATTCAGAATTGTGCTTATCTCTGTAGAAATTAGTACCTGCAAACAGCACATAAACCAGCCAGCCAAAGGCACCTCCACAGAAATCATTTTGAACAGTGTTTACAAGGAATGCCTGGGCTGAATGAGAGGGAAAAAAGATCCTCTTCTCACGATCTGTTGCACATCTAAATACACAGAAGACAACAAAACAAAGCTAAAAGAATTTTTCATAAAGGTCACAAGTATGACTGAGACAATCTTCTCACGAACACTCTTCCCAGTGCTTCATACCATGAAAAGTATTTTCAAAGTACTTCTTGTGCAGCACATTTGATGTTCACCACCACCCTGGGATTTAGCTGGACCTGTATTAACTTCCTTTAACAAATGAGAAAACTATGATTCAAAGAGATCAAATGATTTGCTCTTATCAAAGGCACATCAACAACTAAGACCCAGGTCCCCTGATTTGTATCTCAATGCTTTTTGCGTTGCCAACAACTGGGGGTCAGAACAGCGGAATGAAAAGGATATGAGCTTTCAATTCCAGCTCTCCTCCTAAGTGCTACTCACTAAACATGTTACTTTAGCCAAACTACTTTGCCTAGTACTTAACAGATGCTCACAGATGACTCTCATTACGTTTATTGTTGTTTCAATAGCCCTCCTTATCCTCTGTCTTCATTGTGGGGATACACAAACTCACAACCATGCATTAGAGAGTAAATATTAAATGTAAGGTCTTGCTGAAGTCAGACAAGTGACTTCGACCATGCTTACCTAAACTAAATCATTTCTGATTTTTAACATCATTACCTTTAGCCCTTGGAATCATAAATGACATTTACATGATTAAGTATGTTCATGTAATAGCTTTTATTATAATGGTGATTGCCTTGCTGTGTAATATACTTATCAATAAAGTGATAGGGAGTAAACTATTCCTAATGAGAAGAGTTTTCTTGCTCAGTTCCTGCTAACCCTGAGAAACGAGTCCAGACCACATCTTAGGTCTTTTCCACATTGTGTGGGCCCTGGTGGAACTGAGGGGATCCCAGGCTGCCTTGTTTTGGTATGAAGTCTGAGGGGGGCACAAGAATAGCCAAAAAGTCTGGGCCAAAACCAGCTCCCCTTCACCCTGGTCTTTGCATGGACCTGAACTCACCAGGCAGTTCCGTCTTGTCCACACTCAGTATTGAACTGAATTGAGTTGCCTTCCGTCCAGCCTTGCGTCACCAGAATAGGCCACTCTAGAAAAGCACATAGGAAAATTGGAAAGGGCAATTACCATAGCAATGGACTCTAACCTCATTTTCCTCTCCACTGATAATCTGGCTTATAGCTTTGAAGAATAAAAATTTCTCTTGTTCGTAATTTTTTTTCCCAAGATAAAACAGTGGTAACAATGAGAATAAAAATTCAAGTGGTCTAAATGGCCTTAGAATACCAAGGCATTTCCATTTGTCCAGGATAGTACTGGTTTACACCTATTGCCCTGGCATAATTATAGTGCATTCCTTCTTTCTCAAAAGTGTCCTGGTTTGAACAATAAATTATGTGGTCCCCAAGATTTAGTTGCTTAGGAAATGACCATCTGATCCACAGTCTAACTATTTATTGGTAAAGCTGTACTCAAATCACTCCCATGAAGGCTCTTGTAGCAGAAAATTATCAATCCATTTTCACAGGGATGAGTTACTGTGATGTTTCACATCCTTTTTCTATCCCTTTTATCAGAAATATGCCAGAGAACTCTGCTTTAAAAGATTGTTCTATCATTTCATATAATGACTAATTTCCCTGGCATTGGCAAAGAATGCGATATGCAATGTAAATATAAAATCCATGAAATTGAACCTTTCTTTTCTGAAGACTTTTCAATGTCATGTTTATAGAACTTTTTGTGAAATGTACTGAATGGATTATACTAAACATAATTTTGTCTCTGATTGCTAATTCAAAGTCATCATAAAAGTTATTGATTGCATTGTGGAATGATATGGTCACTGAAGTAATTAGCATTTTGCTTTCCCTTTTACTAAATTCCTTCTCACTCTGCTTTTCTTCCACATTCTCCCTTCCTGTCATTTCTCAAAGTGTTAGACGTTGGCAGTTCCCAACTCTTCCTCACAGCTTTTAATTCATTATATGTTATAAATTAGAAAGAACTACAAGTCTCTAAGAAAAACACCAAGTTTACTAAATCAGTAGCCCCGATTTTGGATATGATTCTTAGTCAATTGGTTCTTACCAGAAAGTGGATGTCATCGAGTAAGACACAACTCTGACTGTCACTGTCTTTCTCCTAAGGAGACTATTCCAATATTTCTCTGATCTTAGATATATTCTAGATAGCAATTTGCCAAAATGCCCAGCCTCAAAAAGGGTGGGACATTATTAAACCATTGGCTTTTCTTTGTGAATTGGAATAAATAAAAAATTTCTACAAAAGCCATTCCTTTAAGTAGAATGTTGAATAGCAATGGTGAAAATGGGTATTCTTGTCTTGTTCCCATTTTCACTACTGTTATTCAGTATTGTACTGAAAGTCCTAGCCAGAGTAATTTGGCAAGAAAAAAATAATAAAAGGCATCTAAATTGGAAAAGAAGAATTAAAACTATATTTACAGATGGCATGATTCTATATATAGAAAATCCCAAGAATCTATCCAAAAATGACAACCGCTAATAAACAAATTCAGTCAAGTTGCAGGGTATGAGACCAACATACAAATTTATCTGTGTCTTTATACATCAGGAATTAACAATCCAAAAAGAAAATTAAGAAAACAATTATGTTTACAATAGTATACAAAAGAATAAAAACCTAGCAATAAAATTAGCCACAAAGGTGAAAGACAACACACTGAAAACTATAAAATATTACTAAAAAAATTTTTAAACAAACCTAAATAAATACAGAAACATCCAGTGTTCATGGGTAGGAAGACTTAATACTTTTAAGATAGCAACACATCTCAAAGCAATCTACACACTAAACGCAGTTGCTATTAAAAGTCCAATGGCCTCTTTTGGAGAAATGGAAAGGCTATCCTCAAATCTATACAGAATTGCAAGTGTCTCTGAATAGCTAAAGCAATATTGACAAAGGAAAAAAGAGTTGGAAGACACACAGTTCCTGGTTTCAAAATTAACTAGAAAGCTACAGTAATCAAAACAGTATAGTCCTGGCAAAAAGTTAGACATATAGATGAATGGAATAGAATGGATAGTTCATAAATAAACCCAAACATCTATGGCCAATTGCTTTTTGACAAGGGTGCCAAGATCATTCAATGAGGCCAGAATAGTTTGTTCAACAAATGGTTCTGAAAAAAGTATATAAACACATGCAAAGGTTCCTACCTCACTCCATAATCAAAATATAAGTCAAAATTGATCAATGACCCAAACATAAGAGCTGAAAATAAAAAAAATATTTGGAAGAAAATACGGTAAACTTCATGACCTCAGATTTGGCAGTAGATTCTCAGCTTTGACACCAAAAGCATGAGCAACAAAAGAAAAAAACTGAGTAAATTCAACGTCATAAACATTAGAACATTTGGGGCATCAACAGGCGTTATCAAGAAAGTAAAAAAGACAACCTACAGAATAGGAGAAAATATCTGCAAATCATATACCTGATAAAAGTTTAATATCCAGAATATCAACAACTGTTATAACTCAACAACAAAAAGACAAACAACCAGATTAAAAACTGGACAAATAATTTAACAGACATTTCTCCAAACAAGATATACAAATAGCCAACAAGCACATGAAAAGATTTGCAACATCACTGGTCATTAAGGAAATACAAATCAAAAGCACAGTAACATACTACTTCGCATCTACTAGAATGGCTACAACAAAATAATAATAGTAATAATAAATCAGTGATGACAAAAATGAAAAGAACACTTGTACGTTGCTGGTGGGAATTTAAAATGAAGCAGCCACTGTAGAAAACAGTTTGGTGGTTCCTCAAAAAGTTACCATATGATCCATCAATTCCACTCCTAGGTATATGCCCCAAAGAACTGAAAACAGATGTTCAAACAAAAACTGTTCACTTGTTCACTCTTAATAGTAGCCAAGAAGTAGAAACAACCAAAATGTTGATAAAGGGATCGAAGGATAAACAAATGGTGGTAATGCCATACAATGAAATATTATTCTGCCAATAAATACAATGAAATACAGACATGTGCTATGACGTAGATGCATCTTGAAGTTGTCATGCTATGTGAAATAAGCCAGGCACAAAATGCTGTGTTATTATACAGTTCTTTTATATGGAATATCCAAAACAAGCAAATCCATAGAGGCAGAAAGCAGGTAAGTGGTTCCCAGAGGATTCGGGGAGAAGGGAATCAGGAACAATTACTTAATGTACTGTTCCTGTAGAGCAATGAACAAGTTTTGAAACCAGAGAGAGGTGGTAGCTATATGACATTGTGAATGTACTAAATGTCACTGAGTTGTGCACTTCAAAATGGTTACCTGTATAGTTAGTGAATTTCCCTTCAACTTTTAAAAAGCCATTACTTTGTTGGTAAATAATAGTATATTTCTTAAGTTTCAGTCTAATGTTCCTAGTTCTCATATTCTCTCACATTAAATATCAATCACACTGGCTTTTTAAAAATCACTTTCAGGGACAAAAAATTTTTTAAAGTGATAAACATGTCTCTTTTAAAGCTACTTGATAGTAAATTGTCCAAAGAATTCACTAAAAGTAGATGACAAATAGAGGCAATTCCCTGCTGATGTTTTAAGAAGCTGTGTTCACAGAATACATATTGACATGAATTCAAACACAGAAAATTCCATATTGGAGCTTAATATATCTACTGAATGTTTTTAAGGACTTGATTGTCTCAGTCTCACAAAGAAGCAAGAACACCAATCACCCCCAACTCTCAGTATCACCAAGAGAACACTCTTCCATATTCCAGGAGAGCCTGAAATATAAGCAACAGTTAAGGGGGAAATGCAAAGAGGAGGGGGAAAGAGAAAAGTGAGAAGAAGAATATAACAAGAGGTCTATTGGGAAACGGGTTTCTTCAACAGCATCTCAACTCAACGACAAGTTTCTTATCTTGAACGAAACGCCTTTCAATAAAGTCCAGTCCAATGAAGTCCAGTCCAGGAGGTTGGGGCAAAAAAGCTTAACGCCATGTGCTGAAAAGGAACTCCTTGTAGATTAGTAGGAAATAATTTGGCCAAAAGCAATCTAAGAGTGACAACCACTGGATCAAAAGTATTTGAAAGCACGTCTCCATCTGAAGGTTTTTCTCATATTGATATTCAGTTAGCACCATGGAGCAATTAATAATTTACCATTTTAATCATTTTAAAGGGTACGATTCAGTGTCATTTAGTACATTCACAACGCTTTGCAGCCATCACCACTATCAATTTCCCCCCCATTTTCATCACTTCAAAAGGAAACTTCCTACTCATTTAGCAGTCACACCCCTTCTCCTCCCCCTCAGCCCTGGGCAACCACTAATCTGCTTTCTATCTTTGTAGATTTACCCATCTTGGACATTTCGTATAAATAGAATCATGCCCTATGTGAACTTTTGTGTCTGGTTTCTTTCACGTAGCATAATGTTTTCAAGGTGCATCTATGTTGCAATATGTATCAGTTCTTCCTTCCTTTTTATGGCTAACAAATAGTCCATCATATAAATATATCACAATTTGTGATCCCTTAATGGACCTTTGCATAGTTTCCACATTTTGGCTATTGTGACTACGGCTGCTATGAAATTTTATGTACAAGTTTTTGTTTGAACATCTGTTCCCAATTTGGGGAAGTATATACCTAGGAGTAGAATTGCTGGGTTATATGGTAATTCTATGTTTAACTTATTAAGGAACCACCACATTGTTTTCCACAGTGGCTGTACCATTTTACATTCCCACTAGCAATGTTGAGTCACAATTTTTTATGTCTTTGAGTCTGGGGGTCCATTTTAGTCATTTAGAAAGGGTTTTCTACGGATATGATTTTTAAAGTTTGTTTTCTACCAATGATGCATGTTTTGCACTATTTACAATAGCAAAAAGTAAGAAACAATTTAAATGTCAACTATATGAGACTGTTTAAATCAAGCATGGTACATAACGGCATAGGAAAGTTGTTTTTCAAATTTCTTATTGCTGTATCTAGTGATTTTTTTTAATATAGATAAATGATAACTCAACTCACCATTTCCCAAGATCATTTGGCAAAGAAACACTCTTAAATCCTAACAGGAGTTAAGATAAAAAACTATCTTGAGTTGCTATAAGAAATGGTCCCAAATTTATTTGAGATTTGTAAACTTTTTAATAGAGCAAAAATAAATTGAGAAATAAAAATTTTAATATGTTACTAAATTCAATCTTGATGTAAGAGGGAGCATGAATAAAAACTAATAAGAATTAGCTAATCTGCACTGACAATTTACTACATACCAGACCCGCACTAAACACTTTACATTTCACCCTCAAAACAATGCTTTGAAATATCTGCTATTAATTGTTTTATTCTGTGAATAAGAAAACAAAAGTTTGTTGGGATTAAGTAATGTTCAAAGCAAGGATAAGTAGCTAGAGTCTGGATTTGAACCCATTTGTTATACTAAACCCTGAGATCTCAACAGCTATGCAGTACTCCAAGCTCATATGTTTTGTTTTCACTGCAGTATTATAACATATATGAACATTCTATTTCTTACAGGTACACTCTAGCAAACGGACAGACATGAACTGCTGATGTTATAATATTTGGGTCATCGTAAATTAGGCTGTTTTAAAATGTACAGATTATCTTGAATAATTTTTCAGAAACCAAAGACACTGATTATTAATATTCTTTGGGGGGGGGATATTGGGGAACAGTGTGTTTCTCCAGGGCCCATCAGCTCCAAGTCGTTGTCTTCCAATCTAGTTGTGGAGGGCGTGACTCACTGGCCCATGTGGGAATCGAACCTGCAACCCTGTTGTTCAGAACTCATACTCTAACCAACTGAGCCATCCGGCCACTCCTTCATATTCTCTTTAAAGCATTCCTGACTCAGCTCATTTATAGTAGACATGGTTTGAGTACCACAGTATCTGACTTTTCTGTTTAAACTTCTCTCAACTATCGATCTTGGGAAGTGAGTTTGTGTGACATAATTGGTTAGCAGCCTTGATGCCTGGAATAATGTGACTGATATAGATTGAAATTAACAGACAGAATACATAGTATAGATCACTGATCCTCAAAGAGAGAATTCATGTCAACTTGACAGCCGATAAAGGGCTGTCTCCCTGCTGTTGACAGATGGAATGTCATAAGTGTTAAGCAGTCTTCTTACATCTAATTTTTGAACTGAATTTAGAGGGCAAAAAGTCCATGCTAGTATTTCCTTTTACAGACTGACCTATGGAATCTCATGGAATCCTTTAGGGAAATTTTAAAAGTAATTTAGAATTAAGACTCACTTAAGTGAGAAGCCATCAGCGAATAACACTGATGAACAGGGAACTCAGCTGCTGCATTCAGCTGAGGTTTGCTTTCATCTTTCACTTAAAACATAGTGATTAATTCTCATTAGTGATGCTTTATTTCATTCACTACCTATATCTGGTGGCACCCACTAATACAGTTTTGTTTTTGTTTGGGGGGGGGGAGCTGCAGGAGAAGGTAAAATGTAACTACTTTCCAATTTTTTGAAATAAAGAAAAAGTATGGGGAAGTCATTTAGGCCCATTCAGAATTTAAACTATTTACAGAAATATTTAATTGTACCTAAATCCTGATGGAGTTGTCACAATTTGACGTTATCCAGAATTAGAAGTCTATTTTCCTTCATCAAGTAATGAAAATATTGCAGACAAGAGAGGCTAAAAAGAGTTGAGCAGTTAATACGACCAGAAGTCTTAATGATTCAAAAGTACCAATAATAATATTTTGTCTCCATGGAGCAGCTCTCAGCCAAGAAGCTCAAAGCTGAATGCAGTCAGAAATACAAGGGCCCCCTAAATGTTCTTGAGGTGCACAGACCATCATTTCAGGTGGTGACAGCTGACACTGGCGCTGGGTGTTAGAGTGGGATGAAAGAATCACAGAAGAAACAGTGATGTCTCCAGATTCCCTCCCATGCCCTCAGCAGCCCTCCAGGCCAGCGCCTCATGCCCCAGAGGAAATTTTGTCATCTCGTTCAACAGAAGTCTCACATCCTCAGCACTCTGACTGACAGCCATCTTCCCCAACAAGGTAGGTGTCTGACAGTTTTGCACCCAGGTTGGTCAATATTGTACTTCTCCAAAGGGTAATTGATTTGAAAAGGACTCCAATAATTCAAAGGGCTGGGTCTCCAGTAAGGAGAATTCTAGCTAAGGAGTGCAGGGAGTCCAGTGGGACAGAAAGGACACAGATCTGGATGACAGGAATGTGACCCTCTTAAAACTGGACCACAACACAATCTCCCTGGGCCTCAATTCCATCATCAGCAAAGCAAGGATGAAGGATGGTTGCCAAGGTCTCTTCTAATTCTAGCAACTGAAGATGCTGAGAAGACTGTGGCTCCTGCCCAATTCTGGTGAGCCAGGGGCTAGCCCTGCATGTGGGACACATATGCCGAGAGGGGATATGACTAGGCTGTAAGCACAGGGTGAGTCAGCCTGGAAGTTAGGAAAGACTAGCCAGCCGGAACTCAGCCCACACTGGGCAAAGACGTGTGGGTGATGGAGAACACTCTCTCACCCCAGATCTCTCACACCTTCATTGCCATCATCAGAGCTGAGTTGTAATAGTGAAAAAGCATTTAGAAGGCAAAGGTGGTCATGAAGCCCTGTTATTACAAAGTGGACCCTACCGTTTTCCACAGCCCATTAGCTTTACCTGAATTTCCCTTTTATTTAAGTCTCTTGACTATGTGCTAAGGATGCCCTGACTTACGACTAGAGTCAAATGATTGATACAGTAAAGAGAACACTGGGCAAGTTCTCAAGTAATTCTGTTTCTATTTCCTGCGAGGCAGAAAGTAACACTTTTTGTTAAAACATCGTAAACTACAACCTGACCGTGTGACTGAAATCTTGTGTTTAGCCTTAGCAAACCTCTTTGTCTATACACCTGGTTTTCAACTTGAGCTGATGAGCAAAGCGTTTTATTATGTGCTTGTTTTTAATAGTGAAAAGTTTACGACAGTGGGTATGTTTCGTAATTTTTGTTCGCAATAGAAGCCACAGCTAGATATTTAAAGCAAATGTGGCAGGCTAACAACTTCTCCTTTCTGTGGTTAAAATGATAGGAAGTGATTTATAAACCGTCATCAGGGTTAACTCAGCTAAGCAACACTGGCTTTTCTCTCATTTCACTGGCATGGTTTTAAATGTTTGGCAAAGTAAAACAAAAAACATAATCTCCAAACAACAAGATTCACAACACAAAAAGGTCAAAAAAATTAAATGGGTGTTTAGAGGTATAGAACCTTTCAAAAACTTGGACTTAGATGTATAATGGAAAGTTATCTCAGGTATTGTGGTCTGTAACTAACATCTTTGGGGCATAAGCTAATTGCTAGAGAAAGCAAGGAGAGTCTGAAAAGAAGCTGACATTATTTTACTAACCTCTAAGAGTCAGATAGAGGCTACACCTGAATGCAAAATACCATGCAACAATTGCTATGAAAATTTGGTAAAACTGTAAAGACTTTATTGCTTTCTGAAGATCAAGCCTCTTTTCCAACAATTCATTAATTCAGGTAGACATCACCACCTTCTTGATTTTGGCCCAGCTTTCATCCCTTCACAGAAAATGTGGGCCCAGCTTTCCTCCCTGGCCCACATTCTATTAAAGAGTTTTGTGGCAAACAACTAATTCAAGTGAGGTTTATATCTTGCATAATAGAAATTCTTAAATATCTGTTCATTTATTGTCCTATAATTTTATTCCATACCATGCATGTTAACCAAGGAGTATTATTTTGGCCCAAAATAGAATAACATGTTTGAATGTCATTAGAAACACATGGATAAAAATCTAGGTGTATTAACATTATCATATTAATTAAATTTAATTGTTTAACTTATTTGAAATATAAGACATATAATAAGCTTTCATATGACAGTGGCCACATAGCCACCATCTCTAAGAATTAAGAAAAAAGAAATGTTCAAAAATCTCATCCATGGATGAATGAATTATAAAATGACAACACTGTAGAAAATTACAGAACCATTAAAAAAATGAATTGGAGTTATGCCAATTCAGAAGGTGCAGTAAATACAAAAGATAAAAGGCAGAAATATGTTCATAGCACGATCCCATTACAAAAATGTGTGTAAATGTAGTTACATATGTATGTGTGTAAATGTTTCCATGCAAATGTATGACATATACATGTCCATATTCGTATTCATATACATTTGTACATGGTCACACAGGAAAAAGAACTAAAGCGACCACACCAGATTGCTAACATTTTACATGGGAAAGTGGAAGGTGGGGTGATACAGGGAGAACGAAGGGTGGAAGCAAAAGGAAAAAAAGACTGAACCAAAAAAAATGATTTTATTTGTGTTAAAGAACTTGAGAAAACAGGAGATTTATGTCTACTGACTCCTAGGGATGGCTGTGGAATACTAAAAGTTAAGTTGCAAAGTAACGCATCTTGTGTGACCGACCCTCTTTTGTTTTTTATTTTTAAGGATCGCTTTTTTTTCCGTTTTATAAAATGAACACTTTCTCATCACAAAATCTATCAGGAAACAGAGAAGCAGAAGGGGAAAGTCAACATTATCTGTAGTTCTAATAACCAGGGCAACCACCATCAAGTTCTCACCACACATCCTTCCAGATTTTGTTATTATGGAAAATGTGATCATGTGTACTATACTATAATCTTCCTTTACTGAGTCAGAATCAATCCTTAATAACACCTGGTCAGGTGTTCCGTCCTCACTGATTGTCCTCCTGTGTCTCCAGCACATTCTCCTTTAGCTTATAGCCTGAGGAGTCCTCCAGCCTCTGCTAAAGGTCTGCTTCCCTCACAATAGCGACACATGCACTGACATACTGGCCTGAAAGTCAGCTGCCTTCTGCATGTCCAGCCCCACCTCCAACACCAGGAGCATGAGGGAACTTCTAGGCAACCACTTACACCCCTCCAGAGCAAGAGCAACTCAGGCTAATGAAATCCCAGCATACTCTGTGTTTCCTGGTTTACTTCCACGTGGGTGTCCCCAGGTTCATGAGGGAGCAGCCTGCAAGACAAGCTCTTCCCAGAGCTCCAAACCTAAAGTTGATGCAAAAGCCCCACAGTCTCAGCATCTCCTCAACGCACTGACACCTTTCCTTTCTCTGGATTCTCTCCCAGGAAGATATAATCAGCACAATGTAGAGAAAAGGAACCCATGCACACTGTTGGGAGGGACGTAATCTGGTGCAGCCACTCTGGAAAACAGTCTGGAAATCCCTCAAAAAATTAAAAATAGGACTACCTTATGATCCAACTATTCCACTTCTAGGGATATATCCAAAGGAAGTGAAATCACTGCCCCGAAGAAATAGCTGCACCCCCATGTTCGTTACAGCATTAGTCACAATAGCCAAGCTATGGAAACAACCTAAGTGGCCATCAACAAGTGCGTAAATAAAGAAAATGTGGTCTACATGTACAATGGAATGTTACTCAGTCTGAAAAACAACAACAAGCAAACCATGCCATTTCCGACAACATGAATGAACCTAGAAGACATTATGTTAGGGGAAATAAGCCAGCCACAGAAAGAAAAATACTTCATGTCTTACTTATATGTGCAATCTGAAATAGACAGTAGAGAGAAATCCAAGATGGCAGAGTAGATAAACACTGTCCAGGCCTGTGCCCTTCTGTGAACACATTAAAATTACAACTAACATATAGAACAATCAACCTGGAGAACCATCTGAAGTCTAGCTGAACAGAAGTCCTATAACTAAAAATATAAAGAAAAAACAATGTGGAGACTGGTAGAAGGGGCGGAGATACTCAAGGGGCCCCAAACCTCCCTGTGGCAGTTGAGAATTAAGAGGAATATATAGGCCACAGAGGTTCCCTGCAAAGGAGTGAGAGACGCCAGTCCCACACACCAGGCTTCCCAACCCAGAGTACTGAATCCAGGAAAAAGAGGCTCCACAACATCCAGCTGTGAAAAACAGTGGAGATTAAACCATTCAGGTGGGACAGAAGGCTGCAGAAAACCCAGACATCCTCTTAAACAGCCCACGCACAGATTCACTCGCTCGCAAGCACTCGCCTTGGGTTCTAGCGAAGGGACAATGACTCAGGAGGCTTTGGAGACATGCTTCAGGAGGAAGGACTGGAGGACAATTGGCATTGTCCTGGTGAGCGGTTTTTCTCCCATGTAGCCGGCAGCTGGGCGCCATCTTTCCTGTGTTGAGCCCACCCCCACAGGCCAAATCTGAATCTGATTGGCCTGGTGAGCTCCGCTTCTCTGCCCTGCTGACTCAGCTGTGAGAACACTCCACCCAACTTGAGAAACACCTGAGGCACTTTATTGGGAGCAGATAGCCCCACCACACTGCACTCTTTTCTTGGAAAACTGTCAGAGTCCACGGGCCCCAGGTGGGCAGCAACTCACTTTGGTGAGCTCTGAGAATTTTGCTGAGTCACTCCAGACTCAGCACTGGCACCAAACCAGAATCTATATAAACTTGGTGACCACAAGTCTTCCCACTCTAGTGACTACCTGAGACCTGCCTCCCCAAACTTTCGTACTGCGTGAGGCTTTATCAGTGGCTGAACCTTAAGGGAGCCGGCAGGTGGCAGCAGGGCTCCAGGTGTCCTGGCTTTTTGTGGAGTTGCCACAGGCCTGGTACTGGTGGCAGCCCACCTCAGTTTGAAGTGTTGCCTCTCCCACACACATCCAAGTTAACACAGGCAACAAACAACTGCAGATCACTGTTTAGCTCCTACCATGTAGTCCCAGGCTGGTCACAAGCAGTGGGTGACCTGGGCCTGCACTGGAGGCCCTCCTAAGAGATCCCAGAACGAACATACTTGGAGATTGGCTTCTGACCACAGCAGAGCATCACCCAATTAGCCCCACAAGCGGAACACACAAAGGGTGGTCTCAACAGGCACCAGAGCCTGCTCGGGTGAATCCCACTCAATGAGGTAAGTCCCTCCCTCACAGATCCCCATAAGCTGTGGATGTGGCCAAATCCCACAGCCGGTCAGCCTGAGGGTCAATCCTACCCACTGATGTGCCAAACCAATAGCAATCAAGGCTGAACTATAACAGGAGGGCACACACAAGGGACACTCCTGGGACACCCAGCAGAAGTGACCAGGGAGACTGTGCCACTGGGCCCCACAGGGCACCTACTACATAAGGCCACCTGACCAAGACTGGGAGACACAGCAGATTTACCTAATGCGTAGAAACAAACACAGAGAGGCAGCCAAAATGAGGAAACAAAGAAAAATAATGTTCCAAATGAAAGAACAGGAGAAAAATCCAGAAAAAGAACAAAACAAAATGGAGGCAAGCAACCTGCCAGAGACAGAATTCAAAACAATGGTTGTCAGGATGCTCAAGGAACTTAGTGAGAATTTCAACAAAGAGAGAGCAAGCATAAAAAATAACATAGAAGCCATAAAAAAAGAATCCGTCAGCAGTGAAGACTACAACAACAAGTGAAGATGCACTAGAAGGAATCACCCAGACTAGATGAAGCAGAGGCTCAAAGCAGTGATTTGGAAGACAAAGCAGCAGAACACACCCAATTGGAACAGCAAAACATTTTACAAAATAATAATAAAACTTTAAAAAATGAGGACAGTTTAAGAGAGCACTGGGGCAACATCAAGCATAACAACATTTGCGTCATAGGGGTACCAGAAGGAGAAGAGAGAAAGCAAGGGATTGAGAACTTATTTGAAGAAATAATGACTGAGAACTTTCCTAACCTGGCAAAGGAAATAGACATACAAATCCAGGAGGTGCAGAGTCCCAAACAAGATGAACCCATACAGGCTCACACCAAAACACATTATAATTAAAATGACAAAGGTTAGAGACAAAGGTAGAATCCAAAAGCCATAAGAGAAAGGTAACTAGTAACTTATAAGGGAGCCCCCATAAGATTGGCTGCTGATTTCTCAACAGAAACTTTGCAGGCCAGAGGGATTGGTACAAAATATTCAGTGTGATGAAAAGCAAGGAGTTACAACCAAAGGTACTCTACCCGGCAAGGCTATCATTCAAAATTGAAGGACAGATAAAGAGCTTCCCAGACAAGAAAAAGCTAAAGGAGTTCATCACGACCGAACCAGTATTACAAGGAATGTTAGAGGGACTTCTTTAAAATGGAAAAAAAAAATGAAAATTATGAATAATAAAATGGCAATAGCTACATATCTATCAACAATTACTTTCAATGCAAATGGACTAAATGTTCCAATCAAAAGACATTGGAGGGCTGACTAGATAAGAAACAAAACCCTTCCATGTGCTGCCTACAAGAGACTCACTGTCATTTGAAAAACAGAAACAGACAGAAAGTAAGGGGATAGAAAATGATATTTCATGAAAATTAAAACAAAAATGAAGAAAGGTGGGGTAGCAATATTTGTACCAGAAAAAATAGACTTTAAAACAAAGTCTATAAGAAGCAACAATGAAAAAATCCAGTAATCCCACTTCAGGGTATTTATCTGAAGAAACCCAAAACACTACTTTGAGGGGACACGTGCACCCATATATTCATTGCAGCATTGTTTACAATGGCCAAGATGTGGAAGCAGCCTCAGTGTTTGTTGATGGATGAATGGATAAAGAGGAGGTGGTACATATATACAATGGAATATTGCTCAGCCTTGAATGGGAATGGGTTCTTGTCATCTGTGGCAGCATGGATGGACCTGGAGGGTATTGTGCTGAGTGGAATATATCAGACAAAGACAGATGCAGTGTCATTTCGCTGGTATGTGAAATCTGAAAAAATAGCAAACAAAACAGAAACAAACTCATACAGAAAACATTTTCATGGTTGCCAGATGGGAGGGGTGTTGGGCGTGTGGGTGAAGAAAGGGGAAGGGATTAAGAAGTACAAATTGGCTATTACAAAGTCGTTATGGGGATGTAGGGTACAGCATAAAGAATATAGTCAATAATATTGTAGTAACTGTGTATGGTGTCAGATGGGTACTAGATTTGTCGGAGTAATAGATGGAAGGGGGTTGGGGAGCAGGGAGAAAAAGGTAAAGGGATTAAAAAGTACAAATTGGTAGTTACAAAACAGTCATGGGGATATAAAATAAAGATAGGGAATATAGTCAATGACATGGTAATAACTATGTATAGTGCCAGGTGGGTCACTTCTTAAATTATATAAATGTCTAAACAGTATGCTGTACACCTGAAATTAATATAAAATAATATTGAAGGTCATCTGTAATTGATAAATTTAAAAAGGGGGGAAGGGGAAGGGGAATAAGAGGTCCAAATTTCCAGGCATAAAACAAATAAGTCATGGGGCTGTAATAGACAGCATGGGGAATATAGTCAGTATTATCGTGGGAACATAGTGCAGTGTCAAATGGTTGCTGGACTTACGGTGCTCACGTCTTTAGATACATAGATGTTGAATAACTATGGTGTACCCCTAAAACTCATATAATATTGTATGTTAGCTATATTTTTAATAAAAATCTTAAATAAAATAAACAATATAAAACAGAAAAGGATAGAGAGGAGAATGGTGGTTAACAGGAGCTGGGGGTAAATGGGGAGATGTTGGTCACAGGGTACACAGTTCTAGTTACGCAAGATGAAAAAGCTCTGGAGAGTGAACGCACAACAATGTTACCATGGTTAACTAGACTGTGTTATTCACTTGAAATTTGCGAAGAGAGTAAATTTCAATTGTTCCTCACAAAAAACAGGAATGAAAAAGAAATTGTGTGAGGTAATAGATATTTTAATTACCTTGATTGTGATGATATCACAATGCATACATATTTGTATATCAAATAAGCAATTGTGTACCTTAAGTATATATAATTTTATTATTAAATTTGTTGGGGGAACATTGGTTAATAACATTGTATAATTTCAGGTGTACAACATGGTAATTCCACATCCATGTACTCTCTTGCATACTCACTGCCCAAAGTCTAGTTTCCTTACGTTACCGTGTGTTTGACCCCCTTTACCCACTTTGCCCGCCTCCTTTCCTTTTGGTGACCACCATTTCATTGTCTGTAGCTATGAGTTTGGTTTGTTTTGTTAGGTCCTTTGTTACTTTTTGTTACTATTCCGCATGTAAATAAAATCGTCATTTTTTGTCCTTGTCCATCTGACTTAGTTCACTTAGCATAATATATACACTTTTAAATTGTCAACTATTCCTTAATAAAGCTGGGGGTAGGGAAAGACTACACTCTTACCTCTTCCCTTTTCTGGGCTTTTCTCTCCTTCTTTGCACAAGCTCAGGAACAGAAAGGCTGGGTTTCAGACCTTGATAACTGGGGAATCCTCTCTCAGCAAAACCTGGCTTTCAAGCTTATTGTTTGGTAGCAAGAGTCTATGTTGAATGTCAAAAGCTGAGTATTAATTTTTTAACTGCCCTTGAGATTTCTGTTGTAATGTCAGCAGAAATCCCCATTACTTACACGAACACACACCTCTGAGGCCGAGGGATAGGATACCTTGGGAAGGTCAGGGATAAAGTTACATACCAAACACCAAACATTCAAGAGACAAAGCAAGTGAATTTTCTTCCTAATAGTACCTCCATTTCACAAAGAGATAACCTTTCAGTAATCACCAAAAGCCTTAATTTTCTCTACACTTATTCTTGGTTATAGTATATTCTTGGTTGCATTATATTCTTAGCAGCATTGGTTATACTACAAAGTAATTTAGGCCAAAAAGGAACTCCTCCAAGAGTGAGAACAGATCCCTGAGAAAGCAGATGCCCTCCTTACAGCCAGACCAAGAGCACAGCTTAAACCTAAAAGGTGTAATCAAGGGAGTTAGGTTCGTTGAATGAAATTTCTGAATAAGAAGTTGGATTTTCAGGGTTGTTTTCTTTTTCAATTATAGTTGGCATACAATATTATATTAGTTTCAGGCGTTCAACATAGTGTAGATTTTCAAAATTTGATGAATGATGCGAGAGGTAGAACTTAGAAATCTCAGTATATAAAGATATGGAATGACTGTGGCCAGTAGGGGTGTCCAGAAACTATGGCACAACTTCTTTCAGCCGAACAGGCTGAACTGGGGACAGCAAGGCCACCAAGGACGTGAAGAAGCTCGGGATAGAACTAACAGGGAAAAGGCAATGGTAAGGTGAAAGCCTGGCTCCCCAGACCAAATCAGAGAAGGTTCCAGGTTGGAGTATGGCACACAGAGGCCCAAGCTGAGCAGTGAGTGGTAGGTCTGAACTTGGGTAAAGCTGAAGTCAGGAGGCTAACACCCAGGAGGCCAGGTTAAGAGGCAGGCACAGGTCCAAAGAGCCTGAGGCTGGAACCCAGCACAGAAAGCTGGTAAGAAAGACCAAGAAGGCAGGTCCACAGAGGACAGCACAAAGTGGGTCCTCAAAGGAGACTGGCCAACGTCTGTCCTCAGCCTTGCTGAAACAACCTCCTGGTGTGGCAGACAATGGCTGGCAGGCAAGTGTTACTCACCACCAAGGACAGGTCCTAAAGCTGTCAGCGATTGCAGCAAATGTCTGGGGAAAGAACTACAGAATTCGTGGGAGGAGCATAGGGACAAGCAAGAACCTGCCTTTAGAATGACACGGGGCCCTGACATGGGACATGATATGTCCTTTCTCTGCCAGAACCTCCGTCTCCTGCAACCCTATGGATCAGGGGTAAGGAAACGATGAGTAAATGTTGGGGCGCCTCCGGGCTATAAACGTTTTTCCTTCCTGGGATAAGAATCAGTTATAGGACAGTGTGTTCCTGTGATGTGTGGAACCAGTCATGGCTAACGAGGAAAGATGAGAGAGAGAGAGAGAGAGAGAGAGAGAGAGAGAGAGAGAGAGAGAGAGAGAGAGAGAGAGAGAGAGAAACAGAGAGAGAGAGGTGGAGGCTGTAGTGATAATGTAATAGAAAAGATACAGTGACTTCATAGGTGCAAAAATTCTGAATTAACTGCCATTTCAATAGGTCTCTATTAAGTATGAAAAGAAACACTCTGTAGAACCAAACAGATGGTACTCAGAAATTCAAAACCAATGAATATAGTGGCCATTCTAAAAAAGCCAGTTCCTAGCAATAGCTGGTGTCTGGCCAACATTCTCAGCTGGAAACTATAAACTCACTTTATTTGGGGACATCTAAGGCCTCGGGGCAGGATATGATGAGTCCAGTAAGTGCCCACGATCCTCCCTACACATATTTCCAGAATACATCACCTCCAGGCCATTCTCACCACCTGGGTTTGAATGCAAGCCCTCATCGGGTCTCACCTGAATTCCTACAACAGCCTCCCAACCCGTCTGACTGTGCCAAGCTCACTTATCCACCCCCATTTCCAGATGAACGCCACAATGTGCTTTTTGTTAAGGCTGCAGGAGCCACTCCAACCCAGGGAAGTGAAAACTCGGTATGCCAGGGGTTCCCTCCCCTTGTGTGTCCTGAAAACCCCATGGGTCCCGTGTGGGTGGATCCACATCCAGATATTCACACTCACCAGGAAGAGGAGGGGAAGGAAATGTGCAGAGGCTTTGTAGAGAACCCAGCCATTATGTGGGCTTGGGCTCACAATTGGCCCAGCCTAGTGGCCTCTAGATGGGGCTCATTATAGCTATTCCCTGCCCTCCATCCATTCATGAAAATAGTTTATTCATTAATTCATCTCTCTCTTCTTCCCTCCCTCCATCCATTCATGTAATAAATATTCAGTAAGCATCAAATACGGTCTAGGAGCTGGACATAGAACACTGAACAAATATTGAAGGGACTATAAAGGCCCTTATCTTTCATGGTCCCTGGTCATGACCCACATATTTTCCAGCAGAAAAAACCCATAAACACACTTTAAACACAAAAATGACAGACCCAGAAAGAAAGAATATTTCAAAATTAGCCTACACTAAAGCCACATGTCTGCAGAATTATCTTGAGTGGGATATCATATGGGTACGGGTTTCCATCTTAACTCTTGCCTTTGGCACCACAAACTTGTCCCTGGTTTCCCCTGGTCTGGTGTCAAGGTCCCCTGGGCAGTCCTGGGATGCTGGAAACTCACTCACACTCTCCCTGTCCTGTGTAGTTCCTGGGGTCACCTTGTCCAGAGCATTCTTTTATCAGATACAAAGTATCAGTGGGGGCATCAGCTGAGTATCACTAACTCTTACAGCAGTTCTACTCCGTCACTCTGCTCTGCCCATAAGAAAGAGTTTCGGATTTGGGCAGAGCTAGGTTCCAATCCCAGTCACTCACTCACTAGCTGCGTGGCCTTAGACAAGTTGATTCACATCTTTGAACCTCTGAAAAATGAGAAGTGTAATAACTGTCATTAACACATATATGGTCTGCTCTGTGCAAAGCTCTGATCTAAGTTCTTCACGTACATTACCTGACTCAAGGGTCACGACCACTTCTCGAGGTTGCTATTGTTCTTCCACGCTTGTTATCACCATTTCGTAGTGTGTGGAAGGCAGGAACTTTCTCTACCCAACTAGTTCTTCCAGCTGGTCTAATAACCAAATAGACACGAGGCAGATTAACATTAGAAAACGACTCAATTTAATTACATCTATACGTATGGGAACTCCACATACACAAGAGAGCCAGAGACCCCACATACACGAGAGGTTCAGAGAAAGGTAAACTGAGGTGCACATCACATTCTGAGCTAAGGATAAGTTAAAGCACCTTGGAGCTTCTGAGGGGAGGAATGTCATTTGCAGGATGATAAGAGCAGATGTTGAGTCATTAGATGTTTCTCCTGCCCTACAGGTAGGTCATAAAAAGTTATTCTAGTGATAACTCTTATTATGAGCAAGGCCCCCAACTTAAATACTTTAAGGGAGAGGTAGAAGTTTCTTGTGAGTCCCCAGGGTCTCGATTGCTTTCAGCTCAGAATAATTCACATGCCAAAGTGGAACATCTTGGGGAGGCCTGTTCTGAACCTCTTCAGCAGGCAGGGAAACTGAGGCACAGAAAGGTAAATGGCAGGGCCAGGACAGGAACCCAGGCAGTCTCTCTCCAGAGCCCTAGCTCTTAAGTCTACTGCTTCCCTGACTTGTTAACCCATGACAGGCCCCAGGTAAAGGACATGTCACACCTACAACTCGCCTCGTTCTGGTATGCCATCCTCCTGTTCCATCACTGCCCACCACGTCCACCAGACTAGCCCGACTAACTTTCCAGGTCTGGGTCACCCTTCAGGATTTAACCAATACTTGGATATAAGCCTGAGGAACATGAAATATTGAAAAATTGGCCTTCATTTTACCTTCTCACATAGAGCCTGTTACTTTGTTTATGGGACATGGGAAAATAAAGGTTGCCTTTTTGCCTGCTGAGTGTACTCTACTATTTTGAAAGAGGTCTTCAAGAGCAAGTAAAAATTATTGCTTTCATTATAAGTGTTTGCCTCCAGCTCTAAAACTCTATGATTCAATACACGGCGTGGTGAATGATTGCCTGAAAGCATGGCTTCCCACCGTCTGCGCAGGTGAAAAGTTCAAGCCTAGGATCTCGTAGCACAGTGACTGCTGGCCGTTATCATGAAGGACTGTCTTGCCCACTAATGTTGGTGCGTTGTGCCATTGCAGTGGGTAATGACACACGGAGATGCCTGAATCATACAAATCAGTGCCGCCTAGAAGGAAAAACCAAAAGAAAAGCACTGGTTGCCTTCGGATCACTCCAAACTAGAAATGCATGGAAAAGCCAAGAGGCGAGTTCTTGAATTTCCATTCGACAATCCTCGAAATGGCAGTAGCTCCTACACCCCAGAATCAAACAGATCTGGCCTCTAATCCCTGCTTTGCCCCTTTCCAGATGTGTGATCTCGGGCTGCTTACTTAACTTCTCTGAGCGTATTTCTTCAAACAGAGATGATAAAACCCACTTTGTTGGGTTGCCCTGAAGATGAAAGGAAATACACAAGAGACAATCGACAAATATTTCTGACTTTTTCTGACTTTATCTTAAGAGTATAAAACCTACCATGGGGTCATTTTTGTGGGTCTCTGCTTTATTAATAACTTCGCAGGGTTCATGGGGAATTTTTATAACAGACACATACAGGGTTATTACACCCCAAGCATAGAAAATTCTGCTCTCTGGTTTCTGTTCATCAGACTTTGCACACATCTTCAGTACAGTTGTAATTATTACTCATAATCATGGTTCTTGAGACACTGCTGTCGACTGAAGAATCTTCTGAATCATCAGAAACAGATGGAGTTATGTTTTAAATGGCACTTGTTCAAATGTACTGTATTGTACTATTTTTTTAGATACACATTTGCCAAGGAAGAGATACTCTTTACTTTCACTTGAAGACACAGTGAAGCGCCTTTCCGCCATTGCTTGCTGATTTCTAATGAGTCGAGGATGAATATAACATGAGTTAATGAAGCCGCCTCATTCATTCACCCCCTGAAGTTTGCAAAACACACGAACCTTCAGAGAAAGTTGTTCAGCCATCAGGCTCACAGCAGGAACTAGGGGCACACACAGCCTGAGCGTGTATCAAAGGTGTGAGCACCCCACCTCACTCTTCTCCCATCCCCCATCCCTGCTTTTGAATCCCACCGGCTGGACCCAACTGGCTGGAGGCCAGATGGCAAGAGAGTCACGACTGATGTAGTTTGATGAGTCCCGCCTCCCAGGGCACAGAACATGATGAAGAAAGGAGAAGAAGGGATTCACAAGGTGCAAGGAGAGGTACTCAGCATCATATGTTTACCCCATTATCCAGTGATACACGGCTGCCATGGAAAACAGTCTGTATTTTTAATCGGCTCCAATGTGAGGAAAATCTGGTTCAATGTTCCCTGACATAAACAGAAAGTTCAAAAAATCATCACATTATGATGTGGATAAGTCACCTCCCAGGTTCCTAGAAATATTTTTAAATGTATTTTATTCATTCAGCACCTCCCTATTTCGTGTCTACTTGAAGAGACGCCAACATGTCTGCGAGATTGAACACATCATGACTGGACACACCTCACATTCTCAAAAATCACGCACTAAAATCACAGAGTATCTGAGAAAAGTAGGGTAGGGCAGACCATTCCAAATCTGTGCAACATTGTAATCAGAGTTTTCCCCAAAAAACAATAATTGGTTCCTGGGGAGAAAACTTGAACGAGGCAGACTGGCTGCAGGCTGCCAAAGGGCTATTTCAAATGCCCAGAAAGAGCAGAGTGAAAATGTTAGCAACGCTCTAGTTAGAGCAGAGCTGGGGGTGAGGGGGTGTGTGTGGGGACAGGAGCGCTGAACAAGGCAGATGTGGGGGGGCGTGGGGAAGGGGGTGCTGAGCAGGAGGGGCTTCAGTAAGGCTAGCCCAGGAAGCAAGACAGTCTGACCCAGTCCAGAGACATGCACAGCCAGCCTGTGTGTCTCCAGGGAGGAAGCCCCAGACTCAGGCGCTCATTTTACTTGTCTTAAAATGCAGCCAAAAGACTTGCAGTGTGGGTAGCTGCTGAGTCGAAGGCCTCTCGTCTCCCTAATGGCGGTTATAATTCCACTACTGTTATCTAGGCTGCCTCCCCTTGTGTAGAAATATGAACCAAAACCACTTCCACGTTATTATAGGGCATCGCCTTTATTCGCTTCCCTAGAAAACAGACCCCTGAGGCAACGCTTACCTGTTACAGAGGTTGCAGGAGTGAAGGAAACAGGGAAATGAAGCAGAAAAGAACAAATTTAAGGCTGTTGCCAAGATGGCCACAGCTTTACAAAGACACCCCTGCCTCTTTGTCATGTGGGAGAACTCCAGAAAGGTCACAGAGAACCATCACATCTCAAGAAAGATTGGGGTGGGGGAGCAGGCAATTTATGTGCCAGCTTCTCTTTGTGTCCTGTCCTTCGTTGATGAAGTTTACCTCATGGTGCATGAATCCCCTACATTACAGGTTGTGTCACACCCCCACCCCTAGCCAAGGTATCAGCAGCATCCAATTGGGCAGAATGGGCACTGAAGCCGCCCAAAACCTGACCATCACACCTAGCAAAGACTGAGTCATCTAGCTGAAGACCAGGTAACAGCCCAAACCATCACAGAGGTCTCTCTCTGAACAGCGAGATGGGGGTGGGTGAGGGTAACAGATTTGGAAAGGTGCCCAAACTAGATTCAGTACTAACTTTATTCTCTTATTAACAAATTGTGCGTGTGCTCATTTGTGTCCTAGAGCCCACATTACAGCAAAACAAACTGAACTATAAACAAGGACATGTACCTGTCTTCCAGAAGCTACATCCTTATTAAATTTGTGGGAGAGAGACCCACAAAACACACCAGGTCTTATTCTCACCTGACTTCCCATAACGACCCTCCCCCCCACACACACACTAACCTACGCTTCAGTGGATATTGGAAGGATTTTAATGCATATCCATTCAAATCACTCCCTGCCTGAAGGCCTCAGTGCTTCCTTAGGTCACTATGATGGGTTCAATCCACACTCCATAATTAGCACACAGTTCAACTTTCAGACATTGTCCTTTTCCAAATCAAGCAGCTCTTGATTGTCTGTTACCCACCTCTCTGCTCTCTGCTTCCCCATCTCTCTCCAATGCCTCCTTCTGCTGTTGAGGACCAGGGATGATGGCCAAGAATGGGTGAAAAGAGAAAAAAAGGAGATAAGGCTGATGGCGAAGAGATTCCTATCTCAACATCTGTGAATTAACTGGACAAACAGCATTTGGTTTCGTAGAAGGTATACAGCTTGCCAGTTTCCTGTGATCCACCTAGAATGTCACATTCCTAACGTCAACTTGAGAAAAATTTTATCATGTGATATTACTTTTCCCTGCTTTCTGCCCTCAGACACTTACCAAGTTTTCCAGGACGATAGGATTAAAGATGCCGCGTTATTTCCTTGCTTTGAAAAAGAAATCAGAAGCCTATAAATATGAAAGTGGAAAAAAAGAGCAACTGTGTTGTTGGAATCTCTTACTTGCGATTCCTTTTCTCACTGTGTCTTTCTCAGACGGTGATTTTGTGTTGGTGCTGACAATTATCATAAGTGTATCTGTGTTTCGCATCTAACGTGTTGCGTGTGGAATCCTGTGCAGGGGACCCTCTCTATACACCACCGAACTGGTGGCAGCCATCCTGCTCTCTCTGCTACTGTCCTTTGCTTAACCGGGCTTTGCATCAGGCAACCAGGCAAAATGAGCAGTACGACCCCTCTCCCCCGATCTGCTTAGATTTGATTGTATATGTTCATGATTTGACAGCAAACACTCCCATCCCCACTTCTACACCTCACTTCCCATGATTAGCACCATGCTTTAGACAGTAAACATCCAACAAATCAAATGCATAAAGACCCAATAGGCTACTAAAACCCATTCAGTTAATGGAGCCAGTTAATGAAGTTGGTATCATCAATTTAATCCCCTAATGAGCCAATTACTTTAATAGACACCATTCTGTAGACCAGCTTTTTACCTGCTTGTGTTCCTCTAAACACTTTTATCCAGCAAGGTGGTAATGTTTTCAAGAAAAGGGAGAGTCCGTGATTCCATGAGCAAATAAACTTGGGGGGAATGGGGATATACAAATGCTATGAAAAGTCTTCCTCACTGCAGGGTGTTTATGTTCCCAGACAGGACTACCTCAGGCAGTGTTCCCTTCCCCCATGGTTTTGGTTTGGTTTTGGTTTTTCAGTTTGTTTTTGTCTTTGTTTTGCCAGTGTGACAGTTACTTTTATGTGTCAATTTGGAGAGTGTTTTTTGGATGAGATTAACATTTAAATCAGTGAATCTTAAGTGTTAAGATGGTCTTCCAGGATGTGGTGTGGGTGAGCCTTGTCTGAGCAGCTGAGGGCCGGAATAGAGCAAAAAAGACAGGTCTCCCCAAGCCCAAGGGAATCCAGAATTTTTGTTTCCTGTCCCCATGACCATATACTTTAGGCCTGATGGGCCTAGAGATCTTGTTTCCACCTGGAAGAAATGCATCCACCTGGAGACACGGCAATGAATCCACTGAACTGGACGTTAAGACTGCCACCTGACCACCTTGGTCTCCTCATGCCGCTGAATCAACAGGCAAAGAGGGAGGTACTGGGCTGGCTGGTGTGATGGCTCCTGATGGCCAAGGAGAAATTGGGCTGCTTCTCCCTAATGGAGCTAAGAAAGAGTATGTCTGAGACGCAGGAGATCCTGTAGGGTTTCTCTTAGTCTCACCATGCCCTGTGGTTAAAGTCAATGTAAAACTACAACAATCCAATCCAGGCAGGACTATTAATGGCCCATATCCTTCAGGATGCGATTAGCATTTAAATCCATGCATTCTGAATAGAGCAGATCTGCCCATAACATGGGTGGGCCTCATCCAGTCATTCCAACTCCTGGCTAGAACAGAAAGACCAGCCTTCCCCAAGCACAAGGGAATCTTCCAGCAGAACGTCTTCAGATTTCATCTGCACCGTCCGCTCTCCTGGTGGCCCACACTGCAGATTCTGGACTTGGCAGCCCCCATAATCACGTGAGCCGATTCTTTAGAATAAATCTCTTTCTCTTTATAAACATATCCTATCAGTTCTATTTCTCTGGAGAACCCTGACTAACACAGCAAGGAAAATCCTTTTTTCATGAAACAACTCTTAACATTTTGTGAGACACTAGCATTCCAAGAAGAATAATCGATTAGGGGAAATGCCACCATCAACCAATACGACCTCAGGAATCTCTAAAAGATTTTTTTTTCCATTCGACACCTATATTCCATGATTCATATGTCACAGTTTTTCTTTGAACATTAATTTGCAGGAGTGGCTACGACACTGTCAGTGACGCACTTGATGCTGACAGACATTCCGTTTCAGCTCCAGATAGCTGGCGCGATTTGTCCTGTGAGTACATTCCGTGCTCCTATCCCTAATGTGTTGAAAGACAATTTGCAAAGGAATTTAAAGATGTCTCCTGACCCAAGCAACCAATTATCTCGTCAGCAGGGCAAAACATGTACCAGCTGGACAACCATAGTAAGATGAATTAAATCAATCCTTGGCTAAAACGCATGACAAAAACATAAGGGACTCTAGGCATTTCCATGATGCAATTACCATTAACTTTATTGCAATCTTAAGCAAATAAAATAACCTGGGTTTTTTTTGCTACAGCTGGAGGAAATTGTCCTTACCTATTGAAATGGATTGTTTCAGTCATATATCTTAGGAGTAAAATAACTATGTATGCCTAAAATATTATTAAAACCCAGGAAGTCCTTCCCATGGAGGAGAGGAAAGAAAAATTAAACCTTAAATGTTCACCATTTTTAAGTAAAAATATATCAGCTCTAGAAAAGTCCATTTTCCTGAAACAAGCCCTATAGAGATTTCTAACTATACAACTGTTAACTCTCGTAGACTACTTTTCTCACTTTACATGCGAGACTGAAAAATGATCTGCTACGAAACAATTTTAAATAGTTTAAATAAAAGGGGCTCAAATTCTACAAAGTATTATTTTGAACGATGGTGGTATTTTAGCCAGGCTAGAGTGGCATACAAAGCATAAGTCTACCTAAGCCCTCAAATTAACTCCCAGAGTTGATAGTTGTGATGGATGAAACAGACCTGTGAGTACATAAAGTTACAACTCTTAAAGATGGGCTTTGCAATCTAGCTTCACAAGGGGTCAAGATGCAATAGTCCACCAGTGATTATGTGAGATCTATCCTAAAACTAGCGTCTTTCACGTAACTGAAAGAAAAAGGCAAATGAAAAAAATGTGGCTTTGAGAAGCATTATGCCCACAAAGCTGATCTGAACGATAGGTACCTTTCAGGTAAGATAGAAAGCATGGTCATACTTTCTCTAGGTCACTAGGCATCACTGATGCTCTTCAAATAAGGAATGCCCTTGCCTCTCCCGTAGCCAGAGTGGTTATTCAGCATTTCTAAAAGAGCACTGTAATATTATTAAAATACGGGATCCTTTCTTTTCATAGTACATCTGGATTTTATTAATATGGCAGCAAGATATTAAAATAGTTGCTGTATATCATCAAATGTGAATTTTACAATGGTGAAAATGGTTCTTGAATAGGAGTGTGAAATATTTTTCACGTATTTTGAGTCTCCAGCAAATGAAAATAAGTACATGATTAGAATTTATTGTTTCAACTGAAAGTCTTCTATAAGAAAGTAATGGTTTTAGAAAAATCCTTAAGGCAAATAACTTTATCCTGATAAAAATCCCAAGACTCAGAAAGAGCGGGAGAATGACTTTTCTCATCGAATAGTTTCTCCTGAAGAAATTTGTCAACGCTCGATAAGAGGTCATTCACCTGACAATTTCTATGGCATCTAGTTAAAAATAAGGCAAGAAAAGTTAGATTCAGGAGTACCTTGTCCTAAAACCTCATGCCATGAAGCATTTTTGTGGTTGACCATTACTCAGGAGTTCAACACTGGAGAAGGAAGCTCTCCCCTGCCCTGGGGACTGGTTCTTGGCTCAGGTGACAGGGATGACATGCAATACAGAGATAAAATACTCAGATGATGTCTGTCATAGAAAACAAGGCCAGTTTTGGCATTGCCTGAAAATGAAAGTGATAATGCAGAGAAGATAAATGATTTTTATAAACTAGCTTATGAAAGACAAGCAACGTGTCACCTGTCACTGAATGGAAACTTTTGATAAAGGAGCTACACAGAAATAACAGCACCTAAAAGCGTCTTAGGCTCACTACTTAATTCAAACATATCTACGAGTATGACCTTTTAGTCGGGATATGTTTCCATGCATTATTTTATTGACTTCACATCCTTGGTGGGGGAGGGACTGCGTCTTGGTCTATGCTCTACTGCTGACGAGGCAGATAGTGAAAGGAGAAAATAACGTGCTCAAGATTCTCAAGTTGAGTTAACTTCAGGTTGAGGTTGGAACCCATATCCCCTGACCCTGGAGCCCATTCTAACATTTACTGGGACTTTTTGCTGGGTTTTTTTGTTTGTTTGTTTAATTTAGAATTGCTATTTGGGCTTTTCAATACTTAACAGAAATCTGGAAAGCACCTATCAATCAGTAAAACTCTGTTGTTGAATTTTCTGCTCAGTGCCTGTCGATTCTTCGAAGTACAGCTGTCACAAGATAAAGGTTTGAATGTGATTAGGTCACTGAGAAAGAAAAAGGATTTAGAAATTATATCTGTTCACAATTTTAAAAGTATGCAAAAATTTTAAAAATCATGACTTTCAAAAGAACACCTAAAACTCTAGGGAGCCAGAAAACACAATATGGAAAACACAACAGGCTATGTCATGTACAGAATTACAGTAGGGAACCTAAAACACACTGCCAGACGTCACCAGGTCATCGGCTTAGAATAATTTTCTATGGCACTGATTTTCTTGTAAGCTGATAGAGTCAGCCCAGCTCTTAGGGATGAGAATGTTCAGTGGTTACTCTACGCCCCAGTGACAGCAGCTGAGAAGAAGGCAGCTAGGGGATGCATGACGTTGCCCACTGTGCCCTAAATCCAGGTCACCAATCCCACCTGCAGTTCCTGGTCCTCACATCTGAATCCAACCCACCCTTCATACAGTAAAGCACCAGTGTGCATTTAACCATGCATACTGGCTGTATTCTGAATGTGGGATACACGCGTGCGTGGATGCATAGCTAAAATTGCATAATCTGTCACCATATACTTCCCTTCTCTGCTCGTCAAAGACAAGAAAAGCTCCTTTGCACTGTTAAATTGGTGCAAAGAAGGAACACACCAAAACAAGAAATGACCGTTGCAAAGGATCCTTCACTAAGCACCTTTTTGTTTCTTTTGCAGATTTAATTTATGTGACACATAATAGATACCTAATTACTGTTCCCTTTTGGTGCTTCAGTAACCAAAAAGTAATTTATTCATTCTATGTGTACTATATGTAAAAACTACAATGCAAAGATACAGAAAGTGGAGACCCCCCCCCAAAAAAAAAGTGGAACCCCTACTTTCAAGGAGTTTGCAGCCTAGAAGGGAAACCAGCCATGTGCAGGTCTGACTGCATTCCACGCTAGAAAATGGAAACATGGAATGCTGTAGGATAAGCCCAGAGAGTGTACTAAGGGCAGTCAGAGGGAGGTCAGAATATGGGAGATTATTCCAGAAAGCAAAGGAACCTGAGGTCTAATTGAATAGATGAGATTGGCAATGAGTCAGGAAAAAAACCAGGGCTGAGCAGAAATTAGGCTGGGAAGGTAGGATGGGATCAGACTTAGGAAAAAGTCTGTGGGGAAGGAAAAAACAATTTTCCTTTTACCCTTCTAAATTCTTCTGGCTGGACTAGGAAACAAATTGACATGAGACAGATTAACAGGGGGAAATGAAGACATTTATTACCTCTGTACACACTGGGGTTCCCAAAGAATATGGGACTCAGGATAGATAGGGCAGTTAAGTCACTGGAGCTCAGGAGAAGGGGTTGGGGGGTTGATTTGGGCCTTCAAAGCGCAGGAAGACAATTCACATGGAGATGCAAAAGCAAATGTTTGGTAAATAAATGTTTGCTGGTCCATCTTTGACAAAGGGACACAGAGGGGACTTTGCTCAAAGGGGTCTTGCTAGGTTCCTCCCTGTCTGTCACACACTAGGTCATATTAGACTCTAGTTAATCTGTGATGACAGCTCCCTCCCTGGAGGAGGTCCTCTGTGCAAATTCTTTTAGCAGTTAAGGGGAAGGTCAAAGTTTCTCTCTGAGTCTTTTCTTTCTTAAAAATAACCAGCTTAAAATAGTCGATATCCCCAAAGGGATGGCGAACTCTGCTCCCCCTCAATTAATACACCAGACTGACTTTATTCTCTACAGGTAATAAGAATAATGCTTTGCGTGGCTATGGGCCTTTACACTCAGCCAGACACGCAGGGGCAGCGAGAAAGCCATGTCCATACCTTAGATGGATGCTTCCAGGAACAGCACCTTGCTCATTTGTACTGACCTGAATTAAATGGGGCAGATCGCAGGGAGGAACATGCGGAGGTCTGTGGGAGGTGACCGCACAGGGTCAAACGAGAAGGGGGTGGCAGTGAGGACAGGAAACACCCAGCAATGATCTCAGAATAAACACACTCCCATGTTATTTCGTGAAAACACAGAAAAGGCAACAAAACATCCTGACCACAACAGAGACACAGCAAATGCAGGCCCACCAAACAAGGGGCTTTTCTTTGGAAAAGGAGCTGGCTCCTGGGTACGACCATTTAAGGACGAGCAGCGCCCCGCCCTCTGGCTTCTTTCCTTCATTCCAGACCACATAGGAGGCAGGGTCCATACGGCTTTGGTCCTCACGCTTTGCATCGCTGAGTTCTTCTGCACTATTGATTTCTACCGTGCGTTCACCGTGGAGAGGATTGAATGTATGAAGAAATAGAAGACATGGGCCTTTTAATGACATTGGGGAAACACAACTCATGGGCTAAAATCAAGTTCATCCCTTCAAAGTAAACTGATAGTAGTGATAGTAATAAATTTAATAAGTATCATTTTATTGAAGCTTATTGTGTGCCAGGCACTTAGCAAAACAATTAACATGTGTTCATCTCTTTTCATATTCACAACCACCCTTTCTGGTAGGCACTGCCAAATTTTGTCTAAATTCTAAGATGCTTGTTTGTTTGCAGGTTAACATGTTTGGAAATTGGGTGTGTTTTACAGTCCACATGTATATTTAATGTGGGAGCAATTCTGACTGGGGGGGGGGTATGGTTTGGTGTTTTTCCACTAAAAAGTTATGATTAAGTGATGGTCATCTTAAATCAGTGGTATGGTAGGATAGAGGAAATGTGAAGATATTTTATTTTATTTTATTTTTTTTAAGTTTTTTGTTTCGTTTTTGTTTTTTCTTTGTGTTTTTTTTTTGTTTTTTTTGTTTTTTTTTTAAGGAGGGTGCAGTTCACAGTGGCCCATGTGGGGATCAAATCGGCAACCTTGGTGTTATTAGCACCACGCTCTAACCAACTGAGCTAACCGGCCACCCCTGATATTGTCCCCACTTTAAAATGAGACTGAGGCAAAGGTGATAACAAGGTCCCATTACTCGTAGGTGAGGAAACGGGCCCATCTTTTTTTAAAGCCTCTCCTCTGAATGACACTCTTTGGTGGCATAAGAACTAATTCGACCACTTGCAAGGAAATTGTACATGAAGGTACTCAGTCACTCCACTAACCCGGCCAACCCATCCACCGTATCATGTCAGTATCCACTTATTCCTCTAATAAGCATTGAGTCAGCACCTACCTGCCTCTCATTGTGCTGGCAGCTATGCTTCTGCTGGTAAGAAAAATGGAATTCACAGGTCAATGGGAGAGGCAGACTTCAAACAATCATGACACAAATAAACATCGAATTGCAAACTCTAAAGCACCACAAGAAAAAACAAGATGTTGTAACAACACACACCAGGGGATCCAGATGTGATCTGGGCATCAGGGACAGCCTTTCTGAAGATGTCATTTGTTTTTTTAGCTCATCTAGATACCACTAAGACCACGCAAAGAAGGGTCCTGGGGTGGAACCTGCTGGGTCGGGAACAAGTTCCAGGCGAAACCAAACTATTCCACACAATGGAAATTGCATGGACAAAGGTCCTGAGGCCCGAGGCAACAAGCTGTGTTTGAGATCTAGAAAGAAGGTCAAAAAGGTTTGAGGGGGATGGCTTGCATAGAACAAGACCAGACAGGCTTGTGAGTCATGGTGAGGACTTGGCTATTTCCCTGAAGAGCAGTGGGAGGTGGCTATTTTTTTACCATAAAATCTTGAATGGATGGAAAGCTTACAGTGACAGTTGGGTATGCACACAATTTCTGCTTCACATCAATGCAAATTTAAAAGCAATGTAGTAGAACAAGGTGGAAGGCTCTATTAAAATAGTTGGGGCTTATGTCCAAAACATCCTAAAAGTAAATACGTGGGCTGTAGCAAATACATGTCATGTCAATTAATAAGCCAGGGCTAAACCATTAGTTCTTCCACTGGACCATATGATACTTATCAATAACCCACTGATAAGCATTGATTTCTGATACAGAGAGGTGTTCACACGTGGAAGGGATTCTTGCCAGCCACAGTGGACAGCGGGGCTGGATGATCACATTTAGAAAGGGACAGTCACTTAGGGTGAATCTGTGTTTTTGCTGAGAGTATTGTCACTGGCTTCCTATTGATATAAGACAGCAACAACTACAAAATAACAGGTTGTCCTGCCTCTGTGAAGGCAGCCCACAGTGTACGTGTGAGCCACAGAGTAGGAGGTGGTGTGCAGTAATAAGACGCCCTCAACCTAATGACTGGAAGTGACTGAATTCATGAGAGGAAATAGGTTGGCTCTGAGCTTCCCACAGGAGCAAATATGAAGAAAATCGCCCACCTGGCCTGTCTTCCAGCCAGAAGTGCCTCCCTTCCTGAGGTCTAAAGGACTGCTAGAGGAAACCCAAAAGAAAATAGACCTGAAGGACCAGGAAAAATAAATTTGCAAAAGAGGGGGGGTGAGTTGGGAGTCTTCTTATTGGATTAAGGACCTTAAATTCAGCACATATCCCATACAATACTGGTAAGAGTGTCAACTGGCCCATTTTGGCAATGTGTGTCAATAACCTCAAAAATGCTCGTATATTTTGAACCCATAATTCTATTTCTAGAAATTTATCTTAATGGAATAATTAGAAATAGACAATGTTCACAGTCTCATTATTTACAGTGACAAAAAGTTGGAAATAGTTTATATATCCAATTATGGAAAAATTATAAAATAAATTGTAATACCTACAGAAAATGAACTATTTTGCAGCCACTGGAAATCATGTCTTTAAATGATGACAAAGGAAAATATAGTACATTAAGTTTAAAAACCATTTTATAAAACTATATACAGTAAAGTTTTAAACACATGTAACAGAACAAAACGATGGTAGCGGTTATGTCTGAATAGTAGTTACTTCTTCTGTGCTTTGTTTTCTAAATTTTCTACAGTGAGCATGAAAACACTTAAAAAATAAGACAAAGTTCAGGAAAATGATGGACTTCCAACTGGAATTAACTGTTGTTTTTGCTTAAGATATTTAATAAAGGATAGAATGTTCTAGATGACATCTGAGTCCACTTTGTTCCTAGTCCCAGACCCTTTGTTCCTGAGTATATATCCATCTAGTCTGGATTGGTATTATTTTTTATACTCGTATATTATGTTTTCATAAACATCATATAACGTTGCTCTTTGTGTTCCTCAAAATTTAAGTAAATTGTATTACGCTACAACTAACTTTTTTCCCTGGCATTAGATTTGGAATCACTCAGGTTGTTGTGTATTGAACTAATTTATTTATGTTAACTGCTATATTCATCAAATATACCATAGTTAGTTAATCTATTCCCTACTGATAGACATTTAAGGTGTTTCCAATTTTGACCTATTACAACTAATGCTGCAATATAGAGCCTTCATACTCAGAAAAATGACATTTGGTTTAAGAGATGGAGAAAAGAGGATGAAGATACTTCTAATTCTAGTGAAAGGGACACTTCTGCTTCCCAGACTCACCGCCCTGGGACCCTCCAGAGGCCACCTGCCTCAGGGTCTCTCTAGTGCTACAAAGATAGCCCACGGGCCCAGAGGTCCTTGACCAGGCACCCTTGGTCCGACTCTGCACATTTGCACCAACACCTTCAACTGCTTGGACAGCTACAACTGGAGCCGTTCCCCTGACATGCCTCCTTCCAGAAGGAGCAAACATGACCAGTGTGTCAGGAACAAAGCACCCTATCAACTTGTTTAACGCTCAGGACGACTTTGTCACCTAGTACCAGGGTTCTTCTTGTTTTTCAGTTGGGAGGATGAAGCACAGAAAGGTGGAGTAACTCGCTCAAGGTCACACAGCTGGGAGGAGAATTGATTCAAACTCAGGCAATGGGACTCCAAAGTCCACACTCTTATCCTCTATACTCTATGACCTCCCATAATTTTCCCCTGACCCACTCCTTATCTCATTTCCCTTTTTATAGCCTCACCTCTCCCCTGCTTCAAGGAAGACAAGCGAGGTTGTTCTGCTTCCCTGGGTCTGGACTCTGACTGCTCTCCTAATTGTCAATCACACTGGCTCCTGTGCTTTGGCCTGTTAACCACCACTCCCCGCTAAAGAAATCTTTGTATTTATAATTCTGGTCTTGTCGTCATTTGTATATTTCTTGAGCCACTCAAATCCTAAGTATCCTGGTCCCTTTCTTCCTAATTAATGTCTTTTGCCAAAGCATTGGGGGGTAGGAGATAAAGCGGGAAAGTTGCAAGCTATTCCTGGTCTATCTTTACAGAAGGTCTGTGTACCTAGTTTGAAGAGGAACTTTCCTCACAATAAATCAATCAAAAATCTGCCCACATTTGGGAAGACATGCCATGCCATGGACATCTACCGTGTTTCCCCAAAAATAAGACCTAGCTGGACAATCAGTTCTAATGTGTCTTTTGGAGCAAAAAGTAATATAAAACCCGGTCTTATTTTACTATAATATAAGATCAGGTATAATATAACATAATATAATATAATACTGGGTCTTATATTAATTTTGCTCCAAAAGATGCATTGGAGCTGTTGGTCCAGCTAGGTCTTATTTTCAGGGAAACACAGTATTTGTTGATCGGATGAAGTGAATTCTCTCTACTTTTTCAGCTCATTGCTCAAGTCAAGTTGGTAAACTGTATTGCTCAAATATTTTGCTATGTGTACTGATTTTTTCCCCTGCTGTCAACATAAGAATATCCAAACCTGTAGAGAATTTTTATAAAAATTTATTCGAGCCCAAAAGAGGAAACACCTGGAAGCAAGATCTCAACAGACTGAGGTAAATGTTTCAGAGAATAACAGTTTGCAGTTTCTTTTATGCATTTGGAATTACAGAAGGGACGGAAGGAAGACTACGTGAAGGTGGGAGCAAGCGAGGCAGGGCTCAGATTACAGGGGAGTTAAGATTATGTTCTCTCTTTAGGGGCCTGAAAGGGGGCATTTCAAAGGTGTGTTGACCTTGTGCACAGAAACAATGGACACAGCTGATTTAAGATGAAGATAAAACTTGTCCTAAAGAAGTTATATGCCTTGCCTGGGGTGTGACTACCCTCCATGACCTGTCCGGTTAGGAGTTTGTCATCAGGTCACCTTGAGAGGTTACATTCCATAGAACCCCTTTTTTTTTAATCCACACTGTTTTTCTATCAGTTACTGAGAAATGTGTGTTGTTAACATCTATAACCGTAATGTTGATGGTTATTGTTCCTTTTAGTTCTGCTAATATTTACTTCATATGGTTTACAGCCGTGTTACTAGGTGCATACAATTTAGGATTGGTATGTACGTCTATTGCACACTTTGTTTTATCAGCAGGAGATGTCCCTCTTACCTTAGAGTCTACCTGGTTGGATACTAACCGCACCGCGACAGCCTTCTGTGGGCTAGTGTTTGTGTGTGTGGCATATTATTCTCCAGTTGTTCACATTCAGCCTGCGTCTTTTTATTTAAAATGTGTCTTTTGCAAACATATAGGTTGTTTCTCATCCAGCATGGCCAACTTTGTCTTTTACTTGCAGTGATTGGTCTGTGTGTTAGTTTCCTAGAGCTGCCATAACAAACGACCCCAAACTGGATGACTTAAACAACAGAAATGTGTTCTCTCAAAGGTGCGGATGGTAGAGATCCAAAATCAAGGCGTCGGCGGGGCCAGGCTTCCCTGGCAGAAGACTCTAGAGGAGGATCCTTTCTTGCCTCTTCTAACTTCTGATGGTTGTAGCAGTTGTTGGTATTTCTTTTCTTGTGGCAGTGACGCCGTCCTCTGCCTCTGCTGGCCTCTGCCACATATGGCTTCCTTCCCTGTTGTCACCTCTGTCTCTGCGTCCAAATCTTCCTTTCTGCTAACGACAGCAGCCATTGAACTAAAGGCTCACCTAATTCAGTGGGACCTTACCGCTTTCTGTCGTTTTATTAAGATATAATTGATAGATACAGCACTGTATAAGTTTAAGGTATGCCTAATGGTTTAACTTAACATGCATTATGAAATGTTTACCCCAATAAGTTTAGCTGACATCCGTCTCATAGAAATACAAACAGAAAAAGAAAAAATGACTTTTTTCCTGGTAATGAGAAGTTTTAGGATCTACTCTCTTAGACCTCATCTTAACTTGATTTATATCTACAAAGACCCTGTTTTCCAATAAAATCATATTTGCAGGTACCAGATGTAGCACTTGAACATATCTTTTAGGGGGACACAATTCAATCCACTATAGTCCATCTATGTTTAATATAATTACTGATTCTGTTGGGGGGTAAGTGGGGGTGGCAATACGTACCAGCAGCATAGGTCAAAGCATGTGGGGAGAGCCGTCTGGCTGGCCACTGACTGGTTGGTACAGCTCTTATAGTTCTGTGGTGGAATTAGCCTGTCCACTATAATTAATCAAATCAAGATAAATGTGTTTTTATTCCAGAGCAGTTAGGAAGTTATTGTCTTCCCAGTATTTTTAAAATAATTTTTTAATTACAGTTGATATACACTATTATATTACTTTCCAGTGTGCCTTTTCAGTATTTTGTGAAGTGACTTTTGTACATTTTTTTATTCTAGAGTGCTCAGGTGTGCCCTATTGCCGCTATGCTTCACAGCCTTCAAATTGTTTTGTTGGCTTTCTCAAGTCTCTCTCTTTCCTCCCCACCCCTCTACCATCTCTCCAGGGAAATCCATAGAAAGGACTAATCAGCTCAAACCTCATTCCTCTGGCCAAACACCTACAAAACTATTTTTAAAATGCGTATGGTCTTTAAAATGCAAAGTTTATGGTCATTGTGGCTCTGTTAGCAAAGAAAAGAGGTAGTAAGTAATATCTGCTGAGTTGGCAAACAGCAGTGTTGTCTGCAATAATCACACACAGAATAAAAGTCAGCCTCTTCGGTCTGGGTTTCAAAGCTGTCACAATCGAGGCCCATCTTCTCGCCCAGCCTCTCTCCACCGCTCATCACAAAGAACCCTATGTCCCACCTGCCCCAGGTACCTCCATGGAAAAAGCCCTGTGATCGCAAACCAATGCTATTTCATCTTCCAGGAATGCCTTTCCCTACATCTTGATGTGCCCTAATCTTAATTACTAAAATAGTGAAGGTTTTTAGATCCTCTTCTAGACCCCCCTCCTGAAGGCTCAAGACAAATGCCACCTTTCTATGAAGCTGCCCTCCATGCCCCAGCCAGAAGACCTCCCTCCCTTCTCACCGCCCCTGTATCCCTCTTCAGCACTTCAGCGCTCTCTGCTTTTCGTTCGAGTTATGCACACGCGTATCTTGTATCCTATATCCTGTCCAGATGTAAGCACCCTGAGAACAGAGGCTCTAACTTACTGTCACCACACTGTCAAATTCCAGCACTTTCCTGGGAGACAGACACTGAGGGTATTTGCTTGGTGTTTTCAGAGGAGATCCACCATGTTTCAAACCTACAAATACTTCGACCTCACCCTCACCCACAAATCAATAAAGGTATAATACAAATATAGGTTCAATGTTGGGGTGAGATCTCTGCCAGTGAAGAGACCATTCTCTTCTTCACCGGCCAGAAGTCCTTGTCTTCTTATAATTATTGAAAATGTTACAGATGTGAAATACCGCCGGATTTGATTCTTGGCCATTGCTAGTTTCAATATTATCTGGTTCTGAACAAAGCAATTATACAACAGACATAATAAACCCATTACATGGCAAGATAGTTCTAGTTGCTCTAATCACACAATCTTTTTGATGTTGCTCTAATACTTGTTACCTCATTAAGGTGGCTTTTTAACTTGGGAGCTACTTAGCGATGTGTGGTAGTTTTACTATCAGGATGGTGAATTCTGCTGTCCTGGAGAGTATATCAGGAGTTTATTGAGTACAGTGATTTATGACTCACTGAGGAGACAATAAAGATGAGGTCCACCTCTCACCAGCTCTTTCTGGAGCCATGGTACGTGCCTAACTGGGTCTCATATTCTGTGACCTACTGCTTCACACAGGGTCATTCTTTTTGTAGTTGTGGGTGCCAGATCAATTCTGTTAGGTAGGGCTGACTATTGTGAAATGTGGGTAAGGACGGGATTGTAATTACCTATACTTATCTTGTCAATCATTCTAATCACCAGGAATGATATGAACACAGTGAGGAAGATATTCCACATGACTTTATTCTTCCTGAATCAGAGAATGTATAAGAATTTCGTCAGCTCATCTGATACTTCCATGTGGAAATTGGCCCATGTTTGATGACATCATGGGAGTTTTGTTTGCTGTGTGTATTTTGATTTGGGTTTTTGCTTTGAGGTAGAATAACAGGCAAAATCTGACTTTCCCTTTTTTTTTTTTTTTGAAGTTTCAAGTTGAGATTTTTGGGGGCTCAATTTTAGATTGTTCCTTTCATGGACTTGGGGTCTTATCAAGGGTGGCTCACAGTCAATTGGGCATGGTGGGAAACAGGATATGTACAAGCAGGAACTTTTATTGCAATCTCAAAATCATCCAATAAAGGCACCTGCCTATTTGCCCTTCATTAGGGGGTTCTGCTGTTGATTGCTTCTTAACTGTCTCTAGAACAGTCATTCCCAGGCATTGGGTTCTCATAAAAGTCCAAACAAACAAACAAACAAACAAACAAACCTAGGAGTCCAACTTAGTATTGCCAGTCTATTTTGTCAAGTAAGAAGGTTAAAAAAAATAACTACCAATTATTATTGCCATTTTTTCACAAACATCAGAAAAGAATGGTCATGATGTCTTCATGAAGGTTTTTTTCATTGAATAATTTATGTTATATGCATGTGGTATGTTCATATTTTCTTTATACCAAAAACTGGTAAATCTCGGGTTCTGAGCTGACGCTGGCCCGTGCACGAGCGCTTGGGAACCATTGCTCAAGATGTCAGCATGTTCAACCTGTCAGAGAAGAAAACTTTTCCTCTACCCTTCTGGGTTCTTCTGGCTGGTTCAATAACGAAATCAACATGAGACAGATTAGCAGAAGAAAAACAAATAAAAGTTTAATAACAGGTATACCTTTTATATACGTGGCAGAAATCCAGGAAAACTGATTAACTCCCAAAATGGAGAAAACCATCACCTTAAATACCATCTTCAGCTAAAGACAAAGAAGATGATGGGGGTGGAGAGTCAGTCATGGGAGGTGACCAGGAAAAGCAGTAAACAAGGGTGAGACTGGTATAAGATTTCGGTCCTCCTTTGTCCACTGATCACAGTTTCTTGGGATTTAGATAGCCTTCTCTTCCCAGTGCAGAGAAGGAAAATACCCTCACAAATGGAGATTGCCTTCACAAATGTAAGTTTCCTTTTACAAAGGATAACTTCTACTTGGTTTTCAGAGCTTCTCCCATGTCTGCTATTTCCTAAAATTAACCAGCCTAAAATAATCAATATTCCCGAAGAGGCATATTTTTCGGTGGCAAGCTCTGCACCTTTTCAGGCCAAAGCTATGATTAGACACCCACACTTTGCAGGTCATGGTAAACAGAAAGGTCCCTGTGGGTGCATTTATTCATTCAGTCATTCCAAAGTGATTACGAAGAACTTGGGCTGAAGAACCACACACAACTTATCCAAGACTCAGCTGCACCAACTTGACAAATGGGTAACTTTAGGTACTCACTTAACCTTTCTAAGCTTCTGTTGCTGGATCTACAAAATGGTGACAGAGCCAAACTTCACTGAGTTGTTAGGAGGATTAAATAAAGATTCCCAAAGAGTCTTTGTTTTGTGGAGGTAATGTTACCAAACTAAAGGGGTTCATTTGCCTGTGCGCATGAAAGCCAACGAGACACACGAACAGGGGTTGCAGCAAAGAAAGCAAGGGTTTATTTAAGGAAATGGCACCCAGCCCAGAGACACAGGTGAGCTAATGCTCAAAGAGCTGGCTCTCTGATGGCCTCTAGGGGATAGGTTATATAGGGAAAAGATCGTCAGTCACGGTAGCTATAGTAGTTGGGGTCCTGGGTTCTACTGCTTGGTCGGCGCTCAGGTGGGGGCAGTGGCTCATTGCATTAGGTCCTATGTCACTCATGGCATGGTGTTGTTCTGTCTGGTTTCAGGGGATGTGGCGACCAGGGTCATTCATGAGTATGAAGCTGAAGCACAACTGAGGTCAAGATGTTATCTTTAGTTTGACCGAAACTGTTTCTGTAGTCAAGAGACCTGCGGCTTTGTTCCTGCCTGTTTGATGCTGACCAGAATCGATGTCCTAAAGGTTTAATGATTAAGGGAGTGGTCGTGCAGTGTGTGCAAAGGTGGAAGGATAAGGAAAGAAAAGAACAAGTGAGTCACGGTGCTATTAGACTAGACAAGGCCAGTTTGAATCAAGGAGGAAGAGAAGAGGAAAAGTCATTTTAAGGAAGTGAAGTTTTTGCAGGGTTACAGTAAGGTCTGTAGAGAATGTTTATAAGTTCATTGGAGCCAAACTGATGGCAATGCCAGGAAGCAAGATCTCAAATGCTCCAGAGAGTGACCGTTTTGCAACTTCTTTTATGCCTTTGGAATTCAGGTGGTAACATAAGGAAGATTGCATGAAAAAGGCAGGGGTCAGATTACAGGATGGTTAATAAGATCATGCACTCTCTTGAGGGTGGTTATACTTCCGAGGGATCTGAAAAAGAGGTATTTCAAAGATGTGATAACCTAAATGCACAGAAGCAATGGACAGGGCTTGCTTAAGGCAAAGATAAACCTTTTACTAAAAAAGTTACATGCCTGGGGCATGACCAACCACCATGATTTAGCATCGACCTTAAATCCAACCACAGAGAGTTCTTATCAGAGAAAGGCAGAGTCTGTAGTAGAAGCCATGTAAAGACAAAGGTAGAAATCAGATTTTTGCTGCCACTCACCAGGAAATGCCTGAGGCCACCAGAAGCTGGAAGAGGCAAGGAAGGATGCTCCCCTAGTGCCTTCAGAGGGAGCATAGCTCTGCCAACACCTTGATTTTGAACTTCAGGCCTCTAGAACTGTGACAGCATAAATTCCTGTTTGTTTTAAGCCACCGATTTTGTGGCAATTTGTTATGACAGCCCTAGGAATCTCATTCATGCTGAAATTAAGAGTCTTTCATTTTATAATTATCATCTAAAAAGTGTTTTGGCTCCTAGAGCCTGTAAAATTTATTTACTCTAGAGCCACTCAGTTTTCGATTAGGAACATAGATTTAAAAATCTATGCTCAGGGGCCGGCCCGGTGGCTCAGGCAGTTGAAGCTCTGTGCTCCCAAATCCAAAGGCTGAAGGTTCGATTCCCACATGGGCCAGTGGGCTCTCAACCACAAGGTTGCCGGTTCGACTCCCGCAAGGGATGGTGGGCTGCGACCCTGCTACTAGCAACGGCAACTGGACCTGGAGCTGAGCTGCGCCCTCCACAACCAAGACTGAAAGGACAACAACTTGACTTGGAAAAAAGTCCTAGAAGTACACACTGTTCCCCAATAAAGTCCTGTTCCCCTTCCCCAATAAAAAACTAAAAACATAAAAAAATAAATAAAATCTATGCTCAAAGTAGTACTAATTTTTTAAAATATACCATCAGAAAATAATATATGAAAAAGCAGGGCAGTGTATTATCTAGTTGTTTTTTTCTCAAAAAACAAAAAATGCCTTTTTGTTCAAAATATTTTGCAGTCAAAAGATAACATTCTTTAGGGATGAGAGTTACTTATGTTATTCTTAGTGTCCTAATTAGCTTTTCTTTAACGGGCATTAAGCATGAAAGAGAGGAAAAGAAAAAGAACAAATCCAAAGAGCTTAGATCTCACCCATAAATCTGTTTTATAGCCTGCAATCTCAGAAAGCCTGCAAATCCTCCACCACATTTTTTTGGTATAAACACTTTTTATTTTGAGCCTTTTCTCTTTGCCCACCCCCCTTTCTCTCATGCTAATAAGAACATTTTAAAGCAGTCATGAGCTGAAACCAAAGACAAGTCGTAAGGCAGGATTCTCTTAAATGTACTATATTATCCTCCTTCTGTTCTCATTCTGAATCATTCTCTCAGAAGATTTTGCAGTAATTTTTCACCCTCCAAGTGACTGAGATAGGCTTCTTCCATGCAGCATTGTTGCTGTTACCTCACCTAGCCCAGAACTCACAAACCGGAAATAGGAAGGGGAAAAGTGTGTCCCCAGGGTAGCTCCAGGCAGGGGGCTGGGACACTCTGGGCATAGCCTGGGTGGGACCCCCAACTCTATCACTGACTATTGTGAGCTCAGCCAAGCGATTGAGCCTCTCTGAATCTTGGCTTCCTCATTTGAAACGTGTGGATAATAGCAGTTCCCCTCACCTAAGGTTTTGAGATGAAGGAAATACATGTTAAACCCTGTGGGCACTTCTGTCTTCATCTTACTTGACATAGTTGGTCACCTTCTTGATTTAATGTCAAAATAAGCACTCTCTCCTGGTTTTCCACCCACTTCTCTGAGCTCCCCTGAGCATCTTCCCCTTTCCTACACATGAACGTTGGAGTACCTTGGACCTCTTATCTTCTTACTCCCTTGATGGCCTCATCCAGACCCATGACCTCACGTAGCTCCTTCTGGCTGATGACACCTGAATCTAAACCTCCAGCTTTCCCTCTGAGCTCCAGACTAATTTACCACTCAGCCCTCTCTCTGATATCTCCACCTGATCTGTGACAAGCGTCACAAATTTGGCACACCAAACTCTTAATTTTCATCTCCGTATCAGCTCTTCTTCCTGTGTCACCCATGTCAGTAAAGGATGCCGTTAGTTTGGGCTAAAGTCAAAATATGCCTTCTCTCTTGTTCCCACCGTATATCCAGATCCATCTGCCACCATAACGTCAGACTATTTCCGGAATGCGCCACTTCTCACTTCCTCCAATTTTGGCTCATGGCTTTAAGCCATCATCATCTCCCTCCTAGACAAATGCAGTAGCCTCCTAACTAGCCTCACCCTTACTCCCAACCCAGGTTTTAGCAGACGGAGCAATTCCTTTAAAACTTATGTCAAAGCATGTCCCTGTGCAATAATCTCCAATGGCTTCCCCATTCCACTCGGACCCCCAGGCACACCATGGACCTCATCCCCGACCACTCTCCTTCTCATTCCTTCCTTCAACATGTCAAGCCCATCCGAGGCTCTGGACACTGCTGCTCCCTCTGCCTGGAAAGCACTCAGATACCTATTCAAGAGAACGACTCCCAGTCTCTCTCTGTTCCCCTCTGCCCATGCTCAGATTTATTTTTCTACTTTGCACTGGTCTACTTTGCATTAGATGTGTTTTTGTCTGTCTGTTTCCTTACTAGAATGTAAGTTCTATGAGAGCTAGGACTTTGTTTCATTCATTGCTGTGTCCTTGACACCTAGAATGTTGCTTGACAGACTAATAGCAGTTGAACAATTGAATGAATGAAGAATGAATGAATAAATAGATGAGATACTACATTAAGCATTGAGCACAGTACGGCACAGAGGATGCAGTTGGTAAATGCTACCTGCTGCTATGCTTGCTCTTTTAATTATTAATGATTAAGTATTATTTGTCTAAGTGCGTCACACACCCTGCCCTTCTTCCTGGCCCTTCAACGTTTAGACCACCCATGGCCACACCCAAACCTCCCCACTGGAACCTAAAAACAGTATGAAGAAAGAAACGAGAGCACCAAGGCAAGGAGGAATGTCACTGACCCACCCTCTTCTGTTGTCACGGGGTTTGGTTCTGCTAGATACGCACACAAGGAGGACAGTCGGACTAAATTGTCTTCCAGGATAGCCAGCAAATGCCCTGGACGTTTTCATCGGCAGCCTGCATTCCTATGTGTTCATTCATTTTTATATACTAGCCGAAACTTAAATATTTCTGCCTCCAGATTATACCTCCCAGACTGGCCTTGAAACGTAGCCAGAGATCATATCTGGGGTCCAGAAAACACACTCAATCTTACCTTTGATGACTATTAGGTTGTTTTGAAGACTATATAAATCTAAATATGTGGGATATCATGGGGAAAAGTTAGGTAAGTCCTGGGAAAAGCAAACCGAAGAAACGGGTTCCCGTAATTTGCCCTGGAAACTGCTATCCAATAGCTCTACACCAAATGCAACTTGTTATAGAGCTATACACTGCTTGAGCTTTGGGCCACACGTTCTGCATAGACACACCGAGGAGCGGTGAGCATGTGTGCGACACATCACCGTAAGCATGTCTCAAAAGCACGGAGCAGAGTCCTTAGGAGTTGCTGGGGCCAGGATAAGGTGCTTTTCTTACTGCTGGGATGGGGCTTCCCACACTGCCACCCCGGCCTGGTCGGCAGCCAAGCCACCCCACGATAAGGCCTGTCATGGATACCTGTTCTGTGCAGACACTCAGACACTCTGGCGACTGGATCTGATGGATTTAGTTAGTGTCAGGCTCAGGTCAGACGCCCACCTGGGGCCCAGCATGGGGAGAGAGTTGGAAAATTATTAACTCAGAGACTAAGAGGACTGGGTCTCGGTCCAGGGTACCCTGAGCCCCCATCCACCCTAAGGGCAAAACATACTTTTGGGGACAAACTGGCAGGGTTCTTAGACCAAAGGAGACAAAAATCACTGACTCAGGAAAACCAGACCCTCTCTGGAGGGGCTAAGCCTTTTAAGACATGACTGGAACATTTCTTGGGTTAGGCAGTTCACCAAAAAATAAACTCAGAGGTTACCTCCATCCAAAACAAGTCTCTCTGTGAGCAGCTCCAGCTGCTGCCTCCGCCTTGGGTGAGGCCACTCCAGCTTCTCCTGACGGTCCAGTTTTTACCTTGGCCACAGTGGTCACACCCTGGTGTGTTCCAATTCCTGACCTGCCACAGATCCTGGCCCTGGCTGCAGGCTGCTCTAACTCAGTCCAATTTAGGGCTGCCTTCCTAAGCAACACCTAGCTCAGCCCACCCCAGGCGGTGACCTCAGTTTTCACACAGCGTGGACGTGGTCAAGCCAGAAAGAGCATAAGAGAAGTAACTGGGAGAACTGGCTTTGGAATCAGAGACAGAAAAGTTCTATGTCCACCATTTCCAGCTGTGTAGACAAGCAGCCCTGCCCCGTGAACGGATACTTTTCTGCATTTCTGTTTACTGGCAACAAGGTGGCAGCTCCAAGGACTCAGCTCTACCTGGCTATACACCTGTCAGCCAAGGGTAAATGGAGGCCAAAGGTCTCAGGATTTACAAGTCAGAAACACAGGTGGGCAATACCCAGGATGTTCCAAGGGAGAAAGAAAAGTTGAGAGTTTTTATCATAAAAAGCACATTCTTGAGAAGAATCAATCCTGCATTCTTAGCCTCTGGATTGGTCTAAGATGGTAAACTTCTAGAGGATCAATGGTCTGGGTCTGGGTAATGGATGTCAGTCCATCTGGATATGTGCACATTCCTTTGTAAGTTCTTCAGAGGGTTGTATATAGGAGATACACAGATATATATATATACAAGCATTGATGCACAACTGAAAAGTTCAAAAGTTTAATTGCTCAGGGTAGTTAAAGTAAAATAAAATTGGTTCCTCATGTTTTAGCCCAGTTAATCTGAACCAGTTGTGCCAGTTTGACTATGCGGACTCCATTTTCAGTCAGCGTAGCTATACTGAGTCCATCTTGTTTTCCCCACTCATTCCACATACCCCATCCACACAGAGAAAGGGGTTGACTTGAATTCAACTGCCCACGGGACAAAGAGCATTCAAGGTCTCCCTATGCCAGACAGCTGGCCTCCCGTAGATAGTTATTACCTTAGTTCAGTGATCCAGGGATGTTTATGCCCATGGGCAAAGCCACCCTTCCCCTGTAAAAAGCGAGACCCAAGGTGGGGTCCCCCTGCCGGAGCAGGACCCCATCACGTATACACCTGTGTGCTGCACAAGAACCCCTCAGTACGGCGAGAACAGGGAGCCGGAGCATACACACCCAATTTTGAAGACTTAGTAGGAAAAATGACTGTAAAATATCGCATCGATATTTTTATATTGATTATATGTTGTCATAGTAATATTTTGGATACATCAGGTTAAACAAAATATGTTACTTATTTTCACTGTTTCGGTTTACCTTTTTAGTGAAGCTACTTGTGATAAATTAAATAACAGCTAGGTATCCAAAGATACCTATACCTGGAACCTGAGAACATCACCTTAGAGGGCATAAGGATGAGTGTCGCCTAACACGGCAAAAGGTGACAGTGTCTGTGAACCATGGGCCTCAGTTCTGCAGGGAGTTGTCTTCTGTTGGGGAAGGAGTGTGTGCATTTGCAGTTGTAACTGGAATAGTTGGGCCTTATTAGGCAGAGGCATCTTTGAAAAATCATCCATATGGGATGATGTGTATATATGTTGCATTGCCAAAGGCAAGTGGCCCATGTGTTAGACACCCATTAAGCTGTCTGCCAGAATATTGTTCTTTCTCCATTTAATTACCTTGGCATTTTTGTGGAAAATCAATTGACCATATATGTGAAGTTCTATTTCTGGATCTCGATGCTAGTCCGCTGATTTGCATGACTATTTCTCCAGAACGACACTGTGGTGATTCTGGTAGCTTTATAGTAAGTCCTGAAATCAGGTAGTCTGTGTCCTCCAGTTTTATTCTTCTTTTTCATAATTGTTTCAGCTATCCTCAGTCCTGTGCCTTTTCTTTTTCCAAAGGATTTTGATTGGGATTCTGTTTAATCTGTAGACCACTTTGGGGAGAATTGATATCTTAGTAATGGTGAGGCTTCTGATCCATTAACTCAAGACCTTTTTATTTAGCTCTTCTTTGAATTCTTACTCTGTAGTTTTCAACATACAAACTTGTACACATTTTGTTAGATCTATTCCTAAGTATTTCATGAATTTTAATACTACTGTAAAGGATAGTTTTTTTCATTTCAATTTCCAATTTTTCACTGCTAGTATATATAAACACAATTGATTATTGTGTATTGACTTTGTATCTAACCTGTGACCTTGCTAAGCTCACATATTAGTTTGTAGCTTTCTGATAGATTCTCTAGGGTTTTCTATTAAAATTATCTCATCTTCTGTGAATAACAAATTATTTTTTTCTTTCCAATGTGTAGGCCTTTATTTCTTTTACTTGCCTGATTGCATTGGCTAAGACCTCCAGTATGGTGTTGAATAGGAGTGCTGAGAGAACACATCTTTTATTCCCCATTTTAGGCGAATTATGTTTGTTTTGTTCCATACTGTATACTCAGCACCTTGCACCATGCCTGCCACACAATAGGCACTCAAAAGAGGTTGTTGAACAGATTAAAACAATCCGTTATATATATATCGAGTCTCTCTATAGATAGATAGATAGATAGATAGATAGATAGATAGATAGATAGATAGATAGATAGATCTTTCTATCTATATATTTTAATCTCTCTCTCTCTCTCTGTCTCTCTATATATATATATATAGAGAGAGAGAGAGAGACAGAGAGAGAGAGAGAGAGAGAGAGATTAAAATGACTGGTTTAATTAACACTTTGTCCAACCAATCAATCCACTGAGTCACAAGCAAAATTAAGTTGCAGGATACCATTTTGAAATCAGAAACATTTTCAAATATAAAAATGCTCTGGTGGGGATACAGGAATTTAGGGATAAGTTATATACTTAATGTTACGGTGACACTACCACCTATTTCTCTGATGAATTAATACGTATTCTAGTCTAACGAGTAACATTGAAAAGGAGAAATAGGTTTGTTTAAAATACAGTAACAATTAAAAGAACCTTTCTTGGTCTACCTTTTCTCTGGGATAGTAAAGTCTGAGAAGCTAGGTATCTAATTTCTATACGTCACCATAATGCTAAGGATGTCAAGTCGGTATTAACTGTATAATGGAAAGGACAATACACTTATTAACTTGGAGATTAAACATTAAAAAAAACCTTATGGAAAACTCAATTCAAAATATATTATTTAGTGCTTATTATTGTCCTAAGAGTGGAAGTGAGAAGTAGGGGTATGGGGAGTGAAAGGAAATGGAATAGCATTTAAAATAGTTCCCAACCTCAGGAAATGTAATATTTTGTGGCAGATAGACTTGTATACTAGAAATGGAGACTAATGCAGCTCTCATTCTGATTGCCAAAATATAAAACGAAAGAGAAATTATCAAAGGAAGCTAGAATTACACAGGAAATCTTTAAGAAACACACGATATTTTGAAAGAGTTTTAAAAAGTAAGTAGACCTTGTCTAGGTAGCAAGAATAAAAATTTAAGCTTTACGAAATATTTTTAACTACAAGCATTTTACAATATTTTGGTCATTTAAATGAAACAAGCAAAAGCAGAGTTGAAGGCAAAGGGAGAACGAAAAGTAGCTACATTTTAATTTCAGTTACAGTGTCCATCCCATCCTATTCATTAAGAATTGCCAGACCTAAGGTTTGCAGAGTCAGGATAAATTACATATACACTTACCTTATGTGTTTCACCATGAACCAAAAGTAAGTCTACAAATCACCAAATGTTCATGTATACAAAGTACATTGCTTCCAGAATCCTGAAAGTCAGGTGGGGTGGTGTTTTTGCATGACACGAACGAAATCCACCCAAAAACTTACTTTTGTTTCTTAGGCCACTTTTTAAATGTAGGAGTGACTTAATAATTGCCAATGCACAATCAGGTTACATAATTGACCTGACCAAGAGGCTCCCCAATTGTTTTATTTTTTAGCAATTATAGAGAAATCAAAATTTATAAAAGTAGTTAAGGCATATATGTGTGCTCTGATGAAAGCTGCCTCAAGTCCTTTTCCCAGAATTAAAGTGTAATAAACAAGAAAAAAAAAAAAAAAAAAGCAAGCCATTTGTATGTCTGCTGTCCATAAGTGGTTTTTTTTTTCATTTTATGTTTTCAACATGTAAAACATCAATATTTCCAAAGCCAGAATTAGGTAACAAAGTCCATTCAAAGTTGTTCTTCTTCCATCCCCATTCCACCTTCTTCTTTTTCTTCCCCCATACATAAACATTTAAATGATTTTTGGTTTATACTTCCAGCGTGTCTTTTCGCAAATATAAGGAAACACACACATTTTTTTCTTTTACCCCCAATATAGCATACTACTTTATGGTTTGGCGCCTTGCTTTTTTCAGTTACCAAAATATTCTGCAGATATCTCCATATCAGCAAGTAAAAGTCTTCCCCATTCCTTTCCACAACTCAACATTTCGAGAGCACCTGTGTGGCACGTTTAAAAATGTATATTGAAGCAATCATTAGAAGTGAGAACTATGAGTCTTGGCAGAATTTAACTTAGCCAGTTCTAGCTCATCTATAGCAAATGTTCAATTTCAGGATAATTTACCCATGCCACTCATCTCCAACTGTAGGGATGTGCTGAGAGGACAAGTGGCTTTGACAATCAGCCCTGGAAAACTACAGCTGTGCTTTGGGCTAGAATGACACAGAGATGGCAAAAGTAAAACTTGCTATTGGGGCCAAGGAAACAACCCCTCTTTCTGCTCTCTGGAAGCTTGGATCTGGGCAGAAATCATGTCTTCATCAAACAGAACAATATTTATATGAACAAAATTAAATCGTTTATTAATTCAGTCTTATTTTATTAAAAATGTTGCCGACTAAGCCTAGTCAATCAGAAGCTAGCCCTCACCACATCCCCAGTTAAGCCATCTAGTAAAATTGCACTAGGCCCAGATATAGAACTGTAAGGCTTGAATTTATATCTATTTTGGGGGCCTTACTACTCATTTCAAAACAAGATACTAATATCCAGGACTAAATCTTTTATCAAAACTATCTGTTAAGTTGGTTATACTAAATATACGACACAGGATAATTGTGTGTGACCAGTGTAAATGACTATCGAGTCAATCTTACACAAACCTTCCAGACCCAGTCCATTGCTGCAATTCTGATCAGCTGCCATTGGGCTCATCAAGTCAAGGAAATCTGAGTTATCGACTTTTAGAACCGGATGATCTTAAACTTGACCTTTTATTCTGTCCCTTGCAGCCGATGCTCCTTGAGGATAACTTGAACATATTCATTTAAGCTCAATTCCAGAAAAAAAGTAAATCAGACATGTTATGTAACTTTAATTTCTCTTTTTGCATTAGCTTCTTCAAAAATTGCACTTAATAATTTAAGGCATCAAAATAGTAGCATATTACTGGTCGTTTATGAAATTGTTTTGGGAAGAATAACTTTCTGTGCTCTGAAATCAATGCTACCTTGCACTTCTGATGAAATTTCATAAATAATTTTTAAGACTATTTGTCTTTTTATAAACGTATATGTGCCCAATGTGTTAAATACAGAAGAATATAAAAGGAAAGTAATAGTACTATGCATCTATAACTAAACACTGTTAATACTTGGGCGTATTTTCTTCCAGTATTTTTTCCTGTATGTATATATTTTGGTACATACTTGTTAGAGGGTCTGTGAATCTTGTAATGTCCTTTGGCCCAAAGTAATCAATTCTAATCTAGAGACTTTGTAAATTGAAGATAAAGCTGTACCCTCTGCAAGATAACACTCTCTGGATATCATTTAAGTGACGTGGGACCTCTTCTTGGGGTTCTGGGTGAGATAAACACCTTCCTATTCATTGTCTGTCATCACTCATATTCTGGAGTTCTCTTCTCAAACAACTATTAAGTTAAAAAGAGGAAGAGAGAGAAAGGCCAAAAATTCCCTTTGAAATCCGTTATCTGATTTTGACTCTTTGAGAGAAAACATAATTAAGTGTCCCATTTACTTCCACATTGCCAGTGTGATTGAAATTCAGAGGCCGTTGACATCTAAAAAGTGCTCTTTTGCTATCATCAAAGATGATGCTCTTAAATCACTCATTAAAAAAATACACTTTTAGAATACTCAAAAAGAACGATGATCTTTCATTGATTTACTAGAACTTTTTTCCCATTCCTCCTTAAGACCAAAGGTGTGTGTTTGCATCAATCAGCAGCAGCAATGAGTCCATTCCTTGTCCCGGGAACAACCAAAGTAAACTTGACTTGATGAGATTGATCCAGAAACATATCAAACCACATTTTAGACAAAGGTCAGTATAATTAGATTGCTTTAAGTAAAATGAGCCCACAGAAACCTAGACTAACGGAATGGATCAACTATAAGGTGGTAAGAAAAGAACTCCTTGGAAGAGAATTCCTTTACATAACAAGCTCTCTGAGTACATTGAAAATAAGATTGAACTATATTAAAATATACCTTTCAGGATTTGCTATGGAGGAGAGTCCTGTACACAACGATTTCCTGTTTTGCTGAGAAGTGTTTTAAATAATAGTATTTGACACATTTCACACAATGAATATTAAAATTTCATTTTAATTATAGGGGATGTAATTTGAGATTGCCTCAGAGCTACAAGGCTAATTAGCTTCCTATTTCTCAAGGCCTTGTTCACACTGTATGGAATTTAGAAAGGTCTCTTAAAGGGCATAAAATATGGGAAACATTTAATACTTTCAAATAATTGTGAAATACCTGAAATCAGGATATTGAGGTCTCAAGCTCACTATTAACACAAGCTTTACAAAACTGAAATGTGAGGTTACAAGCTCATTCCTAGGTGCAAGATTACTTTAAATAAATTACTTTAATTCATTATGTTAATTAAACTGTAAAAGATGCTTGTGGTGGGGGTGGGGAGTGCAAAACAATAGAAGCAATTTGCCCCTCCCCTTCTTCAAAATTGACGAATTTTTGGAGGGCAACAGCAGAGTACTAAAACAAACACAGGTCCTTCTAATTGCGGGGACCTTGGTGACGACTGCGCACGTCATACAGGCATGACGCCGGCCATGCACGAGGCCCTTTCCCCCTCTCCTTTTAATAGATTCTATTTTTTTAGAGAGGTTTTTGGTTCAGGGCAAAATTGAGCAGGAAGGTGCGGAGACTATCCACGTACCCCGGGCCTTCGGAGGTGCTTTGCGTTCGCCAGGGCCTCAACTCTCGGGTCACAGTGCGTGGGGTGCAGAGGTGGATGCTGGCTTTGCTGTCACACTGTTCTGAAGTTTTAGGTGAAACACTCAGCACAGCTTTTATTTAACCTGCAATCACTGGGGCACAGTATTATAAAACAGATTTTTCTTTCTTTTGTTTATTTCAAAGAAACATACTTTTCAAGCTGTTTTTGTTTTGTTTTGTTTTGTTTTCTTACAACAGGGCTGCATTGAAGAGAATCTCGGCTCACTGTTTGCAAACCGTGCTGGAGGCAGGTCTGAGCTCCCCTAAGGGCGGCCGGCCCAGCCTGGGCGCCTGCAGGGACCGGCCCCTGCGGCCCTCTGCGCATTTTCCCCCGGGCCCGCGGTTCACCGTCGCCCCTGGACACCCTGAGATAGATGCTCGGTTCGCCGCGACCTTTTCTCGGTCTCTGGCGGCCGCCCAAGGCGGCACCTCCATTTTTCCCGGGTCCCTAGCTCCCCGGGTGGGCCCGTAGCAGATCCCGGCCCCGGCCGCGAGCGGCCTCCTCCGCACGTTCCCGCCCGCCTTGAGGCGGCCACCGAGGGAAGCAGGTCCGCGCCGGCTTCCCAAACCCGCTCCCTCCCAGCCCCAGCGCGTCCCGATCGCTCCTCGCGCGTCCGCCCTTACGTCGCCTGCCCCGGCCCCTCCCGGGACAGCGCGGGGACTGCAGCCCCGGGCACAGCCGCAGAGCTCGGCCTCCCCCGGAGCCTCCAGCTCGCCCAGCGCCCCCGCGGCTCGAGGTCCCTGCGCCGCGCCCTCGGGCTCCGGGCCGCGCGCCGTCGCCAAGGGGCTGGCCGGGGACCGGGCAAGTCCCACCCCGCGCGCCCCCGGACGCCGCGGACTGTGTGTGCGCAGCGCCCCCCGCGGCCGCGGCGAGCGCTGGCAGCGGCGGCGGGAGGAGGGAGCCGCCCCCCTCCGGGCCCGGCCCCCTCCCCACCCCGCCACCCGCCCGCCCCCGGGCTGCCGGCGGGGTCCGCGCCTCCGCGCCCGCCCCGATTTCCTCCGCAAGGCGGCGGCGGCGGCGGCAGCGGCGCCTCGTGCGCGTGGTTATTTATTTATTTCCGGGCTCGGAGCGCTTATAATGGAGCCGCTGTCAGCAGAACCTTCTGCTGCTGCTGCTGCTGCCGCCGCCGCCGCCGTCCCTCCTCTTTTTTTTCCCGGCAGATCTTTGTTGTGTGGGAGGGCAGCAGGGATGGACTTGAGCTTGCGGATCTCCTGCTAGAGCCGCCGCGCTTGGAGAGGGCGCCGCCGCCCCCGCGACGAGGCCCCGCCGGAGCCGGCCTCCGTCCGCCCGCGCCCCCGCTCGGTCCGCTCGCCCCGCGCCTCCCGGCAGAGTCCCCTCGCAGCGGCAGATGTGTGTGGGGTCAGCCCACGACGGGGACTATGGTGAAATTCCCGGCGCTCACGCACTACTGGCCCCTGATCCGGTTCCTGGTGCCACTGGGCATCACCAACATAGCCATAGACTTCGGGGAGCAGGTAAGCCCCTGCAGCGCCCCGCGCCCGGCTCGCTCGGCCTCGGCCTGAGACGCCCCAGCGCCAAGGGATGGGGGCAGAAGGCAGGCAGTCACCTGCTCCCAGTTCCTTTTTATCCTGGAACATTTGGTTGGGTTTGCAGCTTGTCAAGGATGACTTTTCCAGCACTCCATTCCCTTCTCCCCTCCAATTATTCAGCAGAGTTTTCCAGCTCTCTCTGGAAAATGTTAGAAGACCAGAGGGTTTGGAGATTCACCTATAGAAGGGCGTTTAGTGCACAGCAGGAGTATTATGTAATTTGTGATTATGTAAACCTCAGGTCTGTAAGTCAAATGTAAATGTAGTTTCTGAGTTCAAGTGCTGGTTTTTTTATTTATCGGTGTTGGTAGTGATGATGATGATGATGGGGAAATTCTGTATTAGAATGTGTCCAAGTTGATTTCCAAAGTACTTCTAATTTTTTTTTTTTCAGCCTACGTATAGATTCGGGGTGTCCCCAGCGTGTCCTGATAAGCGACCATTCACTATCTATAGCTTGGGGTTTTTGTGGGTTTTTTTTTTTTCCCTCTTGGACCACTAAAAGGGGGAGTACATTTATGTTTGTTGTTTTCTCTTCCCTATTTCTTTTTCATGTTTTGCCCGTTTGTCTCCATGTGGCGTCATTGCAAATCTGGCGCTGCAGGCTCTCCAAGCAGCGGGGCATTGGTGCTCAGCACTTAGCCCGTGGGGACCGTTTTCGCAGGGCCCCCAGGAGGATGCAGTTGCATTTTAAGGCCAGGAGGAAGAGGGGGGTGGATGTAGCATGCCACCTTGACGCGCAGGTGTTGGAACTTGCCAGGGTGGGTAATGAGCAACATTGGGGTGCTGCCGCACCTGATTTCTTTTCCTTTAAGTCAGGAGACTTCAAAGGATGTTTCTATTTTTTTAAAAAAAAAGCGCCCATTTTGATGCACTACTAGATTAAAAAACAGTTTTTCAGAAGGGAAATGCTGTTTGACGCCTCCATTTGGTGAATATCTGCTTGGATTTGTCTTTCTGTGCTCAGAACTTCTGATTGATTGTAACTCAGTAAAGCTGGGTGATACTTAGCCCACATTGTAAGCTACTTTTTACTTGGAATTTTATTGCAGATAAGTGTCTACAGTGTAGCACAGTCTCTAGAGACCTTTGGCTAGAAGCCAACTAATTTCCTTTGATTAACTAGTATATCTTTTCTGTTGTCACTGTGTCCTGCCAGTACCTCAACAGGGTCCCCAAAGGCTCCTCTGCTGCTCCACCTCCTTCCTGCCCACCTTGCCTTCTTGCATAATTAACTAGTGACTTTGGGCATTTCCTATAATCTGTGGAAAGGTTTTTAGACCTGAATTCACTGAATTGCACATTTCAGTTGAGTCAAGTGCTGTCTGTTCACCTGAACCTTTTACTATTTTAAGGCTTATTTTCTTGGAGCTGCCCCAAAGGTTGGCAGCCCAGTCTGCTCACCTGGTCACTTCTCCCTTACCTGTAGTGTGTGTGTGTGTGTGTGTGTGTGTGTGTGTGTGTGTGTATTATGTAGGGATTACTGGAAGAAATAAAAGTATTCCTTGTCATAATTAAATGACCTGAAGCATACCATACTATTATCTCATATTTGTCTTGATTTAATACAAGGCTGATATAGCTAAGGATTTAATTTTAGTGTAAGGGAAAGGATCTCCTGAGGTTACAAAAGGGAGGCTAGACATAAGAGACAGCTATACAGATGGTTTATCCTAGTGAGTCTAATAATTCAAACTCATCTTTAAAACATTCCTAGCGTCATTATCATAGTTGACATAAGTAACGTACTAGAAGAGTTATCTTTTTGCACAGAAGCAAGTTTTATCAACAAGTGTTGTTTCAGGTCCTTACCCCTTAAATGCCAGTGTATTTATGTGGTTATAGGCTGCCTGGAGGTGGAGATATTTCATCAGAGTTAGGGGTGGAGAGATGGGGGAAAGAAATTGAGAGGTTTCCAAAAACCTTGCTGTGCCTTCTGGTGTCCAGTGATAGTTGTTTCGCAAAATGTACAAAGTGAGAAGAGCAGAATTTACTTTTTTGCTAGTATTAAACTGAAGGGAAAGAATGACAGTGTGAATGAAGGAGTGAGGTGGTATATGTGGGTAATGAAGAGACGAGCGTGTTATCCCAAGTGGTTCAGAGTACAATAAAGAGGGAGAGAAATGGGCCTGTTTGCAGAAGTACGTCTACTGGCTTAGACTTTTGAAAACAGGCAGCTCTTGACAGGAATTTTTGCCAAGTTCTAGACAGACAGACACATACAGATCCCCGCCATTCTTCTTTCCGAGTGGGCAGGTGTCTGATACTTCGCCCTGAGTGAACAATTATTCATATTTAAGTAACTTACTAATCCTAAAGTAGGGAAGTGACATGGGGTGCAAAGGTCAAAGCAGGCCCTGCTTCTCATGCGTTTGAGGTGACCAAGAAATGCAAAATTAAAGAATAAAACATCTCATTAGCTTCTAAGCCTCTGACTTGTCAAGAACAAAAAGATAGTAAAATCATTTTAAATGTTTCCTCGATGAGGGTTTTTTTTCGTGATTATAAACATCTCATTTTGTGGTTTCAATAGAAAATGTGGACAAACTTTTAAAATGGAAATCCAGCTATCTATAAGATTCTACTGAAATTTGAATAAGCACACATATGTGACTGTGTATAAGAATTACACATGAACTATCTCAGAACTATTAGTGCATGAGGGGAGGGGGGCATGAAGAAGCCTGTAACAATTCCTCCAGAGTCTCCTGATGGTCTCTATGACCATCACCTTATATACCGATTTCCCTGTAACTTCATAGCTCAGGGAGGAAACCCAAATTCCATGGAGTATTTATTCTAATGAGACTAGCGAAGCCTAGTATCACATTTTTCAGTTTTGATGGTGGCAGTCATTGAGGGTGGGGGTTGGGAGATGGGTAAGGAGGGTTGAATTCTACACTGACCAAAATAGCCATATGGAAGAGAATGACCTGCTTTTTAATACTAAGCACAGGCCCCATAGAAAAGAATGAGACTATATCCGTTATTGCAAAAACTAAAAATATTGTTTGTAGAACCTTAGAGTTGCATAGAACACTTTATGATAATTACAGTATATTTGGGATTATCATTTTATCTCTATTTTTACAGATTGAAAATCAAAAGTATTCATTGCTTCCATTCTTTGAACACTTCGTATGTGCTTGTAACATCTCCGCACATGTTGTATGTGAGGAAAGAATGAGAGGCCTAGGCATGTTAAGTGACTTGCCCACGGTCACACAGGCTGCACTGGCCAGAGCCAGGGCTCGTGCCCTTATCTGCCTGGCCCTTTGCCATTCTGCTCTCTGCTTCCTCTAGTGAAACTCACACTCTGACATCTGCCCAGGAGTCCTCAGAAACAGGAATAAGTTCTAGCTTTCCTGATTCCCAGCCTACGTTTAAATTTCCGCTTAGCTGTCATATTTTGAATTTTAAAGCTTCAGCAGATGTAGGGCAATCATAACAAAGGCTCCCAGGAAAGGGAGATTATAACGGAGAAGTTCACGTTAAGAAGAGCCAAATTATCCAAATAATGAATTAAATCAACACTACATCTTAGTTTGATGAGGTTGGCATTGCCTTTGGTCAAGGGGAGGAAACAAGATAAGAAATTATTGATACATCACAATAAAGTTACTTAGTCTTTATCATTAGAGCAATCTAGATTGCTAAGGAAAGAAGGAGGATGCAAAGATACATTTTGAACAATGTGTTTCTTCAAAAGTATCTGCAAACGTCCATTTGATCTCACCATGTTCAAAGGGTTGTTATTTCTGCTTAAAACTAAACTTGGTAGAAAGTCTAAATTTCATAAAAGCCAAGTTCACCAAATTCTGTAGAGTAAAGCAGTGAACTTTTTTTAAGGTACCTAGTGACACTTAAAATGTTAAGGACAACTTTGCTATAAGGCCTTTCTTTGAAAGATCAAAGAAAGTTGAAATTGCTGTCGTGCGGGAAGCAATGTGTTCTGCCCTGCCAGTCAGTCCACTTTTTCACACTCAGATGATATCTTCAGATTGCCTTGTGTGACTCCCTGAGTTTGGTTGGGTCCAACATGCTAATTCAGTGACCCCAGATCTTTATCTGTGAGTGAAAAGTTTCCTGTATGGTTTGTTATAATGACAGGAGTAAGATGTATAATAGGAATGTTAAAATGTTTGTCTAGCCCTGCTTTCTAACTTAGGAAACCTACTGTTAGGCTTTCACAGTAGCAAAGTGGCTCAAATTATTAATATCACAAAATGAAAAAAAAAAAGGGAAACCCAAGAAAAGTAGCTTCATAAATGTTCTTCCTGTCTACTAAGTAGAGAAACAACACCACCCCGCCCCCGCCCCCACCACCACCACCACCACCGAAAAGGTCTCCATTAGACTAGGAGGTTCAGGAATTTAAAAGGGTGCATTTAGTATATGACACTGGCCACTGCTGGGAAGGGACTCTTCATCCAAGGTCACTAAGACCTGGAAGAGCTTGCCTTAAGTAATAATGAAAGTGTCCCTTGTATGTTTCACTTTGCGAAGTACTTAAAGACAGAAATGTAAATTCCAAGCTAAGTGTCTAAGTAACTGTAAGGGGGAAATTTTTCCCCCTCCAATCTAGTCTATATTAATGGAATAGATTTCAGAATAATGTTCATTTTTTTCTAATTACAAAAGTGTAATATATGCTAACTGTTTAAAGTTTGGTTAAGTATTAAAAATGGAGGAAAAATAAAAATACCTATAATTCCACTCTGAAGAAAAACTCCTTTAACATTTTGGGTGTCTCCTGCCAGTTTTTTCCCCCCAACATAACATAATTGAGGCTCTGTCTCTCTATTTCTCCAAGTATGTATGTATACATTTCACAGACCAGGAAAGCATTTTCCCATATCATTTAAAAGTGTCTTGTGATTTAAAATAGTATAGTATTTGCTTACATAAGCATGCTGTAATTCCCTTTGCTGTATATTCCCCTATTGTTTAAATGCTGAGGTTTTTGTTTGTCTGCTGCAATATGAAGTTTCAGTGGCTTCCTTTGTAGTAAGTAGAGAGTATGTATTCTCTGACTGCCTTGTGCTTTCCTGGCATAACTTAATGCCTATTTCAGTTTCTCATTCATACATAGAAAATGAGGTCACTCTTTTCTCACAGTCCATGTTTAGTTAAGGACCTTCTTAGTGCAAATGATACTCGCTTCTCCACCGTGTTTCCCAGTTCTCCTCTGATGTACATCTACATTTAAAGGTCCTCCCTTTCAATGAAAGAAGATTGTTCCTGGAGCCACAAAGGTATAATCCTGTGGTTACTTTGTTTTCTCACCTATTTATTGAGGTGGTTTGATGGCCAACCTAACTGCTACTCTGTCAGAATACTTCTTTCCAAGCATATCCTTCGAAAGATAATCAAATATTTCATCAAGACAATATCAAAATCTCTTTCTAGGAACGTCAAATTCTTTACAAGCAGTTTTTAAAGTCACTGGGTAATATCATTTATGCTACTGCTGCACTTTTTAGATGCGACAAGCTCAGTTTTATAGTAGTGGTATGTAGTTTGGTTTCCATGTCTTTTCACTCTCCCTTGAGTGATTTGACACATGTTGGGATGCGTAGGATAAGAGATCATGGATGGACAATCATTCTTTTAAGGGCCTATGTCTGTTGGAATAAATAAGCCTCATTAAACTGCTGGTATGCCAAAGTGGCTTGGATGATGTCTACATTTCAAAAATTAATCTGGTATTCTTTTTTTTAACATCTGTGCCTCTATTAGTTGCTGTGGAGATGAATTAGAAATTAAAAACAAAAAAACAAAACAAAACCCTGTTTTATGCCGTATTATGGATAATGGCTGCCTACATGAGTGTATTGTCTTCATAACTTAAGCTTATCCTTTAAAATGCAAATTATTCGTTTTCCTTTTTTTTTTTCTTTTAGTATGAGAATGATTGTCACTGGAAATCTATATTGCACATCTGTCTATCTTATTGAATAAATATAATATGCAACATGTAATATTTTTTAGTGGCTTGTGAATGTCCATGGTTATGCTGGGCAATCATAGATATCCACTGACATGTGGTGTTCAAAATACGTAACAAAGAGTTTAGCACTAACCAATAAAATAAAATAATAAAGGTAATGAATATGTATTGACTACTGGCTTTTTAATTTTCTGCTTTGGATCTGCTCTGAGCCCCGAGAAACTAAAATTCATTAGAATTCCATGAAAAATGAAGAGTAAATAATTTTGGAGGCCTCCTTTAGGAAAAAGCATTTACACTTTGGTACACTTGCTTTCCTGCCCTGTGCTGATTTTGTTTCTGTTCTAGAGAGATTCTAGAGTCAATGTCAGTGATGTGACCTTAGAACAAGGGAAGTGTGGCCATATTTGACACACCACCTGCCCTCAAATTGCTTGGATCCTGGTTAAGAAACCATACACGAAACGCTTTTGCAATCAGAGCAGCACACAGCAGAATGTCTAATTGCACAGTGAGTTTATAATGTCGTACGGTGAGGTCCTCAGTATTTGCAGTAGGTTTCTGGTGATGGCAATGAAACAGCAAACTGTTTAGACATAGTTTTCATCTGGAGGTCGTAGCCCCCTGCTTTCTTCTCCCTAGATGGTCTCGTCATCAAAGTGGGTAGCACCCATCGGAGAAGATGAAGGTGGTTACAAGACAGGTAAATTAGCAGGCTTTGTATTCAGCCGTACAAACCCAGGTTTCGTTTTTGTTTGTTTTATTTTTACTATTTCCATGGTTTTAAAATCATTCAGCTACTCTTCCAATAACCAAAGACCACTCTTGGTGCTGAGAACAAATGAGCTTAAAATGACAAAGATGACAGTTTTCTTTGTCAACTGGAAGACTTATGCATCACAACTTTCTGGTTCTCCTAGTGGGTTCCTTCTTCCAACGAAAAGTGCTTTCAAAGTCCATCCTGGAAAAGGAAATAACTGGTTATTTGTCAGGTCAAAGGGGGTATTTGTTCCCCTAGATAAAGACTTATCAAAAAACAGCTCATACATATGTTCAGGAAGTGCCACAGGGTCTATACGTACAAATGGACCAACTTTCTGGTTCAGTACATTTTGGTTCAAGTGAGCTTGCAGGTCCTAGCTGGAGTTTAGATTTTTTAATGATATTTTGATGTGACTAGATGAACAAGGCTTTCAATGAGTCAGACACCTTTGACACTGTTAGAGGATTGCTATCTGTAGAGATAGGTATGTTGGTATGAATTAGCAATCCTCCTATTAACATGGGCCAGCATCTCTGTCCCCAACTTCAGGGGCACTGGGGGCTCCGCTCCAAGTCAAGTCGTTGTTTTCAATCTAGTTGTGGAGGGCACAGCTCACTGGCCCATGTGGGAATCGAACCAGCGACCTTGGTGTTATGAGCACTGCGCTCCACCCAACTGAGCCAACCAGTCACCCCTTCTTATGTGTGTGCTTCTCATCCTTGAGCATGAGGAGGCAAGAGACAGCCCCACACATCCCCAGACCCACGTTCCCACACTTCCTGCAGTGTGCCTGTCATCCGTCCTCCCACCTGGACGGAGATGACGCTGGCCGTGGGGCCTCTGACTGGAGGCTGGGAGGAAATTAAAAGCCAAAGTGGGAATCCCTGGATAAGAACCTCAAAGGTGACTAAAGGTGAGGCTCCTCGGGGCATTGAGTGGAATTAAATGGCTGAAAAGCAGAATGTCTACCAGCAGGGGAATAAGACTTTTCCTAGGAGCAAGGTGAGGCGAGGAGAGGGGGCAAAGTGAAGGTTTTGTAGCTGTAATCTTCGGAGGCCGTAGAAGTAACGGTTGCTTATTTTGTGAGAGACCCAAAGAGGCCTAGGATGAATCGGGAAGCGTTCAGGTGCAGTAGTCCTGGCTCAGTATTTATGCCGGGTCACTCCGCGTTACTGTCTTCACGAAATGATGAAGAGTCCACCTCAGTAAGCATGTCAGAATCCCTGCTCAGGATTTTAAAAATATGACATTAAGTTTGGGAAAATACTTGAGTCTCTGACTGTCATCTTCTAATTGGCCGTTTGGCTTAGGTATGGCTCTTTATGCTTTCAAAGCTTCCTTTTAGACTGATAAGAAGTTTGTATGCTCTTCAACACAAACGGTTGTTCCATAAACAACCGGAGATCTGTTGGCCACCGGGTCATGCATTTTAATAGAGGGACATCGTACTGTGGAGAATCTAAAACAGCAGAGTCAAAAAAAAGGAAAAATTGTCTGACAGTCTGAGTGCTTTAAATGGTTTGGCAGGAAATTCACCATGAGGCCTCCCACAGATGTGTGGCCTACACTTGACATTTTAGAAAGACTGGCTGTGCAGAGGAGAGTAACAAATAACCACCTAAAGAAGAAAGAGGTGACTTGCACCTCTTCAGGATTCTGGCCAAGTCCAGTGCCGGAACCACCCATAAGCTACCTTGCAGCCAGCCTGATCCGAAAATACGGGCGTCCAAGGGACTCCTCAGCACCAGACTCCCTGCGCAGACGTGGTTCCCTCGTGCTCTCTGAGACCTTCTTTTACCTTTGGGACGGTTATGGTTCTTACCCCTCCCTTTTCAGGTGCAATGTTGCCTCACCTGGAATCCGACCTGCAGTCAGGGTGTACCTGCTTTCTGCTCCCACACAGAGCTGCACACCTTTGGGTGTTTCACCACCTGGGCCTCATACCTGTTGGGCTGTTTCCCAAACTTGGGCAGGTTCCTGGCATGGTCTGCTGTTAGGCTCCCGTGTGATCAGCAGACTTCCCAAGACAAACCCGTGTTTTCTGCAGCCCGGAGAAAGGAGCTGGTTCTTAGCTCTGGGAACAGTACAGACGCGTTAGGACTGAAAGGTCCTAAAGTGACAGTGGCAGTGAGGTCAGCTGCTGAACTCCAGACCACTTTTGTTTTTCTAAAATTCTTATTTACTCCAATTTCTTTTAGGCTTCACATGCCTTTTTTCAAAGGAGTGGGCTGGTGAGCCTGTTTTTCTTTCCGTTTGAGAAATCAAAGTATAATTTACATACAGTGAAATGTACACATCTTATGTGTGCAGGTGCATGAGTTTTGACAAATGACAAATGCCTACCTGTATATAACCCACATGCCAAAGTATGGAACATTTTCATCGGCCCAGAAGGTTCCCTGGGTCCCTCCCCACAGACAGCCACTGTTCTGAGTGCTGCAGTGAGCCTCTGTAATTGCTCGCGCAAAATGGCATGCGTGATGACTGAGTTTGGGGCCTCTCATTGTTATTGTAGTGTGTAGCACTATTATTTATTCCTGTCACAATGGATGGCGCAATATTGTGAATTTTAGTGGATTTAAGGCAGGGGGAGAGTGATTTTGTGTCAAATAACTTTTGTCCTAAAATTGTACTATTTGGTGTTTTAAATTCTTTAATTGATATACATCCTTCAATTATATGAACTGGTGATCATTTTGAAGTTCAGACATGCTTAAAAATTAAAGTCTGCTTAGAAAGCTAACGTCGGAAAGCAAAATGTGGTACATACATACAGTAGACTTATGTCTCCTTATTCAGCCTTAGAAAGGAGTGAAATTGGGATGTATGCGACAACCTAGATAAACCTAGATGACTGAGTACAGTAAGTCAGACACAGAAGGACACTATTGCTTCCATTTACATGATGTACCGACAATAGTCAAACTCAAAGAGACAGGAAGTGGAATATTACCAGGGTTTAGCAGGTGGAAGAAATGGGGAGTTCATGGGTACAGCGTTTCAGTTTGGGGTGACAAAGTTCTGGAGGAGCGTGGCAATGGTTGCACAATAATGTGGATGTACTTAATTCCACTGAACTCTACACTTCAAAGTGGTTAAAATGATACATTTTATGTTTATGTTATGTATAGTTTATCAAAATTTTTTAAAGTTTCAAAAATTAACTCATAAGCTACCAGGATAGCCTGTGGCTTTTGCAGAGGTTCTCTCTTTAAAAAAAAAAAAAAAGAATATTGATTTTATTCTAGTTATAATTCATTTTCATTGTAAAAAGAAGGAAAAGAAGGAAAAGTAGCTAGAAGAAAATAAGAATTGTGTGCAAAATTCACCTAAAGTTAACTCTCTATCTCATGTTAGTGCATGTTCTTCTCATCGCTTCTCTGTGCATATATTTTAAAACAAAATTGTAACCTCTTTCCATTTGATATCATAGGTGTTTTCCCTTGACTTTAAGTATTCTTCTAGAACGTGATGAGGAATGGCTTCCGAGCATGCTCTCCCATGGCTATACCATAATTAACTCATTCTCTGTGGTTAGCTGTTCAGTGGTTTCTGTTTTATTCTGTTACAAATAATGTTCTGGAAGAGTTTTGTGCAGAAATCTTTGTACATATCTGCGGACGTCTTTGGATGAACAGTGGAAACACTTCCGCACATGTGCTGCTTTGCGGGGCTCCTGCTGTGTGGCCCCACACTTCCGGAGAAAGTTGTTCCCATGACCCCACAGGCACCACCTTGGATATGTCTGTGTCCCTGGCCCATAGCGGGCATTCCGTCCCTTGATGCTCGTAAACTGTCCAGTGACTTCTGCCACCAGGAATCTGCATTCTAGTTCTGTCAAAGCCACATGGAGCTGAACTCTTTCAAATGATTGAAAAGTGCTTTTTTGTGGTTGTTGAGTTAAGTGATGCCCAAGGATTTGCTTCCCAAACTTCCCAGTGAACATGTGGAAGAAGAAAAAATGTATTGACCTTCCTCGGTGCTGGGCCCTGCTCTAGGCACAAGGCCTGGACCTCCGTGGGCTTGAGCAAAGAACTTGACCGTGGGGAGTTGAGTCCCCTTCCCCGCTCTAAAGGTGAACAGACTGAAGAGCTGTGCCAGGTCATTCAGCCTGTGTGGAGCAGCCAAGCTCCTCCGACTGATGGCTCAGGCTTAGAATCTCATAGGAGGCTATTTGGGGTTGACTGTGTTCTTGGGAAATGCAGAGCTAGTGACCTTCAGGGAAAACGGGAGAGAACATGTTCTTCTGTCTTTTCTACCACCCTGACCATGGCCTCCTTCATTTCATCTGGTCTCCTTGCTATTTAGAGGCTACCTAGAAGGAAAGGGGCTGGAGTAGAGGGAGAGAGGAAATGCTTCCTGCTCCTTCAGAGGTGTACTGGGTTCCTGTGGCTTCTCCTCTATGGTTTCTAGCAGGGCTGCAAGCTGACCACAGCATGGTGAAGAGGAAAAACACCCACTCCTGACAGGCAGGACCCCTGGATTTCACCTCCGTCCCTATACTCACTGGCTCTATGACCTTGAGCAAAGAACTTGACCTCTATGGACTTCAGCTTTCCCAAGTGCCAAGAGGATAAAGGGCTTCCACATCTTCCTGTGGAGGTGTAGGCCAGAGACTGCTTTGAAAAGTAGGAAGTGCTGCACATGTATAAGATAACGTGTGAGACTGCGAGCTCGGTATGCTTCTGCTACACCTGCGTATTTGTATACATTCTGGACTAGCTGACTTTTCTTGCTTTGTATTGATTCAGTGACTTACATTAAGGGGATTTCTTAAACTAGAACCGGCTGGGTTGGGGCAAACCGAAGCATGCTGGAGAGCAGCTGCTAGAAACACTTGGATTTTACAACACGTGTCCCAGCAATACTGCTGCTGGTGGTTTTTCTTGCTTGTTTATTTGTTTGTTGTTTTGTTGTTGTTGTTGCACTTTATGGGAAAGACATTTAAGGCTGCACTTGTTCAGTACTGGGGTTTTTTTGTTTGTTTTTAATTGAGTTACTTGGATTAGGTAACATGTGCTTTTTGACATGATGGGTTAAATTTAATTGTCTTCTAATTATAGGCTGCTGTTTGACACGGGTTTGAAGGAGAGTGGTTACATATACCTTGACCCTTTCTCTAATCTAGACATACACATGGGACCAAGCTTTTCTCAGTTTTGTTGACAATCATGGCAATGACACACTACAGTGTTCAAAACAAAGTGTGGTGGCTGCTTGATGAGCTGAAAGTTATTATCTCACTTCCCAGGTACTAATATGCTGATCTGGAGTGTTTTCACTATTACAATAGGGAATATGGGACGCAGAGGGCAAGAGCGTCTTCATGAATGAGTTGGTTCAACACATGTTTCTTGGACGCCTGCTGTGTCCCAGCTACAGTGCTAGTCACTTAAGGTGGTAGAGGGAAAAGCACTGACACACGCAGTCCTCGCTGGCACAGAGATTTATCTAGAACCTCAAGCAGCCGGGCAGGCACTTACAAAGAAGGAGATCGGGTCTGAGAAAGAGGAAGCACAGCGTTTATCTCAACGGAGGGTTAAAGATTTATCTTATGAACCTTTAACCCGTCCTAAGGGTCAAGGAAGCTTTCGGTTCAAGCCAAGGCCTGAGACCTAGGAGGGCAGGAGGGCAGGGTAAGCAGAACCGAGACCAGGAGGGGCCCACTCAGTCAGGGTACGGAGTTTGGCCTGGATCTTGAGAGCAGTGGGGAGCTTTGACAGGTTCATAGAAGGGGCATGATGTGCCCGGATTCGCATATTTGAAAGATAATTTTGGTTTCAGTGTGGCTAGTGAATTAGAGGGAGGTGAGACCAGAAGCCCGGAAACCAGTTAAGAGACTGCTGTGGTGACCAGCAGAGAGAAGGAGGTGGCCTAGATTCCAGATTAGGCTTGGGGGTGGGGAGGGAGAGTGAAAGAGGAAAACTGTCTAGAATCAAATGGACTTGGCCACTGATTGGATGGGGTGGGAGAGGATGGGGCGGAGGATGACACCACCAAATTTGAAAAGAGCTGGTTTGCAGGGAGAGAATGGCTTCCATTGCAGTCATATTCATTTGTTAATAGGTTTAGGGAAATGTTTTAAATTGTTTGCCTGAGAAAGAATACAAGTCATGCAGAACGGTGGAAGCTACAGTAAATTCTTGGAATCTGGATTGTCTGCTCTCTCTCTTCCTCCCTCCCTCTCCCTCTCTTTCTTGAGCAACACCATTACATTCTCTGTAAAAGTAGGATGTTTGCATTTGTACTTAAATGCAAATGCTCTGAATGTTCATTTTTTTCCTCTCAAAATGTAAAAATGCTTTATTATAATGTAATATAGCCAGTTTTCAGCCTTTGCCTTAATGAAATAGTGATAGGAAAAATTCAAAAATATTTGTATGTGGCATTGGATACATTGTTAGGACTTGGGGGAAAGCACATTCATCTGCATCATCGTTCTCCGCGAAGGATAATATTAGAGTGGGACCAGGTGCCTGGTGACAGCAGAGAGATGCCATCTGGAATTGAATTTGATGAACCTCCCTGGGTTGCTCTGTCTGTACATTAAATGTTTACTGTGCAAACAGCAGGGAGTGGACTCACCTTAGAGAGGTTTCTTTAATGGCTTTATGTTTGTTTTTGAGTGTTGTCTACAGCTTACAGTCTGGTTATAATTCATAAAATTCACTTAAAATACATTTTCCTATAGAAATAATATTATAAATTGTGGTTAGGTTTCCAGGCCACTCCACCGAAGTTACGTAACCCCTAATGTTACTGAAATACATATCTGCAATGTAGAGAAGTAGAAAAGCACGCTGTTAGAATAGTAGCAATTGGGGAAAGCAGTGACCTTGAAATATATTGTCTTCGTTACCTTTAAGAACAGTGGGGTCAGTAACAGTGAAAGGAAGGTGATGGCCCTGGAGGGGAGGAGGTTGGTGCCACAGGCGTTAGAGATTTCGGTAATTTCAAATCAAAGCCTCTTCAGGATTCCAGTGACTCATCAGCGGTGATTACAGTAATTTAAAAACTCATAAATGGGAGTGTCACACACTCCCAGGAGGCCATAACTTGACAAGACTTGGAAGAGAGGAGGATGGATGTGAACTTTCTCTCCTGGGGTGGAATTAACAGGTGGGATTGGGGTGAATTCTCCTGGGTGGGCTGTAGAAGAACCAAGGGACAGAGGAGCGTGGGGTTGGATGTCCCTGCAGGAAGCTACCGGACGGACCCCTGTTCCCCCTGGCATCTAGACCCCAGGACAGCCGGCGGGCTGGGGGTGGTGAGGGGGTGGGGTAGGAGGGAGGTAATGCGTGTGAGAAGCCCTGTGAGAAGCCAGCGCCTGTGACTTGCTGAAATCCGAGGTGTGGTGCTGGTGAGCTGCCTGCCGCTCATGCAACGTGGGAGGCCATGTTCAGTGCTTCACGTGGAAAATAACTGATTTCTATATGGTTGGAGAAATTCTTGTCTCTTGTCATCATCAGTAGCTACCTGGACTTTAAAGTTCCTGTTCCCTGCCCTGTAATTTATTGTTACCCAGCCATGTCTTGCATGCCTCATTAATTTCCGAGGGCCCTGACACTTCCATAACATGTTTCCTTTTCCCAAATTAGTCCTCAAGTGGCATTCAAATTCTACTTTTAAATGTGTTATTGCTGTGTTTTCTAGTGAGAGTGAAGTTTAAAAACACCTACTTGTACCTGTTGATTTAGGCTTACCTGTGTCTCCATTCCATTGACATCTTCTTGAAAAATCGTGCAAAACGCAACGTTTAACAGTAAGAGGCCCACAGCTCCTCGAAAGATCAGCATTTTCTGTGATCGGACCACATCCATATTGTCAAAGGAATATCTCTAATTATTTATACTACATCCAAGCACTCACATACGCCTCCATGTACATTTCTTTTTTCTTTTAGACTCAACCAGCGTAATATAAATGCCTTCGATTCCGGGGATAGAAAACAAATACTTAACCCCTTCTTTTTCTTTTTAGTTGAACAGAAGTGGACAGTCTTATTTAGGATGCAACAAGATGAACATTGGCCTTTCTCTTGCCCGGTGTATACCTCTCATTTGTAGAGCACTTTACAGTTTGTAAAATATATTCTCATTAAATGTAATAGTGGTTCCACAATCCACAGGCACGTAGGGTAACCCTGCCCAGAAGGAGGGTGAGGCTGCCACCAGGGTCTGTCTGTTGAGGAAGTGAGAACACACTGGCTCCAGCTGCCCTTACCCCCCTCCTCCAAGGTCAGCTCCATCTTCCTTCTGCACCTTGGGTGGTGCTTCTTGGCAGGGGTGCAGGGGTCCTCCTGGAGCATGGAGCACTATGGAGTCCAATCTCGGAGTTACAGAAAACTGACAAACAGAGTGGCGAGGCTCAGAGCCACTGAGAGTCTGTGATCCGTGCTCGAGTCAAAGGACCACAGCCCATGGACAGCTGTCCCTTCTGTGGGTGCTTCTGTGTCCTCAGCCTCCCTCTTCCCTGTTTGAGGACGTGCTTTGTCATAATGAAGAGGATGGGTGCTCCTTTCAGCACTGAGGTGGGGTCACAACACAGGCTTGGCAGGGTTCAGTGTCACTTGCAAGTTCCGCCCCCGTCCTCCTGGAATTCTGTCGTCATACACACAGGTCTCTAATTCCTTAAACATTCATAACAGGGCTCTGCCTCAGCAAAACCCCTGGGGCCAGTTTCACTCAGCCCCTCCCTGCCCTCCTCTGAACTAACCTGCGTGCCTCGAAGTTCCTCCTCCTTATCTGTGCACAGAGTCTTTCTTTCATTTTAAATTTCTTAAATTAAATTTGTGAGGTAACACTGCTTAGTAACATTATATAATTTCAGGTGTACAAGATTATAATGCAGCATCTGTGTACTCTATTACGTACTCACCACCCAAAGTCTAGTTTCCTTCTGTTACCGTATATTTGGCCCCTTGAACCTACTTCACCCTCTGCTGAGTATTACTTTCTTAAAATCTAATCATCAGGTTAAAAAAATAAAAAATACCAGTGTGTGCTCTCTGAGCTTTAATTGGCTGTACCTTCTGGCAGATATCATGGTTTCCTTTGCTTTTCAACACCTTTTCATAAATCAGGTGTCTCTTCTTTTTAAAGATTTCCTTTTCTTTCCAAGCATTCATTAATTTCAGATTAGGTTGCCTGCGTTTCTGTGGCAATGAGTTTCTTGCCTTTTCATAGCAGCTGGCTCCAGAAGAGGCAGTGTCCCATTCATGCCACCCTTCCAGGTGGTGCCAGGTGTCACAGAAGCTGCTGCCAGCGGTACCTCCTGGCATCACCACAGTCCATCCATCTCCATAGTTACATATCTGTCTGCCCATCTCACCATGAACCCAGGAGGACAGGGCTGGTGTGTGATTCCTCCTGGGCCTGCCTGCTAGCGCCCTTTCCTACAGCACAGAGGAAGAACCCCAGAAGGGCCGGAATGAAATAAATGGAGGAAGTGAATGAACATCTGAATGTAGAAGTGACATAACAAAGACCATTTACTCAAGGTTAGTGCAGATGTCCCCATCATGTACCAGGTGAAGCATACTTGTCCCTCTAAGTGGAGGGACAGCAACTGAGTTGATTAGATTTCGTCCTAGCACAGGACCTCTGCGTGCGCGTACCTCAGAGAGGAAAGCAGCTCCTCCCAAACGCTGAGTCTGCAACCCCGTCAGGGAGGGAATTTCTAGTGGCATGGACTTGATCTTCCGGTTCCCTAACCGGTCATAATGTAGGTACCAGTGAGACTGACTACCTTGAAAAACAATTATTCTTGAGTTTGGGTGAGAAATCATTTTTCTGGTGAAAGAAAACATGCAAAAACCATGCCTTTCGTGTGAGTTAATTTCATCGGAGGGAAAAACATCAGGGTGGTTTGAGTACTGTGGAGGTGCTCCCTAGTGAGCAGAAGGTCATCACCCAGAAGTAGGAGAGCAAGGTGGGGACAGATGTCTGGGAGGCCCCCTGACCACTCCCAGCCCTCAGCCCTGAGCCCACAGAGAAGACCAGCCTCTCTCCAGGGTTGCACATCCAAATGGCAATGAAAACATTCTCTTAAGGTCCGTTACAGTTGACATTCAATATTACTTTATATTAATTTCAAGTGTATAGCATAGTAGTTAGACATTTATATAATTTAAGAAGTGATCCCCCTGACTAGTCTAGTACCCACCTAGCACTATACAAACTTATTACCATATCATTGACTATATTCCCTGTGCTTTACTTAACATGCCTATGACTATTTTGTAACTACCAATTTGTACTTGTTAATTCCTTCACCTTTTTCACCCTGGCCCCCAATGCCCTCCCATCAGTCACCCCAACAAATCTAGTACCCATCTGACACCATACGTAGTTATTACAATATATTGACTATATTCCTTATGCTGTACACCACATTACATAACTACTTTTTAACAACATATTTGTACTTCTTAATCCCTTCCCATTTTTTCAACCACACCCCCAACCCTGCCACTGCCCTCTGGCCTGCAAAGTTTCTGTTGAGAAATCAGCTGACCGTCTTATGGGAGCTCCCTAGTAGGTAACTAACTGCTTTTCTCTTGCTGCTTTTAAGATTCTCTCTCTGTCTTTAAGCTTTGGCATTTTAATTATGATGTGTCTTGGTGTGGGCCTGTTTGGGTTCATTCTGTTTGGGACTCTCTGTGCTTCCTGGAATTGTATGTCTATTGCCAGGTTAGGAAAGTTTTCAGTCATTATTTCTTCAAATAGGTTCTCAATCTTTTGCTTTCTCTCTTCTCCTTCTGGTATCCCTCTGATGCAAATGTTGTTACGCTTAATGTTGTCCCAGAGGTCTCTTAAACTCTGCTTGTTTCTTTTATTTATTTCTTTATTTATTTAATTATTTTTTGCTGTTCCTATTGGGTGTTTTCTCCTACCTTGTCTTCCAAATCGCTGATTCAATCCTTTGCTTCATGTAGTCTGCGGGTGATATTCCTCTAGCGCATTCTTCATTTCAGTTATTGTAGTCTTCACTTCAGACTGGTTCTTATTTATGGTTTCTCTGTCCTTTTTTATGCTTGCTACCTCTTTGTTGATGTTCTCACTAAGTTCCTTGAGCATCCTTATAACCAGTGTTTTGAACTCTGTCTCCGGTAGGCTGCTTGTCTCCATTTTGTTCAGTTCTTTATCTGGAATAGTCTCCTGTTCTTTCATTTGGGACGCATTTCATTGTTTCCTCATTTTGGCTGCCTCTCTGTGTTTGTTTCTACGTATTAGGTAAATCTGCTATGTCTCCCAGTCTTGCACAGGTGGCCTTATGTGGTAGGTGCCCTGCGGAGCCGGGGTACAGTCTACCTGGTTACCTACTCCAGGTGCTCCAGGAGTGTCCCTTGTGTGGGTTGTGTGTGCCCTCCTGTTATAGTTGAGCTTTGATTGAGATTGGCAGGCCAGTGGGTGGGATTGGCCCTCAGGTTGATTGGCTATGGGGTTTGGCCATGTCCACAGTTTACAGGCTGCTATGCGGGGGGGCTTTCCCCACTGAGAGGGTTTCGCCCTAGTTGGTTCTGGTGCTTATTGAGACAGCCCTTCATGTGTGCTGCTTGTGGGGCTAACTAGGTGGTGCTCTGCTGTCGTCTGAAGCCAACCTCCAAGTATGCTTATTCTGGGGCCTTTTGGGATTGGCTATGGTACAGAGACTCAGGACACCCACTACCTGTGACTGGCGGGGGACTACCTGGTAGGAGCTGCAAAGCGATTCATGGTTGTTCACTGCCTGTGCTAAAGTCGGAGGCACGTGGGAGAGGCTACACTGCAAACCAAGGATAGCTGCCACCAGTACTGGGTCTGGCATAGCTCCACAAAGATCCAGGAAACCCCAGGGCCTGCTACCACCTGCAGCTTCCTTAACATTCAGCCACTGATAAAGCCTCATGGGTATGCAAGTTGGGTGAGGCAGGGTCTCAGGGAGTCCCTATAGTGGGAAGAGCTGTGGTCACCAGGTTAATGTACACTCTGGTTTGTTGCCAGTGCTGAGCCTGGAGCAACTTAGCAAAAGTCTCACAGCACACTGAGGCCAGTTGCTGCCAGCCTGGGGCCTGTGGACTATGATAGTTTTCCAAGAAAGAGTGTAATGTGGGTAAGGCTGGCTGCTGGGAAGAAAGTACCTTTGGTGTTGGGGGAGTTGCGTGGGTGGATCCCAGTGGAGTTCACCAGGCCAATCGGATTCAGATTTGGCTATAAGCTTTGGGGGCCGGGCTCAACACAAAAAAGATGGTGCCCAGCTGCCGGCTGCATGGAAGGGGACCCCTCACAGCAAAAATGCTGACTGTCCTCCAGCCCTCGTCTCAAAGCCACACAACTCAGTTTGTCCCCCGTATATCTCCAAGACCTCCCTGAGTTACTGTCCCTCTGCTGGAGCCCAAGGTGAGTGCCTGGGAGTGAGTGAGTCTGTGTGCAGGCCCTTTAAGAGGATGCCTGGGTTTTCCGCCACCTTCTGTCCCACCCAGATGGTCAGAATCTCCATTGTTTTTCACAGCCAGATGTTGTGGGGGCTCCTGTTCCTGGCAGTAATAGTCCGGCCTGGGGAGCCTGGTGCGAAGGACTGGGATCTCTCATTCCTTTGGGGGAAACTTCATGGCTGAGATGTCCTCCCTGGCTCTCAACTGCCACAGGGAGGTTTGGAGTTAGCCAGTTCTGTGCCTCTGCCCCCCCTACCAGTCACGACACAGCTTTTCCTTTATATCCTTAGTTATAAAACTTCTGTTCAGCCAGACTTCAGCTTGTTCTGCAGGTTGATTGTTCTTTAATTTTGTTGTAATTTTAATGTGTTCACAGAAGGATGCAGGCATACTGTTTATGTACTCCACAATCTTGGATATCTCTAAGAGTGATATGTTTTCAAAGCACAACACTGTTTAGTAAAGTAAACTCAAGGTTATTGAATCATTGATTACATAACCTTGTCAGCATTTGGATCATTTTCTGTTGTTTGATGTCTCCCTTAGCATGATATAAAATATTACAGGTTCTTTGAAATAAGCCAGATTTTTGAAACAATGGAATACAATTCAATTTAAAAAAAGAAAGGAGAAAAAGAAAACACAAAAAATCTTAGAAAGTAAAGCATGAATTTGCCATGAAGCTGATTGGGGCTTTGAAAATAAAGCCTGCAACCCAAACTGGATGAGAGTACAGTGCAAATCAATCTCTTAGTGACTCTGGGCTCCTATAGTCTACATATCATCGTGGTTTCCCAAAATGTAGAAATAACTTTTTAATGTGTATACTATTATTTTACAGAGGTACACAGCTCTGAGGCATAAAAGCATTTTTCTTCTTTCATCTCCTCTTTGAGATGTTTTTTGTTTGCTTGCTTTTTGTTCTGTTTTGTTTTGGGTTTTGGTGGGGAGAGGAGTGGGACGAGGAGAATAGAAGACGGAGATAAGTCATCCTTAGTTTTTTCAACAGATCATTAAAATAATTTATAACTTACCTCATAATAAAATGTTTCTTCCTAGTAATTACTACTGCTTTATCACAGAAAGGTGCAGTAATGATACTTGAAGTTTTTCTCCTTCATAAAACAGTGTAAAACTTAAAAAAGCAAATTCAGAATCCTTACTGACTTTTTGGCTGTCATTTTTCATGGGGGTCTCATAATGGCCAGTGGTCATTTTTTGACCACTATTTAGAAGGACATGGTCCTCCCATACTGAGTAGGAGGAACTGTCTTGATTCTAAGATTGTCAGAAAGACCGGGCACAAAATACATAGCCCCTGACATCGCCAATCCATGTGTTTTGGCAGCCTGAGCTGATTGTCCCTCAGCTGATACGGCCCCCCAACCATTGTTGAGGATCCAGTGAAAGGCCAGCCCTGCACAGAGGTGCTTCACAGAATACAGATGCAGCCCTGGCCACACCATCCTGCTTGATTACAACCCTTTTGTTTACTTGGCCACGCTCTGAACTGGCTGGTTCTCTTTGCTGCAGCCTGCAGGTCCCGAAGGATTACAGGCACAGTTCCTGCTCCTCCAGTCAGGGTGTCCTTCTGCACAGCTGGCATTCAGAGCTCCGCGGTGGCAAGCCTCCACAGCCAAGGCGATTTTATTTCAAAAACCATTAACAGCCCTTTTTATCCCCCTCAATGATCTCTGTTCTCTTTACTGGCCACATAATCATTCATTTTGAGGTGCCTACTTTTACCTCTTTTCTTTTCCCCCAATATGGATGAAAAGAACACACTAAAGATTGTGCTCTTGTCAACTGTGCTTTTAGTGGTTTACAGACCCCTTTCTCTCCCTAAGAGCAATGCCCTGCTTTTGATGAAAAGCCCTTCATCTTACAAGACAACCTGCAAGACTGCCGTCTGAAAAGCACAGAACTTGAGATTCGTTCTTAGCAGTGCATTTCCCCTTAGCGGTACATTTCTCGTTGCCTCAGGTGTGCATGTTCTCTCTCAAATGAGTTGTGTTGGATGACATAAAGTAGGTCTCTAACAGAAACTTCCCAAGAAACAATCATCAGCTGCTTATCTACGGCTTTGTCATTGACTGTTGCACTGTTATTGCCCACCTGTGAAATAACTTGAAATCCTCTAAGAAGCTGAATGACTAAAAAGCACTTAAAAGTGATTATTAAATACACCTTGTCCACTTCTTGTCATGTTGCTGTTTCCCTAGCGCTCTGTGTGTGAGGAGTGTCAAGGCATGCTGGTTGTATGGAAAACTAAAGGAAAGCACTGGGAAAGCCTTCTGAAACACTTGAATCATGGAAGTAATAGTCTTAGACATTTTGGTAACAGTCTTTAGACTTTTAAAATCATAATCAGTTCCTAGCAGGTTTCCATGGTGCTCTAAGCGTGATTTACCAAAAGATATTCACAGCTTAGGATTTGGCTGTGTCAGAATAAGAGTTTTACTAGAATCTCTTGGTTGGTGAAAAGCCTGCGTGGGGATTTTCTGTGGCCATGCAGGGGTAATTAGTTCTAGTCAGACAACCCCTAAGTCGCCTTGTATCTATGGTCATTGACCAGAGTTGTAGGACGTGAAAGTCACCCCACAGAGCCCAGTGTGGGGAGAGTCAATTAGGCTTTGCCTGGCTCCCTCGGTGGATTGGAAACCTAGGGGAACTCCAGCACCCCTGTATTGCCTCTCCTAGGGCTGGACCCAAAGGAACTTTCCAGTTGTTATCAATGCAGGTCTTTGTGTAGGAGGTTCAAAATATCCTGTAAATCTGTGGCACTGCTTGTGTATGATAAGGGCAGGAAGAAGCACTGACATCTTGTGAGAGACTTGTGAGATAACTTCCTGGACACACTTCACACACACACACACACACACCATTTTGTTTGTGTCGTGCGGGGTATCAGGTGGGGTCTCTGCTCCTGCTCCCTGCACAAGAACACAGGTGTCGTGTGGGGCGGCCTGCAGGGTCTCTGCTCCCGCTCCCCACATAAGAACCCAGGATATGGCTAGGCCAAAATGGAACACCCATGGAGCCTTAGGTAGGGAAGTCATACCACTGTGGTCTCACTGGAGGCTGGGTTCACACAACGTGCGACCTGCTGTCCGCTTTGCTTCCAACCGACCGACTCTCCTCGACTCTTCTCAACTCTCAACTCTCCTCAACTCCCCAACATAGCCGCGGCAGTTATATTAGTGTCCAATGGCTCACTGTTGACAGCTGACGGCCAACTAGCCACAGCTGATGGCCATCCAATCACAGTTGATGGCCATTTACTACCCGAGCCAGTACCTTTCTACGTGAGGCTGAGAGCCTGGAAACTACACTCCTGGGTCTGTCCCCCAGGTTGATTCCTTTATACTGCCTTCTTTTCTCGTTCTTTCTTATTGAAACCAGAAAAGTTAAACAGACAACCACCATAGTTTCTTCTGCCAACAGTGACACCTTCAAACCTCAGGGTGGTGGCTTCAGGGGCAGGATAGAGGGAAGAAAGACAACTCTGGACCCATTTAATCACCCAAACTAGACTCAGCCTGTTCACTAATTAGATAAACAAGTAAAATGATCCTCGTTTTTGTTCTTTGACAAAATAACCAAAAGGAGTAGTTATTGGAGAGCATGTGTCCATCGGCACCATTCATGGATGTTAAATGATCAGATATCTTATTAAAGGCTCGTCTGAAAGTGCAGTTGTAGAGAAAGCGTTTTCCCCCTTGCATGCTTAGGGAAACAGGAACAGAAGAGCAGGAAGAAGGTGATGATAGGTTGGTAAGCAGTTTCTCCCCCTGAGGAAAACCTTTTTAAGCAGTAAATTGATACCAATTCTATGGCCCCAGTCCTCCCTGGAAAACGGTCCTAGAAGCATCAGAATTCTTGGACCCAGACAAAGAGCTTGTTATATGCAAAGAAAAGGGGGAGGAGCATGGAAGACAGAAATAACTCTCAAACTCAAAACAAATGTGAAAAATCCTTCAAGTGTGAAGAGTGTGCCAACAAACCAGTCCCGGACCTGCAAGCTCTCGTGACGCCTTGAAGCAGAATGTTACAGACGGTGGAAGGGGGTCATCTTAACACAGCCACCTCAGGCCAGGTGGCCTGGCTTCCATGTGCAACTGGAAACGTAGAAAACATCAAGTTATCTTTGACCCTCACTGTTTCTCCAGATCCTCACGTTGTAGCTACGACACCGTAATAAAATCTAAATAGCCACAGTGACAGCCAAGGGAGAGCAAGTCTGAAGAGGTAGAAGGCTGCAATTGAGATAGAAAGAGCATTAATGTCTTTTAGGTTAAGAACCGCTTCTAAATGAAAATTTGCTGCTTTTGAGCAGGGAGCCAAGAGGTTTGGTGAAAGCACTGAAAGAGTACGTGTAGCTAGAAACACCTTAGGCCAAGAGTAAGGTTGGGGAAACTTGGCAAGTGAAAGATAATTGTGTGCTTAGGAAGTAAGCGAGTTGGCTGGATTGCGCAGAGAAAGAATGGGCTATTGGAGAAAACACGAGCCAAAGTTATCCCAAGACTGCCGACCTTGGGGTATTAAGGGGAAAAAAGCGTTCTGTTACAGTTAAATTCGGGGGAACTAAGGCATGAGGCGGAGGGAGATAAATCCTGCAGCCCAGCTAGTGAAGTTCTACTCCGCAGCCAAGGGTCTCCACTGTGAAAGTGAAGTGGGCTCCAGGTCAGAATCTTGTGGATGAAGCAAGAACTCGATTTTCCCCTGTATCCCCACTTCGTGGATTCACCATAGGAAGAGGATCGTGTGTGTTGTGGAAAGGTCACACTCCGCTGTCTAAAACAGCTCAGTGTATTCGTCCTTGTGGGAGAAGGAGGAATGTGTGCCCGCTCTGTGTGAGCCACACAGCCGGCCAGTTGGGAAGTCGGGATTTCGTTAGCCCTGTCCATAGTTATCCTTACCACTTCTCTGACGTGACCTCCCTTGAGTGATGACCCATGTCCTCTCCAGCCCAGAGCAGGCAGGTCACTGGAGGGCTGCTAGGATGAGGCACTAGGAGGAGAACCCACCTTACACCTGGGTTTCCTCCAGTCAGCTGCTTCCTTAGGTTCACTCTTCTGTCCAGGACCTGGCATCTGCTCTTGCCTCAGCGTGGCCTCGTTCACCTCTTCTGCTCCTGTCAGGTGGGCTCTTGTTTTCTTTACTTTTGGCCAACCCTGATAATTGTGTGGGAGGGGCTGTCATTTGCTGGGGTCTAGTATGTTTTATGGGACAGTGAGAACACCAGTGACTCATTTGTTAGGGAGCTGAATGGCCCAGGAGATGGGCTGCCTGCTGCTGAGGTGTAGGCAGTTTCCACACTCAGGAAGCAATGTCTGTGAATGTTCTATTCACTCCCGCACCCTGGCCAGAGTTGAGGCTCCCACGTACCTTGAAGGTGTCAATAAGGCTTTTGCTGTCCCCACAGTGGAACCACAATGGGAACAGAGCATGCCCAACACAGGAGACGGCTGAGTAGAGCAGGTGTTCCGTGAAGGCATCTTTCTGTGTTCTGCCTTGCATGTCCAGAACATTCTGCTCAGGCTCCGTGTCGGGAGCCTGAGAAAGGGAGGGCAGTCCCTATCCAGGGGTGACATGATTGGTCAGTGTCATGCAGGATGTCATGCAGGGTCTCTGGTCCCGCTCCCCGCATAAGGACGCAGGACATGGTGAGGCCAAAAAGGAACACCCACGGAGCCATAGATAGGGGAGTCATACCACTATATTCTCACTGGTGGCTGGGTTGGATACACAGGAAATAGGATCCACATGATCTGCAACCTGCCGTCCGCTTCTCTGCCAACCAACCAACCCCAGTTGCTAACTGCAATCCGCACTTGCTAGCTCAGCCACCATCTTCTTGCTAGACCCCATTTGCTGCTAGCTTAGCCACGGCAATTATATTAGTGGCCAATGGCTCACTGGTTATAGCTGACAGCCAAATAACCACAGCTGATGGCCATCCGATCACAGTTGATGGCCATTTGCTACCCAAGCCAGCACCTTTCCACGTGAGGCCGAGAGCCTGGAAACTGCTCTCTGGGGCTCCGTCCCCACAGTCGGTCACGGCTCCTGAGCACTTGAGTGGAGGAGACACTTCAGTGTCTGTCATTCATGCTTGGCTTAGACAGAAGAAAACCCACTCGTGGCCCTGGCCAGCTCCATCCGTTTCAAGTCCAGCCCAAGAAACTTAGCTGAATGTTTCTCTGGGTACTGCACACTAAAGGCTCTGACACCCTGCAGCCCTGCTCGATCTGTTCATTGCCATTCCCCCATGTCCTATGCAGAGGGAGACATAGCTGGTTCCTAAGAAAGGCCCTAGGAGGGGCTAAACCACTGGGTACCCATAGGCTAAACCGTGCTTGCCAAGACTAAACCATCGGGACTGCCCGGGACTCCATAAGACGTTGCTGAACTGGTGAGGACCCTCCAGGCCAGTCTCTCTAGGGTTGTTGCTTAGTCAAGCTGGTCTCTGCCCTTGGCCTTCAGATCTGCCAGGGAGCTGAGCTTTTGACGTGGTTCACTCCTTCCTAAAACACAGTCTCCAGACCTCACAGGTGAACAGGTGATTGGCAAGACAATAAGCTGGTAAGAAGCCACAACCCCTCAGGTGAGATTAGTATTATACAGAGGACACTGGTTAGCTATTTACCATCTATCATAAACAAAGCAGGCGGAAATGACATTTTAAATTTCGTCACCATGAAAGCCTCCTATGTATCTATTACCTAGGAATTTATTTTAGTGAAAGTATTTATCTATTGAGACTTGCACTGTCTTCTGGGGTAGAAATTGCTCCAACTTGATTATCCCTTTGTAAAATATTAACCCATTTTATTTTTCTTAAAAGTAACTCCTTAGGGGTGGCCAGTTAGCTCAGTTGGTTAGAGCATGGCGCTAATAACACCAAGGTTACCTGTTCGATCCCCGCATGGGCCACTGAGAGCTACGCCCTCCTTCAAAAAAAAACAAAAAAATTAAAAAGTAACTCCTTAGAACTTTTGAATTGACACCTAGTCCTGGGATCCTAGGATTTTTGGTAAACTAAATCACATATTGACACATGCTACAACAGGGATGAACCCAGAAAACATTATGCTAAGCCACTGAGTAAGCCAATCACAAAAGGACAAATACTGTATGAGTCCCCTCATCGGAGTGGAATAGTCAGATTCACAGAGACAGAAAGTAGAAGGGTGGTTGCCAGGGGCTGAAGGGAGGGGAGACTGAGGAGTTAGTGTTTCATGGGGACAGTTTTGCAAGGTGAACACAGTTCAGGAGATGGATGGTGGTGATGGTTGTACAATGTGAATGTACTCAATCCCACTGAACTTTACACTTAAAAATGGTTACAATGGTAGATTTTACATTATATTTTACCATAATTACAAAAGAAAAATGATCAAATATATTATGCTTTAGTTTCTTTCCCTTGGAGCCCTTGCTTGTCCAGTTAGGAGAGACCTAAGTTTTTTCTTGTTTTTTGAACAAAACTTTCTGTTTGCTTTTTGTGCCTCTAAATATATTGTTTGCCCAGTTCTACTTAATAAATGTAAAACCAGTAATGACAATCAGTACCCTTTTGCATATTAGTTATACATATCTCCCCTCAAAACCTTTAGGACAGTTCTAGACATATGCTGCAGGGTAAAGAAAAAAATTGTGATTAAGGTAATTGTGATTAAATCCTGTCAAATTCTATAAAACCCGAAGCACACTAATTTGGAGCTGCTCTGAGTTCTTTTTCTGAGGCTCCACTCAACAGGAACTTCCCTGTGTGCCATTTATTTTCCATTGTCATAAGTGCCCTTGGAGTCACCTTGTAGGATGCACCTTGGCTGTCTTTAGGTATCAGAACCTTCCCCTTTTGGACAGACTCTGAGTAGAGGCTGCCTGGGCGTCATTAGCAAGCCACTGAGAACTCGTTTAACCTGATACATCAGTAGAATGTCGAAGCAAATTTGAAAATGCAGTACTTACTAAATCAAATCGTTTGTCATTTCTGGAAACCATCTTATGCAGCAGATTCATAAGCATCTCCTTTTGCTTGACATTGGCAACTAAACCAACCATTTGAATAACTGTCGCACTTAACAACAGTTAACAATACTGTGTTGTGTATCTGAAAGTTGCTTAGGGAGTAGATCTCAAAGGTCCTCATCACAAGGAAAAAAAAATTGTAATTGTGTGGTGATGCATGTTAACTAAACGTATTGTGGTGATTATTTTTGCAATATATACATATGTATAATCATTATGTTGTACACCTGAAACTTCTGTAATGTTATATGTCAGTTATAGCTCAGTTTTGAAAAAGAAATAGGCACAGTCTTTTGGGGTGATGGATAAATTGATTATTTTGATTGTGCTGATGGCTTCACTGGAATACATGTCAAAATATCAAATGGAACACTTTAAATATGCATGTTACATATATCTCAATAAAACTTTTTAATTTTTTTAACTTATAATGTAAAAAAGAAAATAACGGAAGAAATTATATGTTAAAAAAAGACCCACGAAAGTGCACAAAAAATGCACAGTTCAGTTCACCTTATAAATATTATAAGGTAATGTTAGGTTACCTTAGAATATAATCTATAAGAATATTAGATGCCAAATTTAATATGGTAAAAACCAAGTTAGAAAAATCATAATTCAGTTGAGCTGTAAATCTAGAAAGGAATCATCCATGTTTGTGATTTGTTTTCATGTGTAACAGTCACCTCCTTTGTAGAAAATTGTAGCAGAGATCGCTTTCTTAATGTGGTTCTGCCCTAGGACAAAATAGAAAATGATGGACCTTGCTGGAATAATATAACGTTCCTTCTTTAAAATCTTTGAACCATATCTTGGATACAGAAAGAGAAAAAAAATAAACTATTATTTTAAAATGTCAGGGAAAATCCTTGCTTTGACCAGACGTTCCACTTATTGAGAATAAGAGTGTTGGAGTCTCTTTTTTTAAAAAAAAATCCATTGTCCTTCAATCTAGTCATGGAGGACGCAGCTCAGCTCCAAGTCCAGTCATCGTTTTCAGTCTTGGTTGCAAGGGGTGCAGTCCACCATCCCATGCGGGAATTGAACAGGCACGCTTGTTGTTAAGAGCTCGCGCTCTAACCAACTGAGCCATCCAGCCACCCCCAAGTGTTGGAGTCTCTTTATGTGCAAACCTGTTTATAGGAGGTGTGGATGAAAGCAAAGTATTACCACTCATCACGTATGGCAAGAGCCCCCCTCTGAAAGCATTTAAGATTTTCTCATATACCCTGTTTCCCTGAAAAGACCTAGGTGGACCATCAGCTGTAATGCGTCTTTTGGAGCAAAAATTAATATAAGACCCGGTCTTGTGTAATATATTAAAATAAAACCGGGTCTTATATAAAATAATATAATACGAGACCGGGTCTTATATTTTTGCTCCAAAAGACGCATTAGAGCTGATGGTCCAGCTAGGTCTTATTTTCGGGGAAACACGATATTCTCTGAAGATTTCTGTGGCTTTCATAGAGGGGTGTGGCTAAATGTCATGGACAAGGCCAGTCTGGACATTTCTTATGTTAAATCACAGAAAGGTCAGATATCAGTCATTTTCCCTGGTTCGACCTGCAATTGCTTACATGGCACTTGACAGTCAAGATGAGTTCCTACCTCAGATGGCAAATGTTCCGTCTTCACAATTTTTCACAGGTGAAAAAGAAACACTGTCCTAGCCATCCATAGTAAGTATAAAGTGTCTAATTTATGGTGCAAAGTTAGAACGTGGAGAACGTAAAGCTAAGTGAGTTCCACTAGGACTTTCATTCTGTTGTCTAGTGTCTTGTAGTTTCTTCTAGGAAAACGAAAATCTAGGGCTTGACATTTTCTTGTCTTGATTTCAGGCTGAGAGTAATATGAGTTTAGAGACTGATCAAAATCTAGCCAGCCTTGAAAACAAACCAAACAAAAGCTCTTTTTTATACTTAAGATTTTTTTTTAAAAAGGACTCTCTGGGTTTTGTTCTTAACTGATAAAACTCTAAGAATTGAGCCTAGACACTTAACCTTGGCAGGATACACTGGTGTACTGCTTTAAGAGGACCAAGTGGAAGTAAGCTAAAACCGCCTGCACACTTTGTGTGTGTGTGTGTGTGTGTGTGTGTGTGTGTGTGCGCACGCTCAAGTTACGAAGTTTTAACTTACCTATGTTGGCATTCTTTTGACCTGTGTTTACTACTCTCTATATTAAGGATTGGAATGAAATAACATAATCTTTCATTTTCCAGAAATGAAAAGTAAGTCTATATCTTTCCCAATTCAGCACTTAGGCTTAAACCTAAGGATGCAAGTCAAAAAGTGAAAAAAAAAAAAAAAAAAAAAAAAAAAATTAGTACTGTGGTCTCTATGGCAACTCACTCATACATCTCATGCTGTGTTCTCAAGACCTTTCCCCTCTGTTAAACTAACATGGCACTAGGCTCAATTTGCTAAAAGTGAAGGAGAGATCTATTTGGATAACTAGGTCAAAATCACTTTAAGGATCTTTGCTAAGATGTTTATGAATAGTTTTTCACTTGGGTAATTGTTCAAAGAGATTCGGGTGTTGTTTACACACACTGGAGTCCCCAGGGTCAGCCCATAGGTGCTCTGCATTCACAGGGACAGTGGGTAGTGAGTCTGTTCTGTGGCCAACATATGCACACCTTAGGGGCCAGAAGGGGTTGGCTGGGTTTTTGCCAGGGCACACCTGCAGTTTGTGTACACTGGCAGGAAAATTCACACCAGGAAGTGTTTTGTTCTGCTCATTAAGTGATTTATTGAAAAAATAAACTGTTTCTAAACTTCTCCCTTTGTCAGAAAGTGTGCAATGAGTCATCTGCCAAGTAAAATAATCCCGTTAGAATTCAGCAAACAGCCCCTCCCTCGGAGACCAGCTGTTTGTGTTGGAGCTTCTCCCCTCTTCTGTCCCTCTCCTGTCCACTCCCTCTGTCACCTCAGACTGGCGACTGGTCCCTCCAGCGCCTGCAGATCGCCCCTCCCGTATCTGAGCTTTCTAATTCCAGGCTTGCACATAGGAAGAGCGTGGCTCTCGAGTAAAAGATACTTGTGGTGTTCTGGAGATGGAGAGTATTGCCCCCAATGTTATTGTGTCAGGAGACAAAGAGGGCTATTGACTGGTTAAGCAGAAAGACACAGGAAAATCATTGCCAGCAGGGGCATGGGCCAGAAAGTCACCCGCCCAAGATTCACAATAACACTGTATGGGTGTTTCTGGATCTTCTGAAGGCTCGAAATGAAATGATGGTAAGCAGAGTGAGCTGCCTGTTAGGGTAGAATGTGGGATCCATGCTGCTTTTCATCATCCACACTAAGCTCTCCGAAGGATTAGTGGTGTGATTGTAAAATTGGTTTCAAAGTGCTGGACTCGAGAAGCATTTCAACGTGTGCTGTGCTGGGCACGGGCTGCTAGGTTCTGAGGTTTCCTTCTCCAGTGGGATAGACTCTCTCCCGAAAGACAAATTATTCTCAAGATTTACCAGAGATGCACATTCATCTCTTCTAGCAAAATCAGTCTCTCTCAGTGTCAGAATTAAAAATATTTGTGGAAGCACTTTAAAATTAAACAAGCTCTGTACAAATCCAGAATTATGTATATTTAAAAAAAAATCTTACAAAGATATCACCGTAGAAATTAACTATACTAGGATCAGGAGTAATGATCAACCTCGCTTAATTCATCAATGTAAGTGAAATAAATAAGCTCTTCTTTCCTACTTTGGCTGACTGTTTGAGAACAGTGCTTTTCTTTGTCTGAACGATGGTGATGATAACAGTCGTAGAGCCTAGACTGGTCTCAGTGTTTTATGAGCTCATTAACCTGCTCAGTAACCCTCAGAAGCAGCTACTGTTATGAACCGCTTTCTCCAAATGAGGAAACAAAGGCACAGGGACGTTAAGTGACTTGCCCAAGACCACACAATGGATCTTTACATTGTTTTTAGCGTCTCAAGACATCCCCTAATCAGCAGTATAACACGGGTTTTCCCCCTAATTGGGTCCTTTCCCCCGTGGTCTTCCAGTCGGCTTGCCTTGACTGTAATTAGCGATAATAATGGGAATACGGAGGGCTTGTCGTGCTAGACCATGCAAAGACTAAGTAAGCATTTTAAATGGATGCTTTCCCTCCTCTTATTATCTCCATTATATGGAGGGGAAACTGCAGTTCGAGACAGCAGATAACTCGGCCAGCTCACACAGCAGAGCTCTCGTCTGTGCCGAATGGCTGACAGCACAGCGCTTGTCCTTTGCCACGTCATCAATCTTTCTTTCCTCGTACTTTTTAAACTTTATATAAAACTACTACAGTCTGTCTTCGTAGTTTAAAGATGCTTATGGATTTTGTGGAAGGGGAGCATGGTCTGCATTTAGGTCAGGTCCGTGCACGACAAGATACAAGTCAGCGTGAACAAGCAAGAATCTTGTTTCTGCCTCCCTTGCTCCAGGTTACTGTAAAGATTGGTATTTCCAACACCTATACAAGTTTGTTGGTGAGAACTTTGACTAGGTGGTTACTCATTACCTTGAATAGCTAACACCCTGGTCTTAATAAACAAGCACTCCCCCTAAAACCTGAGCTTTAGACAGCAGGGGGGGGTCAGAATATTAAGACATATCTCATTGTGAATGAGCATGTCAAGCCAATTTCAGTGTCAATTCTTGAATAGAACTTCCAACATATATGGATGGCTGTGCTATGATTTGTGAATGGAATGAGTATTCACTTGCCTCTGGGACATCTGAAGATAACATGTTGAGATACAATCTTAAACATGAGTGGGAGGGGGGAAAAAAAATCACTGCCTCCAGGTGGTCCTGTTTGCTGCCTGACTGACCTGAGACACAGAAAGAAGAATGTAAATTGATGGAGCCGCCCAAAGCAGTCGCGTGATTTCATCTAGAGCTCGAATATTAAGCACTAGAGCATATTAAGCACTAGAAATTGTTTCTCTGGCCCCTCAGTCATTCGGTTGTAGTAAGGTATGTTTTAACTGTCAGTTGGAAGGTAGGTTGGAAATAATTTTTGTGAACTAGTTAAATTTCTCCTTTGCAGAAAGGTGAGGTGTTGCTGCGTTTTCCAATTATCTCAATAGTGATAGTCATTCCAAATTTCTCATTGCTTTCACGGTGAAACAGGTGTCCTTATACCAATTGCAGAGCTAGGAAACTAAAGCACAAATAGTAATGAAAACTTTAACCTTTTTTGGAAACTTACCTCCTCCATCTCCTCTTGCAACAGTTTTAAATAAATCCATAAGAATTTGGTTTTAATTAATTCTCATACTATGTTTTCTAGATGACTTGAACAGTTCTATAAATCCACTTATCCCTGAATATAATCTGTTTATTTTTACTTTTTCCCCTGTGTGTAACTACGCTTAGAACCATTAACTAGTGATTTGATCGTTGACTTTGGTTATTGAATTTTTTGGAAAGGAGACTGCTTGTTTATAATCTTGAAATGTTTTTTCCAACCTCGTTGCAACTATTTTGGGACCTTACAACAAAACACAGTAGTGGAAATAATATTTACTTACACATGGAAAGCTGTCAGAATTTCCACAGAGACAATAAATTTATGTCTGTGGCAGGAACCTTTTAATAACTTTTCAAAAATTTTTGTTATGTTTTTAGTGGGTGAATTATGTTCTATTTTGAAAAGGTGACTGCTTGAACACTGATTTCTTAGTATAATTTTTAGACCAGAAAATCTTTTTAAAAATCTGTATTTGGAGGTTATTGATCTAAAAATTGCTTTTCTTGGAAGGAGGCTGTCAGGAAACTATTATAGTTTGAATAGAATTGTGCACTATTGGTATTACGAGCTTTGAGAAATACTGATAGAGAAATGGATATTTCACCGGGCAAGGATTGTTTCCCCTCAAAATTTGGGGTAAGTTTTAAAAGCAAAATATCTTTCATAAATGATTAAAAGCTTTGTTCCTTAAAGGTTATCCCTCTTCCTTATCTTTCTTAATAATTTAATTTGTTGATGGAAAAGATTAATCTATGGGAAATAGTCTATGGTTTGGTAACTGCTTTTCTCCAATTAGCAAGATTAATATGCCAGTTGAGGAAAAGATACTGTTTGTTTTCATTTCTGTGAATACCCTAGTTGAGCAAGTTTCCCAAAAAATTCTGGAGGGTAATAAGAAGTGATAGGTGAAATTTGGACTCTGTGGTGAAGTAAGTTTGGCAAGTGAGAATTCTACCACTTTACCACCAATGCCCAGATTCAAGTAAGTTTGGGCAACGTTGGGTTGATTACAATAAAATCATTTTCAAAGATTTTTTGTCCCCCTGATTCCTGACCTTTGCAAATGATTAGCATATATTTAAATACTCATTGAGAGAAATGAGTTCTGTGACTTTTTTCAAAATCAGCAAATAATCAATGACAAAACCCACACAGCCTCACAGTGTCTCCAGAATCCCAACGCAGTAAACTGAGTGAAAGGACCCCATGGGACAGGCAGCCTCAAGTCACAGAGGACCCTGTAGGGACAACCAAACGCCTGATGAAGTGTCCCAGGCATTTTGCTGCAACATGGGCCAAATCGTGGTCGTGCCAGAATGGGGAAGTTGTGTAGTCCTTGTGTCCTGAGGCTTTTCCTGCCCACTCTGCTGGCCTCTGATTTATGGCACATTCGCCTCTCCCTTGAGAGGATGAGTGAAACAAACAAGTATGGGAGGTTGGCATTTCATGATGGGCAGTGGAGAATGGGTGGGGTCAAGTATTGGTAAGGGGAGACTGGAGATTGGGGATTAGCCCTGGGTTCCTGTGGCCCCTTCCTCACCACCACCCCGCCCCTCCCCTCCCCACCCCACCCCCACCCCTGCCTCCTCCTCCAGGGGCGGAGTGCCACATGGGAGGTTACAGCCTGGCTCAGTAGCTTCCAGGGGTTACAACTGCAGAGGAGGAAGTCTCAAACCACTCCTTATAACACTCTGTGCATATGCAAGTTGAAAGAATATTGCTTTTAAATGTACCATCAATAGTACTATTAAATGGTATACCTTAGTTGTAAAAAAAGAAAACAAAAAAAACTATTAGAGATTTCATTATATAACTTTAAAAACAGCTTTAAATATGTTTAAATTTGTCACTTTACATGTGGTCCAGCATTGGAAATATTCACAGGTAGTTTGAATATTTCAAAATCAAGTCACTTCACCTAGCAGTATATCCTTAAAAAACAAAAAAACAAAACAAAACAAAAGGACAGTTGAACCACCTCTCCATTAAGGCGTAACTGAGGAAAAGAGTCACCAAGCGATGCCTTGAGGGTGACCGACTGACCCAGTTTGCCCAGGACTGCAGGGTTCCCTGGGTCCAGCACTTCCAGGGGTAAACCAGGTAGAGTCCCAGGAAAAGCAGACTGCTCGGTACCTTCTGATTGCCCGGCGCCAAGCTGGACGTAAGGGAGAGCGGGGAGTCAGACTCAGTGCTTTGCCAGCAGGGCACCTTGTGGACCTTCCTTCAAGGGTAGTGCTTGTGAAGGTGACCAGTGGGGGTGCCGTTTGGGAAAACAGACCCACGACGGGCCGTGGGCTCTTTGCTACCATGCCTGCATGTGCTGCTTTTGACATCTTCTAGTGATGGCCAAATTATTTTTCTGAATTAGCAATGTTGCTTCTTATCCGTAAAGGTGAACATGCATGCATCTTTTACCCCTTCTCCCCCCCCAACCCCCCCCATTCACACTCATGCTCCCCAACCCACAACATTTAAATACCCCAAGCCATCTGGGAACATCTTCCCGGCCACTTCCTTCCCCAGCGGGCCCCCAGTGTGTTGATTTGGCCTCTTAGCGCAGGCACAGGGTTTTCCTCACTTTCCTACCGTGTTGTCCCCACCTTGGGTTATTCTGGCCTGTGTGGGTGTGTGTAACTGGGCACGAGGCAGCCCAGTGTTGGGGCCAGGACAGTAATGTGTTCTCAGTGTGATACAGCACTGCATTAAGAAAACACATTTGCCCAGCAAGCCCAGGCACAGAAGAACATGGAGGTTGTGAAGGGCAGCCTCAGATACACAAGAAGAATTCTGTCTAACAATTTTGCTTGCTACACCCGTTTTAAAGGGAATACCTAGTAGATATCCTTACGTCTGTGTTCAATCTGTCATGGTGATTTGAGTGTATCATTTACCAAGGTGCTTTTCACCTTAAAACACTCTACTTTTCTGACTTAAATCTTCCCTCCATCCATCTTGCAGATGGATGGGGACTTTTCCTCCCAAATCCCAAAATTGCAAAACGGGGGTCAGAAATTGAGCATTAATAATTCCCTGACTTCCACAACATGGTGCCAATATTGTGAAGGGTCGTTTGAGAGGCTAGATTGATGTTTTCCTGCCCGAAACTATTATTTGGCTAAGAGAGAATCGATTAACTTTGATGAAGACACAGAACTTACTGATATCATCTTTTATGGATCTCAAGGATGGGAAAAACTGCTTGTACTGGTGTCAGATCCCTGCTTAAAACACAGGAAATGTGCAACAACTCTTCTCATTTGGTTTGAATTTTGTGGGAAGATGTTTTGCAAAGACTGATTCTTGCGACATGCATGGTGTGGCGTGGTCGGGCCGCGCTCGCCTGGCAGCAGTGGCTTCTGGATTGAATGTCAGATATTCCTGGTGACTTACTGCACGAGGACAGGCAGCCTGCCCAAATACCGTCTTCCTAAGCATTTGGCAGTTTATTTATGAAGCAGGGACTTGACACTTTTCTTCTTGTGTCTCAGGGAGAAGGCTGTATTATTTGTGGAACTTGACATTTCCCGGTAGAAGCTGAATCCCGACTCTGTAGTATGTTCAGCTTCTGATTGTTTGAGTGGATTATTTCTAGAAATCTCTGCACCGGGATTGAGGAAGGAGAACAGGGGCCTGGGCATCTGCATATCACAATAAATGTTTCTGGTTATCCATAGTATAGCAGTGGTTCAAAATACTGATGGATTTACCTGAGTTCACGTACTGGCTTTGCCACTTACAAATAATGTGACCATAGTTACATCACCTCCTTCCAGCGTGATTCCTCCTCTGTAAAGGTCTGGTAAACAAACAAATGGCAGTAAAACATATTTCATAGGGTGGTAGTGAGTGTTAGACTAGGTAAAACATGTGGGGTGCTTAGCACAGAGCCTGATACTAAATAAATTCTTCTGGATTCTATTCTTTCTCTTTTATAATGTACAAGAGGAGTCATCACTTAATTAAAAACTGTCGTCAAGGTCCATGCTTTGATATTGCTTCTTCTGAGTGATTACCCCATAAGGAATTCCTTTGAGTAACTCAGACCCTAAAGGTGGGTGCATTGGACTTGGGCAAAGTCGTTTGCCAGCTGCCTCTTTATGTCTGATTTGTATACGGTGTAAGGGGATGTGCCCTATCTTGATAAGCTGAAGTGTTCCTATAACATGGCAAGAATCTAGACCATTTTCACAAGTAAATTTTCCATTATCGTGAGATCTCACTAGAGGGCATGTATTACCGATGATTTTTATTCCATGGTATGGCCTGAAGAACTGCATTAGAGTAAAGACAAGCTGGTTTTTAATGATGGAAGATATCCTTGGCAGGTGTCCAAGCCCACCTGTCATGGACAGCCTTATGGCTAATTGTGTGGTGAGATGACCACGATTCCTTTTTCTAAGTAGTGTAAAATAGATGGTAGTACTTCAAGTAGGATATTGCGGCAACAGCCTAGATACAAGGGGATATATTTCACAATTTGTGTGTAGCTAATGTGCTTTATCCTACGATGGAGTAGGTATCCACATTTTGTGACTGGAGGTGTGCCAAATACTCCCCTTTTCCCCAAACAAATGTGGCTCCTACACCCACCTGGAGATGTTGGAAACTGTCAGCAATCTAATTACCATTTCAGATTATGGCATTGTGTCTTGAAGGCCTCTGCTGAAATCTCTGTTGAAATAAGAAGATAATCTGACAGGAGAACTTTTCAACATAACGTATCAGATGACTGAGTGATCAATTCTCAGGGAGCAGAATCCCAAGAAAAATAGGTCTTAAGACAGAGCAGTTTTGATATAAGGAGAGATGAAACAAAGGTCAGAGAACTTATGGGATGTGCCCATATTGGATCCTTAAATGAGAGCCCCAGGAAGCCAAAGGAATGAGATAGCACCTAACAGGAAGTGGGGGGTGCATGAAAGGGTGTGTTCAGGGACCCTCTATTGACAACCAGCCTCCTTCTCAGCTAGGCCTCCCTTGACCCTCCGTAGCCTCCAGGTGAATAAGCCCAAAGGTGTGGATGTGTAGACTGTATGAATTTCTATTTAAAAGCAGTATAGACTCTGAGTGGTTGAGAATACCAGCTCCAGGGCCAGACAGCGGTTTGCACCTCAGTTCATCGACTTGCCTTGGCTGTGTACCTTAGATAAATTATTAAACTCTTTGTGTTTCACCCTCCTTACCAGAAGAAAAAAAAAAATACCACTTGGCTCATAGGGTTGTTGAGAGAATTAGAAGAGCTAATATATGTAAAGCACTTAAAACAATATTTGGCACATGGCAAAAGAATTAGCTCTTATTGTTAACAAAATATGTCACAGTCATGCCTGCAGGAAGGAAAAAGCATGGATTAGGGTCTGCTAACTGCCTGCGCACACAATGCTGACATCTCAGTTACTTAGCATAATAACAGTTTCTTTCTTGTTTGTGCCATAGTACGTGGCAGTGAGGGGCTCTGCTCCGTGCAGACATCTAGGAATCTAGTTTCCTTGTGTATAATAATGCTGTCATATTCTAGGTTCTCTGAGTTCTTCACTGATTTTCAGCATCCAGCTGGCAGGTGAGGGACGAAAAGGTTTGTTTGCTCACGTGTGCTGAGGAAGCAGACCATCTCCCATGTTCCCACATCTCCCACGTCCATTGGCTTCATTACTTCTTCTCTCACATTCCATTGGCCGGAACTGGTCAGATGACCCCACCGAACTGCACAGGAAACTGGGGAATGTAGTTTAGCTCTGTGCCCAGGAAGCAGAGAAGAATGTGGATATTGATTCAGAACATGGGTAAACCGACAGCAAAGTGATGATTGTGACTTTGGTTTATGGTTTCACTATGAAGCATAAGCCCTTTTCAGTTTCATGTTAAAGATTAATGGGACAATCTACTCCCTTATTTGGCATACAACACTCAAATTCTAATGTTCATGTAGAAATTCAGCTACATTGTCATTTCCTGAATAAAATACAAGCTAACATCTATGGAGCATTTGCTGTATACCAAAACACTAAGCACTTTACATGCTTATTTGATCTTATTTATTTAACCCCCACTGCAGCCCTAATGAATTGTCCACATGTGACGGACGAAGAAACTGATTTACAGAGAAGCCATTAATCCAAATGAAAAAAAAAAAAAAAAAAAAAAATATATATATATATATATATATATATATATATATATATATATATATATATGAATTGATGAAGAATTACAAACAGAATTAGCCAAACTGCTAGTTTGTATTTTCCTCTATCTCTTTGATCTATAATCTGACAAAATTTGGTAGAGAGCAAATTTATCATCGTTAACTCTGTTTTCTACTTAGGGAGATCAAATCCAGATACACAGCAAAAAAGCCTGAATCCAATAGGGGTGTTCACTCTACCCGATACAGCACCCATTAATTTGTCATGAGCTGGGTGGTTTGTCAGAAAACCGAATACACGTGTGCATGGAAAAACACACATCAGTGTGTACTTTATCCTTTGGTTTACTTTAATTTATTTGCTTAGCTAAACATGCTGTGTTTATTATCAGGTTAACCATGCATGCATTGCATTAGTCTAGAAAAGGAGTTTTAGTGTCTTAACCCCTGATACCTGTTTACATATTCCTTGCTGTTCCTTGACAAACCAGTTAGGTCCCTCGATTGGGATCTACAGCTAATATTTTAATCACAGAAGTTAAATAACCTGATGTCAAAGGTATGTGTGCTTTAATCTTTGAGTATACCATCAAAGAGAGAGAGGATAAAAGCAGATTTCTGTGAGCTGCTGTAGGTGGACAGTGCCAAGCCATCTTTGAATTAGGTACTTAATTTCTTAAGAGACCCTGCATGGTCAATTCAAGTGACTCAGCTCGTTGTAATTTTTATCAATTCCATTGATGTCACATTTCTCTGTGGGACTAAGATATGTTCGTAAAAGCCCTGAAAAGTTGAAATTTAAACAGATGTCAGATGGCAGCAGCAGATGTGAGATAGTACGAAGGGTTTCAATAGGCCATGTTGTCGCTGAGGGATTAGAATTTCTGTATGCTGGTGTATCTACTTCAACACCTTTGGCCAAACCACAGGACGGTTGGCTGTTTGCCCAGTTGTTTGTGGCCTCATCTGCCCCTTGAAAAGCCTCAGTATGACAACTGAATGAGGAAAGCACCTATGTCTGAATATTTGTCACTATGGTCATATGTTTTCTTTTTTCCATGCTGCCGTGTTTTGGTTGGTAAAAGCGCGAGGAGAAATTAGGCTACCCATTGCTCTGTCCACTTCTAACTGGTGACAGTCCTATGCTCTCCCCTTCTAGATCTCTAAGTAGTTTCCACTGTGCAGAGTTACAATATTCCTTATCACACGGGTGCTTCCAAGTAATTTTCATTGAGTTGATCAAGTGACTTTGCGAACCTCACAGGGTGTGTAACCAGAGCTCTGGGGCTCTGAGGTGAGCTCTGACAGGCCAAGTTCAAGTCACGGGCCAGGCAGAAAAGAGAAACACCCAAGGCCGACTTCTTGGGCTGTAGCACTGTAACACTTAAAAGTAATTTAGTGGGGACTTTGGCCTTGGGACCTAGTCCTTGCGAACCAGGCCCCCGTTTATAACAGAAACCAGGGGTGTCGGCACTCACGCATATCAGCTTATTAAATGATCTCACAACCTGCAGGGCTTCTCACTGCATTTAGTAGCTGGTGGTGTTTGGAAGTGACTGCTCGCTTTTTATTATGAAGAACCTAACATGGTTATGCTCATTCCATGAGCTATGATTGAGGGGGTTTTTGGTTCTGTGGCACCTGGGGCTGCTGTGTTGCTGCTGCAGATTTCATGACCATGGATGCACACTAACCTTCCTTTCTCTAATGCAAATGCAGCTCAGTGTTAACATTCAAAAAGAAACCACTTTTTACTCTTTCTACTCTTGGACAAATTAGTAACTGTTGCTCTGTAGGCTTCTAGTCCAGTTTTGTTTCTGATTTCTAAACGAGAGAGTGTATGCAGCAGACAAACCGTGTCTAGACTAAGTCTGCTCAACTCTAATTCTCCCCTCACCCATAGAAATGTGGGGGGAAATTAGCTTTCCGTCACGTTTTAATTTTTTTCTATTCATAGTTCACCAGAACCTATTTTTTCTCCCTCTTTTCAAGGAAATAGATCGTTTCAGCCTTTATATTTGTGGAGACAAAATGTAACGGAGATGGTGTCTGTCTTCAGTCAAAGGTGTCTGAAGATTCGGCAGACTCTTCGTCATATAAGATATTCTTGCTACCACCTACTTGTTCAGTGGGTTTCTGTCTGCTGCCTGTTTATCTGGGCAAAGGCTCCACAGGAAGAAAGGAAAGTTTAAATGTGGAAATGACTTCTTATGCGTCAGAGGCTGTGAACTTGAAAGTCATTTGTTAGTTTTCATCTCCAGTTGGCTTGAAAATAACCCAGTTTTTCTCTCTTGGTTTCCGAATTATTGAATTATTTGTAGAAGGATCACCCATTCAAACTCCGTACTGTGATTGCTTTCTTGCCATGTACATATCACACATGGTTCGTTTCCACAGCACATTTTTCATTTTTTAAACAGGGTCTCTCTTCTTTTTTAAAATTATTTTTATTTTTTTTAAGTATTGCTGTTGTTATTCCTGATAGTCTAGAGATAGACACACTAACATCTAAATGAATCACAGTCCAAAGCACTTAGGACCAATAAAATAAATGAACTACAGTTATTTTCTTGTAATGTAGATGTAAAATAGTATGGATTCAGCTTTCTGACTGCCCAAGTACCTGTTAGCAGTGATCTCTGAAGTTCATACTTTGCCCTTTGCAACAAATACAGTCAATGTCAGATGTGTAGTTGAGTTTGTTTTCATTTGTAAAATTTGACAGTGGTGTATTTCACATCACCAAGCCCAGATAACCTCAAATTAATATAGTGTGAATGGTATTTAATGGCAGCTACTTAGGGCACAAGGAAAGGGCAAAAGTGTTTTTCATGTATTTCTTGGATTTGAACATTTGTGGTCATGAAATTCCTCTTGTTTATTGGCAAGAGTTTTTACTATTGCAGTTGGCATTGCTTTCGAATGCATGCTGTATATCGTGAAAAATGAAAGCCATTATCTTTTTATCTACAGAGAAAAGATTATATAACAGCATTATATCAATAGCTGAGCAGATGGCCCCATGATAGGGTCATTTTGTGATTCTGCTGGTGTGCTATTTCTGATGTGTGAAATATTCCTTCTGTTCAGATGGCTGGGAAAAATAGCCTCCCCCAAGAGCTGTGTAATGCAGCACTGTCCAACACAAATGCCATATGAGCCACGTACGTAATTTTAAATTTTCTAGTAGCCCCATGTAGAAGGTAAAGTAGCCCCATGTAGAAGGTAAAAATCAACAGGTGAAAGTAATTTTGGTACTATATTGTATTTAATCCAGTATACCCAAAATACTACCATTTCAACATGTAATCAAAATAAAAATTTTAATGAGATACTTATTCTTTTTGTACTAAGTCTTTGAAACCTGGTGTGTATTTCATTCATGCAGTACCTCTCAGTTCAGATGGGCCACATTTCAGATGCTCCGTAGCCACCGTGGCCGGAGGTTGCTGCATTGGACAATGCAGGGCTAAGCTTTTGCATACAATACAAGCAGTAATGGTTTGATTGCAGCTTCAGACAAGAGGAAGAAAGGGAGCATGTGAAATGCCTGCTGATGTGCAGGAAACTAAATATCAGTTCTTGAAAAGGAAAATGTTGATAGGACTTTCTGGAAAATTTAACTTTATTTCTGAATTGTTTATGCAGGTGAAATGCTCCATAGCAGACTTGACTTTATGTTTATTGTGGGGGGAACCCACTAATCTAATGTTAGTTATTTCCTAAAGGAAATTAAAATTCAAAATCATAGGGTCTTGATGTAAAGGATCCCTTTACTCTTTTTTTAATTAAAATGTACTGAGGTGACCATGGTTAGTAGAATTACACAGGTTTCAAGTGTGCAGTTCTGTAATACATCACCTGTATATCGCGACAACATGGATGGCTCTTGAGATTATTATGCTAAGCTAAATAAGTCACACAGAAAAAGTCGAGAACCATATGATTTCACTGATATGTGGGATATGAAACTGAAAGCACTCCGTTTTTCACTCATATATCTGGGTCGGCTGTTGCCATAGCTATGTGGATAAATATAGTCAAAATTAAAGACTCCAGTTATAGTCACAATGCTTTCTTTAGCTATATTACTTTTCAACTAATGGTTCTTTTTATTATATTGGGCATTTTCCCCCTGAAAATGTAGGAGTTTTGCTTATATTTTTATTTGGTCTGGTCAGTCGGAAAATGGCACATCAGTGAGGCATCCGAAGTGCTTCGATGCCCTTACAGCAACTATATGCCGTAGTTACCAAAACAATTAGTGTTCACTGATTACCAGTACCAGTCCCAGAGCCTTTATTTGTGGTGATTCTCCTCCCCTGGTGCTTCCTGTGGAATACAGGTTGTTTTATGTCACACCATTTTCAGAGTAAAAGAGCTGTTACTGTAGTTCTAAGTGAGGTGATAACATGCCCTGCTTTGTGGTCATCAATTAAAAGAGTTGTTCCCAGCCAGATTATGACCTTTGAGTTTTTCCTGTTGATTGGAGATGGAGGTTTTGCTGGATTATTGCCCGCAAGGGATCGGTAATGGAGGCGTGTGCTGGGCATTAACTTGGAAAGTCTCTACAAACCCACAAATCTATCATCCTCTTGACGCTGGGCTCTCATCAAGTCTTTGCATGTTTTTGAAGTTTAATAACTTAATTTTTTGGTATGGTAGAAAATTGACAAAGATTCTATCCTTCACTTAATGTTAGTTGGCCCTCCTCTCAACTAGACCCTGGCTTTCTGGATCTGTCCTTGCTTGGCCTTCCTTTAGCAAGAATCCTGTTATATCAGTTTAGAGAGAATCCCTCGCCCTTGTTATCTGATCACCCTCAATATCTGATCAAGTTCCTCATCCCCCAGCCTCCAGGTTTAAATCCTTGCCTGCCTTTAGCAAGAAGCCTGTTAGGCCAGTTTGGTGAGAACCCCCCTAACTCCTAATGTCTCCTCTTAGTAACTTTCCATGTCTCTCCCCCTCACTCTGCTCACTGGTGATAAAGCCCCACGTGTCCTTGTTGTATTTGGAGTTGAACTTGGTCCCTCTCTCTCCTATTGACCCTTGATTGCAATAATCCTGAATAAAGTCTTTCCTACTACAATAACCAGTGTCAGAATAACTTTTTTCTTTAACAAAATAATAAGCGGCATAGAAAGCCTATTTGTTAAAACTTCAGGGCAATTTTATTTTATAATGATACACAATAAGTTTTTATTTTATCCCAACTCAAAAATCACTACTTTAGGTAAGCTAAAGTCAATAAATGATTAGAATCGAAGTTCATACTTATTTAGAAAGTTCATTGTTTATGACTATTATATTATGTAGAGATTTTATTATATTTACAACCTAAGTGTAAAAACTTAATGAAAAGCTTATTTATAAAATACTGGATTCCCCTAGTCTTAACTGTTTCTATAGGAATAAGGTGATCTTCATTTATACCAGTGTTTGGCCCAAAATGTGTGGACACGTATTTCCCAGTGAAGGTCTCTACTGAGTTGCAAAGTTTGTTAGAGATGAGGCTTAGTTAATGTTAACCCACCTGCAGGAAGTCAGTGACAGTTCACATGGAAAGTGGCTCTATGGCAGAAGTCAGTGCACTAAAACGAAGGTGGTGAAGAATTACATTGTAATCTTAGAATAGCTTTCACTACAGAGAGGACCTTCTTGTATAAATACTGGGCCCCATCCAGAGGGCTTATTTCTTTGGAGTCCAGATCCACGTTCCAGGTTTTCAAGATGGCATTTCAACAATACAGTCCCATGTAAAATGTGGATGTATAGACTTACGTATCCATCTGTTTCCTGCCAGAGCGTCTTTCCTCAATGCTTAGTTACAAGTTATGCAAGAGAAAGATAGCAGAATAACATGTGGTTTCAGTATTTCATTTTTCTGAAGGTAACTATGGCAACTCCCCAGAGTCACTTTCCAGGACTTAGATGAGCTCTTTCTGAACACTGGCCCACCGTGCCCGTTAGTGACAGACAAATGACAACTCCTTCCAGTGGCCTGACTCCCCTTCAGAGTTGAACTTATAGTGAAACCACTCCCAGTCTCTATGTTAAAACCTCAGTAAACTATGCTTTTAGAACAAGGTATTTCATGATTTTAAAACATCAGCTCTTTTCGAAAGTGGCTCTGCAGAAGCAGTTAAATATAAGCTCTTCATTAAGGCTTTTGCTGAAGGATCCTTTCCTTAGTGTCCATTAAGTGCGTGTTTCGACAAGTCACCAAACAGAATGACAGTATTTCAGGAGGGTTTTTATTTCTTTGTGAAAGAAGCCAGAGGAGAATCAGTACATTCCTTTAGAAGAGTGGCCACCATCAGACGAGGGGTAATATGGAAGCTACTTCCCATAGATGCAACTACTAAATGAATATGATCCTTTTTCTGCTTATTCCTCATTAAAAAGAAAAAAAAAAAAAGCTGGAACAGCTCATGGAGGGGTAGATGGTGGGACCCATTTTCTCCCCCTGCTGGTTCTGCTGGGGGCCATGGACACTGAACCATGGAGCAAGGGCAAAACCTGGGCTTCCGTGTGGAATACAGCAGGTGAGAAAGAAAAGCTAAGGGTTTCACCAGGATGCATAATGAATCATAACCGTTACGGGCATACTGATTGGGGAAGTAACACAATATACCTAGCAATTATTGGTTTCTTTAAATCTTGCTCTTTTTGCATCTGCTTTTAAATCTTTAATTTTGCTGTTATTATTATAAGCTCTTTATCTCTTACATGAACATGTGGTGACCCGTCTATCCAGGTAAAGCCTATCTGTGCTGAATGCTGGTGTGAGAGGTTGTGTAGACGGGAGTCATGACCGCTACTTGGGACTGCTGCTCTCTCTAGACAACATATCCTGAGGAAATACGCAAGCTTTTGATCCTCCCCATTTGTGAACCTAGACATGTGATGGCCGGTGTCACACTCTTGACTGTTTCTATAGAGGATGATACAGGGGGAGGTAGAGGAGTGAAACAGAGGTGGTTGGACAGTGAATTCAAAGTGTTTAATTGGAGGAGGATTCATCAACACTACAAATGTATCCCAACTCATAGTAATTCAGAAATATCTGTGTTCTTCCCTACGTTCATGTGAGTTCTTCGTTTTTGCTCTCATTCCCTTTTTTGCTCTTATTTTCATCCTTGCATTTCACTCATGTCCACTCATGTTTCACAGTTTCCATTGTTTTCTTCCCTCGAGTTTCAGTGTCACACACAGGATCCTACCACCATCGACCAGTACCATGCAGAGTGAGACAGCCTCTGACACATGTAACGCAAGGTGCCAGAATGCACCACGGAAAGCCAAACAGAATTTGTAAGCCTTGATTCATCATTTCTACCCCACAGTGTCCAATCCTAGACTCTTACACGATACATCCTTTCCATCTGTCTCTTTGGCAAAAACAACAGAAAAATGGGAGCCCGTGTCTAAAGGAATTGAAGCATTTTATCCAGTGAAATATTGGAATTTAGAAAATACCATGCCACAGAATCATCAAAGAAGAATTTTATATTATTTTTTAATTAAAAAAAAAATGTATCCAACAGTAACTCATGGCAATACATGTAGGAAAACCAAGATCTGTAGAATCAGATGAAAGTACGTGTTCCCGGCTGGTGGCCCTTTCTTCACATCCCAGATGAATGTTTTTCTTTTCCCTGTGAGAGAGTTTGTTTTGCCATCACATTGCATTCTGGCCAAAGCTCGTGGCTTGTAGTGTTGACTGCTCTGGCCCTTGGTTGGGTGAATTTTTGAGAAGCTTTTCTTGGTGCCAGACCAACCTATTACAGAGGCTCCACTGAGGAACTGTCAGGTGTACTTGACGTTCTTGTTCCAAGAAGGACAACTGAAAAGCTTGGATCTCATGAAAATATTGACGCCCCAATAAAAACGTTTTGTGAGAGAATAGATCCAGAGAAGCGAATCACCCACAAGACTTCTATATCCTGTGTAAGATGGTCGTGATCTATTCTCACTTCTAAATTTGACAGTTTTCGACTTGAACCATTCCCTTCCTCTCATGCCAGTCCTGTTCCTTTCTTAGGCCCCAAATCACTCTCTGGTGTGAATCGGATCGCGGGGAGCTGGAAGAGCAACTGGAGACATTTTGTAGATCAGAAATGCTTTGTCACCATCTTGTCTACAGTGCTTTGTCACCTGATTTGCCAAAAATACCTTTAGCTGAATTGGGCAGTCCAGTAAGTGGGACGTGTGAATAGAAATGTCTTAGGGACCAGAACTAAGAATTGGCTGTTTGCAACAATAACCCGTCTGCCTTGGGCTTACTGGCCTTAGATCTTTACCCAGAGTCTGAGCAAGCTGGTGTTTAGAGTAGCTAGACTCTACCAGGTAACATTCAGAATCTTTTCCAACTTATGTTGAGCAATATTTGGTCTCTGCTTTGTGTGCCTCTGTGCTCTGTGACACTCTGCTCATTGTTTTTGTCTGCCTTGTGGCCCTGTCTCTGTGTGTGCACTTGACATTTCCTTTTCTGTTGGTTTGGATATGGCCAAGCTGCCATTATTACCTTAAAATAAAGAGTACTCCTTGGTAGGGACTAATGAATACTTTGTCATCCACGAGAACCATCTTGGGCACAAGAAACAAAGAACGGGCACTTCTCTAAAGAAAAGTGCAACCCACGGGGTTCCCTGGAATCATATGGACTTGGAATCATTTGAAAAATAAGACTTCTCATGTTTTCGTAATGATCTGTGGGAGGAAGTACTAGTGAAATAGCTAAGACTACAAATGATGAGAATGACTGCCAGTGAAAAACTTCAAGGTGGTGGCTGTGTTCTGTTACATTGTTACACAGTGTATTCACATTCACACACATACAGATGAAATTCAGCCTGGGCACCGATTAACTAGTATACCTATGGGGGGAAATCTCTCCGATTATAGCACAATGGGCATCAAGTTTTAACTCTTCCCATGTGATACAACCCAGGAGACTTGTAAACTCTCTTACACACATCAGCCCAGACGTCCTCCTAGAGCCCCATAGGTTTCATTAGGTACAGGATATTGAAAGTGGAACAGAAAGAAAGTGTTCCCTTACTTTTCTAGAAAGCCACAGACCTAGAATGTCGAGCATACTTTATCTAGGTAGAATTACAGAATTTCCAGAAAGGGCCAAGTGAAATGTGCAAAAGGACAGAGATAAAATGCTGGAGTGTAAGGATGTGCTTCAAACAATAGGACTCTTCAGACTAGAAAGGCGAAAGCGCTATTCAATTCTATTTTCAAACATGGGTAGAGTAAAAATGGCCTTGTAAATAGTAAATATTAAAAAAATGTAAATAGTGGGGGAAAATGGCCTAGTAAATATTGGCATCCTGGAATTAGGACTCCTCGCTGCCCCACCCTGTGAAATTCAAAGGAAGTAAAATTTTATTTAGAAAGGAGAGGGAGGGAGAGAGAGAAAAAGTTGGATTGGGCAACTATTAGTGAACTTATTGTAGGTTGAAAGTATGAGCTGTTCAGATAAATTCTTAGTTGGATAGCTCCAAGGTGTATCCTTGAGTTTGAGTCAAGGAATGCTATAGAATACACCTTGGTGTTGGAAATACACTGTTGAGCCAAAATAAAGGAAAGGAGGGAGGGAGGGAGGGAGGGAGGGAGGGAGGGAGGGAAGAAGGAAGGGGGGGGAGAGAGAGAGAGCGAGAGAGAGAGAGAGAGAAAGAGAGAGAGAGAAGAGGAAAGAAAAAGAAAAAGAAAGAAGGAAGGAAGGAAGGAAGGAAGGAAGGAAGGAAGGAAGGAAGGAAGGAAGGAAGGGAAAGAAAGAAAGAGAGAGAGAGAGAGAGAGAGAGAGAGAGAGAGAGAGAGAGAGAGAGAAAGAAAGAAAGAGAAAAGAAAAGAGAAGCAAAAGGGGGACTGACTTCACCCACTTTGGCCCAGGTGTTTGCAGGGCTCTGCTAATAACCTACCCGACCGCGCACCCGCATGGCGCGCACGATCACACGGAATAAAACTGAAACTCAGCGATTGCGTGTACCATTGCTGCCACACCACTCACTTCGTGCTGCCTTGTGTTCATGTCCATTGTACTGCGTGTCTCTTTCCCCATCTAGACTGAAGGTTACTTGAGGTCAAAGACTCTGCTTTATTCATCTTTTGATTATTCCTCATGTTAAAGAAAACAGTGTCTCTGATACTTGTGAAAATGGTAAAGAAGACTTTATTTACGACTTGTATAATAGGGGTGCAGACTATTTCCATACGAGAGAGAGATCAAGGTCAACCCCAAGTACAGTAAGGACAAGTAGGGCTTTATCACCAGTGAGCAGCGCGAGGGGGTCAGAGATGGAAAAATCACTAAGAGGAGAGTTCAGGGGTAGGGGGTTCCTGGCTGAACTGGCCTAACAGGATTCTTCTTTAGGGCAGGTCAAGGGTTTCAAACATCAAGGGTGGAGGACACGGAATTTGATCAGATATTGAGAGGGTAGGGGATTCCCTTTAAACTGACTTAGCAGGATTCTTGCTACAAATGGACTAGGCAGGCCAAAAATGACACCCAAGGTCAATGAGGCCTCCTTGAGAAGAGGGCTCAGAGGAGGCTGACTTCATGTTGGGTCAAGGAGAGTCTTGTCACCTGTAAACCCCAGAAGTGCTTGTTCAGTGTATTAAAATGGGAAAACGTGTAGCGTTGTGTGTGTGTGTGTGTGTGTGTGTGTGTGTGTGTGACAGGGAGATCTATTAGGCCCTTTGCAGTTTGTTTCCAGAACAAGAGGCATCATGACAGAGTTTGTGTCACGGTGGTGGTGGGGGGGGCCCTCAGAGAAGGAGAAGGCCAGTACATAACAAGCAGAAGGGGCATTTTGAGAGCATGGTCCAAAATGAGAAACAGTTGCCCAAATGTTGACTACTCCATTTGCTTACTTTTGGCACAAAATGACTTTTGATTTAAGTTTCAATTTGAGGAAACATTAACCCTTAAAGAAAAATCTGTTTTCCCCTAGTAGTTTTCAAATTTCTTGGGGCTCTTTTGATTTGGTTTATTTTTTAAAAGGCAAGTATTCTTAAGAGAAAAAAACTACCTTGAGGTTCAAAAGATTAAAAATATCTAGTCAAGAATTTTATAAAGGGAAATATAAAGGGAGTGAGGGAGGAAAGGACTATGGTGGTACCATGAATTGGACTAGAAAACATATGTTATTTGCCAACTTAAAGGGCTACTCAGGAGCCATGGTGGTGCCGTGTACTTTTCCTGTTGGTCTTCGGACCTTGCAGGATTAAAGGTAGAAGAAGAAATTGAATAAGACGGATAATATCAAACACGACCTCTTTATGAAAAAGTAAATGTGATATTCCAGCCCTGGTTGCCATGGTTGATTTGGTTGTTTACCTCGGAAAAGAATTAATAGCAGTCAAGATTTTTTTTTTTTAAACAGAAAACAGGAACTTAAAGTGGTAAAGTTCCTCTTTGAGTTGCAACCTAGGACTACAAGGAAAGGGGTTTCCTCCGAAATTGAAATGCGTTCCAATGTTAGTGAACTGAAAATTCAGTGGGTTGAAAAATCGAAGTGTCAATATTCCTTTTCTTATTGTACAACATTCCTTTTCTTGTTGTGTTTTCACACAAAGTTAATTGTTTGCTTGCATTTCGGTGCCATGTGTAACATAGTCAGAATGCTCTTAAGCTGTGAGTTCCAACATTACCCACCCACCAGGCAATTCCAAAGGACCTACAGTGTACTGGGATTCTGTGAGCTGAACGCAGCGGCCCTGCCTCCCACTGCCGGCATCCGTCCGTTGCACATGGGGGCTGCTTTGTCTGGAAGTGTGTGTCTGGCCTGGGTGGCCAGTGGAGGAGCATTAGAGAGGAGTCCTAGCGCCTGAGATCACAGGTTTCTCCTCCTTTCTCCTTCTGTTTTGAGACCGAAGTATTAGGTTGGTGCAAAAGTAACTGCGGTTTAAAAAGGTTAAAAATAATTGCAAAAAGCTGCATTTACTTTTGCACCAACCTAATAATTGGTCAGCCTCTTTTTCTTCTGTCTGAATAAGGACACGAGTGCCTGAGCTTATTTCACTGGCAGAGCTGAGACTTTTGAAAACCCAGTAACTGTTCTGGTACCAGTCACTGGTTCAGAATGCCCTATGCTGCTCGGGGCCATGAGGTTCCCTTGTTTAGGAGGCTATGTGAGCTGTATCAGTCGGATTAGGAGCTGTTCTTGCAGGAACATGATTTCTCTTTTGCTTCTAGATAGCCCAGGTGTTTCTCACCTACCCTGTTCACCTCACTGTGTCCTGTTGAAATCATAATTCTCTGTAAAATGGCATTTTCTTGCCATGGAAATGATAGCGTTGAATCTGGAATGGTAGGCGTGCGTTGCACCATGCAGGAGTCCAGGTGTAGAAGAGGTAAAAGAATGACCTTGACAGGGACTCACAAGGTTTGATCTCCTACTAAACCTTTTTACCCCATCCTGCAGACTTGGTAATTTAGAAACAAAAAGTTCACCATGGAATAATAAGTCAGGGAGCCGAGGACGGACGAGTAGAGGCTTCTGAGGGCACAGAAAGTAGAAGTGAAACATGCAGTCTCCTTAGTTTCACAGCGTCTCAGAGATTCCTGAAACCTGAAAACGCTGGAAGAAATGGCCCGTCACTGAATTTATGGTCAATTAAATTAGTCTTGCCGCTTAGGTACTTTAAACTCAAAATCAATGAATGTTAACCTTGGGCTGACACTGTGCCATCAGGTACAAAAGTGCTCATCATTTTTCTATTTAACATTTTGAAAGTTAATAATTTACATGCTTTTGTAATGGTTATTCTCCTCTCCCCTGAACTCCAGAGTTGTATCTTGCGTCGCCCCTCCCTTGGACAGGGCTCAGAAGCTGTTGGTGGTACACAACCCCTGACAAGTCAGAGTAATGAGCAGCAGTGCCCCCAGAGTACAAAAACAGCGTCCGTGTCTGTGGCTGCAATTCAGCTGGCATTCAAAAACTCACTTCCTGTTTGGGCTCCTTTGTGAGCAAAAGCTTGGTTTCAGATCTTAATTCTGTTTTGGCTTCAGGAGCCCAGGGCCCACTCTAATATGACATTGAAACCGGGCTGACTCAGGAAGGAGCCTCCTGTTGAGTCATGCGCCCAGCTTCCCATGGGACCAGAGTTTTCTGTAGAGACTTCTCATCCAAGTGGTCCCTGGCTGCAGCCTGAAAAGTCTGGGGAACTCAGAGGGATGAGAGTGAGACAGTGCAGGTCGCACTTACTTCTGCATTTCATCTCTCTAGAAAGTTACCATTTTATCCCATGAACAGTTTATTCCAAGGAGAAATAGAAAACTGGGCAGGGGTGGGGGGTGCGGAGAGGAAATCAGAGCTTTCTGTTGTGAGATATACACCTCTCATCAAAACATCTAAACACGCCCCTCACATGTGCCACTCTGCTGTCGACGTCCTCTCGGGAACACATCTCTCCTAGGGCAGGTACATGTAAAGACACACATACAAAAACGGAAAATATTTTAATAGGCTTCCCTTTCTCACAACTGGTTCAGGTTAAAAATTGGTACCTAAGGAAACAATGTTCAAGAAATATTAGAACCCTTAATCTCGTGAATTCCCTGTGCTGAGTGACGTGAAAGAGATAGCGCGGCGAACCCTGTGGGTAACCGTGTAGCCGTGGCTGTGGTAGTTGATTGAATGCTGAGATAGTAAGAGACGCAGGAAACATTTCATCACGTAGAATAAAAAATAAAGAAAGAAAAGATGGGTTTGGGTTTTTTGTTGTTGTTTTTTAATAGAACTCAATCTTCTGAAGTCATGGTAACCAATATTGTTCGGAACTACGTATCTAAAATAACCTGGGCTTCCTGAAGTGAAGGATTCTGCAGGGAAAAGTCCTGTTGCGCGCGGCGTTTCTTTCTCCTTTGTTAGCTCATCAGGTATGGGGGATTTTTCCTACATTTCCTTTTCAGACTTACAAGAGGTTACAAGGGGACAGTTAAACCTGATGAAGACCAGAGACAGGTCACATTTGACAGAAGAGCCGCTGTGGCCCATCCCCCTTAGAAGGGCCTCCAAGAACAGCACACGCAGGAACTCGCCCTCATAGTCTAGATCATCTCTCTGCCTCCTGGCAGCAGCGTGACCTCCTGCCGCAGCCCCGGCCCCCAACCTCCCCAGGAAAGGGTTCGGTTCTTAGCAGACACCGTGAGGGAGTGTTCTGTTGGATTCCAAGATAATTACTAAATGGGAATTATTAAAATTGTGATGAGTATTCTACTTAAAACATTCAAGTCCCTTCTTTTAACCCTGGGCCAGCAGTTGGCTTATGTAGATTGTTTTTCCCCTCCCAAATATATTTTATGATGCATTGTTCAGAGTTTTGAGTTTGTGTGTTTGTTTTGGCAGGGAGGTGGGATAGTGAGGGAGAAGAGCGTCTACCTGGGGATAAGTCTCTTTAACTGATTAATAGTTTTATTTTAATCTACAAATTTTGAATTAAGTAGCTCGTACCTTTAGTGTTTTCAAAACATAAATATACCAAAAGGGCGCAAGTGTGGAGGCTTTGAAAATGACGGTTACAAAGTCGCACCCAAGTTGTATATAACTACGGATATGTCTATTTGTATAAGTTTTATAAGTAGCTTATCTCCCCACCTAGATTGTGAACAAATCAGAAATTACCCATTAATTTTATATGTATTTTCTCAAAACACCGAGCTCAATGCTAATCAGAATACTTAGAAGCGCAGACCATTGGAACTGGAAGACTGTCAAAAGGACCTATCGAGTGACACCTGGTGAAGTAGAGAGCCCGGTCTACAGAGATAAAGAGCTAGCAGTACATGCTGTCCAGTGACGGTCTTGACTTCACGTGGAAAGGGTAGGGGACTATTTTTGCTGTTGGTTGGAACCATCGACAAAGTTGTTATCCATCCAACTTTGATAACATATCACCGAATTAAGGTGAGCTGCTATCTGGTACAGAAAAGAAATGTCTGTAGACAACAACAAGGTGATTAAAAGAAAGAAAGGTGAGGCAGATTCCATGCAAACTAAATGCCTCAGAATAAATACCTACAAGAAAAGCTGAATTAATTTTCAAGAGTCAAATCTTTTCTGTCCTACAAATATGATGCGAATCATACCATGGAAGGACCTCAGAGGCCATCCAGATCACACAAGGTGACCCAGTGACCACTCCAATATCCCAAAGCCGGTTGTGCCAGAAAAGGAACTGGACCCCAATGGGCTCATTCTACTGCTCTTCCCGGCATTGCCCTGTTTGAACCTCCAGGGAGCACTGAAATGAATCTTGATTCTCATGTTCAGAAAATATACTATACTGTGTATTCATTTCTTCAGCTGTGTGTGCACACCTTGCAAGAGTATATTTTATTTACAAAAGTCAGCATTGTGACATGCATCTCAGAGACAGGATTCTGTAGGCAAAAACATTTGGGAAAGACTCTAATACTACTGTCCCCTTGGAGATTTATAACGTACATTGGCATATAAAGTCATTGAGAAGTTCTGTCCTTTAAAAAAAAAAGTTTCACTTTGTATCCTAAAGTTACTTGCATGCCTAAGACTTTTTTTATGTATAGCCCCTGTTAACATCTGGAAGAAACAGTGTTCCTGGAACACGCTTTCAGAAACACTGCATGAGCACTTCAATTTCCAAACCGAGGGTATTTCAGAATGAGTGTTTTTCATTCACCAGATTCGGTATTAGGGACAGACTGGAAGCAGTGGGATTTGCCTTCAGAAGGGCCAGTGGGAATTTAAGGACTTAAAGAAGGCATCCAATAGGGTCCTATATAAAGACTGGAGGTTAATTAAACAACCTGGTTACAAAAACAATCCTTTAGTGATTCTGTTAAATTGTCTTAAGATATGTTACATCAAATTATACTCAAAAGGCACAGGTACAAATTTCTTTGTAAAAAATATCACATCCAAAAGACAAAAGTTTTTCAGCTGACCATGAAAATGTGTCCAATATAACTTTGTAAAAGGCTCCAAGAAATAGAATGCTAGAAGGTGTCACATTGCAAAAGGAACCATTAACCAGCCCCCTATCTGCACTCATCTCAGGATATTTGCTTTTATGTATTTCATGCTACAATCTGCTTTTGCCTCATCCCTGGTACAACTCTCCTTTGAAAAGGGTGAGAATTTGCTTTAAAAATCAAGCACTTGACTTCTGGGCTTTTTCATTAATCAATTTCACATGATTTTGGACTTATTTCCACTTAAAGTCAGTCTAAGAACCACAAAGTGTTGTTACAGTGACTCTTCTAGTTTAGGAGACAAGCTGCATCTGGGTTGGGTTTTTCATTTTGTTTTGTTTTTCAAAAACAGAAAATGCTGTTGGTTCAAATAGAGAACCACGGTGCTTAGTAGGTCATGGCTGGATTTTACTGTCATTGAAGGTGAGTGTTTCCCACTCTCTTGCTGCTGACTGCATTTTGATGTTTGAGGGTAGGGGCTCCAAAGCAGTGACCAAATTTTGTGTTACCATGAACATGTCACAGAGAAAATGGTGAATGTTTCTGTGCACAAACATCAAAACTCCAGCTCCAGAAAAGAGCAGCTGCTTGGAATAGCGTGTGATGAGTGAGGTGCAGCGGAGAAGTTTGGGACCACACCTGGGTCCAGGCATTTTTGTATTACTCAGCCAGGTAGCGTAGAGCACACATTATATCTGTCCATGACCCCAGAACATATACAAGCCAGCAAAGGAAACTACAAGAGCATAGCTCCCAAAGCACAAAAGGAATTCTGTCAGTTTCTTTTTCCTCACCTTGTGCTGAAGCATATACAATACGTTTTTCTTCAAAGCCCTAGGACAGTGTTGTGCTACATGCAACCTTAACCCAATTCCAAGAAGACTGGTCATTTCCAAACCTTGGTGCAAAGCTTCAGGCCATGTCTGTTTAAAAGCAAGTTTATTCTATGGTTTGTAGCAAGCTCTGTTATTTGCATATTATATTTATCACCCCCGTGGGAAGAATAATTAAACTGCACTTGAAGAAATGATCTGCCTGTGGAAGGGCTCAGCTTTTAACCGCAGCACATTTACAAAGTACAGCAGTCAGTACACCTGGGAAAAGGTATCTTTAACTGATCTAACAGTAAGCAAAGGATTTTCTGTGGAAGGAGAGCTGTTAAGTTATTAGAGTGAGAAAGAGGAAAAGAGGGGAACAGGAAAGGCGTTTAATTGGAACAGCCCCCAAAGCCCGTGGACGTCCTGCTGCACCAGCTGTCTTCAGTTCACGGTCAGGGCTTCCCTACTTCCTCCTTTCTGTGCATCCCGACTGCAGCCACGCCACAGAATCGTGGTCAGGGCTGGGCGTACAGGACATTGCAGCTTATGCCTCCAGCTTTAGTAATTCCGCTTGTTCCAGATCGCCATCCACTGTGGCTAAAATAAGTGTCCTTTGGAAATAGGTCCTGCTGGCCCAGAGCAGGCCGCTTTTCCCAGCACGCTTCCCAACAGTGCTTTCCTGCCTGAAACTGCTAGGACTTCGCCGAGTCCACACACCGCGTCATCTTTTGCTCGAGAGAACAGAGCTGTGCAGTTGCACTGACTCCATCTCCATCCCACGGGCTCTGGTTCTCACCAGTGTAAACAGATCCTCGTGATATTTCTCTTTATCCCAGCAGAAGTTTGCCGTCAGATGAGTGTTAGCTTAGCAAACACATTTGCTTTGCAGACTTCAATGCCTCATTGGTGAGCTTGACTTCTTGCGCGTAGAGAAACACATTTGTCCCCACTATGGGCGGTCACCCCATTCACTGTTGAACAGTCAGCAACAAAGAAAAGCAACGATAGCAGATGAAGAGGGAGAGAACTTACTGTCCCACAAGAGAGCAAACGGGGCAGGAAACTGCTCCTCCCTGTGCGCTGCTTGCTGCCCTCCCCAGGCGACCCAACTCCCTGGGCCACTAAGCGTCACCTGTAGACCTCCAGGGCAAACTCACTTGGGATGGGTTGTCTCTAGTCAGGAGCTGACACAGTGAAGGCAAGAGCAGCAACAGGAGCCTTCTTGCCATTGCCTGTCTTACTCTGTGTCCCCTGGTCCTGTCAGTCTCCTGGCTCTGGCCGCCTGGCCCTTTGCCCATTTATTCTGCCTCTTCGAGCCCTGTGCATCTCAGACCTCATCGCCTGCTGTACCTTTCGGGGAACCGTGCCCCTGGACGTCCTCTGGTCTCACAGCCCTGACTCCTGCAGTTTTTCCTCACCAGGCTGCCATCTGGCCCTGGGCACAGTGCCTCGGGGAGGGGGATATCCCTGTGAGCTACTGGGCAAGGCCCCCAGAGGTGAAGGACACTTAGGGATTAGGTCTGTGGCATGTATGGTCCAGGGGTCAGCAGGGTCCTGGCAGCTGTCATTGCACACTGTGGAATCAGTGTGTGGCTGACTGAGTGACAAGTTCTCATTCGTCTAAGCAAATCACAGTATCCCCATCGACATTTTTCATGTCCAGGATCCTTAGCTGTCAGCGCTGATAGAGTCTGAGGCACCCTGGCTCTGGCCACACATCCTTCCCTGTGGATTATATCCCTCTTTAAACTTAGACAAGAAGTCTACCTCTCTTTTATTTTAGGCTCCATTGTAACTGAGTACTGTTTTATTTTTATCTTGCGTGACTTGGAGAATGGATCGCCTCCAGTAGTATTTTCAGCTTATGTTCAGTGGTATCCAGTTTCAGGCAGCGACACCCCTGCTGCTCCTTAGCTAGACACCCTGAAATCATTCTTTCGTTTCACCAATGTTGATTGACACCCTAGATACAGGCCCCGCCCTCAGGGAGACTTGTCTCAAGAATGGGTGTTCCAGGCAGATGAGAAACACCTTATTTCTTGCATCAAAATAAATATCGGCTCTCCTCTTTCTTTCCCACCACCAAACGCCATGGGCCCTGGACTAGACACCTCTTCCCTGGGGTACTGTGACAAAAGATGGTTTCTAACTCTATTTCCTTGCCATTTTAGTCCATTACACGCATTCCCACCAGATCGGTCTTCATCAGCTCTACGCTCACAAGCTTGAGGTCTTTCCTACTGCCTGTCACATCCGATGTGAACTCCCCTGCCTGGGATCCTGTGACCCCACTTGACCGTCCTTTCCCCCACCCCCTCCCCAGCTCTCTTTCCAGCATCTTCTCCTCCATGATCTCAGAGGCCTGAGTAGGATTTTGACTTAAAGAGTCCTTACTGAAGGCTGCTTTGAACATTCAAAACCAGTGTTTCCCTGCACACACTGTGCACATTTCCTTCTAAAGCTGACAGATTAATGAGGACAGATATTGAGTAATGAGAAGTTTGCTTGATTTTGCTTCGCTACTACTGCTTTTGACTGCGTGGCTGAATTTTTAAAGCAAGGGAACCATGTTTATAAAAAGAAAACGAGAGGCAGACAGGGGTTATTAAAGCTGGAGGAGGCTGGCAGAGCAGCCCAGGAGCGTGGTCCAGGAGGTTGCTTTTGGAACCACTCCATTGAATCTGGATCTTTGCATTTTTTAATGGAAATCACAGAGCAACTACCAGTTATCTTCTTGCTGCCCCTCCTCCCTACTGCCTGGAGAGTCATGAAATCTCAGGCAGTTTGGGTCAACATGGTCACTGCTGGAAAACTGAGCTCATCCTGCTACCCAGAGTTAGGGTGTGACCCAGTGGATCAAGAAAGTCATTTTTGCCTTGAATCACTCCACAGGCTGCAGCGATTCTCAAAAGCAAGTAAGTTCCAGAAGATTTTTAGACGCCCTGGTAGTCTTCAGGACTAATTTTTAGTCTGCCCTGAACCAAAACTGCATCCTGAGTCCCCGTGGGGGCTTGGAAGTCCCGGATGTGCCAGGGCCTGTGGTCTAAGTCAAGAACTCACACATGCAAACATCGTATCTCTGGTGTTACAGGGAGAGGAAGAGAGGCTTGGTGACGTGACTCCTTTGGCTCCCAGCACTTTCTTGCACATAATCTCCGTAAATCCTAAAATCTGCCCTGCAGGAGACAGATTTGGGTGAGCCTTCCTATTGTACTAAGTATCCGGAATCTCAGAGACGTAAAGTCGTGTGCACAGGATCACACCACTAATACACAGGGGAACTCAGGTCTACACTGGGGGCCACATGCTTTGCAGGGCACACTGCTGAACTTAGAGGCCAAAGTCCCTGTTCTGCCACTAACAGCTCTGTGACCTTCAGTAAACTATTATTCTCTATGAGCCTCCGTTTCCCCGTCTTCCACAAGAGCTAAGACTGCCCACCTTGCTGGGTCTTCAGAAGGATTAAATGAAACATGCTAACTCATGATAAAATGCCCAGCACAGACTCTGTACATATTTAAGAGATCACTTGGCAACTATTGGAGGTTCATACAACTCCACTAATCCATACAGGGATGCATATGAAAATAATTTTAGATTCCTTCGTAGCAGTTCCTCTCAAACATATTTTACAAAAAGAAAGAAGTAAGAAAGAAAAACAGTGAAAAGGGGATTTCAGTCTCATTCCAGATATATTTTAAGGCTCTATTCCTTTTCAAACTTAACAGCCAATGTCAACAAATACTTAGTTTGTCTAATCTCTTTGTGGTTTGCGTAGAAGGTGGATTGAGTGTTTTTCAAAGTTGGGACTTCCTGTTTTTCCCTGATCGGTGTTTTGCTCTGTGAATTCTTCAATTTTTGCCTCAGCCAAGAAAACATGTCCTACAGTCATATGGGACAAGTCTTAAATTCGTATGGTCTGAGTCGTGAGGATCAGAAATTAGATGCTACACTAGTTTATGTCATATTTTCTCTATTTAGTATACTTTCATCGTCACATAGAAGTGAGTAATTACAAAGAAGTGTCTTCTGTCCTGTAGAAATGGTCTCTCAGAAAGACCAAGGGGGGAAAATCTTAAGGCATTTTAACTGGTGAGGAAACATACTCTACAGTGAGCAATTGAAAGGCGTCATAAAGCTTCCTTTCACACCGATTAAAGTATACGCTCAGTTATGAATTTTACACAATGAGAAAATATAGTTATTACTCAAAGTCCAGAACTACCATTGTTTTTATCCTTAACGTGCAGTTTTTTAAATCGGCATTTTGCCATTTAGAAACTTAACAAATAACCTGGGGAGATTCCCTTTTCCTCTCAGTAAAATAGGATGAAATGTTTAGTTTGGTTTATTCCTTAGTGGTAAGGAGAGTTTCCCAAGCCAAAATACTGAACACCGAAGAATTTTCAGAAAAAGAAGCTTAGCATTTTTCTTTCTTTTCTTTTTTTTTTTTTTTTTATCACCATTCTGGAAGCACAACGTAACTTTAGGGTAATTGAACTCGACCTAAATGTGTGGTGGGGGTATTAAATCTGCTTTAAATTTAAAAATGCGTTTAATCCATAAGGATGCTCAAGAGTGAGACTTGGTGAAGTAATTCTAACATTGAGATTCAAATGAGTCTTAAATTCTTGTACAAGTGCTGCTATAAATGCCAAGTGAGTGCAGATGTCGTTATACCCAGAGTCCGGGCTACACTTCTGTGTGTGTACAGCTGGTTAGGTACCTTCCATAGACCTTTGCTCTAAAGCTTGGACCCATTTGGGCCAATTAGGGTTATTGTCCTGCCTTGTGCAGCTGTAGTGCTGCGTGGACAGCTTAGTGCTTATTTCTGTGACTGTCCTTCTCATTTCTCTCCTGCCGGCTTGGCACTGTCTTCCCCCCCACCGCCACTTTGTCCACTCGTAGCCCCTTGAGTCTGTCCTTGTCATACAGAACTGCCCTCATCCTTACGACACTTCAGCAGTGAGTGACTGTTCATACAAGCCCCTCAATCTACGGTTTGTGAAGGATGTAGAGAAAAATGCAAATATGCTTGGTGAGTGTGGAGCAGTTGTCTTGCACCAGCCTCTTTATTGACTAATTTGCATGACCTGGCAGCTGTGAAAGGTGAGCAGTCTGTGGGACCACCATATCCTGTTCATTGGTCAATAAAGAGCGTGGTGCCAAATAAATGAAGATGATAATAACCTATGATACAGGCCATCGCGTGACTGAGACTGGTTCAGGAAGTGTTCCTGGGGGAAGAAAGACTTGACCTTGATCTCAGAGGATGGGCAGAAAGTACAAGGAAGACGCTGGCATTTCAGCTGGGATTAAGAGAGCACAGTGAAGAAATCCAGAGGGGGCATTGATAGCCTGTTGAGTCCACGGGACTCCAAAAAGCCATCTCTGACCCTGCAGACTGGGTTAAATGTCTTCAAGCTCTAGTCAGACTGTTAGAATTGTTGTTTTACTTATTTGTAAACAAATCATGACTTAGGTGCTAAGTCAAAAAAGATGGAAGTAGGTCATCGTAAGCAGCAGCGAGAGGGAGAGTTCAAACAGAGATGATTTCTCTTTTCTCAGACCCAGAGGTTGAGATTTTGCAACTGTCCTTTGGCCACCACACATCTCCTAGTATTCAGACTTGTTTTTAAAAACTTGGATGTCACAGCGTATTTTAAGTGAGCTGAACAGAGGGAATTCTTCTGAGAGTTCGCATCACAGGCGATCACAAAAAAGCACCCCAGTAAACAAAGCAGCATTTGCTTGGTGGGGTGGTTGTCTGGCTTCTCACCACCCGAAGACTTAGGCATTTCATTTACTCTGTGTGCATTATGAAGTTTTTTTCATTTTAAACTACGAAAGTAACACATGCTCTTTGTCATAAAACAATACAGATGTATATGTAAAGTTAATAATTCTTTTTCCTGCTCACCCTGAATCCCACCTTTCTAAAATTAATCAGTACTAACAGTTTGGTATGTCATTCTCGACCTTTCTCTCCGCCCACACAAATATATTTACACATTTTTGAGGGTCTTTTTAATTTTTTTAATGGAGTGAGAATATACTGTATTGTTTAAGGTGCAACTTGCTTCTGCTTCCTGTATTGTGGGCTTCTTTCCAGTTTGATACATTTGGTTTCACTTCATGCTTTGTGACGGTTGGGTGATATTTCCCTGTGTGGATGTACCATGTTGTACTTTCCCATGTTGTCTGACCCACACAGATTGTGGTCAACTGTCTGCCGTTACAGGGAATGCCTTAGTGAACACCTTTGTATGCATACCATTATGTACTAGTATTTTGTTTGGATGTATTTCTGAAGGGGTTTCACTGGATCAGGGAATTGGTATATTTTTAATGCTTCTTGACATATTTCTTTGTTGCAAGATTATAGCAGTTTACGCTCCAGCCAATACAGTATGAAATTTCCCATTGTATCATATCTTCCTCACCACTGGATTGCATCAGTTGTTTTAATTTTCTTAATCTGATGGCAATCTCATTCCCATGTTTATTTCCATGACAACTCTTGTGGTAGAGCATGTTTTCATGTGCATCTGACCATTAGTATGTCTTCTTCTGTGGGTCACCTGGTCTTAGGTGGTAACTTGTAATACCTGGTAAGGGAAATCCCCCTCCCCGACTTTATCATATTTTCTTGGTTCTCCTCCCATACAGAGTTGAAAATCATTTTACCCAGATCCAAATGAAAACCCAAGTCACTGGCATTTTTTATTTAAACTCCATTAAGCTTACAGGTGAAGTCAGAAAGATCTCTGATGTATTTATAACATGATGCCTTATCATGGGACATAGCTTCTCCTTGTATTCAGGTCTTACTTCACAAACTTCAAGAATATTCCATGTGGTTTTTCTGTTTGTGTGTTTTGTTTCTCATATAGGAACTATACTCCTTGTGGAATTTATTCCCAAGAATTTTATAGTTTTGTCTCTTTTATAGTGGGAGAGAAGCAGTTTATTAGTCTAATATTGGCCTAATAAGTTTATGAATCTAATAAGACACTGTGCCATAAACAAAGAGAAAACAGGCCTTTCTTCCTTGACGCAGTACTTTTAAATAATAAACATGCAATATGGAGGTTTATTAGCGTTAGTCTCATACCCACTTATATTAATATCCTCCTAAGTGATGCTTTAAAATAATTTCGATTTCAGTTGGAGTCAGGTGGTGCCCCAGTTACTGTGCAGCTGTCAGCGGGGACATCTCAAGTCATCCCGTTTGGAGGCATTAGGGCCTCGAGTGGAGCTGTACTACTTTAACAGATGCCCTTCCCAGGTGCTCGCGAAGGGTCGGGGGAACCTCCCTGGGAGCTTCTGTCCAGGGAGCTTTCCCAAGCTGCCATCCTGTAGGACTTCTTTGCCCAGACCACAGGGTGGAGGCTGACCACGCCTGTGCTCTGTCACCTACGGCAGCATTACTAGGCACCGGGAGAGCCTGCCCTTTCCTCCTTCCAAAGGGAAAAGCTTCAAGGAAGTTTTCACTCAACCTCACATACCTTTTTATCAGGCTGCGCCAATTCCCCAAACTAAGGCCATTGCATAAAATGAACAATTTCCTTTAGTAATAATGCTTTGCAGTGCTTAACTTTCTGAGCAGGTAATGGCACATTTCTGTGAAGACACACACACTCCTACCCCTGCTGTGCTGATGACGGTGGACAGGTGTTTAACCCGCCCCACTCCCACCCCTCCACCATCTTCAGTCTAGTCCTGAAGGACAAAGCGCCAGGCTGGTAGTCTCCTAGCTTCTGGTTTGGGTTGCATGAACCTTGAGCAAGTCATGGAACCTCTCTGTGCCTCAGTTTCCTTTTCTACAAAATGAGAATTCTCAGGACCTACCCTGTTGTTGCAGCGTTGTCAGGCAAAACCCGTAAGAGCATGTGTGAAGGCCCGTTCAAGTTTGCCATGTGACTATGGAAGAGGTTGTTATTCTTGATGTGATCCGTAAGTGGCTCTGGAATGAATTCTTGTATGCCGTCAGCAAACATGTGGCTGCGGCATCCTTCCGGGCCTCTGAGGGCCAAGTGCAGAAGGACACACTCGTCTCCTTTCACCTGGCCCTCTTCATCCCTCATCCGTGTAGGCAAAAGGGCTGGAGCAAGACAACCCGTCAAGCTAGCCTGATGTTCAAAGATACAAAAACTGAATTACAGTGAATCTGGGTTGACAGAATGAAGCCCAGCGTGGGCATTTACTAGCTCAAGTATTCTTTGTGTGAAATAGGAAATGATAAAAGTATATTCGTTGTTCTCTCTTTAGAAATTTTCAAAGCTCTTTAATGTTATCCACATTATTCTATAACATATTACTTTATCACGGGGTGTCCAGATTTTTTTCAACGTTTTTCACCAAGGGCCATATGCGGTAAAATACACAAACAGCCGGGCCACTCACTCGAGGTGAAGTACGTATTGCCTCACCTGGTTTATTTAAGTAAACTAAATATATTTTTGGAATTTGCTGCAGGCCAATTAACAATGGATTGCGGGCTGCTGTTGGCCTGCGGGCTGCACTTTGGACACCGATGCTTTATCATATCACTTTTCTCTGTGAGAAAGTATTGGCATAAAGCATGATTATAGTTGTAAAGACAGAATAAATTCAGGATAACAATGATACCCTTTGTCCTCTCTTGTACTAAACAGCTTATTTGGTGCGATGATTGTACTTTACCTAGAATACCATAAACTGGGTCAATAAATTCATAGCAGCATTGGGGGCATGGGGAGGCGATGACAAACCTACTTGCACACAGCAAAGCAAACACTGAAGACAGCTTTGTCACATTGTATGTCATCTATTTGAATTTTGTTGGGATTCCTTTCCCAGAGTGTGTGTGTGCGCGTGTGCATGTGTGTGTAGAAAGGGCCTTGATATAGGCTGTCCATGGACTGGGTGGGCTAACCTCTTCAGTGACTAATTTTTACTCTCTCTCACTCGCCTCCTAAAAATCATCAGATCAAAAGCCCCAGACCCTGAGCAATCTTTCACAAAAATTGGTGTGTGCCAGTCATATTAAAAAAGAAAAAATACCAGCAGTGCGGCACAGTTGAACCCCACGCAAAAATAAAGGAATTCCACAGCTGAGAAGCGAATAAAAATTTTGGACAAGTTGTAGCTGCTGGGCTGATGCATTATCCTGTGTATGAAAGAAACCCATAAACATCCATGTGCATTGCAAAGAGCCTCTGAGCATTGCTGCCACACTGGTGATGGTGGACAGACAGCTGCCTGAGCTTCGTGAGGCAGCCCCTGTGGCGCTGTGGTCACAGGTTTGGACCCTTCGCCGCTCTGTAGGCGCCGATTGCCAAGCACGAGTGGCCTGATTTCTTTTCTCCTCATTTTCTTGGCATGGCGCAGATACGTGACAGCTTCAGTCTCTCTCCACTCGTCCTCCGCATTTACACTTGTAGTGCTTGCTACACGTCACCGGTTAAAAAAGAATCTTCACTTGAAGGTCTTTGGAATTTTTTATAAAAATAGTCTTTATGCAAAAGTTCTCTTTGATCTGATCAGCTAATGATCTCTGTTTAAAATAAGCATTGACACACACTGTGATATGTAAATCAAAGTGGAAGGAGGGCTCGGTTTCAGTACAATAGAGTGATGGTTATGATCAAAAGACCTGGAGTCAAGATGTCTGGACAAAGTGACAGCCTCTCCATGCACCAGTTTCCTCACCTGTAAGCTGGGAAATCATGGTACCTGCCTCACAGAGCTGTCGGGAGAATAGCTGTCTTAGAATAGTGTCTGTCACAGAGCAAGCGCTCAGTAAATGTTAGCCAGTGAGGTATTTTCATCATCACCATTATGGTGGTCATTGAGTTTCATAAGCTCCAAATGCAAACAGGCATCCACTGTTCCTTCTCTTAGTATAAATGCATGGATAAATGTCCATAGAAGGCAATAGATGACATTTCTGAATGTTACAGTTGAGTCAGAAAAAAGGAATGCCGCTTCGGAGCTGCTCAGAGATCCACAACCAAATTTAAGGTGCTAGAGTAATCAAGAAAAAAATGGATTACTAAGCATGGAGACAGTATGTAAGTATGTAGGCAGAGAGAAAGTTTTGGAAAGTTAGTAAAAAACAAACAAAAACAAAAAGCAAAAACAGAAACTCCCTGGGTCTCAGAGTTAATCTATTCCAGACTTTTTTTATGGAGTTGTTATGTTGTTCTTATTGTTTTTACTATAAAAGCATTTTAAACTCTGAAGTGGAATGGATATAATCTTGAGATATTAATCAAAAAATATCATCATTTGGGAACCATATAATTTAATGTATATACAAAAATTGGTAGGAAATATTGGAATTTCCATAAGAGTAAAGATGAGAGATCAAGATGAGGAATAAAGATTCTTAAATGGCACAGGAAACTTTGATTTTTTTTTTTAAGTACACTAGAATTTCCATAGTAATAGTTTTTTCCTTGTCAAGCCTCCCACCATTTCAAATTAAAGTTAAATTTAGGTGAATGAGCTTCATGTGTAAATGAAAGCGCAAGAGGATTTGAGGAGGGTCCTATGACACTATAATGTATTTAAGGAGCTAACATATTTCCAGATGATGAGGTCAAATGTCAATAGCTTCTTATTTCCCCTGAAATATTGAAGACACCAATAGGAGAAACCAATAGGAGAAAACTGAGCTGGCCACACTTCATACCTGTTGGAAAGTTTGTCTATTCTTTACAGAAACTCCTCTCCAGGTATGAGAAATGACAGAGAAAAACCAGTGTCATATTTTGGGCTTGCCCTGCGTTGTGTCCAGGTTTTCAGGAAGCACTAAATATGGACACCACTACACAGGGCGCTGGCTTTAGCTACTAAGGAGACCAGGTTTCATTTTACTGCTACTCCCTTTAAACCACAACCTCATGTGTGGGTGTCAAGTTCTTGGCTAGAGCTCTAGCTAAACAGAGCGAGGGTGTCTCGTTTAGAGCAGTATAGATCCTTGGGAAAATAAAGCATGGCTGGAAAACTACCGGGAAGACAAATGATCTAATTTAACCCAAACCACTTTTTAAAATACAGACGAACAGAACAATAACAGTGGAAAATTACAGGAACCCAGGCTCCTTGAGAGGATTGAAATTCAAAGGTGCTGATTATCCATGTCTTTGGAAGAAGCTGTTCCCACAGATCGCTTTGCCTACACGGGTACTTCTGAATTTTCCCACTTCCACAAATATAAATTTTCTGCGGATCTTAGGCTCGAGAAAGAGTTTTAAATTATATTTCATTTGCGACAATAATGAGTTTGCTTCATGTCACAAACAGTGTAGCAGAGTCATTGAAGCTGTAGACAAAAGTAGTCTTTTACCAAAAGATTAGATGGCAGCCTAGCATGACAGAATTATTATCCAGCCCTCTGTCTTTGGTTTTTCTAATCCAAGTTGAGGCAAGTATTCATCTTACTGAAAGTTTAAAAAACGGGGCTTTTAGCATTTCATATAATAATCTCTTGCTATTTTAAGCAATGATACCAGTTTCCAACTCAACACCTTTTTGTGGGATAATTTGAAAAGCCATTTCTGTATGAGCAACATGATCATTTTTTTTACCATGTGACCATGAATATCAATTACAAGATCAGGGTCCAACAGCCCCTGGCACTTCCTGAATTGTGAGTCTCTCTCTCTTGATGCCCCGTGGCCCTTACAAGCACTCATGTTTCGGAATTGAAGATCACCGCCCTGGTTGTCTGTCAGGGACACACTTAGCTCTTCGCAGAGTTCTCTCAGCTTCTCTAGGATCTAGGTAAAGAAGGTTATCTTTTCCTTTAAATCTAAACTTCTTATTTTCTTCTGACAGCAACTAACTTCTATTACAGGATTTGACTCCATAGAGGAACATTTTGTCCTATATCCCAGTTGACATCCAAAGGACATGAAAAAAAGAGATTTGGAAAAAAAATCCTAATTATGTGGCCCAATGTTGCATTTTATTTATGTATGTGTATCTATAGTTAAGCAGCCAGCCTTTATCCAATACCTACTGGGTGCCCAGTGTAGCATAGTAGAAATAGCAATGAAAGCCCTTACCTATGTCTTGAGAAAATATCAGAACTCCAAGAAGGTGTACAGTGCTACTACTATCACTTTTCATATTTTAAATACATAGATCCTACCAAAAATAGGTTTATTTACCCAGAAAACTAAACCTGCAGTGGAGGATTTCATTTATGGACGACAAGATATAAGCTGCATGCTACACTTAACACATTCATTCGTTTGCATATTGATTTTCGACAATGTGTCAGGCATTGAATATGTAATGAGTATGTAGGAAAACTGGTGACAAATAAGCCCAATCTATGCCTCAAGTAGTCTGGTGAGATGGGCAGTCAAGTAAACAGGCAACCACGTACAACCGACGAGAGCAGTCATGGGACCGGGGGTCCATGCAGGCTTCTGCAGAGCACAGAGCATGGGCCAGACTTAAGAGACAGCTTCCCAGAAAATGTGATTCCTAATGATGAGGAGTTTACCAGGTGAATGGATTGGGGACAGGGGTAAGGTGGTTCTATGTAGAGAAAAGAGTTTAAGTCAAGGCCTTTCGATGAGAGAGAGCATGGTATACCCAGAAAACTGAATAGTTTAAGCCCCATAAAACACACAGTGCCAGGGCAAGTATAGGGAGTTGAGAGAGAGAGAGCAAGGTCAGATCAAGAAGGGCCTTTGCAATCGTTCATCCATTGTACAAATATTTATTGGATGCTGACTGACCATGTGCCTGCCAGAAGGTGTTATGGACCCTTAGAGCAACATTTGTGGAGCCCACGATCTATGAACAGGGGGCAACATTGAAGCGCCTTGGATGTACTTTTAGGAATTTGGATTTTCATGATCTGGCCAGAGTGTGGAGCGTTGGAGGAGGGCGTGGGAACAGGAGACCACTAGTGACCTGACCCAAGGCATGGCAGTGGAGCTGGAGAAAACTGGACAGATTCAGGAGTGACTAGGGAAAGATTGTGCATGGGACCAAGAAATATGTGAGTGTGTGGGGTGCAAGGCAGCCAGGGAGATCCTCGGGTGTCTGGGGGGGACCCTAATAGGAGGAGCCCAGACAGAGAAGGTAGAGGAGTCAAGAGAGTGACAAGTTTCATGAAGACAAGAGTAGATAGAGTGGGAGAAACGGAGAGAGCCTCGCAGATCTCCCAAACAGGAGATAGCTGTGCATCAGACCTGTTGTCAGGGAGGAGATGTCACCTTCTGGACGTGTTCCCCAGGGGACACAACATTCCTCCCAGAAAGCAATGCTTGCTCTTTAACATTCGCATGAAATGATTGGCAGGATTGGGGTGAGTTGGTGACTTGAGGTCTGAAGCATATCAGTCTGCAGTGCACACGTGTTTCTGTACGCAGTTTAAAATGTCAGGATCTCTTAGGGTTTAACAATCTAAGACCATTCATACCAGGGTGATCACATGTGGGATTTGTTAGCCCTTTCCCTGGAGATTGTGTTTTTTCACTTTTTAATATCCTGTGGTTTTGCCTACTTTCTGGGGGGGAAAGTCCTACAACAGTACACCATGAACTTGGCAGACATGGCAGATACTAAGGCAAGTAGGACCCACTAAAGCTTTCTGGACCAAGGTTTGTTTTTAAGTCAGATGTTCCGCATTGCTGAGTGTCCACAGCATAGAGAATTGATGTGAGAGTGAGGAAGGCCCATGCCATGCCATCCGGACCAGACCAGGCTGTGATTGACAGGCAGCTTCTCCTACAATAGCCGGAGTACTGTTAGAGCTGGCCTCTGTCTAGCGTGTCTTTACGTTGGGAAGCTCGTGAACGTTTAGAAACTTGCCTTTAAACAGCAGGTGAACCTTGGTTCTTACGACTATCTGGGGACAGAATTCTGACTCGAGGCCAAACTCATTCCTAAAACATCTCAGATCCTCCTTTAGCTGAATTTCAAGACCGTAGCTCTTCTTTACCAGACGCAGCAGCTGTTCCTCCTGGTCTTGGCTAGAGATGCAGCAGTGTTCAGAAGTGTCCCGGACAGAACAGTAGTAGCTAGCTCATGAATGCTGAACTACAGCGTAGTTGTAATGCTGCTCTAAGGTGGAAGGCCTGCCACATCCCTAATGTATTTAAATGTATTCCTGGGGTGCTACAGACCTTAATCTTGGACTCCTTTCTGTCTATATCCTGTCTAGATCATCTCGTTTAGCCTCCTGCCTTTCAATACTATCTGTATGCTGATGACCATAGCCCAGACGTCTCCCCTGGACTCCAAACTCCTAGAGCCAATTACACTACTTAACTTCTCTATTTGGGATTCAAGGGGCATCTCAGATCCCGTAGTGGGCTCCCAGATGGAGCTTTTGCTTTTTCCTCCCAAACCTTCCCTCCCTCAGTCTCCTCGTCTCAGTCATTAGCTACACCATTTGACCAGTGACTCAAGCCAAAAAACTCAACAGTCATTTTTGTTTTTTTCCATTTCTTCGTGCCTACCATGTATATGTCGTCCGCCGCCAGATCCATTCTTTCTATTTTCAAAAATCTCTCAAAGCAATCCACTTCTCTCCATCTCCACTATCCCACCCTAGTCCAAGCCATTGCCTTCTCTTACCAGGAAAACCACAAAATTCTTGACTTCCTGCTTCTTCCTTCCCTCTCCAGTCCCCTTCCATCCCGGCAGCCAGCATGAGCCTGTGTCCCACCTCTGCTCAGACCCGCCAATGGCTTCCCATCGCTCTTAGAACAAAACACACATTCTTTATCATAACCTGGGATGACCTCAGCATTGCCTGCTTTTCTAAACTCACCTTATCCCTGTAAACCCCTCTACTTCTCTTATCGGCCTCCCTTCTGTTCCTCAGAAACACTAAGCCCGCCTACAGGCCTATGCGTTCCTCCCGCTCCTCAGACAACTGGTTCATTCTTGTTCTTTGGATTTCAGCTCAAATGTCACCGCCTTGGAGGGGCTTCCTTGTCTGCCTCATATAAGCTCCTCTAAGCAATGTGCGGGGCGTAGCATATGTCATTTCTTCAGCACCTATCACAGTAACTGTTTATACTGCTGTGTACATTTTAGTTCATTCTTTCAAATAGTTATTGATCACCTATCATGCGATCCCCTCTCATGTTGTAGGTCTGGGGAGGTAGCATGAACCAGACAAAGTTCCCTGGAGCTTATAGTCAAATAGAGAAGAGCGGCAACAAGACAAATAGCAAGTACCTAGACAATGCAGTGTCAGGTAGTGAGCACGCCACAATGAAACGCAAGTTGAGACAGAGAGATGATGTGAGCAATAATGATGTGACTGAAGGCGAATGACTGATAAGAAAACATCCCAAATAAATGGACAATGCGTGTTTTATTCAAATTGGTTTTGAAGAAGTAAACTATTTTGAGAAAATTAATTTCAAGCCATATTTCACAGCATAAGTTTCAGGAGGATTAAAAAGTTAAGTGTGCAAGTGAAACCACGAACTAGAACAAAATTGCCTTATCTGTAGATGGGCAGGCAGAGTCCAAAAGTATGCAAAGAAACTCCATTAAATGATTGATCAACTGCGTAATAACTTAATATTTCTGGTGTCAAAAGAAAATCATGAAATTAAGTGAACAAATTGGGGGAAATACTTGCTACAAATGGGAATAATAAAAAGGATAATAATATTACTATAGTACACGTCCTCAGTTCTGAAGGTGTTTTTTCCCCCTCGCATTTTAATGTTTCTTGAACATCATTTTAATGATTCATTCACTGTGTACATTTAATGTCATCATTAAAAATGTTATATCAATGGTATGTCTTACAAGAAATAACATCTGACAATCAATGTGACTTTTTTTAAGTTCATAAAAAGTATGAACATTTAAAGTTCCTGGTAGAAAATAGCTCATTTGTTTAACACATATTTGAGAGTTTATGATGTAGCAAGGTGGGAGGTGTTGAGTGGTAAACAGAATAGACAAAAATCCTTGCTTTCCAGTGCCTGCTGTCGGCCAGTCACTGCGGCGTGCCGTGTACACCACTTACGTCCAGTCTAAAATCAGTCGGGTTGTTGCAGCGAGAATAAGGACCTTGGCCAAGACCACGCAATAGTGTGGGTAGGAGCAGACCCAGCTCCAGTCTGCGTGGCTCTAAACCCTGTGTTCTTCCCTCAAGTTGCCATGATCGTTGAGCTAAGTGGGGTTTTCACGCTCAGTCTTGTTGACAGACTGTCATTTCCTGTGTCCTTCTTTCTTCTCACCTGCCTCAGCCCTGGGTTTAGGACTCAATCAAGGAACTGTTGTTGGTGGAAACAGAAAGCTTGCAGTGGATGCCCCAGCCAGGGCTGGTGTCTTCTTAGCAAGGAATAAAGTTTTGCCAGCAAGACACATTAGAAAGTCTAAACTTACATTATTTAAGTGCCCTCTGTATGCTTTTAAAACTTGTGCTACATAATACGGACCATTTAAATTTGAACAAACGTTTTAGGAATAAAAAAAAGTAAACAATCTACAGTTATAGATTTGGGGAAGGACAAGAAGGAAAAAGAACAAACCCTACACTGTTCTCAACGTCTGCTGGACGTAATTAGTTGTCCTAAGCAGGGTTCTCTGGAAACAGAGCCTGTGTTGGGCAATTCTTGTCCAAGTGATTTATTAAGTGAGTGCTGTCAGGAGAAGGCAGGGGAAGCAGTGGGTGGGGGGGGAGTTAGGGGAGGATGTGGTCTCCTGGAGATTAGCTTCCACCTGATCCCACAGGGAGCTCTGGAACATGAATTGGGGGGCCTGGGGGGGTCACTCACTGAGGCGGGCAGATGATCTTTTATACCCCAGTGTTAGCCAGCCACTGGCTGCGTGCTGCCTAGGGATCGTGTGGCTTAGCCTACCCAAGGTGGCGGGGGCAGTCTTCCCTGAGAAGCAGGCAGCTGTGAGCCTTCTGTGGCCAACTCCCAGTATCTGAGATGCATGTGCTGCCCGGTGAAGGGGTCTGGGTGGGACACCTCACAGCATCCACCGCAGAAGATGAAAAGGAAATTAATTTGGAAGATTACCAAGTGGTGGGTTTTGACACATAGCAGGAGCCTTCTGGTGAAATCCGCCTGTGGAACGCAGGATTTGTTATCAAGGAGCTTCTTGGTTTTTATTTTGCTTTAGGGTGTTAAGGTATTAGATCAGCTTAGGGAGAAGGAAAATTAGCTTTTAAGGAAGGCATTATGGCAGGTATGCTCTGCACGGGCTGAGAAGGTTCTTATGGAAATTTTTATGTTATTACTGGAAAGAAGGAATACAGGATCAGAGGTATAATTGGGAACAATCATCAGAAACTAGCTTATATAATACCAGCTTTGTCAGAAGAAGGAAACTGAATTCCTACAGCTATCAGATACTTTTATGCTAGATTTTTCTAAAATTGTTTTGCACATTGGTACGTTTCTATAAATACAGGTTTTACTCACTGTGCTTTGCATAGAATGTTCAACTGTATAATGGTGGACCCTTGTTATTATATATTTGTCCAAACCCCTGGAATGTACAACACCAAGCGTGAACCCTGATGTAAACTGTGGGCTCTGAGTGGTGAGGATTCATCAGTGTAGGGCCATGGGTTGTAATAAATGTCCCACTCTGGGGCGGGATGCTGACCGTGGGGGTGGGGGTGGGGGCTGTGTGTGCGTTGGGGCAGGGGCTACATGGCAGCTCTCTATACTTTCTGCTCCATTTCACTGTGAACCTAAAACTGCTCTAAAATGTAAAGTCTATTTTGAAAAGTATGTAATTATACAAAAAGCTGATTCTCCTGCTCAGTCAGTTGCCTGTGAGATAGACACGATGTTCTGGTGACATTTTTAAAATAAAAGTTCTCTGCACTGGGACATCCATTCCCACCATCTCCGGTGTCATTTTTTGTCTAGGAGGTGGGAAAGCTAGTTTGGAAATGCCATCCCAACAAGGCCCGCCAGTGCCTCAGAGGGGCGCTCATGGACGACGGTTAAAATAACCAGAATATTCTACATCCCCATCTTCTTGAGCAAGCATTATCCAAAAACATATATTTGGGATTTTATAAAGGGTTGTTTTTTTTTTTGTATTTGTCTGCATAGAATTTAGGAATATATTTCAAGTTAAAATACACTAAGAATCAGGTGACTATTATACCATCCATTGATGGTATAATAAATTCCTTCAATACCTTTTTTCATTGCATGGAACTCAGTCTGTGCTATGAATGATACCTACATAACACACAGTATTTTAGATTATACGTGTGCACACACATGGGCCCACATCTGCATGCACATACACACACATGCACACATTCACCATCGTTAAAAGAAAAAAGGAGAAAAGAAACCGTCACCCACTCCATAAAAGTAGTTGACACATTTCCAGAATGCCTGTTCCTGTTGTATAGATTCAGCCTGCAAATACAATTTAAGATGTTAAGCTTTTAACCAAAGTATCTTAGAATTATTTCCTGATATGAACATAGCAGGCTTGTTGGGTTTTTTCCTCTATGACTTTAAGCCCAACAGACAGGCATCTTCCCCACAAGAAGATATTTCAAACGGAAGCTAATATGGATGAAAATGAAAACTAATAACTTATATGAAATTACAGTAAGCTTTACCCTGTAAGCTGCTTAACGTTGCCATAGAAACGGGATCTGTTGCACTTTAGTTTAGAAGTGTGATTCCCCAGGGATGAGATGCCATTTCTAATGCTGTTGTGGGTTGTCTTTTCCCCTCCCAGGCCTTGAACCGGGGCATTGCAGCTGTCAAGGAGGATGCAGTGGAGATGCTGGCCAGCTATGGGCTGGCCTATTCCCTCATGAAGTTCTTCACGGGGCCCATGAGCGACTTTAAAAACGTGGGCCTGGTGTTTGTGAACAGCAAGCGAGACAGGACCAAAGCTGTCCTGTGCATGGTGGTGGCCGGGGCCATCGCCGCCATCTTCCACACCCTGATAGGTAAGGCTGTGGACGCGCCACTTGAGACTCTAGCGTTGGCAGTTTTTCGTGCCTTTTAACGTATTTAAATGTATTTATTGCAATAAGTGATTTCTTCAGTAATTATGAAATCTTTCTTGTGAAAAATTTCAAGAGACGGAAGGAATGGAGTCTGTGCTCCTAGCTCCTATCTCTGGGAAGCACTAGTTGTCTTTCTCTGATTCCCAAACCCGGTGTCCCAGAGGGAGGGAGTTCATTAATAGGTGATCAAATCTAGAATTAGCATTCAGTAAGGTCAACAAAATAGCAGGTACTTGCTTAGACATGCATCATTGTACTGACTCCCTTAACCTTAAGAACAGAAATAGAAGGATGTTATTTAAAATGAATACTTGTCAGTAGTGAGAACAAACACCACATTGTTTTCTGTATTAAAATTAACTTATTGTATAGGGCCTCATTATTCTATTTCATGCAAAGACAAGACTGATTTACTCTGCATAACAGTCTTTCTGTGAAACAACACAGAAGCTATGTTGTACCTACACTGACTAGCCTGCAGTTTCACCAAGACCTTGGAAAAGCACCTTCCTTTAGGACAAGAGTTCTAGCTACTTTCTCTGCCTTCTTGGTGGTGATAAACCCTGAGGCCATGATTTCAGAACTTCTTGGCTTTAAAACAGCTCAGCTTACCTGGCGTAGCAATTGAATGGCACATCTGTTGAACCCAGTTGCACAAAACCTGTGACTGACACTTCATAAGGCCATTGTGGACCTTAAAATTGGCACAGGGTGTATGAGAGACATGAATGTCGGTGTTGAATAAAGGAGCCAGCTGATAAACTGAAGCCATTTATGGAGTATTCAGATGGCAGCTAATGTTTACTTGTATAACTGAATCTGAAAGTGAATGGGGTGAGGCCGTTATGGTTTACCTTTTGAATGTGGCATAGAATTTGGTGCTAAGTATAAAGTGAAAGGGAGGGTGCTACTCCTGGACCACCTGTTCAGCCAAACCCCATTGATTCGTCATTTAACTGGGGCTCGGAGCATCAGGGTGTGGGGTTGAGAGACGATTCCTTTCTTCTCCCCAATTTATGTCCTAAATATTAACTTGTAAACTGAGTTTTGAAGAAAACTTCTGTAGCTGGATTTGATCTGGACCATTTTCAAGGATGACACGTAGATTTGAGAGTATCCCATACATGAAATGAATAAGTCTACATCATTTTTTGTCTAAACAGGTAAATTAGTTCCCTTTTGCTACTAGTCTTTTTATTTGGATTTTTAAATAAACTGAACCCTCCCTGTCTTAGTCACGGTTGAATATGACTTTGGGACTAATAGCTTATTACTAAACTGTCAGTAAATACGGAAGAGAAAAACTGAGTGTCCTATGTTATTGAAACTTGTGAGAAAGATTATCATTGAGATAAATATCAGTGCCATTTCCAAATTAAACCTAAGATTTTCAATATTAAATTCAATAAAAATCTTAAATTTGAACCAAAATGGTTCTATATCCCACCTATATTCCACAATTGTTTTTATCACTTAATATTTTTACAATGATAGCTTTTTTCTTTCCACCAAACAGATGTTTTCTATAATTGCTTGAGAAAGCGTGTATCAATTACTTTTGGACACGTAAGACTCAGATTTTAATGATGTGCCTTCTTCCCGTTTGTTGGCTTCATTTCAGTTTTCTACCTAAATCTTTCATCACGCTTGCCTTCTGCTGTCTGCTGCATCAGCCATCTTTGCTCACTTTCCTGCCTCCTCTTTTTTCGGTAATCCTGTTAGCTTTCCTCTACCTGGGTCCTGCCCATCCTTTTCTTCCCATTAGCTTGACCAGAGGCTCCACGTGGTCCATCACCATCCCAGACCTTTTCCTGTTTTTCTACCATCATGAAACATCACCCATTCAGATTCTACTTTGGGTAGAATTCTACTAGGTATGTCACCTACCCTAGACACTTGAACCCATTTTCACATCTTAGTAAGGCTGAAAACAACTACCTACATGTCTACTATAATAGTCACCTCTTGGATAACTATGCCTGTGACAGGCAAACAGTGACATAGATAAAACAAAACGGCAAATATTCCAAATATATCTGACTTGAGAAGCCATGTGTGCTCCGAGGCTGCCTTCCTAATGATATTTACTTAGACTGATATTGAGATGAATATGTATTCCATCCATGCACAGCTCCTGAGGGGCCTGCAGAAACCATAAGAAGCTGTATATCACAAGTTCACCACGCTGAACTCAGAGTGGAAATATGAGCCAGAGGAGTTCAGGCTGGAAGCTTAATTCCTCTATATTCTTTTGTTCAGGTGAAACTAGCCTAACTGCCTTAATTCCTTCTTAGGTGCTATTTCCCCATCACCTTAATGAGTTTATTTTTTTAATGAAGATCTTCCAACTTTTCAATGGCATTTACATAAGGACCTGTGAGAGCATAGAAGAGGAAAAGATTCTTTCTCTTACGGGTTGATTCTGAAAGGACTCATGGAGTGGGTTGTCTCTTAACTGGCTCTGAAAGCCTGAGTTGTATTTCCGCACAACTCTAATTTTTCCCTTATCTTTGATACAAGAGGGAGTGGAGAATTGGGCCCCGTGCTCTAAATTAATATTTTGCTATCGCCATGTAAAATTCCAAATGGTGACTCTTCTTGCCTATTGCATGGCTTGTAGTTTTAACACCATCCCAGCGTTCTGCATTTTTTCAGTTTAATGGCCAACTCTTCTTGCTTTCTTTTTGCTTTGTTTCCTACTGAACCTTTCATTAATTTTATTCTCTATGATATGAGTTACTTTTCCCAGCATGATGCCTTCTGTACGTTGAACAAATATAGTTCTCTTTTTCAGATATTCTCAAACACTGATAAAATTCATCCATTTTCCCTTATGATGTTATTAATATGAGTGTTAACCACTAGTATTGAGATAGCTGATCTTTGAACATTGGGCGCTTTGACTAAAAGAGTGACGGTAAGAATTGCCCTTTGTTTGACTCCCTTTTAAGATGATCCAGTCTCTATCTGTCCTATTGGTGGTCCAACAAAAGTATTTGTTGAACAGATAGTATGAACAAGTGCAACAGATAGTATGAACAGATAGTATGAACAAGACATATATGTCATTCCAGGTCCTATTGATCAAAAGTTGTGAATAGCGGTGAGATAGGTACAAAAGAAATGGTGACCAGAAATACCCCTTTTTGTCAGGTAGATGTAGTTGATGGGAAGTGTGTGTTTCCAGCACCAATTTCTGGAAGAGCACTGTCAAAAGCTGTTTGCAGCCACCGAGAGGATTTGAGAGATGGTAAAAGTAAACCAAAGTCAAAGTGGGGGGAGTTAAAAACTACTCCTGGGCTTGAGAATGCAGAGCAACAGTGAGAAAACGGAAGAGAAGGAGCCCTTGATGAGAAAAAGATGTGGGAAGCACACAGTCACCTTGCACTTGTGAATTGGGGAGAAATAAAGCAAGAAAGAATTCAGTGTTGAATGTGAGAGGTTATCCTGTGTTAGGGTCAGGGCAGGTTTCCAGATGAAGGAAGTGTGGAGGCTGAGAACTCAGTAGACAACACAAACAACACAGAGAGAAAGGGAAGGGGATCAGGGAAGTGCAAAACAGAAAGAGGAAATGGGCAGGGAGGGCATTTTACAGTGGGCCCTAGGCTGTATCTGAGAACTTGGACGTCCTTTGACACCAGTAGGCATTTTTTGTGACATGTCTGGGACAACCATATTGAATAAGGCAGATTTATTCTAGCATTCATGGAAGTATGTTTAATACAGCTTTAGCTAGTGCTCTAAATTAAGAAAGATCTATATATCTGCTTATTTCCTTCTTTATAACCTCATGGTCTCTAAAGACATTTTTAATATTTAGTAAAGTTAGATGCATTTTATCATTCTGCATATTCTTCCTGCTTACTAACTAATGCCTTGGTTAGGTACTCTGAGATTTTTTTTTTTTCTCAAAGATTGTGTATTATTACATGATGCTTTCCAGGCATTGGAGAAGTCCTAGTTCCCAGCATGATATTCTCTATTTTCGATTTCTTTTCCCCCAATCTGGATGAACTTCGACACTTCATACTTTCAGTATCTACTAATAATCTACCAATCACTGGACGATCTTCTTCACGTAGAAGGGGTTTCAAATGTGAGCATCTCCGTATTTGAAAAACCAGTTTCAGACATAGCTCCTTACCTTCACTCACCTGGTGTCATCTGTGGTCATCAGTGAACGGGTCACAAGAGGACTTTAGAGACAGGCTCAGGCCAAAGAGCACCAAAAGCTCTATTACTGTGTTTGCCCCAACAAAGGATAGAACCTTCTCCTAGGTCCTTTTCATTACATTTGCTATAGATGAAGAATTTTTCTTCCTTGTGTTTCATACTCGTGTCCTCTGATGCTTTTCTTTTTCTTTTTGGGCCCCACCATGAGCCAGGCGTTCTCTCCTTGAGAGATTTGCACAGGTTGTGGGTTTCCCCAGACGTGGCTGGAGCGGATCCCACTGACCACACAGACACTTCCCCAGGGATGCAGGGTGGAGATTGTGAGGGAAAGATGGCTCCAGAGAAATGTACCCAACAGCCCCCCACCACAAAACCTTATGCAGTGAGCCAAATGAGAAGACACCTGGAATTGTGTTGGACTGACAGACGTGCAGATTAGAAGATCCACTGGCCCAGAAGTTCACGTCTCATCTGTGCACGCCCATTGCCTAGCTCTAGATGCCCAAATTGCAGGAGCCTTTGGGGTTTTAGTTCTTGGCCTTTTTGTTCTTGGCCTTTGTTGGAACCTGCCAATAAGTCTCCCTTTTGAAGCTAACTTGTAGCCACTAGTCTTCACATGAACTCATCTATGAGACCATTTTTTTAAAAAATTGCAAGGCACCACCAGACCTTAATTTAGGCCACTCATCTAGGTACAGGTGGTGTCCTTTCTCTCTCAGTCTATAAAAGAGGGAAACTTGCTGACCTTGCATTTGATTTCATTTGGGTGCAAGTTAATTTCACCGCTTGAAATTAGTATGGCCTGACCCCTAATTGATATAGATGTGCAAACCACTGCTGTGGACTTTTTTCTTTAATTTCTTTACACATTTACTCCCAACAGTGACCTGTATGTCTTCTTTCGTGTTCCAGAGCAGCCTGGACAGTCAGCAGAGCTCAGAGGAACAACACTTGTGCAACTGAAGTAATTTTTAGAGTAGTTCTATTTGTCAGTCTTCCCTTGTCAACAGAGTTTTCCGTTATTCATGGATTATAAAGCAGCCCGCAAAGGGTGAATTCATACAATTTGCTGTAGTTTAAACTAACAAGGGTCCTAGGAATGAACATGCAGTTTCAATGTAGTCTCACAATTTATCGCTATGTAACAAACCACCCCTAGACTCAGTGACTCAAAACACGAGCATTTATTCTTGCTCACCAGACCATGGGTCGCTGGGCGGTTCTTTTGGAAGAGGCTGTGCTCATGCCTCTGTGGTCACCTGACAGTCAGGAGGAGGCTCTGCGGATCTTGGTGGGCTCCCTGGGGGAGGCGCGGGGCATCAGCTGACTCTAGGCTGCTCTAGATGGTGTGTGCTGGCTCTCTCTTCCACATAGTCTCTCATCCTCCACTGGTGTCACCTGGACTTGTTTAGATGGCTGTGGCAGTACTCCAAGTGAGAGGAATGGGACAAGAGTCAGAAGTGGCACGCCATCACTGCCACGACACACTCCTGGCCAAGACAAATCACAGGCTGGCCCAGGTTCCTCAGGCGTAGGGAATTAGACCCCAAATTTTGACAGGAGGAGCTACAACATCACAATGCAGAGTGAGAATGTAAGGAAGAAGAATTGGGGGCATCACTCTACCAATTATTCAGTCAACATATACTGAACCCCTTCTATGTGTCAAACACTGGGCTAGCTCCTGGGGATTCAGACATGACTAAGGCATGCTTTCTAGAGAAAAGGAGGTATATTACACAGTAAATCATTACAAACCCTGCTCTACCAGATCTTGATACCAATGAGATAGAACTTGTGTCCTGGTGTTGATTTCACATTTACTTTTCTTACTTTGGGCATGGGTTTATGATCTCTTTCCCAATCCTGGGCAATGTTTGTACCTCCAAGCCCCGTACCCTCCAGATGAATGTTGCACAGAGCAGATTATAGGTGAGCATCTCATATGTCTGTGCCCCAGCCCTCGTGCAGGTAACCAGCCTCCTCACCTGTGCTGGGTTAGTTGGCACAGTGCCTGGCCTGTGTAAGTCATTCAATCATTTGTATTGAAGTGATTTAAATATCAGCCATACAAACCCACACACTTTGGAAATGATACATTAGAAACACAGGGGTGAAGTTACCCATCCCAGTGAAAAGCCTAATAAACCGAACAGAGTGGGCCAATCAATAGTGAGACTTTTAAGCAGGGGAACTTGGCAATTTCAGTTAGACTAAGGGTTCTTACATTTGCCTCTTGGAAATACATGTATTATCCTGTTATTAAAATGGGAGGAGGGTTTTCTCCTGGATTCCCATGGGAAAATACAGCCATATAGACTTGTTTTCGTTAGTGTTAGTATTTCATGGCATTTTGCGACACGTGCTAATGACTTACTGGATGAACAAGCTTCAGAACCACTAGTTCTGGAAAGGGTCCGTCACCCTGGAGGCCTGAGGTCAGAGGAGCAAGGGATTCGGTTCCTCCTTGTTTGGGTGGGGTCAGAGCTGTAGACCTGTAAATAGGTCATCAGCCTCTTACTGCGGCCACGTAGGATAGCTATTTACATCTGGTCAAAAACCTTGTTTAATTTTTCTTTTTCATGTTCTGCCCTTCATAAGGAATACGAGCTTTTTCAGAACAATCTTGGTAAGGCAGTTTATAGAAGTTGAAGGTTACTAAACGTTACTAAGGCAGCTAGACTGGTAATTATGGACTCTATGCAAAGCACTTTAAACAAATTACCCCCAGCCAACAGCTAGAAAGAGCTGGAGGGCACAGGATGGGAGGGCAGGGAGACAGGGTGAATACCCGCTGTTGGGATTTTATTTTCCCAGCTCACAGGGTAGAAACAATCTTTGTAGTTATAATCAGACTCTTCTTCTGCCCTGTAGGGGAGGAGTAGAAGGAAGGAAGGAAAAAAAAATAAGAAGAAAAAGCTTTTCTCGGCCTCTGAATTTTTCTGGTACCTGAAAGAGGAAAAGAAGGAAAGAGAAGCAAAGGTAGCCTTGGGCCTCTAGTACCTGGGAACCTGAGGACCCCAGAAGAGCCCAGCATGAGCTGCAGGCTGAAATAAACAGGGCCGGGGACACATCCTGGCAGAGTCAGAAAGCTGGGCTGGGCTCATCACCCATAAGTCAGTCCTTCAGACCCTGTTAAACTTTAAAAGTTTACCCTTCATTACTCTGCCGAAAAGCACCGTTTGTGATATTTTAGTGAAAACATTCTGACATATGTAGGTATATTTATAGAGTATAGAAAAGCTTATTTATATTGACCTCTGCCGTCCCCGGCAACGTAAGCAAACTGTGTGCTCTGCTTTCAACGGCTCAAACTCACATGTCCTATCTTTCTTGCCGCTGTCCCAGAGCCTCATGGGAAAATAATTCTCTCTGTTTCTCAGAAGCCTCCTATATGAGTGTGGGGGCAGAGCCCCAGAAAGTAGTTTCCAGGCTCTCAGCCTCACATAGACAGGTGCTGGCTCAGGTAGTAAATGGCCATCAACTGTGATTGCATGGCCATCAGCTGTGGCTAGTTGGCCGTCAGCTGTAACCAGTGAGCCATTGGCCACTAATATAACTGCTGTGGTTACACTAGAAGGGAGGAGGAAGAATGGGGCTAGCAAGAAGATGGCGGCTGGGCTGGCAAGTGTGGATGGCAGTTTGCGGACAGTGTGGATCCAGCCTCCAGTGAGAGTATAGTGCCGCCAGAGAGAATATAGTGGTATGACTCCCCTACCTATGGCTCCGTGGGTGTTCCTTTCTGACCTCACCATATCCTGCGTTCTTGTGTGGGGAGCGGGAACAGAGACTCTGCATGATACCCTGCACGACAAATGGCGCAGCGAGCAGGGTCTCCCGCATGACAATGAGTTTGCTAGGGCTCTCCTAACAAACTATCACAGACTGGGGAGCTCAGACTACAGACATTTGTTGTCTCAGTTCTGGAGGCTGGAAGATCAAGGTGTCAGCAGGGCTGGTACCTTCTCAGGCCATGAGGGAGAATGTCCCATGAGGGAGAATGGCCCAGGCCTCTCCCCCAGCTTCAGGTGGTTTGCTGGCATCTTGGTTTGTGCAGGCACCACCTCGCTCGCTGCCTTCAGGTTCACGTGGCGTGACCCTGTGCACATTTATCTCCGTCCAAACTTGAAGGACAGCAGTCATAATGGATTGGGAGCCACTCTACTCCAGTGTCACCTCATCATACCTAATCACCTCTGAAATGACCCTGTTGCCAAATCAGATTTGGTCACATTCTGAGGGCTGGAGACTAGGATTTTACGTAGGAATTTTGAGGAGACCCAGCTCAACCCATGATACCACCCTCTTGAGTTCAGCCTTTCACCAGTTTTGTGGACCCCAGCTTTGGTTATACAGTCAAGTCCACTCGGCTGGCATCTTATATCAACTCTAACCTTTACCAGGGAATATTAGCTCATGAGCTATTCATAGCCGGCCCTGGGCTCTTGCACATGGCGTTGCACTGCTCTGCTCGCCCCGCATGGCTGCCGTTACCGTGGCCGGCAGCCTCTGCCAGCGTCCGGCACTCGTGTGGGCAGGATGGCGATCGTCTCCTTGCAAGTCCCAGCACGGTGAACATTTCCTGAGTGAGTGAAAACAGATGCACAAATAAACAGCAGCAGCAATAAACTTTGAAACAAAATTTCCAAGGTTCAGCACCTAAAGTAGACCATTTGTACGAGAAAGTAACATCTTTGTTCTGGCTTTCAGGTTCTGTCAGCTTATCTCAGGTCTGAATGCCTCAGGTGGGGCCTTCTCTACTTCCCTTTCACCTGTGTGCCTTCTGATCCAAATAGGAACATCACAGCTGCCTCCTTTCTACCTTGGTCATTGCCATAACTAATCCCACCGCCCCAGGTCTTTCCTCTTTCTGTCGGGTGACACCCTCCCTCCTGGATGTATCTTCTTGGTGCCTCAATGGTTCTGCTGGCCCCACTTCACTCCACACCTGACATCTTTGCTTACCTGGCAGCTCACCTTATTGTTTTCCCTCTGCCCCTCCTTGGAGGGCTTGGCCCTCTCTTCCTGCATTTGCCTCTCCCATTCCCCTTGTTCTCTGCACACCTTAGTCCTTCCTGCCTCCTTCCCCTTGAAATCACTTTCTTGCACCTCTGCCCCCAGTGAGATTCCCATCTGTGCATTTAAATGTCCCTGATATCATGCCAAGGGCCTCCCATAGTTCAAGACTAATCCTGACAGAGGACGGATGGTCATTTCTTTTTACCAGTTAAAGTGGTAATAAGTTGTTCCCCAAGCTTCGAAATGGGGGGAGGGATTCTTATTATTTGTCATAAAGTGAAACTCACACTGCATTCTATCTCCTCTCTGATTTCAAAGCAGCTTCTACAGTTGTCACGTACATTAACATTCATGTTGATAAAAGAAGGAAAGCAGCAGGAACACTGCTAATTCAAGTACTCTGTAAAACATAATAAAAAACACATAGAGGGTTATTTTCCTGTACAGTCTAAATATGGATTAATGAGGTAGAAAAAACTTAGTATTTTATTTCATCTCTGCTAATATCTGTCGGAATGCCTCGCTAATACATTAGGAAGTCCGTTCGCTTTCTTTCTTTACATCTGTTTGGCACGTTGGCATTCATTCAGCTCATATTGGTTAAGTGCCCACTAGGTTCCAGTCACACTCTGATCACAAATCCTGATGTAGGAGGGACTTCAAAAGCACTTCAAAGAGATCCTTTTTCCAAAGGGTAGGGCTATACCCAGAGTTGCCACCCTCTACCCCAAAAATGAAACACAAAGAATGGCAAGTGGTGAAAAGCTAGCTTTAAACTTTTTACTGAAAAGGCATGGTAACATCTAGGAATTTTCTCTTAGTAAATAATTAAAAATATGTGTAAGCATTTAGCGTCAAAGCTATCCATCAAGCCTTGTTTTAGAATACCAAAATAATGGAAGCCACCTAAATGTACACTAATAGGACATTAAAATGATACTAAATGAAACTACAAAAAGAAATCTAGTGCAACCATTAAAGTGTAGAAACAGGTCATAGAAAGGTTTCATAGTTTTCAAAAGAGTATACGAGGTCTGACAAGTTCGCGAACTCATCCTGGAAAAGGGCTACACACCTCATTGCTGAATATCACTATGGTCACCTTCGAAGTGCTCCCCTTGGGAAGTTATGCACTGATGCCAGCGCCAAGTGCACCCTTCAAAGCAATTTTGGAACTCTTTTTTCTGGAATGGCCATCAGAGTTGTCGTTGTATTATCTTTGATGTCCTAAATGTCATCAAAATGTCTTCCTTTCAATATTTCCCTTCTCTTTGGGTAAAGAAAGAAGTCATTGGGGGCCAGATGAGGTGAGTAGGGAGGGTGTTCCAATGCAGTTATTTATTTACTAGCTAAAAATACCCTCACAGACAGTGCTGTGTGTGTGAGCTGGTGCATTGTCATGATGCAAGAGCCACGAATTGTTAGTGAAAAGTTCAGACCATTTTCATCTTTTTCATGCAGGCTTTTCAGCACTTCCAAATAATAAACTTGGTTACCTGTTTGGACAAACAGTTGGTACAAATTCATAATGAATAATCCTTCTGATATCAAAAAAAGGTTAGCAACATCGTTTTAACAAAGTTCATTGTCAGACCTCATCTATACAGTATGATCCTATTTTTCTGTTAAAACACACATGCACCCCACACACCCCCATAAAAGAACTGGGCGATTGGAGCCCAGAGTGTTCACCGTGACCTCCCCTCTGGGTAGAGGGATGAGATTGTAGATGATTTTCTTCTTTTGACTCATCTAAATTTTCTTAGTTTTCTACAAAAAAACCCCACAAATATTATGTTTAAAATTGTTTTCAAATTTTTGAGAGAAAAGGCATAGAGATGACTTTTTCTAAATGTCACCATATATGTTTTTTGATCTTTACAGCTTATAGTGACTTAGGCTACTACATTATCAACAAACTACACCATGTGGACGAGTCGGTGGGGAGCAAAACGAGAAGGGCCTTCCTGTATCTTGCTGCCTTCCCTTTCATGGATGCAATGGTGAGTAGAGAAGACTGCTGGCTTTTTGTTTGTGTTAAAATATGCATAACATAAACTTTACCATCTTAACAATTTTTTACGTATACAGTTCAATGGCGTGAAGTACATTCACATTATTGAGAATGTTCAGAGAACTCTTTTCATCTTGTGAAACTGAAACTCGGTCCTCATTACACACTAACTCCCTACCCCCTCCCCCAGCCCCTGGCAACCACCCTTCTCCTTTCTGTCTCTGAATTTAACTACTTGAGGTACTTATTAGGAGTGGAATCACAGCAGTATTTGTCTTTTTGTGACTGCCTTATTTCACTTCGTATAATGTCTTCAGGGCTCATCCATGTTGTAGTATGTGTCAAAATGTCTCCTTTTTAAGGCTGAATAATATTCCATTGCATGTATATATCACATTTTGTTTCTCCATTCTTCCAGCAGTGGACATTTGGGTGCCATCTTTTGGCTATTGTAATATTGCTGTCAACTATTGGGTATACAACTATCTCTTTGAGTTCTGTTTCAATTCTTTTGGGCACATACCCAGAAGTGGAATTGCTGGGTCATATAGTAATTCTCTTTTTAACTTTTTGAGAAACCACTATACTGATTTCCATAATGGCTTCACCATTTCACATCCAGCAGTCAGAAGGGTTCCAGTTGACCATTGAGTTTTAACCAGTCCAACGTGTCAGTTTATTTTATGAGAATTGTCTATATTCGCTATAAGTTCTGGCAGGCAGCAAGAGAGACTATTAGAAAAAATTGATTCAAATGTGTAGTTCTTTTCTGATATATTCAGGATCAAGGGATCAGGATAGCTTTCTGCTAAACTTGCCACTTGGGTGGTATAAACACCCAAAGCTTTTTAGAATAAGAATCTCTTGAATACACTGATAGGATTTCATTGCTTTAATAACCAGCTTTACCTGGTTATTAGCTAAGGGCAGCTCACTTCCACAGATTAAATTCTTTGATACCAAAGAGTTCTCAGAGAATGCTATTTTTTTTTTCTATTCATCTGTGTTATAGACACAGAAGACTTACCAAAATAAGTATTTCCGGTCATGTCCAAGGCTGGAAAATAAGTCCTTTCTTTGGGCTTCATTTTAAATTATCCTTGGAAGGAAGGAGACTTAAAAATATGTGAATCTGCAGTTTTTTATCACTCCTACCTCAAGTTCTGCATACAGTAGACACGTGAGGTAAGTGGGCGTCCATATTGGGATGAGGCAGCAGCCCCAAATCCACGGAGGAATGAGGCGAAGTAAAAGGACGCATGGCCCACCTTCTCAAATGTTATCAGAAGTCTTAGTTTGCCTGTAGTTAGATTGACATGTTCTCAGGGGCTCTCTGACAGCTACCCAACCCATTTGCAGGGTAGCCTTAAGTATTAAACTCAGCTTTGATGCGAACGTTCTGATTCTCGAGTGTGGTGACATCACTTTAGGCGGAGAATCTGGCCATCAGAACACTTATACCTGGATTGTCTTATCGCCAGGTGTAATCACTCTGGTAGTTGACAGACACCCAGAAAAGAGAAAGGCAAAAGGATTGGAGTCTACAGAACGACTCCCCGAGGTGTCCATGCTGGCTTACGAATGGCACCACAGTGCTTTCATATCAGTTAGGGAACTGAATGGAGTAACGTTTTTCACATCCTAGGAGAGGAAAAGCCTAACTGCCTACTAGGCAGAGTCCATGGTATTGCTCTAGAGCCAGCCCACTTGCCTGTATTGTCAACACACAAGAATTACCATCGTACAGTGAATTCAGGGAATTGTGAACTATTAGTACAGTGAATCCCAGACTCTCAAGTGCCTTGTATCCCATGTCCCCTCAGCTGTATTTATTTGCCATGAGAGAGTTTCTAAAACTCAGCATAACACCAGAACATGTGTAATGAGCACCCTTTTCTTCCACATTTCATCTACCAGTTCCCCCAAAGACCCCACAAGTAAGAGACTGCTAATAAAAAAAGAAAATAATGAACATTTACAAAGAGCAGGACATCTCCCCAAACACACACACACACACACATACACACACTCACACACACATTCACCTGCAGCATGCCCTGTTATATTGGTTGGAGAGATAATATTTGAAAACCACAAAGCTTATCCAGGTGGCTTTTGGTCAACAAAGATAGCCCAGAAATTGCTATTTGCAAATGTTATCTATAGTTTGCATTTCTTTTTACATTTGGCACCTTGGAACCTATAAGCCAAGGAGGGAAGGAGATGTCGCAGCTGCTATGTAAAGTCTTGACACAGACCTGTGTATCTCCGATGAAATTTTATTTCTGCGTCAGTTCAGATTGGCCTTTACAGCTTAGGATGGTCCTTAAACAGGTCCCATCGTGAACATCAAACCTCTAAACCTGCCGTCCCCTGGCTTTTCATCGTCTGCTCCTCTTAAAGGACCTTCGTCTTAATTTCCCTGAAAGGCGCAAAGTGTCAGATCAGATCCTGCCCAAACTTGAAGAGAAGGAAACAGTGGAACCCTAATCAGTCAGTGAGAACCTGTAATGAGGGGAGTGACTCAGAACCAAATTAGGGCCCTCATTATAACATGCTTCGTCCACAGAGAATGCTGGCTTTATGACTCCCACTGCTCTGAGAGAGACCAGTTTCCTCCACTCTTGGTTTTCACCCCATTTTCCTGCCAGGCTGAACCTAACTGGGCCACCAGTCTGCATTGACTGCTACGCAATAAATACTGTGCAGTCACTGATGCCACGGAAAAATCTAATGTGGATCTCGCCACCTGGCCAAATTACGGTCATTTTACCAACCAAAGATTTATCGAACCTGTGCCTGTTACAAAGGTTTTGGGGGGTATAACGTGTATTTCAGGAAGGCTCAGTAAATCACAATGACCAGAAATAATACAGTCCTGCAGATGTATCTCATGCGAAATTCCTTTCCTTCCGGCAGGCGTGGACCCATGCTGGCATCCTCTTAAAGCACAAGTACAGCTTCCTGGTGGGTTGTGCCTCCATCTCGGACGTCATAGCTCAGGTAAATACGGTCCGTGTGTCAGTCAGAGTGCTTGCAGCCCCTTCCGGGGCGTGATAGAACGCACCAGTGCCTCCTGGACCTTCACTCACTCTGTGGTGTGTTCCTACATGACTCACGTCAAATGTGGATGTCAAGAAATGTTTGTACCCTTGTAACACAAGTCTGTCTACTCTTGCTAGAATGAGGGTTTTCGGAAATTAAATGTAGTATCAGAGGTTTTGACCTGTATTTTTAAAGAGGTTGCATGTGGAATGACTAAAGTCACAGCTAGTACCTTTTGGGGTGGTCATAGGGTCGCTGTGCACTTGGCTGGGTAGACACTTGGCCCTCTGTGTGGCCCAACAGTCCATGGCCTGTCACTTGGTTCTAGAGAGAGCTCTTAGGAATGAGTCTTAAATGTTGTTTCTCATGTTGTTGCCACGCAAGGCTGCCATTCACGCATCGTTTCCCCACATTTAAAAAGAACCAGGAAGTCAAGCACTGTCTGAGAAGTGCACTGCACTGCTGGTGGAGTCCAGTTCCCTGGGGGCTGGCTCCAGCCCTGGTTTTCCATTTGCTTTTCTTTTTTCTTCCACCACAGCTACCTCATGAAAAATTTCAGCAGAAAATTAGATTTAATTCCTATAATCTGTAAATTAGACAGAATTCCTACAATCATGGATTTGGGAGAATGATTTCTTCATAGAGGAGGAGGTTAGACTGACTTCTATTCATGAAGGATTTACTTCATACCCTAGATTTATACCATCTATAACGTGATTTATGATCCCCAAATAAATATCTGTAGCCAAGCCTTCTCCTGTGAGCTTTAGACAGGGTATCGAAATGTCTCTGAGATGTTTCCACTTAGGTTCTTCAAAGGCACCCTAAGCTTGAATCCTTATCTTCTGTATCAAGCATTTTGCTTTTGTGCAAATTAATGGCATTGCCATCTGCTCAGAAACCTGAGGACCACCCTAGGAGCATCCCTCGTCATCACCGGCCTTTTGGATTTACTCCTAGAGATTTGTTTTTTATCCACCTCTTCTTCCCATCTTGGCTGCACTTGCCCTGGTCTAAGGAAACCCCCTCCCACCTACACGACTTGAGATGCCTCCTAACTCACCTCCATCCTTCCCCACTCTGGCTTCCCTGTGTTCCTGAGATAAAAGCCAAAATCCTGACGGTGGCCTGCAGGGTGCTCTCCTCTCGTCCCTCGCTTTCTGCCCTCCAGCCGTACTCCTTTCAGGGCCTGGGTGTGGCTGAGCCCCTCCCTCTGGGGGTATTTGCCAGGATCCCTCTGCCTCAGATCTCCCCACCTACCACCAACTCTGGCCATGCCTGCCAAGGCTGTAGGTCTCGGCTCAGACTCACTCCACGTGGGACACCCTCCCTCATTCCACAGCCTGGGCTCTCACAGTCGCCGTCCTCTTTCCTCCACAGGCCTTGTCACAGTTTGTCATTGGATTTTGCTGGCATCGCTGTCAGCTCCAAGATGACAGAGTCTGGGACTGTGTCTTGTGTCGTGGCAGCCCCAGCACCTGGTGTGGGGCCAGCAGGAGCAGGCTCTCGCTGGGAAAACCCTCGGCACTGAGACTGGACGTTTCCCTCAGAAAGTAATCCGACAGGGTTTTGATGGCTTTGTCAGATTCAAAAACCGTAATTCTGGGTTGAAATGCAAAGACCCAGGATTATTTTAAATTGATAAACGATACAATCCAAGATGTAAGCTCTACAATAAGTGTTGAGCCACATGGCACCAAGCTCTTAAAGACACTTCATTTGGGCCTTGGGAGTGCCACAGGCCACACTGTCCTATGATATGGCCAGCTGTGCTCCTCAGGCCGTTGTGTGGTCATCTCCACACCACCACCGTTTCTGCCCCACCTGCCTCCTCCGTCATGTCCAGATCCTCCTCCTTGGTCTCGCATGGTGTCCTGACGGCCCCGGGAGGCTCCCTGGACTTGGCAGAGGAGGGGTTGGTCTTCACGTGTCCATTTTTCATACAGCACGTTTTCAATCTCTAAACACGGTCATCTCAGTTTACACTGTGGGTTTGCACATGTCAGATGTCAAGCTTGCTGCAGATGAACTGGCCGGAGTCTGCCTGTTAGGACAGCTTAGAGGCCTCTAATTCATTAGAGAAAGAAGTGGGCATCTTCGCCCCCTCACAAAACTCTTAGTCTTCTGTTCCAAACCCAGTGGGTCCTTCACAAGGCTTCCGAGCTGGTGTCCACATCCTTCATTTATCACGGCTGTTGTTCCGCTGGGAGCAGCAGCGGCGTCTCGCTTTCCATCGCTGTATCCTCCGTGCGTGTGGGTGTGAGCCCTGCCCCCAACTTGTGTCCGCTCACGCTGTCTGCAGGCAGCCTGGTGTGTCCACGCAGCCAAGCAGTGCCTCTGTCCTGCACTCCCCCACGGGCATCGGTGGCAGGTCTGTCTCATTTACCGGGCTTGAGAATGGGAGCCCAGGCACGCGTGTCAGCCTATGCTATAAGCAGACCACCTCTAGTATCTGACACTTTTGTTCAGAAGAGTTTTTCTGGGTCACCCTGCTTTTCTGTGTCCCCTCTGGCAAGGAGTAAACTCATGGAATGAATCCTGCTTAGTCCCCAGCTGCTTTTTTCCCTTCCTGCCATCCCTGATTTCTTGATAATGCAGTGATCAGGGTACGGTCTTTTGGACAGGGTCACTCAGTGGGGGTGTATTTTACATGCCTATCATTCCATGGATATTTGGCTATTAAGGTTGATGTCACTGAGGAAAATGCCTCCTCGCCCATCCCCCTGCTTTTGCATTCATGACACCTCTGTGGTCTTCTGAGTGGGTCCCACGAAGACTCTGGATGGAGGCTGGGTTGCTGGTTGGGTTTCTGCAGGATGGGAGGTTAAATGCATTGTTACATTTGCTTTAGAGACGTTATTTCCATCCATCATGACTCTATGTTTTCACCTCTTCCACTTTTATAAGTTAGCAATTTTTATTTTTATTTAGCATGTTTTATAATAATATTGGTGCTTTTGCTGCATTTTTAGTGAATTCCATCTTATAAATGCTAAGTCTGTTTTTCTGTATATCGTCATTGATCGCCACTGGGTGTGTGTGCACGTGTGTGTGTGTGTGTGTGTGTGATAACGTAGGCCCTCACATGTGGATTATACGTACACCCCAGTATCCAACCTCGAGAAAGAAAAGCTTGGCTGCATCTTTTAGGGTCTGGGGAGCCAACGTTTCTAGATATTTCTTAGCGATAACCTAAACCAGATGTGCATTTGCCTTAAAAAACTCTGCATGGTGAATATAGCAAAATCATCGCGACTCCCAAATGTCTGACCCTGAATTCTGTGACAGCGGCACTGAGCCGTAGCCCAATTCCTGTTCTCTTTCTTGTCAGTGTCGAGGGTTTTGCTCAGAGATGAGCCCAATCTGGGTGTGAGAGATCGGGCTGTGCTTCTGTTGGTTGTCTCCCGTCCCCTCTGACTTGTTCTTGTCTCCCATCTCTCAGGTTGTTTTTGTCGCCATCTTGCTTCACAGTCACCTGGAATGCAGAGAGCCCCTGCTCATCCCGATTCTTTCCCTGTACATGGGCGCCCTTGTGCGCTGTGCCACCCTGTGCCTGGGCTACTACAGGAACATCCACGACATCATCCCCGACAGGAGCGGGCCGGAGCTGGGGGTACGTCCTTAGCACGCGCCGAAGCCCTCTGTGCAGTCATGTGGAATAAAGCTTTAGCCCACCCCTGGAGGAAGTGAGAAATCAGGGTCATACGCACATGCTCTAAGATGCCAGGAGCTAGGAGTGGCCCCAGGGACAGACAGGTGGAAGACTAATGAACTCTGGAGATGAAAGCGACCTTAGTGGCCGCTGGCCACTAAGATTCAGACACAATCTGAGGCCCAGGAGTAGATACACATTTATTATGGTGCTTCTTCCTCCTTAAAAAGTAAGTCATTCTGTAGTCAACAAAGATTTTAGGGCCCATAGTACCTTTGAACTCACACTTGATTGTTTTTAATTTACAGCAGGGATCCAGGGTTTGTTCCTACTTTTTGTACTGGCCAAACACAATCGCTCATTCAGGTACCTTCTGTGGAATGAACAGAGCATTGAGGGACCATAGGGCAATGCAGAAAAACTTTAAATATGGCCTCTACCCTCGAGCAGCTTTACATCCCATTTGGCAAATAAGACCAACCCAGAAGGAACAGACATGAACCCAAGACAGCACCTAGCTTCAGTGAGAACACAAGAGCCACCAAAGTGGAAAGAAGGAAGGTAGTTACAGGCTAAGATGCCTCCTTGCTGCACTCAGAGCCTGGCCTGGGCCTCACAAGTTGAACAAGATACAAGCAAGATTCAACCTTACACAAAGGACCCAAGAATCCTTTTCATCAAAGTATAAACAGTGTCTGATTTATGTGTATGCTGATCTTTTCATCCCTTAGCTAGTAGACATCATTTAGGTTTGTTTGCATCTGTGAGTAGCTGTAAGGCAGGTATGCATGGGAATCTGTAGCACTGAATAAACCCCACACTCCACCTGCTGCTCCCACCTCTGACCACTTACTCCCGTCATGTCGAACAATAATGGTATCGCCCACTTACCTGGATCCAAGGTCAGGCCACCGATAAAACCCGATGCAGTTATTTCCGGCACAAGAACAACCACTACATCAAGTCGGCCTTCATGGTAACGATCCACCTTTTAACATGCAGCCACCAGCAAAGGGACATAAAACGGCTGGATGGTTGCATGATGTAACTTTTACCCTCGTGAAGAATCAAAACCAAAGTTAAATAGTGAAAGCCAGGCTTTAAAGATAGCACACGTCTTTGCAGTAGAATTCTTAATAGATCGCTTTTTTGTTTTTACCATGCTTTTATTTTGATGATGCTTGTGAACATTGTTACAGCTTTGAGAATAAGAATCTCCTTAGGGGAAAAAAAGGAAAAAAAAACAAAACACCTCTATAGTAGATTTATATAGTGCCCAAATAATTAGGCACATTTGTGAGCTGATTCCAAAATAAATTCTAATAATTTTTTACTTTAAGAGTTACCTCTTACTGACATGGCTTCTAGCCAGTCACCTTGATGATTTAAACAAAAACTAATTTCCAACCTGTTTCTCAAGCCACGGAGTTGGGTTCTGCTTGGGGTAGAGTTGCCCTGTTTGGAAAAGAGTGGTTTTGGATCTGTCAAGGCTGAATGTGTGTTTTGATTTCACAGTAGCCTGCCAACTGCCTGAGTTAATTTTATTTTAACTGTACATTTTATTTTAATTCAACTTGGCTTGTCTACAGAGGCTTTTCCTTATATTATTTTTAAGTATAACGCATTGACTCATGATTGACATCAAAAGCAAAGGCTTTGACGCTGAGTTGTTTTTCCTGTTCTATTTCTGAAGCTTAGTGAACATTATTCTCCATTTCTTGATACAGGGAGATGCAACAATAAGAAAAATGCTGAGCTTCTGGTGGCCTTTGGCTCTCATCTTGGCTACACAGAGAATCAGTAGGCCTATTGTCAACCTTTTTGTTTCCCGGGACCTTGGTGGCAGTTCTGCGGCTACGGAGGTACGGCAGTCTCTGGGGATGTGGTCACCTTGTGAAGAATGGGGGCAGGGGTGGTAGAGGACAGATTTGTTTCCAGTTCATCTTGAGAGTTCAAGTAATTCTATGATATTAAATTATGTGACACGTTCACACTAGGGAGCCACGAGGGTCTCATTCAGTGACTTATAATCGTGCAATTTTATATCTTTATGAGTAAGGAAGAAAACATCGTACTTGTCTTCTCAGTGACCATGTAAGGAAACCAAGGCAAGGGCACACGAGTAAAGACACAACACTAGCAAGATGCTGGGCTAGTGTTAGAATCCAGATTTTGTACTTGGGCACAGTGGCCTTTGCACGGTTCCATGGCGTTGGCGTGATGCCTCTTCACTGTAGTTTCAGAAGACGATGGAATAGGCCAGGTAGCAGCAGCGGAAGTGACCACACCCAGCGTGTGAAGGGCTGAAGTGTCCACTCTGACCCACCTGCGCTCCCCTGTACTTCTCCGCCCTCCTGCGCGTACCATCCAACCCATCATGGTTGTATGTGCTCTTTGGCCATCTGCCCTGCTCCGAATGAGGAGCTCCGTGATTTATTCACTCCCCGCTCAGGAAATTTACCTGGTAACTGGCAGCTACTCCAAAGAAAGAGTTGAATCATGTTTTCCATCTTCCAAGTGTGGTATGAACAAATCCTGTGTTTCCTCCTCCGCTGCCCTCTGGAGAACTAATTTCGTCTCTGGAACTGCTGATCCTCCGGGAAGGCTGGTGGCTGCTCGTTAGGGCCTCCTGTTTACACCCTGCCCTTGACTGCGCTGTCAGCTCATCTCCAGCCTAGGGTCTCCTGCCAGTTTCCATGTCCTGGGAAGCAGCTCATGTTGGCTTGGAAAGAGAAGTACATAAATCACAAGCAGAATGCTTTCTCTTGCCTCAGTTTGTTCTGGATTTTTGGTGTTTTTTTTTAATCATGAATGTCATCTTGGGTGGCTTCTGGACCACAGCAGCTTTCTTACTTAAATACTGCGGTTTAAGTTGCCCAGTAACAAGTATGTGACCCCCATCACCTGCGTGCTAGAATTTCATCTTCCCCTTAAAACAAACGAGGCAACTTATATATTAGAGCCATTTCTCTGTTGACCTCAATGGCATAGAGACGCAGCATGTGGGGTACAGAAGTTCATACATTGATCGTCTGCTTATGTGTCAGCATTTACGCACATTACGTTGACTTCCCCCAAACCGTGTTTGATGGTATTGTTAATCTCACAGTTCCGTTGGAGGAACAGAAAGGGAAGCCTGACAGCGTTCATGCTTCACGCAGCTGGTAGGTGATGAAGTGGAGACTGGACCCCAGGCTCGCCTATTCCAACCTCAATCCTCCTCACAGCAGTGTCTTCACCCAGCTGGGGGCTTCCCTCGTGTTCCCGGCGTGGCTGTTACGTGCATTAAAACAGATGAGACCTGCACTCCTCCTTTGCTAGCTGGCTAGAGAGTTGAATTCTGCCAAAATGCAGATGTAGAGTTTTTTTCATTTCCTTCCTTTTTATTTACATAAGAAGAGAAACTCATTTTCATGGAAGAACATGTTTGGCTTCCTGTAAGAAATAGTTCTTTAGTTTTCTTTCGAAATGGGCCTGTCCTGGCTGAATGGATCAGAAGCGAGCTGAGTCTGAAGGAGAGCACATAAAGCCATCAACAAACGTGTCCATTCGGCCACCGTATAGGACGGGATAGAGCCGTGGAGGTGGGTCCTGAGCAGAGACTAGCCAGAGAGCACACAGGGCTCAAAGTCACATTTTGCGACCCCAGAATTGGGCTAGACTAGGAGGTTCGGTTTGACTCTACAGAAAGAGCAGATTTTAGAGTCTGGGCCTGCATTGAAATCTTGGCTCCTGGAGCCAGCGACCTGGACCTGGACCTGCTTCCCGTTGGCCTCATGTAACATAAGCGGCATCCTCCTGGTCTCTGGTGCTCTCCCTGAGGCCACTCATCCCACTCCCAGGGCCTCAGTGGGGCGAGCACCTGCCCCTCCCTCCTGCTCTTGGGACATCCTGTGGCTGACCAATGCTTGTCACCCAGGGTGGAGTGATCTGTCAGTGGTGGCCCCACCTGAGACAGCTTGCTCTGCCGCATGGCAAACGGCAGCTACTGCAGCTGCTCTCTGCAAATGCCGATGCTAACTGCTGCCTCTTCCTCTTGCAGGCAGTGGCAATCTTGACAGCCACGTACCCCGTGGGTCACATGCCATATGGCTGGTTGACGGAAATCCGTGCTGTCTACCCTGCTTTTGACAAGGTGAGACCCTGTGGGGTATGGTGTCTGAAACGACGCTCTTTAAAATGAGTGTTTGATAGACAGGGATCGCTGATTGGGAGCGCTCTAATGTTCCCACTCTCACCTCCCTTTGCAGGGTTAGGGTGTCAGGGAGGTTGAAGGTAAGTGCAGAGTATTGCCCTCAGAAAATAACGGGCCATTGAAGGTTACCTTGATGCTGAGCCTGTAACGTCTCTCCAAACTGATATTCACGTTTAGGTTATTCCTGCTGAGAAGTTGTTTGTTGTCAAAAGGGAAAATATACTCTCAAAGAAATGTAATACATTGGATTTTGTTTGTCTGGCTTGTTTTTCAGTTAAACTAATACTTCACTGACATCATAGCAGATGTGAAGCTACAGGCAGGTAGTGTGTGCTTGAGGTCATGGGTTTATGGACGTCTTTCGGTGTACAGGGTACAGGCGTGCTGAACTTGTCCGTGCAGCAGGCCTGGGTCCAGGTTGGGTTGGACGCAGCAGACTTATTCCAGCTGAAAATATCTGTTAACAGCAGCTCTGTCCTCCCGCGGCTGCTGACGCAGCCAGAGGAGGCTCATAGCCCTCCGGACCTGTAGCCTTGAGCTGAGTCGAGACCATCCTGCCGATTATTCAGTAAATGTCTATTTTGTTAAAGATTAATTAATGGAACCTATAGACTTTTATCCTAAAACAAATGACTAGCACACCAGACCCCACCCCCCTCCCAAAAAGATAGTCTGCAATGTTTTAAAATGAAAAATAGGAAAGAAGCACACAGCCTGCCAACGGTACTCTTAATTGTACGTTTAACTCTTTGGCCTTGAATTTGTATAGAACTCGCTCAGAACCATTGCCAATATCATCTTATCTTTTCCCAATAAGAGTCCTGGGCGGTGAGGGGAGGAAGCCTGTACTCCAACAGATCAGCTGCCTCTATACCCACACCCATAATCACCCATGAAAAGCACCTCACCTCAAAACACTTTTGGGGATTGCCACCACACAGTCTAATGGGGACCCTCCACCTGTAGCCGACATTCGCTTGCAGCATCAGGTTGCTGATTCCGGCTTCACAGGCCTTTGAGAGTGGACTTCAGAGGCATGAATCCCCTGACCATCTGTGTTTGAGTGGGTTTCATCCAGGCAAACCAGAGAAATCATTGTTTTCATTTCAAGGAACACGTGTAAAGAAGCAAGTCCTAGAAAACCAAAATGGACCTAAGTCTTCTTGCTAAATTTCTAGCTCTTGGAGAACAAGACTGTATAATAAAACTTGGAGAACAAGACTATATAATAAAACTTGATGAGAAGAGCAGGTACGAAAGTGTTAGGACCATTTGGCCGTGAAAGTCTCATCTGAAATTGTTTTTGACGACCTTGAAATCATGAAACTTAACGATCCAACACTATACAGTTTTGCTAGGAGCATCCAAGAACAAACATTGTTTTACTTATGATCACAGAGGGTAGACGCAATGAGAAAATTCCGTTAACGAGTGTACCTCTAGCCAGGGACTGGAGTTGCTCAGACCCCTTTGAAACCTCACCTATTCTCTCAAGGGGTCCACTGAGCTACTCCCAGCCATTTATGTGAATGCGTCTATTCACCCAAATCTGAGACATCTCTGTGTGGATTTCCAGAATCTGCTGCACTGACAGCTGAAATCCTTAGCCTCTTTGTGGGTTCCAGAATGAGAGAGTTCACATTCCTCACTTAGCTTCTGATGGTTCTAGGTAAATATTGAACTGGTAGAGTTTTCCACTAGTACAAATTCTCTCTACTGTTCAGTTATCATCTGCGAAGGGGTGTATTTCTAAGCAGAGTGGGCAGACAACACCACACACAAATGCCGATCTCCTGACACATGCTAGTTTATTCTAGCCATACTTGCAGAAGTATTTGCTATTTTAAAAATAAAAGTGCACCTGACGGAGTATGCACGTTATTGTCACCACGGGCGATGTGTGTGATTTGAGGCCTAATTCTTGCCAGTGAGGCCACCTCCTCACTCAGCCCACCAGGGCACCACTCTCACAGATCGATCCCAGTGAGATGGACAGGTGTCCCACCCATTGCCAAGACAGCAGTCTGTCATTCAGGAAAGCAGATATGCTTTAGAGACTGGAAATAAGACAATGTAAGCTCACCCAGAATTTGTGCTGGTGGCATCCACAGGGGGAAGGGATTGGAGCGATTGCCTTAGACTGCAAAGTAAAGGAAACATCAAAAGTTCTTTTCCGAGTGGAACCTGTAGTATCTCTGCTTTTATAGGCTGGACATGGGAATCAGGTGCTGAAGACATATCTTCATTAGTCAGCTCTGGGACTAATTGGATCCATAACGAGGCGGGGATTATTTTTTACTGCTGGATTTCATAGTTAAGGGCCAGGCATTCATTTTGACTGGGTTATGGGCAGGCTTAGCAGGGGCGCTTGGACAGCCTTAGCAAGCCTTAGAGTCACAGATGTGGAAGAGGACATCTGAGCCATCTGCATTATTTGCTTAAATTCAATTTAACAAAGGCTTTGAGCACCTTCTCCACTCAAGAAAGATTGTGCTAAGTTGCAGGAGCTAAAGTGAAGAGTGAGATACACAGTCCTTTATCTCTGCGAGCCCACACCTCAGAGGGGCTTTGGCACAGGCCCCTGAAAAGAGGCCAGGATGCCAAACCTGCCTTCGGTGAGCTCCAGGTGGTCAGCATTGCAGGAAGGGGGGCTCAGAGGCAATTTGGAGCTCAAAGAGGCTTTAAGGATGAGATGGGCAGTAAGACGATGGGCCTTGAAGAAATGGATGTTTTTGACGAACAGAAGATCCAATAAGAGAAGGAGGAACAAAGGCACAGAAACGTAGAAGCGAGACATGTGTTAGGGGACGAGCAAGAGTTTCCCTTTGGGATACAGGCCGAGCAGTCGTGGCGGGGATGTGAGTCTGGGTCAGGGCCAGCAAGGCCTTGAATGCCCAGTCCAGCTCATAGTCCATTTGGTGGAGAGGAGAAGGCCCAAGGGTCACAGAGCAGGGCCGTGGCATTCAGGGAGATGCCCACGGTGGCCGGGAGGGGAAACATGGGCTGAGGTCCTGGACTAGGCTAGGTGGGCACCAAAGGGGGGTTGCGAATTCAGGAGACACTGCCTAGCGTGCAGTCTGGACCTTCCTCTCATTAACGTTCACGTCCAGAGACCTGACAGCTGTCTGAGAGAGACGCAAAGTGACAGCTGTCTTCCAAACTGTCACTTGACATCTATACTTTAGACACATCAAATAAAACAGAAATGAGATGCTCTTTAAGCTGCATGTGTCGTCAGCCGAGGATAACCCAGAGCCGTCACCAGTGTCCTCTTCTTCCCCCCTAGAATAACCCCAGCAATAAACTGGTCAGCACCAACAGCACGGTCACAGCAGCCCACATCAAGAAGTTCACATTCGTGTGCATGGCCTTGTCGCTAACGGTAAGAGAGACCCACCCCACCCTGTTTTTGCTTTTGGAAAAGGAGAAGTTGAATGTTTCTATGAAAGGGACATGGCTTGTATTGCATAATGCGATGCTGTACTAGGTTAATGAACAACCTCTTCAGAACAGTTTGATCCCAAAATATGAACATTTTTGTATTCGAGGAGGTTATTGCATCTAGGAACAAAGAGACAACTTCTGGCATTTCTCGGGACTTCATAAATGCTGAAGAAAGGCTGATTTTGCGATTAATTGTAATACTGCTCTTGTCTTGCTGAATAATTTCCAGCCCCTCTTTGAACCTCCAGAGTGAACTGTATTACCATCCCTGTCCCTTCTCCAAATTTAATTGGTGATATTTCTATTTCTCCAGGGAAAGTTCCTTTCCTAATTACAGTGACGCTGATGTCTCCTACTTATTTATTCATTGTTCACGCACTTATGGGCACCTACTGCCTCCCAGGCTCTGTGCCGTCTTCACAGATGCAGGTGTGAACAGGTGTGGGTCACACTGCACTGCTGGTGCCTGTGTACAACCTTCAGTAAACAGCACGTGTCCTTCCTGTATCAACTCCCATGAATAATTGAAATGTAGATGATAATGTTCAAAAAACATGGAGGAAACACTTACACGCTCTATTATTTAAAGCACGTGGTATATAATTTCAGGTTGTTTATAACACTTATCACCAGTAGCAGAAAAAACCCCGTAACATCTATAAGCAAACTTGCATTGTAGACTGTGCCCTTTGGGTCGTAAAGACGGAGCTGAGAAGAGGATCAAAAGAAATCCAGGTCTTTTGAACTCAGTTCAGTTTTCCTTGTTTTGTTGTGGTTGCACATTTTCTGTGAAGTCCTGTAGAAATTCTCCGTTTGTATTGCAGAGTAGAAGTGTGTTTTAGAAATGCCTGGGTGTGTGGCTTCTCCTCCTAAGTGACTGATAGCCGGGACCTAAGGCCGTAAAAGGGCTTGGGTTACGCTGATGACAGGGCCACAGCAACTGTTGTCCTGCTTACTGTTATCACCAGAACCATTTAGCTTGGTAAGTCCTGACAGTAGTTCTTTAAAATCAGTCTCTGCGTATGTGTTAAACTTTTAATGGGTAGTTTTCAAAGCGCACAGCTTAATGTTTGACCCATTGATCCAAACCCTGAATGGATTGTAAAAAGGGCAACACGAGACAAATAGCTCATCACATAACACCTCTGACACCCGGTCATTCCCGTGTGTCCTCAACCACCCGGCACCCCAACCCAGCCCCTCCCTCGTCCATCCCTCATGAACTCTGTGGGGAGGGGGATGGAAACAGTGACCTAGTAGGAATTTCTGGTAGCGTGCCTGCTGGAGTCAGGACAGGTCCCCCGGCTAATCCTGCTCCCCTGTTTGCTTTATTTCTCTCTATGGTGTGCAAGTTTTTCCATAACTCCCTAAAATATTAGCAAAACAGTGAACAACCTTGAAACTGTTTAAAAGAATATTTTAGGAAACAGAGAGAAGAGTTTTATTCCAGGAACAGACCTCAGCTTTTGGAGAATGTGTTAAATGACTGGAAGTCGAAAGCTGAGTTGACTTGGATGCCAGGTTCTGTGACTTGGACCTCGTCCACACAGAAATCTAGAAGCTTTGGGCTGTTACGGGCTCTGCAACCCCCATTCTGACCTCCTCTGTCTCCTTTCCCTCCATTTAAACATCGTCCCACTGCTACAGATGAGTCCAATCAATGGAGAATTTGACCAGATTGGATTTAAGGGTATTCCTTCTCTCCTTCAGCTCACAGGAAGTGATCTGTACTTCTAAAACAAGTACAACTAGTTTACGTTGAAATGATCACTACCTGAGATCTAGAAAAATGTTTGGGGTTCCCATGGAGGGGTTTGATTTATTTAATTATTCTAATCCTATCATCTGTAACGAGAAGTATCTCAGGGTAGGTGTCCACCACAGAAATAAAAACTCAGAGTCCTTGTTGGAAAGGAACTTGGAGGTGAACTAGTCAAGACCCATAATATTTTAGGAAAGGAAATGACTCAGAGAGGGTAAGAGACTTGCCTAAGCCCCCAGTGATAGAACCAGCTAGAAACCAGCCCTGCAGGCTCATTCTCCAGGGCCCTTGCTCTGAAGCTCCCCATTTCCAGGGAGCAGAAACTCATGTCTGGCCTGAGGTTCCAGTCTGGAGCCCTTGTCGCCATATCTGAAACTGTGGTTTCGTCAACATTGAAAACAATGGTACCTGAGTTTGCAGTTTGTGAAGTGTCTGTCTCACATATATTATCCTTATAAGGATTCAATTAATTGGTCCAACATCTTGGCTAAAAGAATTGTGGTTAAAAGATGCATAGAAAAAAATGAAAGGGTTTTTTATTTTTTTCTAAATTAAGTGTTAAGTTTTGCCTTTAATGTGCACATACCTTTTTATGGCACTTACCCATATTCATTCTTTACATGTATTACTGCTTATAGGCTGGGAACTTCCCAAAGCAGGGTCTGTTAGGTCCTTTTATCCCCAGGACCTAACACCCTGCCTGAAACAGAAGGTGCACCATAAACGGTTAATAAACACATGAATCAAATAATAACTGTGAGATAAAGATCAGAAAGGCACCATTGGCAGCCAGCCTGGTGAGCGACAATCTCCTTATGCAGACTCAGTTTAATCCTATGTTTAAAGCGTTTAAGAGGCTCCTTACTCTCAAGTCTATTTTCATTTTTTTTAATGTTCTAACTTCTTAATATCAGGAAATTAATGTAGCAGAGGTCACTGAAATACCCCAGAGCAGCACGCTTCGTGTTTATGCCAGTAGATGATAGTTCGGACAAAGGGTGGGCTTTCCAAAGATTCCACAGCTTCCTGCGTGGCTCCTAGCACTAGCACACTTTCAGGTTCTCCTTCTTTGGGCAAGCCAGCTCTTTCTTTTCCCTGGGGCTCTGAGAAGAGCTGGCCCCACGGATCCTGCAGACACTCAAAGAACAACGTGTGCTGTCCAGAACAAACGTTTGTCTTTCCATCAGTACGGGCTCACTCTTCGGGTGCTGACATTGTGGGTTCACCCTCTGCCTGTGAACATTCCGGCTGTGTCACTTTGGACAGTTAAGAGGAGACTGATGTTGCAGCACGCTACAATACACATATTTATTCCCTAGTCTAGATTTTTCACTTTAAATGTTGGATGCCTGTCCTACACCAAAAGTTGGTCGTTGCCCCATACTCTTTCTTATCCAGGAGTGGTTTCGATCCACTGGGCTTTAAGCAAAGTAGCAAATGTCTGCTGCCCAATTGGAAGGGGAGGTGGATTTAGGAGGAGTGTAGAGTAGAAAAGTAATGTTTTCCTGTTAGCGTCTTGCCCTCAGTCCTTCCAGCTGCCTTAACAAATGCCAGGCCAAGTGCTGGTTGATTTCCTAGACCACCTGATGGGAGTGAAGATGAGGAAAGGAGGCCAGGGACCTCCCTGTTCCTGACACAGGGCCATCTTGGAAAGCCTGTGGATCAGCTTGCCAAATTTACCAAACTTGCCATCAATCCAAAGATCAGCTTCAAAATGGTAGAATTGTCACATAAAAATTAATCCCCAATAGCAACAAAGGAGGGGACATAATGCAAACCAGGGTCTAGCACGGTGACTGCAGACGGGGAAGCTGCTGTGTGGGGTACAGGAACACACAGTTGGAAGTATGCACGGTTTACATGGATTGGGAAGCACAGCTCCCAGTGGCATGCTACATTGTGGAGGGGCAACCACGCAGAGGAGAACGCCCTGCCGGCCAGTGGTCAGAGCCAACGAAAGCAGGTAGGACCACAGGAGCCAAGCTGTGGCGGGTGCTGGGGTCAGAAGCAAGTGGCCAGTTTTCCCCTGAACCTCCCAGGAGAGCCATGACCTCCATCACTTATGTGACTGACTGGAAAACACGGTGAGAACTAGTGCGGCTTCTAAAAGGCCAAGTTTTTCTTGTAGGTAATCGTCGAGAACACAGACAGGTGGGCATGAGCTTACAGTTAAGGACTCAGAAACCGTTCCTTCCTTTCGGGGCACAGGAGCTGGTGACTAAACTTACAGAAGCTCAGCCTCTGAGAAAGCCGGGGATTTAGCATGACTCCCTCCTGGATTCCAGATTTGGGGGTGAAACGAAACCAGGAACCAGGGTGGGACGTGTCTTCTCAACAGTCCTTTTGGTGAGAAAGAAGTGTCCCCCAGGGCCAGTTTGGGAAGCCAGTAGAGATAAATTTACCAAACTTGCCAACTTACCCCAAACATGTTTTTTTTTTTCAATTCTTTCTAAAGTTTATAGCAAATCATATTAAATGGGGACTATTTAACAGCTTTGGATGATTTTAATTGACCAGTTTCCATTTTGACTTTGTGGTGACATTTTAAGAACTTCTGGTGTTTTCTTAAGCTCCCTGCTGCTCTAGTTTTGGGGAGCTGTTCCAAGAGAGGGGGGGCCCTCTGTGGCAAGAGGTGGAGAAGAATGGATGCAAAGCAGGGCATGGCTGCTGCTGAGGCCTCCCCAACCCCCTTTTTACATAATGGAAATGGGCATCCAGATGGATGTTGGCAGGCAGAGCTAGCAGGGCACGTTGGTGCTGTGAGCAACCTGCACAGCCGTACCCAGCACCCACTGGATGCTGAACCCAGAGAAAGTCAGGAGGAGGAGAGCAAGAGTCGGGGAAATGGAGAGCGGGGATGTCAGGGAGAGGGGAGACTATGGGACAGAAAAAGAAGGGGGAGGTGGAGAGTCAGAGGAAGATGTAACAGAATGACAGAGGTGGGTACAGACAGATGGGGAGAGTATGACAGCCCCAGACACCCCAGAGCCCTCACATTCCCCCAGGGCCCTGCCAATCCTTCCAGTACAAATTGCTGTCGGCTTTAGAAGAGTTGAAAAAGAGACAAGTGTTTAAGAAGTCTGTAAATTTGACAGTTTGTTGTACAAATGGGCTGATTTGGTGAACGGGTTGATTTTTGGTGCACTGGCCAGTTTCGGGCAGGCAGGTGTGAAGGTGGAGTCTCACCAGACTTCTCCAGAGGTGGCTTTGTGCCCTCAGATTCAGATTATGGCCAGGTCATGGGACTGTGCCAGGGCCTCCTGACTGCAGCCCGCTGGCCTCCCTCAGCTTCAACAAATGAGTCTGCGTGGTGGGTGGTGTGTTGTCTGTGTGTGTGTGTGTGTGTGCGTGTATGTGTGTGCGTGCGTGCGCGTGTGTTTTGTGTGCGTGCAGTGCATGCGTGTATGTGCATGCGTGTGTGTATGTGTGCGTGCGTGTGTGTATGTGTGTGCGCGTGCGAGTGTGTTTTGTGTGTGTGTGCATGTGTGTGTGTATGCGTGCGTGTATGTATGGCTGTCACTCAGGCAGAGAGATAAGGAACCTGCCAGGATGCCATCAAACTACAGTACCTCCCACAATAGGTGCGAGGTTATCTGACGCCAGTGGCTGTTACGACTTAAGGATCGGCTTCTTTTTTAAAAAAATTAAAATGGGTTTTACTCTGAATCTTTCAGAGCCTTGTGTTTCAACGTCAGTGGGTGGTAAAAAGAGAAAGTGTGACTGCAGTCCATCCTGAACCTTCTCCTCTGATTGTCGTGGTTGGACGGTGTCCACCAAACCGCCTGTGCAGCGGGCCTCGCCCCCAGTGCCTGCGAATGTGGCCATATTTGGAAAAACGGTTAAGACGAGGTCCTGGTGGGTGAGGAAGTGGACCCCTCCCCCAGTATGACTGGTGTTCTTATAAGGGGACATTTGGACCGCACACAGGGAGGAGGCGTGTGAAGACTGGACGTACGCTGCCAGGGCCGGGAGAGGCCAGGAAGGGACCCTTCCCTAGGCCTTCTGAGGGCGTCCCGTCAGCACCTGGGGTCTGGCCTCCAGAGCTGTGAGATCGTTCCCTTCTGTTGTCCTCAACCACAGGTTGTGGAGCCTTGTTCCCACAGCTCTCGCAAACTCATACACTGGTGTTTCTGAAAGAAAGGGATCTCATGGCCGGCCCGCCGGGTGGATTCATTAACCAGACCTAACTAAGCAACTGGCTTCCTGTCGTTTTAAATTCTCCACTGGGTGACTCTGTAAGACGTCCCTTTTGTTTTATCTCCAGATTCTCCATGTGAGAACCTCAGTAGAGGATTTCCTTAGAAATACTTTTCATGTGGTCTAGCACTGTGCTGCGTTAATGTGCTTAATTGTATCTTTGCGGATGGTTTTGGGGGGAGAAGGCGGTATTATTAGCATCATAGCATCCAGTGGAAGTACCAGTGCTAGATTTAAGTCACTTTGCTTTTTGCTTTTTTTTTTTATGCTGCTTTCCATTCCCCAAATAATCCAGAGCACCCCAACCAGGCCCTGGCAGAATCCACTGTCACTGCTAACACTGAAAAGCCAAAACATATCCCCAGTTTTCAGGAACAAATTCAATCACTAGAATTTAATCCCGTTGTTATTTATCCCCCCGCCCCCAAAATTGTCTCAAAATCTTGATCCCTTCTACTGCTTCCCACTTGAACCTTACGAATGATGTGTGACTTGGCACAAAATTGTAAAAATTACGTAGCTCCCGTTTAACATATCAGCACAGCCCCACATTCTAGAACGTGTGCCCCACCCGAACGAGTTAGAGAACCGTGGGAAGACACTGTACTCTCCCGGGATCCTGCACGTGCCTGTTTGCTGGCCCCTGTCTCACACCAAGGGTATGGTTCCCAGGCTTCACCTGGAGTCTCTCCTGGTGCGAAAGCAGTTGATCAGAGATGGATGACGGTCACAAACTGCTGTGCCCCTCAAATGGCACAGTCACTCAGTGGGGATTGACTCATAGATGTCCAGGAATTCTATTTGACGACTCTCTGTGGCTTTAAAACAAAACAAAAAATTATTAGTCTCAGCTTAAAGACAGAACCAGTCTGGGAAGCATTTTTCTTTTCCACTGGGCACATTATCCGGTGGGACCAGACGTCAGCTTGATCCGATGCTTAAGCCAGACCCTCCTGACCATGATCAGGAGAAGACGTGAGGACCGTCATGATAAGGCTGGGGTGGGCTTTCCAATTTCAGCACCTGCGCGCACACACCCAGGTGCCGTGGGCTCTGCATATGAACCCGGTCCTGGTGGCCGAAAACTCTCCATGTCCTGTTGGTTTGTGTCATTCCAGCATGTGGGGAGTCAGCAAAGCCCGCGTCAAACATCTCAAAATATTTTTTGTGCGTTATCTCAAAATGTGTCCAGAAGCACTAAGTAGCCGTATGTACATCAGTGTGTAAAATGAGCACGAGAGGACACTGAACGCCTGATGGGCATGCCGAGTGGTCGTTTTGCATGTTTAATGAAGCCAGAGACCACTGGGCCCTGGAACAAAAAACAACAAAACCCTCTGGTCCACGGAGGCATTTCCCCGGCTTACGGCTCCCAGCTCCTAGGGGTCTCCTGCACCTGCTGACAGACAGAAAGGAACCTGGATGGTAGAGTTGCTTTTAGCTAGCTGATATGTGGCCTTTGTTGAAAATGTTTTTTATTTTATTTTAATGGGTTTATTACTGCATTTCCAGTGCTGAGTCAGACGCACGGTGACATCAGCAGCATTCTATTGTGCCATGAGGTTACTCTGGGGTCTTTTCAGACCTTCTGAGCCCAGGGCAAGCCTCAGCGTGATGCTGAGAAAAAGCAAGTGTGGCAAACAATTGTGCCTGGAAAACCTACTCACCATTAATCAGGTGCCAGGTGGTTTCCAGGGGCCTGTCTTTAGTCCTCCCTCAACCCATGTGACTTGAATGAATTGACACTTGCCCCCCAAAAATAAGTTTCTAGAGCATCACGGTGCACGCACCACAGCTGGCACCTCTGAATTGCAGGTGAGTTCAGATGCCCTGAATGGCCCTGGGGCTCTCATGGCACTTGACTGCCCTGGTCACGGTTTTTAATGATCAAAGGGATGAAAGGAAAAGGATTTAGCACAGTGTTTATGGATGTGGGTCTGCAAGCCCCAGGGCCTGGGTTCAAATCCTGGCTCCACCACTCACCAGCTGGCTGGCTCTGGGAAGGTCACTTAAAACTAAAAGCCTCAGCTTCCCCAGCTGCCACACGGACATGATAAGAATACCCACCTTTTAAGACTTTTCAAAGGATTCATAGCTTACATAGTGCCAGGCATGCTGTAAGCAAAGAATGCCAGCTGTCCTCATCTGAAGTTCACAGACACGTAAGATTCTGAGTGAGGAAAAGATGGCTATACCGCTAAAAAATAAACAGCTATTGGTATAATTGATGCTAAAGAATAATTTTATGAATTTTCTATTTATACACACAAACACACACACACACACACACACACACACACACACACACAAAATACCCTTCCAAATTTCTGTGCTTTTTTTTTTTTTTTTTTTTGGTGTTTAACATAATCCGCCTCTTGATAGATTTATACATCCCTTCCATAGTTGGACCTCATGCATACGCGAGACATCAATGTGTGGACCTTTTTCTCCCTGAGGCTTGGGAAAGCTCTCGGATGTCCCATCACACCTTCCTGTTCGTAGCCTCCAATCCCAGGTGCCGACAGTGCTTACCCAGCCGATGGTCATTTTGTTCATTTGAAATGTCAGTTGCCCACAAGCTGCAGTGAGCACAGAGAGAATGGGATATATTTAGTCCTCCGGCTTAGATATCCGATATCTCTGCACACAGCAGCCAAACATTAGAAATGCCAGGAAGGGAAGATCTGTAAGCCACAGATGTACGCGTTAGGCAGAGCCTGGGCAGTGGAGCATACGTGTACAATGGGATCGACACTGCTTAGGGATTCTCTGTTTAGGGGCCCAGCTCCCCAGGGAAAGAACACATGCATTCACCCTGCAGTCATTCAACAAATGCTGGAGCCCCTGTCACGTTCCAGGCCCTGGGACTACCACAGTAAAACACACAGACTCTTTTTTGCAATCTCATAGAGAAGACAGGCAATAAGCACACACCATGGTGTTAGGTAGTGTATTAGTTTCCCATGGCCGCTGTAACAAATCACCACCAACCTGATGGCTTAAAACATCAGAAATGTGTTCTCACACACTTCTGGAGGCCGGAAGTCACAGTTCTGTTCATGGGGCTGAAATTAAGGTGTCAGCAGCCGTGCTCCCTCCGGTGGCTTTAGAGAAGAATCGGTTTCTTGCCTCTTCCAGCTCCTGGTGGCTGCCAGAATTGCTTGGCCACGTGACTGCAATCTCTGCCTCTGTCTTCACACGGCCTACTCCTCCGTGTGCCCCATTAACTCTCCCTTTGCCTCCGTCTTGTAAGGACACTGGTGATGGTGAGCTGGGCCCACCCAGATAAGCCCAGTGAATCTTATCTCAAGTCCCTTAATTTACTCACATCTGGTACCCTACAAAGTCCTAAGTACTCCCTAAGTCTCCTGGGAATTAGGGAGTGAATACATCTCTTAGGGTGGCCGTTCTGCAGCCTGATACCGGTGGTCACAGGTGCTTTGGGGACATTTTAGTTAAAGGAAAGAGGGTGAGGTAGATGCTGTCTTGGACAGGACAGTCAGGGAGGGTCCCCCTGAGGGGACGCAGTTATACATGGGCAGAATGTCCAGGAGCCCAGCAGCCGAGTGCCCCCTCTCGGATGTATGTGTCTGACCACTGTGGACGCACGCGCAGCTCCGTGCTTGCATAGCACCTGGTGGATACTCACCGGCAGTCTCCTCCCTCCTCTCTGCCCGGAAATCAGTGTCAGCTCCTCCCTCTCTCTCCGATGTCAACCTCTCCCAACTCACCCCTTCTTGTCCACATTTAACAGCTCAAGACTCCCAACCTTAAAGAAAGTTAAAGAAAACATAAAAATTGTGTCTCTATACAGCAGGCAGCCTACGTTTCTCATCTCCTCAGCATTCGAACTTCTGGAGAGAATTACCTGAAGACACCCTCCCCCCACCTTCCTGCTGCTGTCTCCCCCCACCATCTGTCCCTACCTGAGGCCACCTGCCTCCTCCCTCAGGGAGCCATGGGGACCTCCTTCTTCCTCGATCATTCTTTTGACCTGCATTCTTGCCCCATCACTTGTTATGTCCTTACAGAGCTTGCAGAGGTCCTCACTGCCTCAATGCCCCCAGCTAATCTTATCTCAAGGCCCCTCTCCCCGTCCGGTTCTCCAATTACAGGTTTGATGCGGCCCACTTTTCTTTCCATCCTCTGCTCATTTCCTTGGCTTCCGTGACACTATCCTCTGCTGGTTTTTCTTCTTTCTGGATTATTCCTTCACACGCTCTTAGGTGGAAGGTCGCTCTTCCTCACTCCAAGAGCACCTCAGACCTCTCTCCTAGCCACCTGCCCGTCTCCCTCTTGACACCCTCTCTCTGCAGGGCCTGGATGAGGACACGATCACTCTTTCCCACGTGAGTGGCCATCTCCTCCTGGCCCATCAGACTGTGTCCATTGAGGGCGTTCTGCTGGTCCCCAGCTTCCTGAGATAAGCCTTGTCTGGAAGGGACTAGGTTGAAGGCTGCTGGAAAGAGGAGAGGGTGACGGAGTGACCTGTAGACATCAGGCCTAGGATCGCTGAGTGCCTCTGTCACACCTTGCCTGCCAGAGCCCTTGAGGTCAGGAGGAAAAGAGGTGGAAGCCACTGCAGAGTTTACGGAGAAGATATTTGGTATTTAAAACCTTTTAGTCCTAAAGCTTCAGAATTGCAGATCAGAGGGCCCCTCCCGGATGAGAAAGAAAGCAAAAAAGCGGGATGTGAGAGAAGGAAGCAGTCAGACACATCCACCCCGCATCAGGTTATTTGTCTGTGACACACTGAGATAATCCCTTCCCGCGAGGTTCAGCTCGTCTTAAAATACATTTTATGCTGTTCACTTGAGATACGTCCTCAGAAAGCACAAATCCCAAAGATATAAGCAGGAACTCCACTCTGCCTTGTCCCCTCCCCCCAGAGCTGGCGCCACCTTGGAAAGACATCGAGGTGACTGAAAAGGTCTGTATTTATAGTGCCCCTGATCCCTGCCAGCGCCAGGCCCGGCCACCTGCTCCTCTCAAGGTCTGACTGGGCTGTCTACGGCGCTGCTGACAGAAAGAGGCAGAGTCTCAGGGAACAAACACACCCTGCCTAGAGTCGCAGGCATGGAGTCTGGCCGGCCCCACACGGCCTGTCACAGCCTCAGTTTCCCCAGTTAGGAGACCTTTTTTCTTCATTTAAGGGCCAGTTTTGCATCTTGCAGCTCAGGCTGAGCCCCTCCAGTCCCACCTGCCTCCTCTCCACATGCAGCGGATAAGGTCTCAAATGCTCTGGTCAGCGTATTCTCTGTTGCTGCTTCATGGGATAGCGTATTTCACTATCCCATGAGCAGGTCAGGGATTTCTTTTTCTTAGTGGTGTCCCATCACCCGGAGCTGTACCTCAGTAAAAGCATGTCAGTCCTGAGAGCTTCGGTTGTGTGCTAGAAAGCTGCAGAATCCTAGCTGATCAATGTAAAAGCCTCTATCCCACAGGACCTCGTCCAGTCGGCTGTTTTCAGAGTTAAAAGTTGGGTTTGTGAGAATGACCCAGCCTCAATTTCCTGTTGCTTAACCTCCTCTCCAGCTGTCACTCAGCCGTCTAGGGCAGTGGTTACCACAGGCCTCATTCCAGCCGTGGTGCCATGCCGACCTTGTGTCTCCAACAAGGACAGCCTGTTTAAGGCTTTGTTTCTGCTGAGCGGCCCCACCCCCGCACCCCGAGACTGCCTTCTCATTGTTCACATTATCCAGGAGAAGAAAATGACTCTCTTGGGCTCGAGGAAAGGGACAAAAAGAGCCAAAGGTAAATAAACAGAATTCAAAACTTTCTCATCGGGCATCCCCTGGGAGCGTACTGTGTACCAGCTGGCCCTTTGGTCACCTTTACACATCCCAGAAATACGGAAGGAGCAAGGCTTCCGAGTCCCCAAGGCCTGAGTTGAAATCCTCGCCCCACCCTTTACCAGAAGGGTGACCTGGGCAAGTCACACAGTACCTCTAGGTCTGGGTGTCCCGATTCTGGGCTTGTCATGCAGATTAAATGAAGTAACCTATGGGACGCTCTTGGTGTATAATAACTGGTAAGGGTTAGTTCCTTCCCACTGAACCTCTGCCCATATTTCCCTTTAAAGCTTCAATAGTCCAGCATTCACTTTTCAAATCTCTATTCATTGTAGATTTGAGGGGCTGACTGGTTTGTTTGGGAGAGCTCAGAGGAGATGTGAAACAACTAAGACTGGTCCCCAAAACTACAATGACAGTACAGATCCACAATGCATTCTTAAAACAATTAGCAAATGAACGAGCATACTGCGGTGTTGTGAGCAGGTTCGATTTTTTTTTTCTTAATTTAATTGTGGTAAAATACACCTGACATAAAACTTAAGCACCTGAACCATTTCTCAGTGTACAGCTCAGTAATTCACATTGTTGTGCTACCATCACCACCATCCATCTGCCGAGCTCTTTTCACAACGCAAAACTGAAACTTTAGACCCATTAAACAGCACCTCCCCACCCATCCTGTTAGTTCCAGTTTGACTATTAACAGTCAAGGAAAAGTAAAGGCTAACACTCAGCCTCCTTGTGAAGAGCGGCGCGGATCCGAGCAACCTAAAGAACTCAGCTGGGGTTGGAACTTTCTACATATTCTTCAAATCTGGTGAGAATAGGAATGAATTAAACATTCTATAGGTAGATGGAATGGGCGGGGGTTTGACAACCGGAGCGCCCTCTGCAGGCTTGGTGCATGGCGCCCCCTGCTGTTTGAAATCTATTGTTGCTTTAAATTAATACTTGGCTTTACTAAGAATTGGGCGTCGTCTTAGATCAGGAAATAGCACTGAGTGTTCTAAGGCAGTGTGTGTATTTGGCGGTTTCACTAAATCTACATGATGGTAGGAGCAATTTAGTTTCCATATTCTTTAAAAATAGCTGTTTTTAAATTACATCTGAAAATGTTGATATTTTTTACCATTAGATGTGCTATAACAGTTAGTGGTTGCATCAACTCCCTTGTGAAAGTATTATATTCCGGAAAGATAATAGTGTAACAATAGTTATGACTGTCGCCAAGCCACATGGAGAATACTAGGTAGTACTACATAAACATTCTGGAACATGCTTATCCAAGCTCCCTAGCTTAACCGAAAACCAAGCTGTTTCTCTCAGTAATAGGTGGAGTTTACTCCATCTGTTTCTGCCTGATAAAAGTTTTGCTAGCCTGACCTGACATAAAAAGTCCCCCACCTTTCCTCTCCGTATGGTATTGTAATACTCTGATTTTCCTCAGAAGGTTTTCCCTACCTCTGACTTTCTCCTATACAGAAGGGTCCCTCTTCCTTCACCCTCTCACAGTCTGTCCTTTGGTTTTCCTGCTGCCCAAGTGGCTTTTCACCGACCCCACCCCCCACCGCCCCACAGCTCTGTAGGACAATGGCCCTGTTCCCTCTGGTGATTACTACAAGCTCCCTCCCTGTCACCCTCTTTAATGCTGCTCCCCAGAAAGTGGGCCATTTTCACACGTCATAGAGGCTTTAGTAGGCATTTCCACTCTAGCGAAATGGCTTTGTTTTTTTCTTCAAAATTGGGACTCACCCTGGTTCTAAGAGTCATCCTAATGGAATGCAGTGTCATTCCACTGGGGATGTGGTGACTTCTCATGAACTCTCACTGTTAGCAGTAGGAAGACTCTTAGAAACGACCCCACCCTTCAGGTAGTGGTCAGCAAATGAGAGTGAGAAACCTTGGAGAGGACAGGCCAGAAGGGTCCCCAGAGAGCAGCCAGGCCTCCAGCCTGAAGGCAGAGAGCAGTGCTCACGTCACATCGCATCAGACCTCCAAATTGGACCATTTCTTACCTCCCTCTGGTCCAAGGTCATCTCCCCTGGATTGTTACATTAGCCCCCTGCCAGGGTGCCCTGCTTCTGCCCTGGCTCCCCACTGTCTGCTCTCACAGCGCTGGGCAGCCTGACAAAAATGACAATCTGATTACGTCACTCCTCCACTCACAACCCCCTGTGGCTCCCAGCTCTCTGGGAATGAAAGCTGGTGTCATGACCGTCACCCACAAAACCTGTAATGAATTCCCCCACTTCACCCCACCCCATCCCACCTCACCCCTGCAAAGTGCATACAGCCCATGCAATTAAATGCTAAGAATCAAAAGGCCAAATGGCATTCCTTGGGTCTACATCAGCTCTCTCTCTCTGAAAACTCAAGCAAAATAGGAATGTGTGTTATCTGATAGTGTCCTGCCTTGTTTGGGCCCCTCCACCCCAAGTAAATCAAATCAGTGTGCTTTCTGCTTGGAGTGACCCGGGGTGCAATTGCCCAAGACGCTGGCTGTGATAACCCAGCTGCCAGCCACCCTCTGATAGCTGCCCCTCCCTCTAAATCAAGACTTCTCTCATCCCTGTCTTAAGTACATGTTAAGATTGACAGCTACAGGGGTCCCTTTTATTTTAAAATGCTTTTCTCACAAAGAAAAAGGAATACATGTTCTTTGTGGAAAACAGGGAAAAGTAACAAAGAGGAAAATAAAATCAATCTTAATCTTACCACCTACAGATGACTTCACTGATAGCATTGTATTACTATCCCAGGAACCCTTTGGCGATAATGATAGTTAAGATCGATTGATCACACTCACTGTGCCCAGCACTGGTGAAGCATTCTGTGAAGATCACAGGGCCCAGACGTGCTGGTGGTCTGGTTGTCTGAGATGCGCTAAGGAGCTGGCACCGGAATGTAAATCAACTCATTCACCAGACACACAGTGCAGAGCCGGGCTGTAACCACCTCTTTGTACACGGTACTGTTGAGGGTAAACCACTGGTTTACCCAGTGGAGACTTAAACCCAATGAAACTTCTGTTGAACCTTTCTTTCTAAGTAAAAGCTCCAAATAAAAATGATGCCTACGGCCAGCTATTTTAATTCAAAACAGCTGCATGTATTTGACTTGTTCTAACTGCAGGGGACAAGAACCCCTGACTTACTACTAATCCTGATTATAAAGGGTAATGGACACCGCTTTGTGAGTTCTTCAAAGCATGGTCAACAGCTTCTGGAAACTAGGTCGAAACCAGAGCTCTTAGCAATATCCCTTTTTGGCATGGAATCCTTTTAGTATGTGCAGAAATGGCTGTGCTACTGTGCTAAGCTTGTATGTTCTGAGTTCAAATGCTGATGGAGACAACTGGCTTCTTCAAATCCCAACCCAAAATTCTCAGGAAAGAGTCTCAGATTGTGCCAGGGCAGGTCAGGGACCGACTCTGTGTGCGAGGATGCAGGTCTTGGGAAAGAGGCGCCTTCTGTGGTGCTAGTTGACTCGCCGTGGAACACCTCAGACCAGGGGTGTTACTTCTGTAAGGCTAAGGGTGTCCTTCATCCTCTATGCACACTATACCCCTACGTGGGGATCTGAATTGATGGTAAAACTCTGTCATAACTTAGCTCATTGTTATAGGGATTTAGAAATGAAAGGTTAAATACTGCCCCCAACACAGAACAACTACATACAGATAAAGCCTGCTTAATGGATTGCCTCTAATGAAAATGTTAAACATTATGCATTGATCTGCCCAACCAAACCATCCTTAGAAATGTGACCGTGACATATACACTAACGGAAACTGTGTTAAGACTGTGAATAAAAGGGCTGCGGCCCAATGGGGGTCAGTTTCCAAAGAGGCTACTACAACGAAAGAAAAGAGAATGCCACTGGTCATGAAGGTAGAAGTTCTGTCTGGCATGGACTACACACAATGGGAGATAAAGTGTATCTTAAAATATGAATAAGTATTTCAAAGTTCTAAAGTAGAAATTTCATGGTCAGTGCCTGTCCTGAGAAAAAGAATCAGTCTTTCAAATAAAAGAGGAGTGGCTTTTGGGTCTCCTGTTTCAATAATCTTTTGTTTTAGAATTATTGTAGCTTTGCAGAAGCATTGTAAACACAGCACAGAGTCTCACATACCCTTCACCCTCACTCATTTATCATATCTGAGGAGCCAGCACTGGTACATTAGTACAAACTAAACGCCATCGTTTATCCAGATTTCACTAGCTTTTTCCTCATGTCCTTCTGTTCTGTCCCATCCATATGACCGTCTTGTCTCCTTTGCCTCCTCTGATCTGTGAGAGTTTCTTAGACTTTGCTTGTTTCTGTGCCCTTTGCCAGTTTTAACGAATACTGGCTGGTTCGGTGTTGTGTAGAATGTGCCCTAATTTGGGTTCATCTGTGGTGTTTCTCATGGTTAGATGAGGCTTATGGATTTGGGGGAGGAAGACCATGTGGGTAAGTGCCATCCTCATCACATCTTATCAAGAGTACATGCTATGAACATGACTTACACTGCTGATGTTGACCTTGGTCACCTGGCCGAGATCATTTTTGCCAGGTCTCTCCACTGTTAAAGTTTCTTTTGCACCCGTTTCCATGCTATACTCTCCTTGGAAAGAAGTTACTGTGGACAGCCTGGGTGGGGAGGTAGGTTCCACCTCCCTGAGGGCTGGGGTATCTACATAACTCAGTTGAAATTCTGCGCAGGAGATTTGTCCCTATTTGTTTACTCATGCCAATATGGACTTGTGGGTATTTATTGTAGACTGTGGGTCATAATTCAATACTACATTATTTGTTGCTCAAATTGTTCCACCTTTGGCCATTGGGAGCTCTTTCTGCTGGTGTCTCATGTCATTTGACATGTTATTCCAGGCTGATCATCTTGTATATTTCCAGCCCTAGCCCTAGAATGAGCCATTTCTCTAAGAAGCCCTGGTTCCTTTTATTGGAGAATAAATAGAAAAACCAAGAGCTGGGCACTGAGTGGGTTGTTCCATTTTGCTGGCCGCTTCCTAATGAGATAATATTGACAGCAAGCTCTGCAACAGAAAATCTAGCCCTGCTCTAAGGAACAAATCATGTCCATTGTCAGTAGTTTATTAGGTTTGTGTTCTGGTTTGGCAAAGTCAACGTCATTAGGCTCCGCAAATATTTGAGGAACACAACATGTCATGGTCAGCTGGGAGGGCATGTTCTGAGTCGAGACAACTCTGGGTGAACTCATTAGAATGACACTTTTCCTGAAATATTCTTTGTTAGTTTAACTTCTAAAAGCTTCTTGTTTTCTGAAACAGACTGTTTAAATTGGGTCTGATTACTGTGCTAGGGCTCACTCCTTTCCTTAGGGGAAGTTGACCTGCAGGTAGGCATTGCAGCTTTTCACCCACACCATGCCTACTGGGCAATCCAGGAAACAGGCATTTTTTAGGAACTTACTGGAAGGCTAGAAGCATTGCTACACTGGAAGTACGGCAGAAACAAAGGGTGGAATTCAGAGACTTCAGGGAGAAAAAGAAAGGAAACTTCTACATGATACACGCAGTTTCTTCCCTTGAAAGATAATACTTACCTGTGATGGCTCAAGCCCCAGCCCAGCCTGACGGCTTTCAGTTCCATTGTTCTAGAAGGCCTAACCTACCCCCTTGGTGAGCCTGGTTGAAAACTCGGAAGAAGCACCTCAGTGGCCTGTGGCCTTGATAGGGGCTTTTAGGGCATGTTTGGCACAGATGGATATCACATAGTGAACAGAGTGGTTTATTAGTGGTGCCAAGTTAAATCATACTGTGAAATTTTGAAAATGAAATATCAAGCCACACTCCTGGGAAGCTCTACTGGAGATCCGTTAAACCTTAATGTTTCATTCTCAAGGGACCAGAAGTGGGGTCACCCATCCCGGTTACAAATACTCAAGTGATTCGGCCCTGGTCACTATCGTTGTGTCCTCGTGTCAGACCCCCTCCAGGGGTTCCTGATCGTCTCCTCCAAGGCAGGAAAAAGCCATGTGGAGAAGCCAGAGGGGGGAATTGCCTGGCTGTGCCCCGGACCCGTGCTTGCACGGTCTTCTCTGACATACACCCTCCTTTTCCTTTGCTTTGCTGCAACTTACAAGCCACTTGACAGTGATTTTGCAAAGCACAGAGATTGCAACATAAGGCATTATCTCACCTTCAGGTCATTGCTGGCTAAAAAACAAATACAGCATTACAGGGATTGTCCTGGACGCTTTCATTTTCAGCAGAATGTGGTCTAGGTGTCTCCAACCGTTGAGGAAACACAAGATGGTTACCCTTCCATAGGTCCTAAGGCACAAATCAGGTGCAGACTTGGGGCGGTGGTCACTTACCTTAATTATTTACAGCTTTACTGCTATGGACAAGCTTGTCAGAGAAATGAATTATGTCTCAGTGCTGTGCTCAGTGTCCTTGTGAAGTTGTGGTGTGAAATTGCCACCATGCCTGGGCTGTAGGTGTGTGATATCACACCCTTTCAGGCTGGCGGCTTTGCAGTGGGACAAACGATAGTACTTCCGTCATGTTTGAAAACCAGTGGGATATACTTCCCAGGTGCTGAAAAACCCATGACAGAATAAAAGCTCCATTGCATTTATAAAGTGAAGCGTATTTATAACAGATCCCCCCAGGTACTTTTAAAACTGTTTCAACCTGACATAGTAAATAGAACCAGCCTGATTCCATGAAACTTAATTTACCCAAAGCCTAAAGGGTGTTATAGTCTAAAATTTCAGTGCTCTGTTTTTACACAACTGTAATTCATTTTATTTTAGGGAAGAATCTCTTGCATCTTAAGAAAGGGAGAGAAACAGGTGATGGAACGGGCCTGGTTGTAGCTCCAATCTCCCCTGTCGGTCTCCCACTTGCCCCTCTGTTTCCCAAAGTTCCCAGTTTCGAGGCTGTTGTCTGTTCTCTTAACCAGACTTTAAAAAGTTTCCAGGCCTATAATTACCCTAAGCATTACTATTTCCTTTCTCACTAAGTGTGCTGATGCAGTGTGGTTCTGCATACACCCAGCTGCTTTCCGGTCACTTTGTATTATTTGGCTAAGCTGTAGAAATTGCATTAGTAAGCATGTCCTCTCTGCGCGGACTGAGCAGCTAAGTGGTCGTTAAGCTTTCCATGATGGCACACTGGTCGCCCTCACTGGACCAGTTACCCACTCAGATGTGTCCACGTCTGCCTTGCTGCCCAGGTCCCTTTGGGCAGATGTGGCCGACGGACTGGGGCCTGTGTTGGCAGGTGACAGTAAAGTATGCAGTGGCTGGAGGACTGGTGTGCCCGCCAGTGCTGGGCGCGTCGGCCCTCTCCCTGAGCTCCTTGGGACGTGGAATGCCCGACGTTCTCGTTTCACTTATTTGTGCCTTGTCCTGACATCCTTGCTGTCTCCCCCGCCCCCAGCTCTGTTTTGTGATGTTCTGGACGCCCAACGTTTCCGAGAAGATTCTGATAGACATCATCGGCGTGGACTTTGCCTTTGCAGAGCTCTGCGTCATTCCTTTGCGCATCTTCTCCTTCTTCCCAGTGCCAGGTAAAGAAAACCAGAACGAAAGTCCAATTCCTCCTGACCCTCCTGCCCGAGTCAGTCGTCTCTCGTTGGAAATGTTTGCAATCATGTCCCAAACAAAAATGTAAAATTGCGCAGTGGGTGGCAAAGATGCAAAGACATTCTCTGGGAGGTGGAAAGCTCAAGAAATGAATCAGACAGGAATCATTTGTGTTTTAAAGGGCAGTGGTTGTAAACACAGTAAAAAAGAAAGACCCAACGGGATAGTGTGAGAAGTCTGGGAGGAGAGAACTGCTCCGTATCCTGATTGGGTGGTAGTTACATCTATGCCTGTTCTCAAATGCTTAGAACTATACGCTCAAAAGTCAGTTTTTCGATGTCTTCATTTAAGAACTAAAATGGACAAAAAGAAGGTAGACTGCTAAAACCTGGAGATGTACAAAGAATGAGAGCAACTGCCGGAGATAAGAATCTAGGGACAGAAGTGAGGCCAGTTGGCACATGGCCAGAAAGGAAAAGCCTACGCCAAAGTATAAGCCAGCTTGGGAATTCCCAAACCCACAGAGTAGGATGAGGTATGCCATAAAGAATGAGGTAGTTTTTCATTAAATGAGAAAAGCGGTTGCAGGATGGCTGACTATACGACCTTTTCTATAACAGATATATGACGCATGTGTCTATGTATGTCTGTACGGAACATGTTTTGGGTCAGTGTATGCATGTCTACATATTCTTTCTAGAAGTAACTCACCAAGCTGCTCACAGTGGTTGCCTCTGGGAAGCAGGACCAGGGCCCAGGGGTCAGGACTGGGAGGAAGACCTTTGTACTATATTATTCCCTTTCACACCGAGTGCGTGTCGTTACCTGTTAAAATTTTTATTGCCCAAAAATTCCACCTACATCATTGAGCTGCTACGCCAGAATTTGAAGAGCCACAATTAGGTTTAGAAATGGGCCATAGAGTAGTCAAGGTCAGGGCCAGTGGTGCATCCGCCAGCCCTGTGCTGTCCCTGAGTCAGGCCACAGCTGGCCCTGCTCTTAGCCGCCAAGCATTCCTGGAGGCTGGGCCTCTCGGGTGTCAACTTCCCGGCTGTGGCAGAAATGGAGGCACAAAAAGAGCACAGACTTGGAGTGGTGTGTGGTCTTGGTCAGGGCCACCTGGGGGAGACAGGCTTTGGAAGGTGACGCCACCTAGAGGAGATTGCACTCGCTGGAGATTAAGGCACTTGCCATCACTCCCCAGTCTCTACTCAAGTTGGAGCTGCAAGTCCCAGAGAACTCCAGCTAGGATGGGCTGGGACTCACCTGTAGTCTCCTCTTGACTCCACTTCCTCACCTGTCAGACTAAGGGCTTCCAGACAGCCATCAGCCTCCACCTGTCCTTTTAGGTTTAGGACAACCAGGTTAGCATTCCACTGGGGGCCCTCACGCTTGCCCTCGACCAAATCCAAGTATGTGTCTGTGCCTCTGAAATACACAGCTCCGCCCATTACACCAGGAAAACATCTCCAGATGGAGCCTGGACGTGAGTTTTCACCCCAGGCATGAACACTTTCTTCCCCTTCAAAAGGTCTTTGCCACCCCACAAGGATAAAGGACTAGGCCTGACGCCTCCTTAAACCCCTTCCAGGGTCAGATCAAATCTAGACCTTCAGGGCCCTTCTTCCCAATAAGGGGTGCGCCCTCCACAAGCAGACTCAGTCTGTATCACTGGTACCCTCCTTCATGCTCAGGCCCGGCGCCCTGCCCTCCTGCACTCACGTCTGGATGGCGAGAGGGGTGAGGTCTTTGTGAAGGATTGGCCTGTCAGACAGACAGGGAGCTACTGGGGGAAGGCAGATGGGGATGACCACAGTGGTCAGAGGTGTGGAGGGAACACGGGCACCGGGCGAGAGCAGCACCCTTCCTTCCCCGAGGCCTCCGGTCTCCACGCCGCCCCAGACTCAGTGGGGAAGGTTTTTGGTCCAGCTTTCCTCCTCACCCACAATCAAACTGGATCACTGTCAAGTTGCCTCTTTTCTCTTGAGTTTTCTAGAGAGGAATGATCAGAGTTTGAGGCTGGGGTGGAGTTGGGGCTGGAGGTGGCAGGAGTGGACAGGACCATCCAAGGAGCAGGCTGGGCCCCGCGGGGCATCCTGCTGGGTTCCTTCCAATGGAGGAAGGAAGCTGCCCGCAGCAGCCCGCTGCCTTGACGCTAAGGGCTGTGATGAGGCAGGCGCCGAGGCAGGGACAGGGCTGCCCAGGCCCAGAGCAGGCATCAGGAACCCGGCAGGAAGGGGATGTGACTTGCCCAGGGCAAAGGAAGGCCTGGGTCTCAACCCGCTGCCCGGGCACCGTGTAGGTGCTGCCGGAAGCTGGACGCTAGAGGGTGCAGGACTTGGAGAAGCAGGCCGTGGTTGACAAGTCCTCTGCTCTCCCCTCAGTCACCGTGAGGGCCCATTTCACCGGGTGGCTGATGACACTGAAGAAGACCTTTGTGCTGGCTCCCAGCTCCGTGCTGAGGATCATCGTCCTCATCACCAGCCTCGTGGTCCTGCCCTACCTGGGGTATGTCGTCGGGGCCGTGGGGCTGTGGGTCCTTCTGCCGCTTAGTGCTCTGTCCGGAGGCCTCCCCCTGCCTTTTCACGGGACATCCCCAAGCACCTCTAGAATTCAAGATGCAGAGCCTGGGCTCTCATAGGAGGCTGTTGCCATCCATCCTAGAAAAGTACTGTCGGGGTCAGGCCCCCCCACGGTAATCCCTGAGCACCCGCTGTGGCCCCCATCTCCTGGGGTGCGGTGGTAGTCATTCCCTTCAACTTGGAAACTCGCACTGTGTGAGAGGAGGCTGGGAGGGGCTGCAGGCTCACGAGTGAGGGGAAGTGGCCTGAACAACGGACGCTGAGCTGCGACCTAGTGGGGAGTGGGAGATGGCTCTGCCTGGTGTCCAGGTCACCTCCCCACAAAAGTAAACCATTTATTAAGTGCAGATCTCGAATGCGATTGTCTGGTCCCTCTTTTGTCTACACCCTTCCTGGGTCTTGGCTGGGTTTTGACTCGGTGTGTGCCTCAACTGGGCTTTAATGACAAATGGTCTTTGGGTTCTTATCCCCAGGGTACACGGAGCCACCCTGGGCGTGGGCTCCCTCCTCGCAGGGTTTGTGGGAGAATCCACCATGGTCGCCATAGCAGCCTGCTACGTCTATCGGAAACAGGTGAGATATAGCGACTGACGTGCACCTGCCGTGACTGCAATGCCTCCTCCCAGGTGTAGGGAGACCTGAGTGGGTCCCCACCACCCACAGTGGTGGGGACACCTCACCTTCATCCTGTACTTCAGCTGGGCCCACACTGCCCACCAGGACCCCAGGGACCCTCTGCATGTGAGCAGCCCTCACCACCAGAGTTGCTCAGGCCTCGGTCAGGTCTGCTAATGAGGGGACACCTTCTTACGTTCTTATGGAAGTCATTCATTCCTCACGCCCACCTTGCTTCAGAAGGCAGCCGTACTTCTCAGGAGGGGCAACTAAAAGAATTGGGGTCTACAACCCTGCCTCCTACTATTGCCTCTAGGGAGTTAAATGATGTAGAAACTAAATAATGGTTTTGACCAACCAAGAAAATCCTGGAAAGGTGATTTCCCTGGCAACCAAGTCCTCCCCCTAAGTTCTTATAAACTCAGCCTTGCTCACTAAGGAAGGACCAGCCTAGAAAATGTGTGCTCAGGATGCCGTCTCTCATGCTTTGCCCTCTTCAATCCAGCTCCCACCCACTGCAGGAAGTGCTTCCTGACTCCCACCACCAACACCGCACGCACACACACACACACACACACACACACACACACAAACACACATACACAGTATTTACATACTCTGAACCTATTACTAGCACAGGATTAGTTTATACTGCAGCGTAAAATTAGTGTCTCTAATTATTTTGGGGGTATATTTCTTTCCTTTCAAAAGTTATGAATACTCAGGGAGCGGGTACCCCATATTACATTATTCATTCAACAGAGAAGGGACAAGATTAAGCAGGGAGTGGATGGAGGTAAGAGAGAGGAGAAGGGGTCCAGGGCTAGACCCCTGGGGTACACTAGTGTGGGCTCCCCCAGCCATGGGAGCCGGGTGGTGACAACTGAAATTCGTGGAGACCAAGGTCGGGGTTTTACCTGGCAAATATGATTAAGAAAAGAGGGGCAAGGGAATGATTATAATTACTGAGCATTTCATTTAAGCTGATGGAAGAGGGGAGAGGGGACAGAGGGGGCAGGGTCCTGGAGGGAGGGGCCACACCGCAGCGTTGGCCTGTGGGTGGTGCTGAAGGTGTTGGTAGTGACAGGGTCTCCGCTGAGCCCATGAGCTCTGATCTCCACAGGAAAAGGGGTCAAGGCATTGAGAGGCCATTTACTGCCGGACAGGCAGCACGTCAGTGCAGCCACCGGGAATTAGGCTGCGGGCAGGGCCGGAGACCATGACAGCAAACCTGGGACTGGCCCAGAGGGAGGACTACTCCAGTCACAGCAGGCCCCACGCTCATCTGCAGGAAAAGGGGGCTGCAGGGGTGGGGGGAAGGGCTGCAGGGAAGTGGCATCCTCACGTGCAGGCAGGTTTCCATGAACGAAGGAGCAGCCTGGGTGAGGTCACCCAACCATTAACAAGCTCCAAGTCTGAGCTCCTGGTGGCCTCCCCCCACCACCCCCGCTCTTGGCTCTGCTATGTGTCCCTATCACAGCCCCCGCTGATGTGTCTTCTTTGGTCTAGAAAAAGAAGATGGAGAACGAGTCGGCCGCCGAGGGGGAAGACTCGGCCATGACGGACATACCCCCGGCAGAGGAGGGGGCAGACATTGTGGAAATGCGAGAGGAGAATGAATAAGGCCCGGGACGCACGGCACTGCAAGGACAGTGGTGATGGGACTTCAGTGTCATCTCCTCTCCCATTGCGTTTTCTGTTTGGGTTTTGGTAACGAAAGAGGCCTTGATTTAAAGGTTTCATGTAAAAACTCTCTGGCATACTGGGTATGCCCACACTCAGGCGGGGACCTAGAGATGGTCTCTGCCATGGCTTTGTACAAACCAACAAAACAATTGACTTCATGCCCCCGCTTCATGAAAACCCAGAAGTCCTAGCTGCCTCGTTGTCCAAGCGGTCCCCTCCTCTCGCCTCCCTGTACAATCTCCACTTGGAACCAAAGGACTGCAGCTGTGCCATCCATCGCTTCTCGGCCACCACTGCCCAGCTGGCCACAGACTTCACCCTGTCCCTTTGCATCTCTCTTAAGAATCCACAGGTTACAACGGGGCTTTCTTTGATTGGCTTCGCAGTGACATGGCTGTGTGACCCCGGTGGCCTCCCACTGTGGAGTCAACTGTCTGCTGCACATGTGCAGAGGCTCAGCGACCGGCTGCAGCCCGCAGTGGCCGTGCTCACTGAGGAATGATCTACGAAGGCGTTGGGTGGACGGATGGAAATGATGTCCTCTAGGAAGGTTTGGGAGCCACGGGAACAGCCAACGGACGCAACGGGACACTCGCGTTTCACCTTTCCCCCTGCATCTGAGTGAGCTCCCGCCTGCCCCGCCGTGTACATACCTGAGCTAACTCTTTCAAGTTGTCACAGAAGCGCATCTTCAAATGTCAGCATCCTTCCCCACGTCTTTCCCTGAAGCCTTGCTTTTCACTCACCTTTCCTGAAGATGGCACTAGAGCAAGGGAAATGGAGCATTCTAACTTTACATTTTAGTTTTTTTAAGTGAACTGAAGCTTTAAGTCATAATCTAGCATTCTAATGCCAGGTTGCCATATCGTAATCTTTGAAGTAGATTTATTACCTGGTTCTGCCACTCTCAGTCATAACCATGCGGTACCGGTAATCCCAGGTATACTCCCCTCTCACGCCACAAGAGAAAAAAGCAAGACATTTTATAAACAATATCAGAGTCACTATGTGATATTCCCTGAGACGACACATTTGAAAACCATTTAGTGCAGTATATTTTTCTAAGTTTTGGAAAGCGGGTTTTTCTTTTAAAAAAAAAAAATTATGGACACAGTTCAGCAAATTCTTGATTTCGTTGAAATTCCTAGACTGAAAGAACCTAAACACAAAAGTATTTTAAAGATATAAATATATACTGTATATGTTATGTAATTTATTTTAGGCTATAATACATTTCCTATTTTCGCATTTTCAATAAAATGTCTCTAATACAATATGGTGATTGCTTGTGTGTTGACATACCTGCAGTTGAAAAGAACTATCGATGAATATTGTATCTTACTTTCAGCAGTTTTACAGTCTGTCTTTTGTACATAAATGTAAGGATCAGTAAATGACAGACTATTTTTTATCATGGATAATGGGTATAAATGGGTCAGCTGGTGTACACAATAATGGGAATGGAAGTATATGCTAGAAGGGCAAGCAAGAAAGAAAAAGGCAAGCCTTTTGTGTTCATTGTTTTCAGTGCTGTATAATCCTATTGTTCCTCATAGGAAAAAAGAATGTAAGGGCATCAAGTCAACCGTGAGCAAAACAGGGCTGTATTCACATTTCGGGACACCCAGTGACCCTCGGGGGTGCACACCAGGGATGGGGGACAAATCCTGTGTGTGTGTGTGTGTGTGTGTGTGTGTGTGTGTGTGTGTGTTGAAAATTAAGATAAATAGCTTTAGGAGTGGTTTCAGGAACAGATCTGAGAAAATGGGGGGAAAATCTAATTGTATCAGCTTTTTTTAAAGTACATGACTAGAAAATGAAGAAACAGCAGTATTTTTTTTAACACATGTTGACTATTTTGTGCTGTGGGGTTGGAGCTTAAAGATCAAACTGAAAAAGCCAATTCTTTCAATCAGGGAAAGAAACTCATTAGGCAACTACAACATGTTATTATAACTACAGATGCCCGTTCGGTGATAAAAGTTCACAGACTATAGTATTTTGGTAGAATTTTGGAGAACACAGGAAGCAACCCCCAGACCCAAGCCATAACGCAGCTGTGCTTGTGCAGGACGTTTCCAAGAAGTACCCGACCCCTTGCACACTTCCCTCAGGCTGCTTACATCACAGCCACACACACACACACACACCTTAACTTCTAAAGCAAAATCTCTTGCTGGCAGATTCTTCAGCATCTGTTCTAACCAGCGTGTGTGGGAAAGGAGGTCAAACCCGAGAAGTGGGGAAAGCTTCTTCCCACTTTTCAGCGTAAGGAGGGGTCCTCCTTAGACTTGCTGACCAAAGACATGTTCCCCCAACACAGGTTGGTTTGTTTGTGTCATTATTTTTATTGCAAGTCGCTCAGCTGATACATATATTTGGAAGGCCACCATGCCCGCGAGGGTCCCATGTCCAGGACCGTGGAAAGACTGGGCGTGACTTTCTCAATGTGGAGGAACTGCTTATAGACAAATAGACTCCAAAAACGGTAGGAGCATAAAGGCGTTTTTAATTGAAAGACTGAGAAGTGAATTGGCGCAGCTGAAAGCAGTCTTTCTACTGACACTGAGGGTTTTCTCAGCACAAGCCCAGGTCTGAGCAGCTTCTTTTGTGGCCTCTGTTTTTTTGAGGGGTGTCATGCAGGGTCTCAGCTCCCGCTCCCCACATAAGAATGCAGGACATGGTGAGGCCAAAAAGGAACACCCACGGAGCCATAGATAGGGGAGTCATACCACCATATTCTTGCTGGTGGCTGGGCTGGAGACACAGGAAGCAGGAGCCACACTATCCGCAACCTGCCGTCCACTTGTCTCTGCTACCCAACCTCACTTACTCAGTGCAATCCGCTGTGCTAGCTGCAATCCACTCTTGCTAGCTCAGCCACCATCTTCTTGCTAGCCCCCATTTGCTGCTAGCGTAGCCATGGCAGTTATATTAGTGGCCAGTGGCTCACTGGTTACAGCTGACGGCCAACTAGCCACAGCTGATGGCCATCCAATCACAGTTGACGGCTATTTACTACCTGAGCCAGCACCTTTCTACATGAGGCCGAGAGCCTAGAAACTGCTCTTTGGGGCTCTGTCCCCACACTCCACCTCTACAGGCTCTCGCCTCACAATCTATGCGACAAGCGTCTTCCGCGAGGGGCCCTGTGTGAGGAGCCTGGAGGTGAATGCAATATCCTGGACACAGCCAGGCTCTCTGGGCACAGCCACTCTCTCTGGGCCTCTCAGGGTACCCTGCTGGAACAACAGCAGCTCACAATCAAGGTGTTTACATATTCTCAATGGCGGCTGGTCAAGACACAAAAGCAAACATCTGCCAGTTCCACTACATGGTGGTACGTTCCCAAGCAAACAGTCAAGAGGTCCATCAAATCAGGGATGGAAGGCAATTCCCCATAGTCCATAGTCATTCACCAGGGCTGTGCATTGATCCCACAATGTGTGCCCTCTCCACAGGGCAAGGGCTCTAACTCCTCCTGAACCTGGGTGTGAGGGACGACCTTAACCTCACCCTCATCTCCCACCGAGGACTCAGCAAGAGTTTCCTCCTGGGACTACAAGTCCTGCATCCGGGCTGCCTCAGCAAGCACTTCCCGGCCCACAGAGCCGCAATGACCTTCGCTTTCTCCGGCCTATGCTGGTTGGGGAACCGTCCACGTCTCCCCACCCCTCCACGGGGGTCCAGCTCTCCGGCAGCTGCTCCTCCTGGTCTTCCTGAGACTGAGTGTTCATATGCACAAACTGCTCCACCGCCCTTCGGGGAGCTTTGGCCGGCACTGTAACCTTCTGCGCCATGTGTCATGCAGGGTGTCAGGCAGGGTCTCTGGTCCCGATCCCCACATAAGAACGCAGGATATGGTGAGGCCAAAAAGGAACACCCATGGAGCCATAGGTAGGGGAGTCATACCACCATATTCTCACTGGCGGCTGGGTTGGAGACACAGGAGGCAGGAGCCACACTATCCGCAACCTGCCATCCACGTGTCTCTGCCACCCAACCTCACTTGCTAACTGCAATCCGCCTCTCTGCAATCTGCAATCCACACTCCACCACACCACCATGCCACCATCTTCTTGCTAGCCCCCATTTGCTGCTAGCGTACCCACGGCAGTTATATTGGCCACTGGTTACAGCTGACAGCCAACTAGCCACAGCTGATGGCCATTCAATCACATTCATGGCCATTTACTACCTGAGCCAGCACCTTTCCACGTGAGGCTAAGAGCCTGGAAACTGCACTCCTGGCTCTGTCCCCACAAGGGGCATATTTGAGGTCTTTCTTTCATTACTATTTTTCTTTCTTCCTGACCCAGCTAGGAGCCTTGCACTCCCCTCAGCTGAGGCAGTCAGTCGCCAGTCGTAGGTCGGCTGCTCACAGCAGCTCACAGCAGCTCATAGCAGCTCATAGCAGCTCTCACGGGCTGCCGGCCACTCACGCTGGCCACCGGCCACTCACGGCGCACACAGTAGCCCACAGCAGCACACGGCAGCTCCCCGCAGCCCACGCCATCCGGCTGCTCACAGGCAGCCCAGCTCGCTGTTGTTCACAATCTTACCTGTAGAGGGCGCAGCTCACTGGCCAATGTGGGAATCGAACCGGCGGCATTACGGTGTTATGAACAGGGTGCTCCAACTGCCTGAGCCACTGGGCCGGCTCTCAAGGTCTTTCTTAAACATGCAGCTACCTTTGCTCTGCCTCCATCAAACGGGATCTCAGTGGCCCTGAACATCAGTGAGACACCCAAGAATTGAGCAGAAAGTATCAGGCCAGTCTTGCTCCAGGAAAGTTGGTAGGGTTGGACCTGCCGGCAATGTGGCTCAGGGCGTGCCAAGAGGTGTGCACATTGGCAGGAGCCCCTCACCTGTTTGAAATTCTTTCCCTCGGGCACGGAAGGCCACTGGTCATGCCCCTCGCTGCCTGTGCTGGGCTCGTCTTGTGCCAAAGGTCCTCTCTTCTCCTGGTTTGTGTTGTGCTTTAGCACTAGCAGGTGACTTGGCTTTGGAAATGTCCACAGGATGGCTGGTACCTTCACAAGCAGAAACCGTTGGTGCTGGTTTAGGGCATATTGGATGGGGCCAGTGAGGCTTCTCTGTCGTAGTAAATGCACTTTATTTTCCGCTCTTTGAGTCTTCCCAATAAATAGCCTTGGGAGGTGCGGGGGTGCAGGAGGCCACCGAGGAAGGAGGCCTGGGGGCTCCACTGTGGTCCAGCTCCACCTGGACATTCTCCAGACCCCAGGGTGCTTCCCAACCAGGGGCCAGCTCTGCAGTCCTCACAAGCAGCCTTTTCTGGATCTCTCTCGGGGTTGGGACAGTCATTACATCCCCAAATACCAGAAGCCATTCAATGATATTTTAAAGGAGTGAAAAAAGTCAACAGCGCCCTCCACTCCTAATGGTCCCTCATTTGGGGGTCTTATGGGAAGGAAGGGGTTGGGGTGAGTAACTTTGTAATACCCTTCATTTCTAGAAACATGATGATACAAAGACTCAGTGGTCCTCTGACTGGATTTTTTATTTTTTTTATTTCCAACGGAAGTGGGGGAAGGAGAACCTTTGTTGAAAAATAGAATTTATATTGTAATTAAATTACATTATCTTGAGAAATATTTTCTTGTATTTAAAAATCTTTCTCGTTCAGTAACTTTTTTTTTTAAAGATTTCATTGGGGAAGGGGAACAGGACTTTATTGGGGAACAGTGTATTTCCAGGACTTCTTTCTATTGGGGAACAGTGGTGTGTGTTTTCCAGGACTCATCAGCTCCATCCAAGTCAACTTGTCCTTTCCATCTTAGTTGTGAAGGGCACAGCTCAGCTCCAGGTCCAGTCACCATTGTTAGTTGCAGGGGACACAGCCCACCATCCCTTGTGGGAGTCGAACCGGCAACCTTGTGGTTGAGAGGACGCTCTCCAACCAACTGAGCCATCCGGGAGCTCAGCGGCAATTCATTGACTTCATTCTAGTTGTGGAGGGCGCAGCTCGCTGGCCCATGTGGGAATCGAACTGGCAGCCCTGTTGCCCAGAGCTCACGCTTTAACCAACTGAGCCACCCGTCCACCCCTAGTTCAGTAAATCTTGAAGCAGACCGGTGACCAGGACAGCATGTACCAGTGTGCACCAACTAGCTGTGGTTTCCGGTCTCTCACTTTACAGGTGAGCTGCCCTCTAACGATGATGCCTCCAATCACAGCCACACACAGCCCAGGAGAAGGGGGCCTTCGCTGTTGGAAGTCTGGCCGTTTTTTTCTTTCGTTTATTTTCCATAACCAAAATTGTGATGGGCAGGGCTTTACCAGACGTGGTGATCTGTAAGTTTTGAGACATCTGCTTTGCACGTGCATCCGATTCCTGAAAACCGGCTTGCCTTCTGCAAACAGCCACCCTCACACACAGCTCTTTCATAAAAAGCATGTTTTTGAGTGGTGTGTTTCATAAACATTCGAGACGCTCCTCCGTGTGGTTATTTTGAGTATTTCTGTCACTTGAAGCAACAGAACACCATGTGATTCATCAGCTGCTCTAACCAGGCGTGAAACAGGATGTTGGGAACATCAGGAGACAAAGGCAGGCGGGGTCCCTGTAAGGCTATGCGTCTACAATGAACCACACTCATGCTCAGAAGGAGAGCGATTGTATTATGGAATCCAAATAACCCACTCCGAAGTCAGGAAAGGCGTAACCAATTATGTAGTCTACTGTCTGATCTCAAACGGGAAAACTAATGAGGTGGTGAGATCATTTTATGTTGACTTCTTTTTCTTCTCAAGAGGCGAAACTATCAGGTGTTGCTGTCTCTGCTAAGAACACCAAAGGCAGGCCTCCGAAGTCATTTTGTTTTATCCCCTTTGTCAAGTCCAAGTGTCTCCAGAAGAGCATTTTTGTCTGCTTCATTCGTAATCAACCAGAGTCTTTAGAAGACTGCACAAGATACATGCACTTCTATGGCTGGCGGTCAGTGACACACAGCATCAGCCTGTGGCTTCCAGGGAACCGCGGTGTAGGTTGGGTTAGGCAACTTAAAGCGCGTTTCTCTAACAAAACTTGACATTGGCTCCTATAGTCCATGGAAAAGAAAAGCACACAAGGTAGGAAACCCCTCTCGCTCCAGAGGTCGCATGGTCTCTTCAGGTTAAAGAAAAGGGACGGTGGAGCCAGACCAGCCAAAACCAGGTGTACCATTTGTTCACCGGCTTCATGGAAATTCAGTGGCACGTGGAAGCTGGTCATGCCTCTCAGATTTAAAGGCAGATGTTGTTCTTCAGCTATGAGCTGGGGATGAGAAATGGTGCCCTTGGAGTTGGGAACCATTACAGCCAGGTGGACTCTGGTTCCTTGGGGCATGGGGCCATGAATACAGGGGACCCCCAATTTGGACGAACCTTCTACTGAGCAGAGTTCAAACTGCCCTGGTTTAACAAAGGAGGTACAGGGTACATATCCACACCAGCAGGGACCACTCACCATGACGCAGGCCCATTCCCCCAGGGGTGCCCCACCCACAAGGCTTGTGGGGCAAATACACAGTTCCTTGGATCTAATGACATATGTGGTGTGCTTAGTGATGTATTGAGAGGACAAAGATCTAAGGCTGGAATGGCCAAGGAGCTAGTTGCAGAGCTTCAGAAATCTTGACAGAGCCCCACACGAGAGTCTGTTCCAGACCGAGAAGCCTAAGCCCATTCACTTCAGGGGCGCTCTCGTGCTGCAGGCCGTGGGCCCATGGCATGACCTTCTACATCACTCACACCTCTCCGGCCTCATGTTGGTCACCTGTACAATGAGAGACCTGGGCCATTATTGCTAAAGCTCCTTCCTGGACCAACGTTCTACGTGTGATCCAGGATTTAGAACATGGTACGGGATCCTGCAATGGAAAAATAGAATCACCTCATTCTTCATTTCAGATCTGATCAGCAGCAGTGATCCAGATTTTTTCCTAATAAAATTAAGTCTACTAGGAGTCATTGTACATGTGCTGTGGCTGTCAGCTTACAGGTGCTTCCGTGTCACATCAAAACTGTGGGTTTAATTTAAACTGTTGAAAGCCATCACATTAAAATATTTGTGTCACCTTTGACTAAAATTGACTGCAGAGGACAGTATATGTTGCATTTAAACAAGTGGTGTGTGTGTTCCTTAACAAATGTAAGCTTTTGCATTGTTAAGTGCATTTTTATGTGTTTTTCCTTTTTTAAATTTTTTGGGGGGATTTGTGCTCAGATATTGTCCAATAGCTTTCATACTCTAATTTTAGTTTAAGTAAAGCTTCCACAGTTGGCATACAATTGAAATTGCTTTCAGTTTCTTGATTTTCTTATTCTAACCATCAGCCTATTTACTCACCCCCAAATTACGTGGTTTCCGAATTCTGACTCCAGTTTGTTTTTTTTGTCAAACACACATGAGATATTAAAATTGTGCCCTTTGCCTTGGGTTCTGAAACCTCTCATCACTGGGATATTTCTGTAAATAATTAGGTCTTATTTCAATACGACCTAATTCTTCAAACTTTATTCTGTATGAAAAGGAACTTTTACTTCCCCATAACTAACATAGTATTTGAAAGTACGTCTCTGAGCCCCGCTTCTAAAACAGGGACACCAAACTCAGGCACTAGGAAAGCCAGAGGAGCAGAACCCGAAAATTCCCCTCTTGCCCCCATAGAATAGATTCTTGTTCCGTGTTTGTGTGATAAGCAAAACTCTTCTTTAAAACGTAATGTCGTAACCTCAAAGAAGGATGGTCTCCTCCTTTGACCCTCCTATGAGAGTATATGGAGAAAGTGTCTTATTCCTGTGATGGAGGATGGCAGCACGCTACTGATTTGTTTGCGATTGCGTCTTTTCTTCTGAGCTCCGCACTGCTGGTCTTGGAGTTAAAACCCTAGATCTCAGAGCCGCCTCCACCGAGCTCCCCTTTCACTGCCCCTAATGCTGCCAAGTTTTGAAGTCTAGGAGGTCATCCTTCTTCCCACCCACGGCATGGGGGCTACGGCAGGTCTTCCTGCCCAGTGTTCTGTCAGGACGCGCTGGGCCCCAAATCGTTCCTTTTCCCCGGGGGGAGCGGTACTACCGTGAGGATGAACGTGCACCCCTCCCATGCTTCCTCTTCACGTCCATGACACCACACACCTGAAATGCTTCCATCTGATCCATGTAAAAAGCTCTGTCGCTCTGATGGAGCGACTGAGGGAAGCTGGTCGTGGTCCTCTTGTGTCCCCCAGCCCCTGGGCCCTGTTAGGAGGGAGGTTTGCAAGTCCTTGCATGATAGAGTCAAAACGCGGTTTCTCCACCATGCCTGGCAACACCGCGTCCTAACTCAGCTCTGTTCTGCCTTTCCCTCACACGCTACCCCTGCCCAGATTTCAGCAGGCTTCCTCACCCTCACCTGCAACTGTGTTTCTCAACGCTATTTAATCCCACCGTCTTTGGAAAATAAAGATGGCCCCCAAGCCCAGGCCCCAGGCCGACTCCCACCTTTGTTGGGAATCTAGTTCTACAAGTTCCCATTCCTGTGACTTAATATGGGCCTGTTTCCAATTCCAAACGCTCAGTCCCGGGCTGCTCTCCCAGCCCTGACTTGCTCCCGAGCTGCAGACCAGTCGCCTCCCAACAGCTCTGTAGAGGGGTCCCCGAGGGGCCTTGGCCCCAAGCCTCCCGCACAGTTCTCCCCCACTCCCCATACTTGCTCCTGGCTGCATGAATCACCCACCCAGAAACCTACTCCACGCCCCGCCCCGCCCCCCTCAGCAAGTCCCTAAACGCCTAGTTTGTTTCCCTTCTGTCCCTCCCTATGTCCTCTGTAGTCCCAGTCTTAGCTCAGGTGTTCCTGGTCACCTGGGGCCTGAATGCTACAGGAGCCTTCTCCAGGCTCACGCGTCCCCCTGGACTAGGATGTAAATGACGCCTCCTGGAGTTTTGCAGTGCTCAACCCACACAACCATCCCAGCAGTCTGACCACCTGCTTTTCCAGGCTAGCCCTTCCTCTCACTCTAGACACGGGGTTGCTACAAGGAGGGCCACATACTTACCTGGGTGGGCACCAGGCTGAGCCTGGGCTACAGGTAGTAAACAAGCACCCAGCCAGGAAGGAGGAGGAGGCTAACACCCAATGAGAAGCAGCAACACAAAATGGGGGCCCCTGCTGGCGCCAGCCTCCTGCTCCAGGCATCTTAACACCTGGCCCCTTTGCAAAACCTATTCTGACCTTTGTCCTCACCCACCATGAGTGCACAGAAGGACCAACAGCAGACATCTAAGGAAGAGAATCTGTAGAGATGGTTTCTTTGCAAAGGAGCCCCTCCCTCCCCAGGAATGTGTGCATATGTGTGTATGTGGAGGGGGGAGTCCCCCAATACCCTAAGCCTGGTGATGGGGCTTTTCAGGAGACACTCAGCTTGAAATGGGCCCCTACTGTGATGGGGACTCGGTGTTCGGGTGTCTGACTCACCGGTCAAATTGGACAGAAGAGGGGACATTGAGGCTGGAGAGGGGGCACTGAGGCTGGAGAGTGGGCACTGAGGCTGGCTGGCACATGCCCACGTGGACAGGGCAGAACGTGCTGTTCCCATGAAGCAGACCTGGGCCACACAGATGAACATGTGACCTGGGGAGCCTTAGGTCCCCAGGGGGTAAACAGAAGACAGGAGCCGGAGGTATCACTGGATTCCTAGGAGCGGCAAAGGAGGACGAGGGGGCTCACAGGACAGAGCCCCAGTCACGGCAAGGGAACTGCCGCCGAGAGGTTGTGAGCTGGCAGCAGTAGGTGGGGGCAGAGGGGTCTCCAAAGATGCCTGAAAGAACCCCGAGCGAGAACGACAGACAGAACTAAGCCCTGGCCAGGCCCAAGGAGGAGGATGGTTGGGGACAGAAACCATCAGGAGTGAGACCTTTGCTCCCCCTGCCTTCCCACTCTGCCTCCTTCCTCCTAACCCCAACTCCAGGGGGCCGGGAGGGACAGTGAGAAATCAGTCGTGGCTTTGACTCCTACTCGAGATGGGATACTCCACTTTTACAATTAGAATAGCACTGGCAACTTAAAATGACCGTAAGATCTCTTTATTATCCAAGGGTGGTCAGAAAAGTCGTGGGATGCAGTGAGTTGAGTTTTCATCCAGGAGTCGGGGGAGAAGCTCCCCCACTGACTAACTCTCAAACGGTGAAGACAAAAGTAAAGTCGCTCTGTGAGTCTACCCCTGGAGTCGTGCCAGGCCAGCTCACTCGCTCCAGATGCAGGAGAGTTCTGCAAAGGTAGGGGAGGGCTGGAGGGCAGGGCTGGGCCAGCTCAGAACTGTGCCTGCCCAGAGCAGGAATTCTTCCGTCAATGAATGAAGGCATTCACACCTTCTAGGGTCACCTGCATATCAACCCTCCCTCCTGCGGCTTCTCATCACCAAGCCCCTCTTCTTGTGGACAAGTGTCTAGCCCTCCAGGAACCAAGATAACCTGAGCCAGTTCTGACCCAAAGGGCTCAGCATGAATGCCTCATCACCTCTCGGTCAGCCTTCTCGTCCAGATGTCTGCACCCCTAAATTCCTTTGTGAAATACAAATAGGGAAACCAAGAGTATGCTCCCCATAGGAGCCTAGTTAGAAACTGGAACAGATGGGCAAAGGACAGGAGCAGATGGCGCCCAGAAAATGATCCACAAGTGACTTCTACAAACGCACACAGGCTCAGCCTTGCTCAAGTAAAGGAATGCGAAGTGGAACTCCAACCACCAACCCAGCAAAGATCAGAGTTTGACAGAGCTCTGCATTGGCAGGGCCTAGGGAAACCCCGGCATTCATCCTCTCGGGTGGGAACGCCAAGCAATGGTGCCTCTTCAGAGGACAACTGGGCAAGATATTTTTGCACACGCTCAACTAAGGAAAGAGCCATGTCGTGGGCAAAGAACATGAGAAAGCAAAGCAGGAAATACAAGTGACCGACGAAATATCTAGGAAAAATGTTCACCCTTACTAGAATCAAAAGCCAATTAAAAGTAGACGTCTTTTTGTGTGTGCTGAATTGTCCAAGTTCAAACTTAAATGACCCCTCGTGTCATCTAGGGGACAATGAAGCAGATTCTCAGTACTAGCTCGTGAGAGTGAAATCCCTGCAACTTTTTTTGAAGGGTCGTTTGGAAATTTGTTCAAGAGCCTTAAACATGTTCAGAGATGCATAAAAAGATTCACGAGTAAGAAGACTCGTTGTAGCACTACTTGTCATTGTGAAAACTGGAAATACACAATGGTATTAATTATATAAGGTTTCTTAGTGCCTCAGCATGTAGCACATGTACGATGTGACCAATGAATAAACTACAACTACCGGACTGCTTTTTATCTTCTCTGCGTTGACATTTTGAGGCGTGCCATTTCCTAAAGGAACAGCACATCATGACAGCTTTTCGTCTGCCCTCAACTGCATTCTAGTTCTTGATTTGGGAGATGGCACTGCAGTATTTAGAAGGCGCTGTGCTGACAATAGTTTAGTGGTTACCAGAGGGTAAGGGGGGCGGGGGATGGGGGGTGGGAGATGAGGGTAAGGGGGATCAAATATATGATGATGGAAGGAGAACTGACTCTGGGTGGTGAACACACAATGGGATTTATAGATGATGTAATACAGAATTGTACACCTGAAATCTATGTAATTTTACTAACAATTGTCACCCCAATAAATTTAAAAAATAAATTAAAAAAAAAAAGAAGGCACTGTGCTAGGCTATCAAATATCCTAAACAGTCCCAGTGAATGTGAAGTAGAAGCACAGGTCACCAAACGTCCCAGCCATGTTGCGAAGGTGGAGGGAGGGGCAGAAGAATTGCCCATCAGCTCCAGGGAGTTGAGGGGTGGTGTCACCCAGGGCTTCCTACCTCCCCCAACAGCCAAATCTATTCTGCCTCTTTGCGGCTGTGCTGGGGGCCGCAAGTCTGGGATCAACCTCCAGATCTCGAAAGTCAGAAGCTCCTTCATTACCAGGCCACTCACACTGAACCCAGACAAGAGGTGAGGGGGTAGGAGGCGTGGGGAGGGGAGACAATTTAGAGAACCTGCAGGAAGAATGCCCAGGTTTTGAGCGAGAGACGGTCAGCGGGGATGTACTGTTATCAATATACTTTTTACACACACATATCACAGTTGGTATTTTCGTGAGCATTATAGTAAAAATATTGCTAAGGGCTTTCTGAGGACTCACAGTTTGGACCTGTTTTTATCTACACTTCCTCGGGTGGGGGGAGGCCACGGAGAACTGCCAGGAACACCTAAACAGGTAGTGGGAATACCCTATTTAGGCTTGTGGAGGGGAAAAGTGGATTTATGTCTGAAATTTAGTTTATTACCCCAACTGAATGGGGCAGTGAGGAAGAAAACAATTTGTTGGCATGTGTCACAGGAAGGTCTTTTTGCTGCCCGTTACCAAGCTGGCCCTGCTTTCTCATGGACGCCCGGCGCCTAACCAGGGGCTTCTCCAGGAAGCCGGCACCGTGTTCAAAGACTGCTGGGCTCAATACTCCACTGACAGGCAGGCAGGCAGGCCTCCCTGGCTCACCTCCATCCCCAGGGACGCCTTTGCAAGCCCACTGTCTCCCCATCAGACCACTACCTTCTTCCACGGCGACGGGACACAGGCACGGCGCACAGGTCCTTGCTATCACACTCCTGGGTGCATTTCCAGACGCCGGAACGGCTCGGTCTGCGTGGTTCACGGACATCTATGAAGGCTGCAGGCACCGCAGGCCTGCCCTCTGCAAACCCCCGGCAAGGCTGGGTCTGGGCTGTGGCTGCAGCTTTGCAGGCCTAGGGGATCCTTCTCGAAGCCTCCAGTAAACACTTGCACCTCACTTCACCCCCAGCCCCACCCAAGACAGACTGTGTGGTAGACGCAGACGGAGATGGAGGGAGCTTGTCACTGGCCCGAGCTCACCCTGAGAGTAGGTGACGGGCCTGGTCCAGAACTCAGATCCAAGTTCAGAACAAGGCGCTTAAATCTGGGGAGCACGTCCTGTGGGTTTGGTTTGGCACCGTAGTCACGGGGTATCACAGGCCTGTCATGGGGGTGTTGGAAAATTAAAGCATTGGACCCCGATGTCCCGAAGTCCTCAAAGACAGGCATTTAATCACAGCAACACAGCCAGGCTTCTGAGTTCTCAGTTTCTCAGTTTATTTTTAGTTATTTGTTTTCACAATCCTCAGTGGCCGTTTGCTAAAGGGGATCAGCAGCAAAGCCCCGAGTCATCTGGGCCTCTGACCGTGAAGATGATGAGACTCAACAAGTCAGAGGGAACTCCCTCCCCACCTCCCCCCACCTACCTCCCCAGCCCTGCATCGGGCTGCAGACACAGGTGGGAAGCAAGGCCCCACACTGAACCAGCCAGGGTCATGTTTTCCAGAGCAGTGGAATTTTGTGACAAATGTTGACATGCTACAGTGTAAACAGAGGACACTGGGCTGAACAAGCAGAGGAGCAGGGCCAGGTTCACACGGCACGTTCCCTGCTGTTCTCCTTTCGCAGCCCGGACTGCTGGGGGGGGGACACCATCCCCAGGGCGGCCATCGAGGTTTCCTCTTCAAAATCGTAATACAGAAAGTTAGAAGCTGCTAAAGTGCAGGTGACAATAACAAACATTTTTATAAAAGCAAGGGAAACGAGAAGGGAACTCAGTATAACAGTCATCTTGGCTTTGTTCCCGTTTCAAAATACTCAGAATAGTCACTGTGGAAGGGGTACCATATTTCAGCACCATTTATGTGAACACAGAGCAAGGTATTTTCAATATATAAAGCTCTTAAAATTAAGTATAAAACATTATTTTGAAGTTCATAATTAAGCTCAACCACTGGGAAAATGACTGTCAAGACAGTGGATACTTCCAGTCCCGGATCTTTTCCTTATATTACCTATGTTTTGGCAATTTCATTCTTCACCAGCGTTACACCCAAGAAATCAACACAAGACTGAGATAAACGCCCGTCAGTGTCCTCCACTCTGGCTATTAATGAGCATTCAAACTGTTTAAATATACAGGTGGCCGTAAGGCCTGGGAACAGAGGTGTATACAACACATCGTCAGTAGGACATCTCAATACAATTAATATACCTATTTCCAGGCTGAATGGCCACTCTGCATAGTTTCATTATACATGCTAACCCATTCCACCACTCCGTCATAAATTTCAATTTACCATGAAAAAATACAAAAGGGACAACGCACCTCCACCCTCCCGAATTCTCCTGGGGCCCCTGCTGTGGGACCTCCTGCATGTGAGAAAGTCACAATGTGACTGCAGACCAGCACACACACTTACATACATGCACACACAATGCACACACTCACACTCACACACACACACACACGCCCCTCCTGGGCATGGCGAGCCCACCTCGCCCCCAATGCTCCTGCCACCAGGGGTGCTGGGCAGCCAAACCACTGGGCTTTGTGCTTTTCGTGGCCCCGGGTTATAAAATGAACTCAAGTACTAACCATCAGCTTTCCGTCTTTATTCTCTGCACCCCTGGGCACTGCCTCCCTGGTCTGCACCCCCTCAGAAGAGACCACCACCGAGGCTTCCCCGGAGAGCTCAGCAGTAAATGTTATACTGCTGCTACACGGGGACTTGATGCATTTTAGAGAAGGAATTGGCAGAGTCACACACAGAAGTCCTCTCACTCCTTCAGATTTTTATCCTTTTATAACTTAAGCCCAGGAGGTCTGTGGGGCATCTGTTGTTTTAAGTGGCATTTTCATCTAAAATCAGTTCCTTTTTCATCAGTTCACTTCTAACAGTTCCTTGGGCCGCTTTTAAATTATTTGACACCGTGCCCTGCCTTTGGCTAAGCTATTTGGGGACTCTAGGCCTCTCACACATTTCAGATTCACGTCACACACACTGAGGGCTTCCGTTTTTACTGTTTTTGAAGTAGTGACAGATCTTTTTTAAAAAGGCATTTATTTTTATGTATCCCTACAAGTGACATGCCCTGGAGGTTTATACTTCTGGGAACACTTTCTGGCTTTCAAAGGGAGTACCTGCAACGTAGTGCTCAACAAAGAGAGAAGAAAAGCATCTCTATTTTAACAAAAGAAATGAGACACAGCCAGGAAGTCTATCTGGGTCCTATACAGATGCCGGGATGGGAAGATCACTTCAGGCGACACAGATTTTACAGCCATTTCTGCAAGATCTTCAAGGGCCAGACTACGAACTCATAGGTGAAATGGTACCTTGGGGTGAGGGTGAGGGGCAGGAGGAAGAACCACCTCTGAAAAACAACAACAGAAAACAAGTACATAACAACCGAGGAAGGTTGTTTCTTGCCACAGAGCTGTTACATTCATGTGGCCTAAGGTTTTACCTGGTAGGCTCTAGAATTGGCGGGGAAAAGGCTGATGAAAGGATGCAAAAGGCGATGTCGGTTTTCCTCAATCAAAGAAAAATTTCATCAGGCATGAACTGCCTCCATAACAGTCTAATAAAAGTGCAAATGGCTACATAAGGAAAGCAGGTCGATCCCGTTCTGTGCATTTAAAACATTTTCAGATGGGCCGTATTCTAAGGAAGAGAAACTGTAAACATTGCAGATCAAATTCCAGCTACGTGAATTTGGTAAGTGATGGTCAGCCATACACTGACCCCTTGCTCATGCTGCCATCACGGCTCCGTGAGAACAGTGAAGTCAGTGGACGCTGCATATGAAGAAGCAGCTGAGGTGAGGAGGGGAAACCAGAAAGTTCTGAAGGAGCCATGTTAATTCCAGGGAACCTGTCGCAGGGAACTTCTTTCAGTTTTACGTGCACCTTAAGTAATTTCAAAGCTGTAAGTCATGCCTGCTTAAGGTGGAGATCATGGTTCTGCCGAGACCACGGGGTCCAAAACCTCTACCTGTGGCAATCAGCTCTGGGTCTGAAAGTGAGCACCGTGTGGCTCCCACTACCCTCCTTCTAGAACACTCCCACTACACGTCTTCTAGAACACTACCACGGGACCGATCCCTCCAAGCAGATGACCCTCCTGAATCCATTTTGGTCTCAACTCAATTTCCATTCTGCTCATGTCACCCGATCAACCCAAGACCAGGGGTGAGAAATGGAATTAGGACTCCGGGCAACGGGAGCGGCATGTTCCAACAGACATGGCATTTTAACAGGTGGCCAATCATCTGTATTTCCTGAGGTGCTGCTCCATTGAAAGCTTTGCTCTCTGATGCTATGATCCCTCTCAGCCTGGAAGACAGTCAGAGAGCAGAGGATAATAAGGCCTCGGGACAGAAAACAAACTAAACTCACCCTTCTCAATTTTTACCAGTGTGGTGGTTCAGACCACGATTTCTGCACACACTCCACCAATGTCACACACAGGGACAAGAGAAAAGCATGAAATGTAAACAATTAAGTTGCCCAGAAGTCCAGTTCAAGTCCACTGAGATTAGAGCAGTTTCCAAATGCAAAGACAGACGATCACGAGTGTCATCATCACGAGTAATATTAAACTCAATAGTGGGTATGAACCAGCAGCCAGATGGACAGAGCCCTACTGCTTGGTACAACCTAAATGTTTGAAGTTGTGCTTTTAAAAAGGTTCAAGAATGAAGAGCAGGTATTTGCTGTTACAAGTTACAAATACTACAATGATGCATCAAAGCCAACAAGAAGCCATTATTATTACTTTAATGTGGTGTGTAGGCACCACCGCATTTCACAGTGAAAAACACAAGCCTCCCCAATGGGTTCACACACATTTGGAGCACAATTTGATTTGATGAGTCAGCATCTACCAAAATGTGGTGACTATTACTGATGAGGTAAAAGGGGAAATACTAATGTAACAGTCTGCATAGTTTTGTGTCCTCTGAGTTTTCTCAACTAAGAATTTTTATTTTTAAGTGAAAGCAAAACTTCTATTTTCAAAAAAGATCTGCTCCTCTGGAAAAAAACAGATTAGGTAGCTTATAAATTTTATTAAATTGGACCAAATAAAGATTTTAATTATTCTAAAATAAAGCTCGGCACTTGAGAGCAACACCCCCTCCACAGGTGCTGACAGTCCTAGAGACGCGTGTGGCTCCTGTGACAATGTCCATCCACAGTGCACGCCCCCTGTGGACGCCGCAGGCCCAGCGCAGACCACGCTGGGCCAGGCTGCCACGTCCCCACCGTAGCCACTGCAGGCCATGGCTCACCACCAGGGACACCACGCCCTCGGGCTTCCCAAAGCAAACCAAGGGCGGCACCGCTCAGCCCAACTTCTGCACTCAGCTTAGTAAGCTTACTTCTGAAAAACCGGACACTCTGCTGCTCATCCCCTGCCGGCAGGTGAGTTACATGAATCTGGCAATGGAAACACCCTGAAAACAAATAGCGTGAAAAGGGCACGAAAAGCCTGGATCCAGCTCATCCCACCTCTTAACCCAGAGGGGCGCCTGAAGTCACTTGGCCGTGGCTGCCTCCTCTAAAGAGCCGGGGTCTGAGCCACGTTCTGGCTGGAGAGGCTGAGTCTATAGGACTGGAGGACGCACAGCCCTGCAAACGGCACCATGTGCACCCAGCGCCGCAGCTGCTGTGTCCACAACCTCGGCACTCGGCACGTTCTCCAAGAGCAAGGATTTCCAGGTGCAGCTCCTTCTCCAGACTTTAAATAACTCACTTTTGGACCCAGTTCTTTACCTTCTATTAGATAATTTGTTTACAATATGCAAATCCAAAGCACTGCTTGGTGAGACTACCAGAGGTGTTCTGACTGTGCCATAACCAGACTCCATCCCAGAATTATCCCATGCACGCAGACTGCGTGGAAGAGCAGTACGGGGACCCCGTACCACCAAAACAAACAAAAATTACTATCATAAAAAAAAAAAAAGCCAGTTTACTCTTGGAGAAAGTTTGATTTGAGATATAAAGAACATTATTCCTTTCCAAAGTGAGTCTCCTGAAACGAAACTGTTTGTTTTATGGAAAGGATATAGTTTGTACCTTCCCACAGGCGTGCTTTGAAGGCCACACTAAAACATTGCGTCATAGCTGACGGGAAACTCGCTGAACGCTTATTATCAAAAGCTGGTCTTCAGAACCTCCCAGCCTGGCTCACAGGGCCCGAGGGGGCCTGGAAGTGGACCTAGGAGCCCGCGGCCAGGCCATGCAGGCGTGCGTCACAGACTCGTCTCCTCACACACTCGGACGGGGACGTTGTAGTGCCGGTCGTCCTCGGCGATCAGGGTCACCACCGGCCAGTCCCTGGGCGGGTCTGTGGGGTAGACGGTGATGAACTCTTCGGTGCTGTACTTGGAGAGCCGGTACACCTGGATGGTGTGGCGCACGGCGTAGGCGAGGAGGAACATTTCCACCTGCGGGAAGAGCAGCAGGGATGCGGAGGGCAGCCACGCGGGAGCAGCTGCGCGCCGCCCTCCACGCCAGCCGAGCGCAGCACGATGCCCACACCTTCTTCCTCCCCACGGGTCCAGCCCCAGTCCTTTCTCACCTGGTCGTTATAAACAAGCAGATCACCAACAATGAATCCTATGTCCGATGAGGGACTTGTATGAGAATTGATGAAGAGCTCTCATAATTCAGTAATTAAAAAACCAAGTGACCAGTTTAAAAATTGGGCAAAGGATCTGAACAGAGCAGACATTTCACCAAAGAAGATATGCAAATGGCCAATATGCACATGGAAAGCCACCAGGGGAATGCAAATCAAAACCACAGCGACATACCACTTCCACCCACCAGAATAGCTATGATCAAAGACAAATGGTAAGGCAGCGACTGCTTAACAGGTTACAGGGATTTTTGGTGGGGACAGAGGGGGTGACAAAATGTTTGGGGACTTGATACAGGTGGTAGTCACACAACATTGTAAATGTCCTAAGAGCTACTGAGCTGTACACTTTAAAATGGTTATTTCTATGTTATATGAGCTTCTACTTAATAAAAAAAGTGTCGGTGAGGATGTGGAGAAACAGGGCTCTGAAACATTGCTGATAGTAATGTCAAATGATGCAGCTGCTTTAAAAAAGTTTGGCATTTCCTCAAAATTTTAAACAAAGAATTACCACATGGCCCCGCAATTCCACTCCTGGGTATATACCCAAGAGAACTGGAAACATATGTCCACACAAAAATACATGTACAGGAATGTTCATAGCAGGACGGTTTATAATAGCTAAACAATGGAAATAACCCACATGCCCATCAACTGACGAATGCATGAGTAACATGTGATATATCCATCCAGTCAATGGTACTTGTCAATACAAAGGAGTGAAGAACTGATACGTGCTGCAGGGTGGCTGAGCCTTGAAAACAAGGCTCAGTGAAAGAAGCCAGTCACAAAAGACCACATATTATGATTCCATTTATATGGAATGTCCAGAACAGGCAAATCTATGGCGACAGAACATGGATGAGTGGCTGCCTGGGACTGGGGGTGCGGGGGGATGAGTACTCATTGGCATGAGGGTTCTTTTAGGGGTGATAAAAATGGGCCAAAATTTAAAAAAAAAAAAAAAAAAGGTCTAAAATTAGTGTTGTGATGGCTACAAAACTCTTTGAACATACTGAAAACTACTGAGTTGCACATTTTGAAAGCATAAATTTTATGGTGCATAAGTTATATCTCAATAAAGGCGTTTAAAAAAAAAGGACTCACCATTACAACAAATCTGTGGGGATTTCAGAAAGGACCAACTTGAGTCTCATATGCAAACCAGGCTCTACTAGGCTTTTCACTGCAAGGTTTTTGCTACCGTTCAGGAGATGTAAATAATCTACACTGTTAAGTACAGATAATTTTGTAAAATAATTATCTTCAATCCTCCTGGACCCAGAGTAACCATCATCTTTGCTCTTTCCTAAGCACAAGAAAAGGCAAGCACAAGAGTCAGCCGTGGAAGCAGAAAGGTAGCACTCTGGATGGATAGCCTTATTAATGCTACTTTAGTGGTTGGCTGTTCTACTGGGAAAAAAAAAAGAAAGACTTAAGCTTTTCAGGGCAATGTAGTGAATACACCAAAGATAGAGAATACAAGGTCTGGTGAGTCAACTGTTGGCTCCTGGGGCAGCACTGCGTTGGGTCTCTGTGTAACACTCCAAACTTAGCACATCTGTCAAAGATCCAAGGGCAGGCTGGGCTCTACTGGCTAAGGTGACTCCATTTCTATTTTAAAGGATGCTGCCTGACACAGCTACCACTGCTCAGACTCAGCAAGGCCCTTCAGATGGCTCTTCCAAGTGCTTCTTTTACTTGTAGACGACCAGAGCCAAGGATACTGACCCCCCCGCCCCCCAGCAGCCTGCAGAAGAAAGCCCAGGCTGAAATACGCGTGGTGGTTATAAAATAGGCTCACAACTCTCTGGCTTGATAAGGTGGAGCCTAATGCTCTTCTCTTCAGTGCGGAATGGACTTAGGGACTCGCTTCTAACAAACAGAATATGGTGTAAGTGATGATGTGTGACTGCCAAGATTCGATGGCTTCTTCCTCACTCACTTAACGAATCACTTTCTGAGAGGCCAGCTGCCATGCTATGAGGACACTCAAGCAGCCCTACAGCAAGGCCCCCACGACAAGGACCCACTGAGGCCGCCTGCCATGTTGGACGTGGATCCTCCAGCCCCAGTCGGGCCCTCAGATGACTGCAATGCCCTGAGGCCCCGAGCCAGAACCACCCAACCAAGCTGCTCCTGAATTCGTGACCCACAAAAACTGTGAGATAATGTTTGATGGTTAAAGCTGCTGTTTGGGGCTAATACACTCCCAAAGGTACAACTCACCTGTTCGAGGCCACCGGTGTGTCCCACCTGGTTTAGATGGTTCCTCAGCAGCTGTCCAGGGTCGCTCGATGTGTCCCGAGCAAACAGAAGCACAGAGAAAAACGGCACTTCCTTTCCCTTCTCTTTATCATCGTATAGTTCAATGGCTCTGTTCAGCATTAAAAATTTTACAGCTTCATAAAGGCTATACTCTTCCTCTTCATTTGTGAACAGTTCATCACAAGCCACCTGCCTTGCTTCGGCAGTTCTCAGTTCAGCCAAGCCTGCCCACTGTAAGAAAATTACACAGTAAGTACATTGTGTTCTGCAAGTCCCAGGTATACTTCCATGCTTTAAGCACAAATCCATTTTCAAAAGCAGGCGACCGTGGGTCACGTAGCAGTGATCACAACATTCAAGTTTCCAGCTGAAACAAGGGCACTGCTCTTTGCACCACACACATTCCTTTTTCAGCTTTTGCCCCATTAATCTGAAATGAACACAAAACGCACTTAGGAGAAGCACTGGGGCCGAGGAATGGAAATTTTGAATCCCTCCCTTCCCAGGCAAGGAGATTGAACCAGTCAATCAGAAGTACTTACGGAAGACCTGGCGTGTGTGTGAAGCGTGTGTGTGAGGCGTGTGTGTGAGGCGTGTGTGTGAGGCATGTGAGTTGTGTGAGTTGTGTGTGAGGCATGTGTGAGGCGTGTGTGTGAGGCGTGTGAGGGGGTGTGAGGCGTGTGTGTGACGTGTGAGGCGTGTGTGTGAGGTGTGTGAGGCGTGTGAGGTGGGTGTGAGGCTTGTGTGTGAGGCATGTGTGAGGCGTGTGAGGCGTGTGTGTGAGGCGTGTGTGTGAGGCATGTGAGTTGTGTGAGTTGTGTGTGAGGCATGTGTGAGGCGTGTGTGTGAGGCGTGTGTGTGAGGCGTGTGTGTGAGGCGTGTGAGGGGGGTGTGAGGCGTGTGTGTGAGGCGTGTGTGAGGCGTGTGTGTGAGGCGTGTGTGTGAGACGTGTGTGAGGCATGTGTGTGAGGTGTGTGAGGCGTGTGAGGTGGGTGTGAGGCGTGTGTGTGTGAGGCGTGTGTGTGAGGCGTGTGTGAGGCGTGTGTGTGAGGCGTGTGTGTGAGGCATGTGAGGTGTGTGTGAGGCGTGTGAGGTGGGTGTGAGGCGTGTGTGTGAGGCGTGTGTGAGGCGTGTGTGTGAGGCGTGTGTGTGAGGCGTGTGTGTGAGGCGTGTGTGAGGCGTGTGTGAGGCGTGTGTGTGAGGCATGTGTGTGAGGCGTGTGTGAGGCGTGTGTGTGAGGCGTGTGTGTGAGGCATGTGTGTGAGGCGTGTGTGAGGCGTGTGTGAGGCGTGTGTGTGAGGCGTGTGTGTGAGGCGTGTGTGAGGCATGTGTGTGAGGCGTGTGTGAGGCGTGTGTGAGGCGTGTGTGTGAGGCGTGTGTGTGAGGCTGTGAAGGGTAGCTAAAATTCCTCCTCCCCTTAGGGGGCTTCCAGAAGCAGTTACTGCTCACAAACACTTGCCTTCAAACATGAAGAATGGCAAGGAAGATTGTGGGGTCTCCTGAATACTAGTTTACTAAACTTAACCTTCTAACCTCTTAAAAATATACGTGAGTTTCAAATGAATAAATCCATTCAGGTAATCCTTACTGACTCCTGATTAAGCAAAAAGCAGTGTTAGACATTCAGCTAACACAGGCAAGCTCTTTACGTGAACAAGGAAACCCTACAAATATTAACACATGTGCTTTAAAGTTCACGTGAATGAGATGCCAACCTAAAGCTAGTCCTTATGAATCACCAGTAACTACGGCTCATCTCAAAAACCACTCAAGTTCTAAATTCAAGAGTAAATTTTAACGGTAATGACCACAATAAGACTCTCTCCAGTAGTTTGGTTGAAAGCTGGAACACCTCATATTTTCCAGAAGTAGAACAAGCTGCCAGTCAGATCATGGCTAGAGTCAGGATGGAATGAAGGCTTTGCGACCGAGCAGCTGGTGGCTTTTGCAGGGCATTCTCAACTACTGGTCCTTAGTTTTCCCATCTGGAAAATGGGGCTAACCACAGCAACACCTTGGTAGTAGTGAGAATTAAATAACACTAATACTTTTACTGTACAGCCTGGCACGTAGGAAGTGTTAGCAATGCTGGCTCAGATTATTAATGAATAATTTTCATGTTATTGTAAATTGAAATCACTTAAACATTCCCAAATATAAGGATCTAGTTACAGCAGACACACCTGAAAAAGCAAAAATTGCAATTTCACGAGAACTTAAGAGCTAAAAAGGAAATTGTCACCAGTGGCTGAGCTGAAGAACCTTCCCACTCGCTTCCACAGGGCCATAGACCGGCCCTCAACCCTCCACTGACGCCGGGACAGGGAGCATGGGCCTCCACCCGACAGATCCTGTGCTTTACTTAACAAGCAACGACAATGGAACCCCTCTTCCCGAATTCCCTTCCTCCCAGTTCCTTATCACTGGTCTTCCTTGGACAGTGTATTTTCCAGTAAACATTTCCTATGTTTGTAAATACAAACTAGGTTCCAGGAAGTCAGGGGCCTCAGTTCATTCATCAAGATATTTACCGAATGCCTGGACGTATCAGGCTCGGGTCTCGGCGCTGGGTATAAAGGAGTGAACAGAACAGGCTCTCATGGAGCTGGAAGGCTACGGGGGTGGCACGGAGCTAAGGAGTGCAAAGTCGTATCACTGATAATACCACAAGAAATACAGACTCAAGGTGTCCCTGAAACTTGTCAGTGTGACGTAGCACAAAGACTACGTTTGTTCCGGTTTCCTCTGAACAAAGTTAAACAGTTCATTAAACATATCTCCTCCGAGAACATATGATGCTGGTACTTCTCAATGTTACCGAAGACCTCACTGGAATAGTGTGTTCACCTGAAGTTACTGTGCCTAAAACCAGCCGTGACACTTGGTAATCCACTAAGTGAGGTGTCAGAAGTGTCTGCCGGGGCAGTGAGGAGCAAGGGGTCTGCACTAGTCAGAGAAAGGAAACTTCATGTCCAAACCTTCTTCCTCAGCAGACTGAGCGACTCCTTGATTTTATCAACCAGGTCCTCGTTCTTCCCCTCAAATTTCAATCCAAGTTTCCACTGCTTGATCCAGCTATACTTGCTCATGAGTTTTTCCGGTAACTGGAATATCAAGACACAGAGAGAGAAAGGATGTTAACATCCAAAACGGCCATCGCACGGTCCTAGCTGTAAGAAACCACAAAGCCTACGAACCCCACCTTCGTTTCCGGAATTAACCCCTGCAGGTCTGTCCTGTGAGTTTAGGACGGAGGACCTACATCTGGAAGTAAGGAACTCGGACAGTACACCCTGTCCTGCTACAGTGACACGGTGGTCCTGGCTGAGATACCAGGGTGCTACCTCCCCTGCTGCGTGACAGCCCCGGCCAGGACCCACACAGCAGTCTGTGGGAGCATGTAAAGAGCCCACCAGGTAGCCTCCCTGCAGTTCCCTGAGGCCTGATGCCGCAGGTGCTTCAGGACATGTGAGATGGTCCAGGAGAAAGTACAACCTGTTCCCTTGCTGATGAGGAAAATAAATTCTAATTTTGGTATTAGCACATATACCTAAAGTTTTAATATTCAAAGAAACAATACTGTATCCAGTTTAATTGCTTAATCACTGTAGTAAGATGAAAAAAATACACCTGAGCATAAGAGATAGGGGTCAAGGGAGCTGTGATGGCCTAGCTCACTAAAGAAGTGACAGCTGAACTACTACTTGGCCTGCTTCCTTTTTTTTTCCGGGAGCATTTGTCATTTCCCCCCATCATCAGTGGAATTCAGAGTTTGAAAGGCAAAGCTGGGACACAACTTGATCAACGAGAGCATGGGAACTCAGACCCGCCTAACAGTCGGGTATGTCAGGAGAAAATCCACATAATTAGGCTGGGCACAGGCACGCCGCATCACTGCTATAAAATTTAGAAAGGAAAAAAAAGTTCACCTCCACGTCAAAAGATTAGCAAAGAATAATTCCTACAACAGTCTACGTGGAACCTGAGATTGTGTGACAGTTATAAATAGTTTTAAATGAGACCATATGTTCAGTTCTTCTGGAAGACCCTGAAGACCTTTTCATGAATGGTAATTCCAATTTTACTTTCTCAATCTATAGCAATCATGCAAAACGAAGGTAGTTTCATCTCTGAAAAATCAAAACCACAATAGGGATATGAATTCCCCTTCAGGTTACCGGTGACAACAAGCCACACTTACTCACTGAGGGAGGAGGGGCTTCTGCCTCATGTGATCCTGATGACACATGACCACCCACTCACCCAAGAGCCAGCTAACTCTGCGCCCACACTGTCCTGCATTTCGGCAGCATGTGGGCAGTTCTGCTACAAACCTTCAGTTAGGTTTTCAGGTTCATCGCCAGAACCTAAAATGCCCTCAAGTGGCAATAAGCTGAAATCACAATTGGGCACAAAGAAATGCAAGTGAGCAGAAGACGCTGGTCCACAGACGTGAGCTGGGAGGCGGCGTCCAGGGAAGCCCGGCTGAGCATCACGTGACACCTGTGCAGGCATCGAAACAGCAGGCACAACACTCAGGTGGAAACTTAGGTTCCCCCAGAGATCTGAGCACACAGAGGGAAACCGAAATAAAAGTCTGTCTCCTCGTCCCTCCTGTGTTATGGCTAAACTGTTGCTAGAGTAACCATCCAGCTCAGGATGTAGGCTTCTGGGAGATGCAGAGATTGTAGAGAAAGTCTACAAAATGAGGAGTGAAAAAGAAATTACGAGGGAATAAAGGAATTGGAATTATTTATTCAGAAGGAAAAAAAAAATGAATGTAACTTTGAATGCTTTTAGGGGTCATAATACATAGAACACACATAAATAGCCCTTCTTTTCTCCTACACACAGAGACTGGACTTCTGTTAGAATAAGGAAAATTTGACCAAGACACAAGATTTAAGCAAGAAACAATGATGGGAAATATTTAAGAATAAAGTAAGTCATTAGCTTAAGTATAATTTCATTTGTGACTGAATTGAAATAAAAACTGCCTGTTTTCTCTAGCAAGTGTCTATAATTCTTGAAATAACCTCCATGATTAAAGGGATAGCAAATAACGACAATGTGTCATCCCTGAAACCAACTCATAAAACGAGTTTCGCTACACTGCACAGTCTAACCCACTCTAAGCCAACTGCCACGGGTCCCACACACTGAGACGTCCTAAAGCTCAGCAAACGTGGGAGCCGAGGACTCCACTGGGGAGACACCGCCTCTCGGGGACCCAGGCACTGTTCCCAGTTCGCAACTTGGTGTGTGACTTGGTGTGTGACGGCCAGGCCACGCCACCTCCAAGGTCAGGGTCAGGGTGGGCGAGCTGACTGCCGTCACACACCAAGTCTGCGCTCTGGACAGAAGCCGGAGAGAAGCCGGAGCAACACAGGGAGCCCAGGCGGGACAACAGGAGGCGAGGGGGCTGCGCTGTCAGAGGCACGAGGACAAAGCGCGACCTCCCGGGGGCAAGGGAGCAAGGCCAGAGGGGCCGAGCAGCCGCACAAGGCAAAGGCTCCCCTCCACGAGCCCAGAGGGGAGTCTCTGAGCCCTGCTGTCCTGCCCCTTTAGCGTGCTGTCCTAGGAGAGGGAAGAGGGCGCAGTACTACAGAGCACACCCTCAGGTCCAGCTAACGGCTGCACGTCCCAGGGTCACGAAACATGGCTCCTCGGGGCTCAGCAAATCATTCCTGATGACATGCACACTGAGCTCGAGGCCAGGACGTGTGGCACAGCGTGTGGCCTACAGGCCGGGGCTGAAGCTAGTTCTGTGGCTACAGATTCACACAAAAGCCGAGGTGCCCCAGGCCCTGTCTGACCCCAAAGCTGAGGTGGTTACTTGGAGCCAGTGCCTCCAGGAGCCCCTACTCATGCCGCACCCAGATTCCCCGCAACCTGCCCGCTGCGCAGCGTTGTGTCCCCAGGACTTCTGAAAGGCCCATGGACACACAGTGACCAGTGGTGTTTGTGCCATGAACCAGCCAGGACACAGGACTGTCACTAGACACAGGGCATTTCAGAAGGACCAAGGATCAGGGTAAACTGAAGCAGATCTACTGTCAGAGACTCATTGTGGGTCTGGCCCAAGTGTTTCTGATAGCAAGCCTACCCTGTCGTAGCACCAATCACGTACACCAATTTCTAACAGCCAGCAGGGTTTTGCTTAATGTGACAGGATACAAGTAATTCTCATACAGCAGGAAGGGGGACAGGAAACGGGCACACTGACTTTCATACCAAAACTCCTATAAGACTGTCTTGTTTTGCAGCCAGTTTTTAAGAATCACCTGATCTGCTTGTGTTAAGCACGCATGTTAACAAATAAATACTAATAAGATGTTTATCTACGAGAGCTACACAGGAGGACCTGGAGGTGGGAAGGCGCCACTTCCGGGCGAGGTGCTCGGGTACCCACCACCCTGGGTGCGCTGCCAGCCTCTGCAGGCCTCACAGCCCGCCCGTCGGCACACTGAGTCCCCACCCGGACGCCTTCAGTCACACGGCGACACCCACACACCCACTCGCTCGCTCACTCAACAAGGCCCTTGTCAGTGAGAACAGGATGCAATGGCATCCACAGGTGCTTCAAACAGCTTGGTCAAGTCTGGGTACTCCTTCCTGCACTGGCACCTGTACGTGACCCCGGTGGTGCATCTGTCACCTGCTCAAGCGACACAACAACACTGACCCTGTAGAGAAAGTGCTCAAATCACGGGAAATGGCTGGGGGCGGGGAAGTCAACAGGAGGACAAGCCTCCTGGTTAGAGGAGAGCAAGGAAATCACGAAGTCCATCTCCTCAGCTGGCATCTAACAGAAGCGAAGTTTAATAAACTTAAATGGAAACTCACAGGTATGACGGGCTTCTCTCTGTGACACGGGCCCCCTGACATTCAGTAACGGTTAGGTGGCAGAAATAACACCACTGTGACCAACTAATCTGATTATGCTCCCAAGGGAAGAGCTGTCTTTGTTGGCTGATACACACAGAAAAGGGAAGGAACTGGAAAGCGCGCTTGAGATTTGAAAACTATTTCCACAGGACTCAACTCAAGTCAGGAAAGCCGCCTTAAAGCCCCACAGCTCACACACGGCGCAGACTGTCGCAGGGATCAGAAAGCCAGCGTCTGCTGGGCTTGTCAGACGGCAGCTGATCTTACCCACACGGATCCTGTTGGTAAAATAAAAGGGACACTGTGCGTCACTTTTATGGGGCGTATTTTACATGTTTACTTGTGCAGAGCACTGCTTGCACAGAGTTTCCAGAAAAATATACACACTGAAGTTCATTCATGTCCTTAAACCTAAACAGCCCTTTTCAATGGAAAAGGCTCAAAGGAAAAGTCACCCTAAAATTGAGGCGGATTCTATGTGACAATCTATAAATGAAGCTATGGTCTCGAACAGAGGTTAAAGCAAAACACAGTGACATCACACGTGTGCTTCCTGAGCAGTGTATAACTTGGAACCGCAGGCGTGCTTTTGCTAAGTGATCAACAATTCTGAACTATTTCACTACTGATAAAAGTCATGATTTGCAAAAGAGAAAATAACTTAGTGGATAAACTGCTTTTGCCTCCATATCAGAACAATAAATAAATAAGCTGAGAAATCTGCTTAAGATGACTTGTATCTTTGTTTATACAGGTGTGCTGATTTTCTACCAGTTTATAAAACGGACAATCACAGGACAGGCAGCCAGTGTCCTTTACGCGCGGGTCCTGGTTTGCCCTTTGAGGGTAGTATGAGCCCTCGCCCACCTAACAGCCCTCTAACTAGCTTAGCTGGCCACCCGCTCTCCCTGCAATTGCTCTGCACTCCAGGCTCCTTCAACGGTTCCCAGACGGGATGAAGCGTCTGGGCCGCACTCTCATAGGTCCTGAGGACGTGGGCACACAGCTGCCCTCACTGCTTGTGATGGGACCTGCTCGGCCCAGTTCCAGGTGGGGACCATCCCGCCCTGTTTCAGGAGCACGCCTTTAAAACAGGGCTCCCCTGTCACTGCCAGCCATCACGTCACGTGGGCTCACATGGGGCTTGCAATCAATTAAGATCCTGACGCCTTTTTTCCTCCCCCTCATAAGCTGCTGGTAAGGCAGAGCTTCACAGCTAGCACTTTGGGTTTTGTTTTGGCTTTTTAAAAAAATGTAAGCACATGACTTCTGATTTCCTTCCAATTAATGTCAGTGTCAGTTTTGTTCAATCATTCCCGCCCACCAAACTCTTTTAGGATATTCTATCATCCAACCCATCACGTGACCTCATCTGATGTGTATCAGACACATGACACACTGATACCGTGACTTCCTGGGTGTCACAATCACACTGTGGAGTTAAAACACTGCAGAAGGCCTGGCATGGGACACAGGCTGACCCTCACCTCACACGGAGCCTCTCCCAGGGTGACATGAATCCTCTTGCTTCTCGTACTGCTGTTCAACCACCTACTAAGCCGACCCGCCTCACACTGTGCAGAGGGCGCTGATTTCTGGAACTGGAGCCAGAACTGCACAAATGTGCACCTAAAACCCAGCAGGTTCTCAGAGTACAACACACAACCCGTTTAATACAGACCCCACCACTGAAGCCAACCCGCTCCTAAGCGCTTCTTATAAACTCTAAACACCTGCTTTCTAATTCAGCTCAATTGTTCATCTACATTTTATCATTTTTCTCTTCTGGGAATACCAACTATTTTTGGTCACTTTACTATGCAAAACCACCCCGGCCACACCAAAGCCAACAAACCCACGTGGTGGTGACGTAACACTGCAGACAGTACCAGCACAGAGCACGGGCAGAAACAGGAAGTCTTTCTCACAAAAACGGCTGGAAACACTGCGGACTCAAACCTGCAGCAGGAGCGTACCAGCGTGAGCTCGGGGTCCTGCAGCCAGGGGGGCAGCGCCGCCGGTTGGCTCATGGCCTGGAAGAGTGTGGCCCTCAGCGCACAGTAATTGTCCCCGCGGACTCGCCTGATGGAGGTGAACTTCTGAGAGACCTCTTCATAGCCCTGGGTGAAAGCATCAAAGAATTCAACACGGTTGTCACTGACTTCAGCGGGGGTTCGTTCCTGCAGAAAAGATGAGCCCCTGCTCACTGGAAGACTAGAAGGAAGTCTGGCTGAGTCCTCTGTGTAAGACATTCTAATTCCTTCTTTATTAATCAAAAGAAATTAACAAATGTTAGTACTGTCCAAAATATTGGAATATATAACAGACACAACACACTGAAACATAAAATAATACACCAAGTATTATTAAAACACTAACCACCACCAAAGTTGGACTTAACCGTCTTTCCCCAAAAATAAGACCTAGCCGGACAATCAGCTCTAAAGCATCTTTTGGAGCAAAAATTAATATAAGACCCAATCTTAGTTTACTATAACATAAGACCGGGTCTTATATATGTTACTATAATATAAGACTCCAAAAGACGCATTAGAGCTGATGGCCTGGCTGGGTCTTATTTTCGGGGAAACAGGGTACACGTCCCTTTCCAAGCAACTGTGGCAACACTCACTTACTGATAATCAATATTCTGAAGAGTTTAATCTGTGTTTAAATTGACCCTACACTCTTTAATGAAGAGACGGGAAAGGAAAGATACACTAAGTTTGTATCTCCATATTAAAAAAAAGAAAAACACCAAAATCCCAAATTTCCACAGTACATAAAAAAGTCCATGTGCTGGGAGATATCTGGATAATTCTATTAAGACTTTTTTTAAAAAGAGGATTTAATTATTCTTGTTCAGACTGGAAGTGAAAGGAGGAAATGAAAATGCTCAGTGACATGCTCGTCACTGCAAAGCAGCCATCCAAAGGGAACTTTTGGACGCGTGTCCGAGCAGGTCACCAGAGGATCCCAGTACCTGGCACACAGGCGCCCACACGGCCTGGGTACAGACTCACCCCCCCCAGCTCGCTCGCCCCATCCTGCCAGTCCTTTCGCTCCTCCTGCCCTTCCTTGACAGTCACTAGAAACCCTGCACTTACACAAAAGGAGTGTCCCTCTCCTGCTGGGGGACACCGTGCAGGCAGTCATCCTGTGTCCAAGCACTGGACCCTCATTATTGGTGGCTGTCAATGCTCAGTCACAGGACGCTGTTCTAAGTGGACAGGAAAGTACTTCTTTACACTTTAATACAATTTTGAGAGTCACATTTTTATTTAGTGGTCCAACCACTGCAACATTCCAGGGCCCATCAAGCAGACGCACACCTACCAGCGTGCTCCATGGAGGACCCCCAATTACCCTGAACACTCACGATGGGGAGTTCAAAGCAACTGCACCTTCCCAAATGCATAAAGTACTCGTGCTACTGTCAGAGGTGAATCAAACTCTTAAAATTAACTTTGGATTTATACACACTTTCAAAAGATGAGCCAAAATAAAAATTAGACAATTAGACAAATTAAGATTAAAAAGGAACTGAGGCCCAAGCTGTCAGGCCCTGAGATGCTCTAATTATTGCCTCAGGTCCTGACGTGACACTTCACTGATTTGTCTTTGATTACTTGGTCACCAAAAAGTCCAACTATAGGGCCAAATTTCCCTTGAACTAAAATCAGAGGAGTGATTTCAGCATAAGTTCCAAAATATGGAATATTTGGATAACTAAGGAGTCATCTTCAATTACGGACCTTCAGGTGCCAAGTGTTAGAACAGACCTTTGAAAGAGACTGAGGTCACAAACTGAAATTGCAGTCAGTGCAAGTATTCCTGAGGAAGATGAGAAAATACAAGCAGACGTCAGAGACATTGCAGGCTCAGGGCCGGATCACCGCAACAAAGTGAATACCTCAATAAAACGAGTCACATGAACTTTCTGGTTTCCCAGTGCATTTAAAAGTTACGTTCACACTATACTCTGTTAAGTGTACAATGGCCTTATGTCTGAAAAAACAATATATATACCTTAATTAAAAAACACTTTATTGCTAAAAAATGCTAACCATCATCTGAGCCTGTTGGGAAAATGGCACCTATGAGCCTTGCTTGACACAGGGCAGCCACAAATCTTGAATTTGCAAAAAAACACAATAAAGCGAAGCACAATGAAATGAGGTGTGCCTGTATAGTTTATTTAGATGCCTGGCCTTCTGGTTATCTAGTTTGATACCGGGCTGGAGGTTGTTAGAAAACCTGACTGGCTGATATGCATATCCACCAGACAGACACCCTGGTAAATCTTAATGTTCTTAACCTCTGGCAGGAACTGAGAATCCCAGCATTTCGTGATTGAGTTCCCTGACAAGGACCTGCAACACAAAGAGCATGCAGTCCAACTCGCAGGGAGCAGAGCTGACATGTGCTCTCAGAGGCTGAGGAGTGGCAGCTACACTCTGAGTAAGATCCGCCCATTTCAGGGCCGGCAGGGCATGGGCAGCTGAGGTGCCATATTTTCTACAAAAACAAGATCTGAGGAAAAGAACGAATGTATTCAAATATTTAAAAATTTTAAAACCTAAACAATACAGTGCCAAACAAAATATATTAGAAAGATTTCTATCAAATATGATAGGTCAATATCTCTAATACACAAGAAGTGTATTCAAATTCATAACGTAAATAATCCCAAGAGAAAAATGAGCAAAGGACATAACGCAAAGGTTACAAGAGGTAGTGGAAGTGTCAGCTTGAAACTGCCATTTTTATAGCTCAGACACAGCTGAATAGCAGCATTTCGCACACTTCAAAGCACTAGGGAATGTTGGATTCAGAATGCTTTCAAGGGGGACCAACCGGTGTGCTGCCGGCTGGCTGTGCAGTGGGAGTGGTCCAAGGGGCCTGATCTGGGGGAGCACGTCATGGGGCTCCCGACGTCCCATGGCCTTGGACACTAGCTTAGGGTAACCGATCTATGCAATGGCAATGGGGTGCCCTAAATGAAGGCAGCAGTTCCAGATCCCTCTGCGTAGGGAGTGTGGGAGGGTCTAGACCCCCAGGCCTGGAGGGCATGAAACCCAAAGTGACGGAGACAGCAGCAGATATGACACTTTGTAGCTCACTGAGTCACAAGGGCATTCCCAGATGACCCCAAGAGGACAAGCAGTGGCTAGTCCCACTCTGAACAGCAGAGTCATTTATGTGCTTTTCAAAGAAATCAAGTCACTGAAAAACTGATACCGATTCTATATTAAGACTGTGACCTGAAAAAAAGTCCTGTATCTTTGGAATCTGTTTCCTCACCTGTAAAATTACAACACCAAGATATACACAGTGTAATAGCAGCTTCATAATTCACGTCTAAAAATATAAAAGGACACATTAAATAACCAGCTATGGTGGACTATATGAAAGACCTGAAGCAGTGCATCGAGGCCTCATACCTTTTTCATACATGTCGCTTTCTGCGTGTTCCCTCTCCATTCCTTTTTGCAGTAGTCCATGATGTCCACTTCAGGCGCTACACTTAACCTGGGTTCTGTTCAAGAATCAAGCAAAAGGGGGGAGTGGGAAATAAAGACACGAAGCACAATCAGTATAACGGTATCACTTTATGTGGGACTTATTTTCTCTCTCACTTCGTTCCAAAACACCCCCAGGATCCCACGCCTGCCGACCACCTGGGCCAGACCACGCTCCCCTCGCTCCCAGATAACTGCAGAGGTCTCACAATGGGTTTCCCTTTCTGGCCATTCTGCACATGGCAGCCAGCGGGATGCACTCATGTTTAACCTAAGTCAGATGACATCCATCACCCCGGGCTCCGAGTGCTCCAGGGGCCTCCCCCGGCTCTTGGAGGGGCACCGAGGTCCTTACTACCTCCGAGGCCCCCTGCCCCGGCCCCCACTCCCACCACTGCCCGCACTGCCGGCTCCTGCTTCACCTGCAGCCTCCCCTCTACTCCTCCTCCACACCCGCTCCTGCCCGGGCACCTGCTCCCACACTCCACGTGGGCCTCTGCTCACCTCTGACACCCCATGTCGTAATGTCACACACACACCTTCACTCTGTTCCCTTTCCCTTCTTGGCGCTATACAGCATCTGACACATTTCTTCTCCTGCACCCCCAGTCCCCTACCCCCACCCCCAGGAAAACATGAGCTCCTTGAGCGCAGGGGCTGCCTTTGCTTCCTGGCTGTGTCCTCAGCACCGGCAACTGCACCGACACAGGTGTCCGCGGACACTGTTCTCATCAATTAAACATGCAACAGTCTCAGCGGTGCGAAAGTACATCCAATGATTTGTTATTAGCTTTCTACATCTATGGTACAAAGAGGTGACACCTCTGCAACAAATGGCATATTTAATTGTCTCTATTTATTTATATCCTACCCTGATCCGCAAAGGCTACAAGTTATTGATAATAAGCCAGAAATTAATGGAGGGTCTCAATATTAGTTGAACTACAGACCTCATTTGACTCTAAAACACATCCCCCCAAATTAAAAATGTGACTTACGATCAGACAAATGATACAGTTAAGAATATGGCCTTTAGATTTTCCTTGTTTACCGTAAGAGGTTTGGGGCTGGATTTTGTGGTATACGTGTAAGCAAGCACACATGTATGTACATGTGTGTTTTAAAGAGAAAGAGAGGTAAATTCTCAGGCACATTTTGACTTCCTTTTTAAGTTATTGAAGAAGTAAATGTTAGCAAAGAAATTAGGATACAAACACAGAAGTACTTTACAACATACTTACTGCAGAGGAAGTTGTACATAAAATAAAAACATTATATTCAGCAAATTCAACAAATACAAAGGGTGCCAAAAAAATGTATACACATTTTAAGGAAGGAAAAAACTGTATTGAAATTGTAGTTCTCAAAGTATACCGGTAACAAAAGATGAATACAAGCCATGTGTATACATTTTTTTGGCACCCCCGGTATTTACTGAGTATAATCCACACCAAGCATTGAGCTAGGAACTGGGGATACGAGGAACACAGACCCAGTTTCTGTCCTGAATGGGTCTAGAGACTGATGAGGAAGCAAAGCCCACCGACAGTGACGAGCCAGGGAGCGACAGCGCGCGCATGATTCAGGAGCACAAAAGAGGAGACAGACCCTGAGCCCTTCCTGCAGTTGAGGTAAATCATTTTTTTAATGCAAAATATTAACAACTGCCTATTTTTTAAAACCTCATGGTGAATCCTTTTATAAAGAAAATAAGCCTTTTATATAAAAGGAGAGGTAACATATATGTAGATAACATAGATGCATTTATCTGTGGCGTAAAGTCAGGATTGGCTTAAAAGTGAAACAGACACCTGAACCATAACGTACAGAGAACACAAACACCAATGCTGTTCAGCCAATCCTCAAATACAGAACCATCGTTGCTGAAATTCAAGAAACATCTTTTGAGTGTCACTTAGTGGAGGGAAGTTGCCTTGTATCTGCCTTACCACTCACCTCCCCACAAAGCACAAAGAACGCTAACGGCGAGCCCAGGACACACACGGGCCACGTTCTCCCACCTGGCGGAGCTCGCTTCCTGCTCAGAAGGGCCTCCCAGAAAGAAGGCCCAGCCCTCCTGCTCTCCTTGGTCAGTCCTCTGTCCCGCACACGCCAAGGTAAGAGCCCAGCCCTGAGGGTAGGGGAGGGCAGGAGGCCTCACAGGGCCAGGAGGCCACAGGCTGCCTGTGCTGAGTCAGGTGTGCGCGGGCAGCAGTGAGGGCGAGGAGATGACAGGCCAGCACAGCTGCTAGAAATGGTACTTTTATTTCCCATCCTGCGGCTAGTCTTTGGCACGAGGGCTCCCTCAGCCACTGCATGTCGCCCTCTAGGCCACGCCGCCCTCCGGGCCACGCCGCCCTCGGGGCCACGCCGCCCTCGGGGCCACGCCGCCCTCGGGGCCACGCCACCCTCCAGGCCACGCCACGCCCTAGGCCATGCCATCCTCTAGGCCAGGGGCTGGGGGCACAAAACAGGCAGTGGCTGACCTCAAGCAGCTTAGCGTGTTCCTTTTCTTTGTTGACCTGCAAACTACACAGACTGATACTGTTTCCAAGGAAGACCATTTCTAATGAGGGGAAAAAACATAAACCAAAGGGGGAAGTTGAAAACCAGCGTGGCAACCAGGAGATGACATAAACAAAAGGTCTGGTCTTTAGCTACCATGGGTGACAAAGACTCTCGGAAGGACTCAGACCCTCGGGAGATGGGAAGCTAAAAATGAACCCCTCCAGAAAGCTGAGACTGAATCGGAAGGTGGGCCAGACAGTAAGTAACATAGGCTTTGAGGGCCACCAAGTTTGTCACAACTACTCAACTTTACCCTGGGTGAAAGCCACCATGGACAATATGTAAACAAGAAATTCCAATAAAACTTTATTTACAAAACCAGTTGGCTGTCAAATTCAGCCAGGGAACCACAGTTTGCTGACCCCTGGAGAAGGTGAGAAAACCTTTCCACTAACAAAGACAGCATTAGAAAACTTTCTGTCTTGCCCTGGGTCCTGGTGTGGCGGAGAGGAAATCTCCCCTGAGCATTCACAACCACAGGCCGGCTCTCATCAGGACAGGGTGGGAATTAAGGTGCTGCAAATCTGGAAACTCGAGTCTAGAAAGTAACATAAAATGGCCCAAGGGAGATGACACCCTGGGTGCCTGGCAGAAATAAGGCCAAGTTCTCTCGCACTCAAGCCATGCTGCACGAACTCTACACAAACACTCAAGAGCTGAGCTTACAGTTCAAACTCTGAAGGAACAAGAAACAAGCAAAAAAACAGCATCTGGCATAATTAGACCTACCAGGATTTCCAGAAAATGGAATTATCAGACCACGGAAAGTATGTTTGAAATGCTTAAAGAAATAAAAAACATGAACAAAAGGTAATAAACTACCAAAAAAGACCAGGTAAATTGGAGGTGGGGGGGACACTGAATTTATCCAAAAAAGACAAAGCAAATAGATATGAATAATCTCTCCAGAATGCAACAGAAGCCACAAGGTAAAAAATATACATGAAAGCATGTGTAATGGAAAGCCTTGGGTAACTGACTGAGGGCTAGCAAACACCTACTAGAGTTCTGGAAGGCAAAAACAGAGAACAGGGAAAAGGCAATATTCATAAAGATAATGGTTGAGAATTCTCCCGGATTGATGAAAACTAGGCATTCAAGGATGCAAACAGAAAAAAATCTCAAGCAATATGTTAAGAAAACAAATCCATACTTAGACATCAGGAGACACCGCAGAACCGAACACAAAGAGAAGGAAGAGTTTGGAAAAGACAGCTTATCTACCAAGGATTAGTCTGACTGCAGTTTTTAACGACAACAGAAACCAGAAGACAACGGAATAAAATCTTCAAAAAGATGAGAGAAAACAACTATTCACCTGGAGTTATTCAAGAAAGAAAGTGAAATATAGAAATTTTCAAACAGAGACTCTTACAGAGGCACGTCTAACGGGTGTTATTTCCGGAAGGCAGTGACCAGAGGGCTGAGATGCAAGGAGTAAAAGGGGGTCCGTTCCAATCTCAGACTCAAACTGCAAGTGACAGGGCCCGGACGAGCTGAAGAAGCTGCACAGGGACACCCGATACCCCTGCGGACGGCAGAGCATCACACTGAGTGACAGAGGAAGCGAGAGGTGAGTGTGCCCGCAGCAGGAATGCAGTGGCCAAAGCACACTTCCTCCGCAGGACAGTGACTAAGGAGGAGTCTGCACCAGAAGTGAATTTTGTGCAACCGCAGCAGTGGAAAGCGAGTGTCCTCCTCGGTTCTGTGGAGGCCCGGCCGGTGTGGCCCAGGAACACATCTAACTGGACCACTACAGAGAACCCCTCCGCTGGCCACCACAGTGGAGTCCCACCAATTAATTCCCTGCTGATGGAGACTTGAAAATTATCAACAAAATCCCACTTTGTATCACTTTACCATTTGTTCCTAATTACACATGATACTTTCTGTTAACCATAAAGTAAACAGCAGCTAGCTCTCAAAGCAAACCAGTGGAACACACATATGACACAGGTAATAAGAGAGCAAATGGCCCTGTGAATCACCAATGGCACAGCCCCACTCGGCTCCAGCATGAGGCCGGCGGGTAAAGGCAGACGGTACTTTGCACATGCAGCCTTGCCAGCGGTGCCCGCAGTGGACGAGGCTAGGAGTGAGGGTCCCCAAGCAGCGATGGGTGCACGGGCCCTGCTGGGGGTGAGAAGAGCGGTCAGGACTGGGCAGAAACACGGACACAAAATCAGGAAATGACGAGAGAAGCAGTGCTACTGATCATGACCAGTCTTTCCTACAAGGCCGTCAAACTCACATGGCGTCTGATGCAAAGACCCGAGAGGCCAGCTTCTCCGTAAATCCTCCCATTTGCAATGAAAACTGCACCACACATCCAAACTTTCTCTAAGAATGTAAGGAAATCAACTGAGAGCGTGTGCGTGAAAGGATTAAATAAATCTCCCAGGTGCAAAAATGACATGAATGCAAAGAATGCAGGGAGACTACTTGGATTAAAATGTTAAACCTCAGGAAACAGTCAGTGTTCCTCAAACACACGTTAGCAAAATGAGTCCTCGGATGCAGACAACACCATGTGCATCAGAGTATTTCCTAGGAAGCACATCTTAATATTTTATGAGAATGGATATACGCATTTAACAGCATTTTCTACTATAAACAGTAAGAACTCTGTAAATAATTCCAAACATACCTGATGACTCTCTTTCATGTATAAGTAATTCTTTCTCCTTTTCTATTTCATCTTCAGAACGATATATGTCCTCCTCTCTGAAATCACACAAAATTAGACATTTCAAAAATTTGCTGCACTGACATTTTCCCCTTTATCACAGTATGCAGGTGCTTACAAAAACTGATAAGACAAAGCTTAATTTTTTTCACATTTCATGCTAACAATCTGATAAAGTATGGGTCTTTCACCTTAGATGCTCATATTCCTATCACCCCATTTCAGAGTTTCTTACTTTAAATAGGACGTTTTACATCACTCCACTGCTACCCGGCTACTTCAGCTGTAATGTCTATTAATGTCCCCACTACATATGGAAGCATCTTCGCATGCGTCTTATCTGTGAAGCCGTCACGATGCTATGAAGTTCTAAGGATGGAGACAGTGCTGTTGAGAGTATTTTTATAGGTGCGTAGGCCAATTGCTGACTTTAAAATGGCAGAAGCAAATTTTACAACAGCTACTCTAAAAACGATAGGAGAGCATCGATTATTACAAGTCCCCAAAGCTAAAACCTCCGAGGCTCCTGCTGCTCCTGGACCCCCACATTCAAGCAGCCGCCCATGTTCTGTTGAGCATATCCCTAAGTCCCACATACTTTAATTGCTGCCACCACTGCTGACTTGGTACATATGTAACTGCTTCCTAAAGAGTCTGGTGTCACTTAGTGAACTAACAAGAACCTACTAAGTACTAGGAAGGGAGAAAACTCCACTGGTTGCTAGACGAGGATGAAGAACGGGACTTCTGGTTTTAGGGTGCCTTCTTTCCCTTTAAGATACACCACATGACAACTATGGGAAACAGAACCACTATCTCTGCTGAAACCACAACACGTGACAACCCAAACAGTCCAAAAGTGGATGAAGGAGTAGTAAATGACGGAGGACAGGGGGTCTCGCTGTCGGCAGAGGGGCATCTGCCTGAAGGGGAGACCAGTAAACCCTGTAGAACCCCAGAAAGGTCTGGGAATTGGAGGTGGCAGGTACTTCAGAAGGTCCAGGAGACACCCAGAGCTGAAAACAAGGAAAGTGGCTGATGCAGACACGAGCAATAATCAGACCCTCAGCTTCCTGTACCCCTTCTGCATGACAGCACACCCCGCCCTAACACCAGACCGGGGGCTCCAGGACAGGGTAGCGCTAATAAATAAGGGCAAGAAAAAATAAGGAATGAAATGAATGACTGAAACCCTCCCACACCCAGGTCCCTTAGCACCCGCGCTTGTTGTCCACGGCCTAGCACAGGTGGGGGAGAGAGGACGGGTGCGAGGGAAAGAGACAGATGAAGGGGTGCTGAGAGAATGCCTGCGTCTGCCCACCCGCTGCAACCCTTCAAAGGCTCCCAAGGAAGCAGGAGTCTACGTGTGGCCCTAAGCCGGTACTCCGTGATTTACCCCCACGCACACCAATCCAAGCTCTGTCACCCTGTGCCGGGCTCTGCCACTCCCACTGCCTGACCGCGCACTGCCTGACACAGCAGGACACACGCTGTGCGGTGACCTGCTGCAGTGTGGGGACCCAGAAGTTAGAATGTCCTCACTCCCGTCCTTGTTAGCTTTACGCATGACCACGAAACAAAAGCAACGACACCTCTCAGCACCTAAATGTAACCAACTGTAAAGGCCAGTAGGCACACCCACCTCAAAAGATTGCTGAGAATAAATGCATGTAAAATGCTTAGCACTCAAAAGAGTTAGCTATTGCTATTAATTCTCACACTATGTCCATTTGTGCAAAGTATGAATAAACAATTCACCCAAGGATCATTTCTTACCCTTGTTTTCCTCTCTCAAATAAAGGTGATGGTGTGTGTGTGCCTATTTTTATTAATGCTCGGGGTCGAGGGGACATATTAGGGAAAAGGTACTTTCCATGTCCTCCGGCTTCAGTCAGATTTCAAGTAAAAGGTGTGATGTCACCCAGAGCCTGTGCCAGCGTTAAAAACAAACACAAGCCAGATTCACAGGGATGATACGTATATATCGAACACCTAAAATAAAAAGTGACTAAAGGTGTCAGTTCTGCTATATGACTGACATGCTTCCTCTTCCAGCTCCTACTTCTAACAGACTACGAACGTATTTGTCATTAAAAAGTCTACTTCCAGAGAATTCTTTGGCTATGCTGCACGCACATTTGGCTCTACTTCTGTCCTCTTCCTTTCTAATCTACAACATAACCAAACTTCAGTCACAACACCAGTGCCCAGATGGGATTCTCTAAACAAACAGTGCTCAGTACAGCCACAAATACAAATTCCCACAAAGGTCAACAGGAGGGGAACAGAAAGAAATCAATAGAACTAAATGCAAAGTGAAGACAGAAACAGAAAATGAGATTATTAGAAATAAAAAAGCAGTGACTCTGATACACAAAAGTAGCAGAGCAGAAAACTGATGAATGGGGCTCAGAGTATATTCAAAGTATTTCAGCCACACTAGATTTCATTCAGATCCTGTGCACAAATGTTTGGTAACGTCCATGGCCACCAGTGACACCTGCTAACTTTCCAAGGCCACCAAGGAAACTGTAATATGGCCTTCAAAGCCATCTTAAAAATGATCCATAGGCTGTACTTCCTCGGAGAGAAGATACCTTTTAAATTTAAGCCATAAAGCTCAATCAATATGGTCAGAAAAGACATTCAACAACCAAAATGAAATATTCATCCAACATAAGGACAGTCAACTGGAAAGAGAGAGGTGTGAAAGCAAGAAAAATAAAACTAATTTTACTTAAGAAAATACTTCACTCAATAAACTTTTGCTTTAACTTTTTTTAAGTATCAAAATATTAAAGCTAAAAATAACAACAAAATGAAATTATGTTTAAAGCTGTGAATCTGAAATAGCTAGAGGTTTGAATTTTGTTATGGGAAGGGAATAGTGAAGAAACGCTAGGACACGGGATTATTACATGATATGATAAAATCCACTCTTTGGAACAAAAGAGGCCATGACGCCCACAGACTTAAATGATCCCCACAGCAAACTTTCCTTCTAGAAAACACACAGATATACAGAAAAGTTCTGAAGAAAAGTAAAACAAAGTCATAAATGTGACTTGATTTCTTGGGGACCAGTCACACACAATTATATAGTTGAATTAAATTTTAAAACCAAAATGCTAACAATTCCTACTTGGAAAATTTTTAGTTTAGCATCAGTGTATATTTAAGCCCCATTTTCTCTTAAGCTAGAGGTGAAATATTTTATTCTTAATAGTAAAGCAATATACACCATTAAGTTACATGATGATACCTTCCAAATTATAACCTTCTTCTTCCTGTTCGAAGACATGCATAACAATATATTTTTGAAAACTTAATTTAAAAATGTTTACCTCATATAGACAAAAGTGGACTATTCCCAAGAACAAAAGCTATAAGCTAAATGCACAGAGCTCAGTGAAGCAGAAGACACTTCTGTGAAGCTAATTTTTCAATTTCTGATACAAGTAAATGTGTGATATGAAAAAAGTCAGTGCTGACGTCTATGCTGACAAGATAGCATTTTAATCATTCACAACTGTGAACAATTGTACCAACTTCCCCTTAGTTGTCTAAAAAGCTAAACTGGGTATGACTGTGTTCAGCTCTCTGGACTGAAACACGGCAGTTCACGCTCAACTTTGCCTGTCCTAGAAGACTAATGGCCCAGGCAGTGCCGATGACACAGTGTCAACAACCACTGTGCCACTAACGCACCTTCCCACACGAGCACAGGAAAAGCAAAGACCACTCAACCCAGCCTTTCTCCACTGCTCAGCGGTTGTAGACATGAGTGAACAACACATCAAATACAGGAAAGTACCGGCACCCAGGCCAAAATTCCACCTCCCTCCTGTAAGTGGACTTTCCATGACTGGCTCATGCTACTCCACGTGACTTCCAGAGGTATCTGGGGACAACGCAGAACCCTCAACAATGGGGTTTCATTCTCAGAGACATCCCAACTCTGGACCCTGAAGCAGGCTCTTCATCCAGGTGGAGGAAGGGGCAGGACGAAGTAGCTGTTACCCCATCAAACACAGCCCCTAGGAGCTGCTGAGGTGTGAGGCGGGTGGAAAAACGCATTGGCACCATAGCATATTTAGCAACGCCTAAGAACAATGCTTTAACAATACATCGTGTTCACAGCCCTTTTGAGAATCCAGTTTTCATCAGAACCTCAGCCCAGAAATACACAAATACACATAAAATTTTTGTCTTCAATTTTAGAGGTGTTCACAGACATACGCTTCCCCACCAACCACCCACAGACAGACTATGGACCCCAGATTCAAACTCTATCCCACCATCAGGCAGGGCCATGGTGTAGTCTCGCTTCTCAATCCCCTAAGCATGTTTGGCTTGGCCCCCAACCATGTCCCAGGACCATCTTGGTCTCAAGGACTATAGTATGGATGAACTTAGCTAAGGGCAAGAAGTAGGCACAGCCTAAGTTTCAGTATAGGGGTGGGGTGAGCAGGGGACAAAGCATAACAGACCTGCACATACAACCAATGAGGAAGGTTCAAAAAAAGTCAACTAAATCTGGTCTGACCTAAGACGTCTTTAAACAGGACCCTAAGTCATCTTGTAAGCCCACCTCAGGGCTTGTCCAGGGGATGCCAGGCAACCACAGCTCTCAAATGAGCTAAGAGGGAAAGGAAGGAAGGAAGAAGGAAGAAGGAAGAAGGAAGGAAGGAAGGAAGGAAGGAAGGAAGGAAGGAAGGAAGGAAGGAAGGGTTGGGGGGGAGGGTGGTGAGGAATGAAGGGAAGGAGATGTAGAAAGTTGCTTATCCATGGATTTCTAATGTCTTTCTTCCCCACTATTTCTCTCCCTCGTGAAATGCAGTGAGCTCAGTCTAAAGGACTAAGTACCCTAGAGTACGGCCTAGGAAATAAGCCATCCCTTCCTCTACGCACCTTCGCACCTTTCAAAGAGTCACATCCCAAATGAATAATGGCTGCAAAAGTTGGGCTAAGATTTGTATTCATAATTACTGTCCACTGAATGTATTAAAAATGACTCCACAGGATATCTCAAAATAGCTGCAGTTTTATGATGTTTCAAATATCCAGGGGCAAATATTTTACTCAATTCCTGTGTAGGGCAAACCCAGTTCTTTGGGTGGGAAGAAGGTACTTGGCTCCCATGACAGAAAACCAGAGTTCAAAAACTATTTTAAATTGTAATTTAGGCATTACACTATTTATTTAAATCTACATCCAATGATTAGGCCGCACGTATCATCACGTAAGAACTGATGTGCACACATTATACTACAAACCATAGGATACGCAACGTGTATATGATACAGTGCAGTTTCTCTCGCCCTTAAGATCACAGCACAAAGAGAAGCAGGCCCACTGCCCATATAATAGGCAAGAGGGCCCAAAACATAAGATGTGATGTTGAGAACTTGAAGACATCTGACGTTATCTTCACCTCCTTTTCCTTCCTCATCTCTGTTCTCTTATGAGAGTTAAAGGAGAAGTCATCAATGACAACAAAAGCAGGAAGAAAAAAAATTAAGTTCTAAATAAACCGCAAACTGAAACACCTATTCCAGGGGGGAAAAACGTCTGAAGTCAACAGTCATGATAAATCATGTCCCGCTGCCTGGCTTTGCTAAGGAAGCCAGAGACGGAAGAGGTTCCCACCCAGGCATCAGGGAACTTGGCCCCCAAACTACTGCCTGTATCGCTCTGGCCAAACTGTACCTATCGAATCTGTAAGTTTCCTAAAATGTAACATGACAGACCTAGGTGGGGTTTTTAGATTCCTTTCAACAATAAGCCTGTAATTCTACTGACAGACAGAAGAGGCACCTGTGCCACAAAACCTCTCCTCAGGAAGGAGTGCTCCATGACCCATTTCCCCAGGTGCTCAGACTCTGGAACCCACAGCCCGCAGAGACAGTGGCCAAATCACTATGCATACTTTTGGGAACAGATCTGGCTTCGTGGTTTCTGCATCACCCAAAGGGCATGAAACTGTTCAGGCCGAGGCTGGGGCGCAGCATCTGAGGGCCACTAAGTGGGTCTGGCAGCAGCAGTCTGGCAGCAGCAGTTACCAACGGGCATGGGCTGTGGTGGGCCAGACGCAGAAGATGCCCCCCTCCTTTACTGGCTGCAGAGTCTGAGGCAGGCCTCCACAACACAGGGAGCAAAACTGCAGCCACAGGTCACACCAGCTTACACATGGGTCTGCTTGGTGGTTTCAATTAAAATGTAAAATAAAACACTACTGTTTAATAAGAGACTAACCCTGTCCCCAACAGAGATGGGCCCAGCTCTCCAGAAACCCATGGTCCACACCTGGCCAGCTTCACTCAGGTTACCTGCCTCACTCCTGGGGGCAGGAGTTTGAGACCTTCTACTCGAAATCTTTCCCAGTGGCCATTAAGTGTGGATAATTCCACTCCAGTAAATGAGAATGTCATAGCCCACGGTAAAGAACCATGCAAATAAGTTATTATAATACACTGTCTGCGTTAACAGGCCTGCGATGGATCTCAGGGTAGGAAATGCACAGGAAAAAGCGCATTTGAACACATGTCACCATTCAACTTTCCCACCAATCAAGCTTTTTGTGAAACGGGTTATAGGTGTGCTTTCCTCCGTTTTGGAATTCAAACGCACTTATAGGTGCTTAGAACTTGGAAACTGTAGAAAAAGTTTCAGCCTTCAAGTTTATATGCTGCTTCCACCCCCCTCCCCTGCAGAAACTAGAAACGCTTCCGATCTACGCCGCCTTCTTCACAGTTCTGTAAGGAAGGATCTACCCGGCGCTGCCTTTCGTATTTAAAAATACAGGGGGAGTGGGGCTATCCAGTTAAGCCTGTAACAAGCAAGACAGAATTGGGTCAGACTCCGTCCAAAGTCTATCCAACACGTGGGACGCTCATCAAGCGGCGACTTGTCCTCCAAGGACCAGACCTGGCGCGTGGCTCAGTTTTCCTTTGGCCGTGACAGAAGCAACCTTACCTCCCACCGGGCTGAAGCAAAGAGCCACTGGAGTTAGTTATAATGTCCTACGCTTCTCGAGTGTGTTTCCCACGTTTCTGGAGCTTTCTCTAACTTCAGAGCTAGGCAGACATCCAAAAACAGGGCGCGGGGGCACTGGATGACCGTCATAGTGCGAGGACCCCCGGGAGCGCATGTGCACCCAGGCACTGGGTACGAGTGTCTTCAAATTCCTGTCCCCGACCACCGCACGCACCAACGGAGGGCACGAAGGGCCGGCCGTCTGCCGGCTGCTGCCGAGCCCGCCCCACGCCCAGCCTTCCCGAGCGGACCGAGCCCGGCGCTCCCGCCCGTCCCCACCGCGACCCGGGACTCACTGCTCGGCCGGGCCCCGCACCGCGGCCCGCGGCTGCCCAGCGGCCTCCGCCTTCCCGCCCTCCCGCACCGCGGCTCTGGCCGTGCCCGGCGAGGAGGCCCCCGTCTCCAGCGCCGGCTTCTCCGCACAGCCTGCGCCGGGCCACGCTCCAGGATGGGGCATCGTCCCCCGACTCATGGGGCCGCCGCCGGCGGCGCCGCAGGGGATCAGCCACCTCCGAGCGACGCGGCGCCCCTCCCGTCGGGGCGCACGGCCGTGGCTGCCGCCGCTCAGCTTCCTGCCGGCTTCGGAGGGTGCACTGGCCGCTTCCGCGCGCGTCACCGCCGCCCGCCCCGCGGCCTCTGACCCGCAGCCAGGGGGGCGCGGCTCGCGGGGGCGGGGAGTTGGGACGCTGCACCTGCGCATGCGCGCGCGGGCGGAGTTGCCGGCGCGGAGGGCGTCGGGCGCGGCCACTGCGCATGCGCCGCTCCGCGCGCCGCGGTCTCTCCCGGGTCGGCCGAGTGCTTCCCTCGCCCTGTGTGTCCAGTTGTTTCCTTCCTGTCACGCCGGCCGGGGATGCAAGAGAAGGAGAGGACTGGACGCGCAGCGGGACGCGGCCTCGGTGAGGAGGAGAAGGAAGACCGGCCCGGGTGTGAAGGGCGCTGACGAGTTTGGGCGCCTTGCGGTGTCACTTGGGGCTTCCGAGTGTCGCTCTCGGCCAGCCGGGGTTTCCTCAACCGTAAAGCGAGGGATGTGGGCAGACTCAGTGACGCGCGGCCTGCCTGGCCTTCCCCAAGTGACAGTTCCGTCTCCACCCGCCCCGAGCCGGAGGGCTGTGACCTTCGGTGTGGGGTCAGGCGTGTCGCCCGAGGCCTGGGGGTGAGCGCCCCCTCCCCAGTGTGAGGGCGGGAGGGCGAGCTGCTTCTCCGGGACAGTTGAGCACACGCGGCAGTGTGTGTTCGTGGACTGTCTTCTTCCCCACAGAAATTCTGATTCGAGAGGAACGAGAGCAAAGGGAAAAGGCTGACAGATGTAAAAGGTCAGAAGGTGACATTGCTCATCTCTGAGGAGGAAGTCGCGGGGCAGCCGCTAAAGATGAGCAGCGGTCACCCGAGGCTGCAGGGGCAGAGCCGGGTACGGACGGAGGCGGGGCACGGCGGTGAGAAGCCTGCACGTGTTCAGGGGCAGAGCGGGCAGGTACCGGAGGCTGCTGCTGAAAGAGGAAACGGAGAAGGACGCTGGACACCAGCTCATGAGACGCTACCGCAGGCCAACAAAGGAGCTCGCGCTGGATCCTCCTTGAAACACAGGAAGAAGGTTCATTTGGAGGATCCCGTTGTCTCCAGTTAGAGGAAAGGTTGGGAAGGAGCAAGACGGAGTCCCGCGGAAGGGGACTCAATGGTAGTGGCACCAGAGGGAGAAAGTGGATGGAAAGAATATTTGCAAAGGACTATGGGGGTTTTTACCCTTTAATTTTATAGTCATACAAATGCTTGAAAAAATTAAGAGCCTACAAACGAATATATGAATTATATTGGGTTGAAGAGTGTCCCCCACATTCATGGCCACCTGGATCCTCAATGTGAACCTTCAGAAATAGGTTCTTTGCAGATACAATCAGTTAAGATGAGGTAATGCTGGATTAGAATGGGCCCTAAATCTAATGACTGATGTCATGACAAGAGGAAAGGGTGTAGAGATACATAGATACAAGGAATAAGGACACGTGAAGATGGAAGCACAGATTGGAGTGATGTCGCTACAAGGCAAGAAATGCTGGGAGCCACGAGGAGCTAGGAAAAGGCGAGGAAAGTTTATTCCAAAGAGCTTTCAGAAGAAGTAAGGCCCTGCTGACGACTTGATCTCAAATATCTAGCCTCTAGGACTGCAAGAGAATAAATTTCTGTTGTTTTGAGCTGCTCAGTTTGTGGTACTTTGCTCTAGCATCCATAGGAAACTAATAAAGAGGTCAAGATAAAGGATTACAAAGTGCTATCAAGCCAAATTTATTGATATGGGCCCACTAAGATATTCTAGATACATTTTACTGTAAAGGGTTAGAAAAAACGTAACAGTTTGTTCAATTACTTGCTGAGTATGTCTTTTCCTACATATTGTGTGTGTGGAACTGGGTAGTTAACCAAAAGATGGGTTTGGGGACTCACTGGGCCCACTGTGAGGAGGCCCTGAGTGAAAACTCCATTCATCACTTGACTTCCATCCATCCCAAAGTGTCCACACTAAATGAAGTGCCAGACTGCCCAGGATAACTGCCCAGGAAGTTATCCAAAGTCATGGGGGAATTGGAATGTTAGAGTGAATTTGTCATGTAAGACCTGCTCACCCACCCCAGGAGGGGTCCAGAGGATAATGCTCTTCACCAGGACTGTGAGAAGTAAATTGGTGAGGGGAGCCCCAGCATCCTTGCAGAGATTTGCAATTGTTCTTCTCTGTAGTCAGATGTATCTTACAGTGGAAACTGCTACCATCAAACTGGGATTTCTAAATTCAGTGAGGATTATGGGATCCCAGGGTGGCAGAGACCAAGGGTGGCACTTAATTGTCAAAAACTAGGTGGGTGTGGTTACTGTAATGAACAGCTGAACTAAAGCACTGATCAGAAATGTATGACTTGCAGTTCCCAGACCTGAGCCAGTTTACACACCAAGAACCCTGAATGAAAGGGACGTGGGTCCTTTTGAGGACATCCCCTGTTGCGTTGCCAAAAATGTATATTGTTAGTCTTTTCCCCCAGCCATTCCCAAATGGTCTTATGGCCATCTACCAGGGTGACTGTGCATTGGGGGAAAGGAAATAATGAGATTCTTGGGGCATTAGACAGTGGCTCTAACCTGACACTGATTCAGGGAAACCCCATGTATCATTGTGTCTGCCTATCAGAGTAGGAGCTTATGGAGGTCAAGACAACAAAGGAGTTTTAGCTCCGGTTGATCTTACAGGAGGCCCAGTGGGTCTCTGAACACATCTTGTGGTTATTTCCCAGTTCCAGAATGCATGATTAGACATGCTCAGCAACTAGCAGAATCCCCACAGTGTTCCCCAAGTGAAAGCAGTTGTGGTAGGAAAGGCCGAATGGAAGCCACTAGAACTCTTTCTACCTATAAAAATATAAAGCACATATAAGTGAAATCATACGGTTCTCGACTTTTTCTGTCTGATTTATTTTGCTTAGCATGATAATCTCAAGATCCATCCATGTTGTCACAAATGGCGGTATTTCATCACAGTCAACAGATCAGTGGTTACCAGAGGATAAAGGGGGAGGGAGTGGGTAAAGGAGGGAAAACGGGGTCAAATATATGTTGATGGAAGGAGAACTGACTCTGAGTGGTGAACACACAATGTGATATATAGATGATGTATTATAGAAATGTACACTTGAAACCTATATAATTTTATTAACCTATGTCACCCCAATAAATTTAATAAATAAAAATATGTATAAAGCAAAAGTAATACCACATTCTTGGAGGAATTGCAAGGATTGGCACCACCATCATGGACTTGAAAGTTGCAGAGGTTGTGATACCCACCACACCCCTTTTCTTTTTTCTTTTTTTTTAACTTTTATTTTTATAAGTCATACAAGCTTACTGTAGAATAATGAAAAAACACAGATAAGCAAAAAGGGAAAATGCTTTAAATAGTCACCATTAACAGTTTTAAATAACAGACTTAATAGGACTTTCCCTGTCCTGTTAGTTATTATATTGTTAAATATAACATACATGTCTTCTTTATGTAAACAAGTAAAATAATACAAAATATTGGATAATTCTAAATAGTTGAATATGTTATGGTACTACCAAACTTTTTCAATGTATTTTGAAAACCACAATGGTATCATACTGTAATTATTATTCTGTAACAGAACATCACTTTTTTTTTTTTAAAGGCAGGCGCAGCTCACAGTGGCCCATGCGGGAATTGAACTGGCAACCTTGGTGTTATTACCTGGCACCATGCTCTAACCAACTGAGCTAACCGACCACCTCTGAACATCACTTTTTAAATTATAAAAATAATACATATTCGTATAACAGTAATTGAGAATCTAGATGGACTCAAAGGAAAAAGTCCCTCCCACTCTAGAATAATAAGCTGATGGTTCAATTTAAAGAAGTTTATGGAGGTAAAGGAAAGAAGAAAAAAAAATCTGAAGCTTGGAGAATCGGGATAAAATGAACAAAGGCTGGGAAAATAGGATCCAAGCATGTGTAACTTATGAGAAGAGTGGTTCCAGACAAACAGAACTGGAAAACTACTGAAACAAATATAATCCAAGAGGATTCTACTTTCTAGTAAGACAGAAAAGTCCTACTTATTTTAGTAAGAAAGGGTTAATCATCATCCCATCCATTTCAATTTAAAAACACCTACTCCAAACCTACTGAATCCTTATTTCCCACCATGTTTCCCCGAAAACAAGACCCAACTGGACAATCAGCTCCAATGCATCTCCTGGAGCAAAAACCAACATAAGACCTGGTCTCATATTACAGTAAAATAAGACCAGGACTCATATCAATTTCTGCTTCAAAAGACACACCAGAGCCGACTGTCCGGCTAGGTCTCGGTTTCGGGGAAACACAGTAGTCTGGGACTCCCAGTATTTGCATTTTTAACAAGAGCCCAGGTGTTTCTAAAGTACATCCAGGTTTAAGAACTAAAGACTACTACAATCCCCTAATTTTTCTGGATGAAACTGAGGTGCAGAGAGATGAAAATGACTTGCCCACCAAGTTAATGACAATCTCCTTATTCAGTGTGCTCTTCTATTCAGCTGGCTTTATTCAAACTCTCCCTCTCTAACCTTATCTTCTGACATAGACCTTTGCCCAGTGCCACTGCCCTACACTATTTATGGGCATTTCACACCAGCATTTGGAACTGGCAGACAAGGGTGCGTCTAAAGTTTTGCATTTCTGTGAATGAATGATGCTTTAAACTGAACATGAGCTATAATACTCTTGGTTATGAAATCATACTTGTATTTACTAAACAGAAAGTTACCTCCTCATTTGAAAGTCTTACTGTAACCTAAGGTCAATGGCTTTTACTTTTCCTTACCATCTCTTTCAAACTTCACTAGATTTTTATCTATCTTTGGAAGCTTTCCAATGGCAAAAGTTTGAAATCTTACAACAAAATTATTTTCAGATAGCTGAATTATTTCCACTTAATGAGGCAGGGCTTGCCAAAAGCCCTAAAAATGACTAAGTACTTATTGTCACACTGAATATAAATGGTCATCTTTTATCTGAAATCACATTAAAATCCCAAATTTTAATGTGCAATAGCTCAACAGGCAAACTTATGGGACTGTCTCTTATAAACTATTTCAAAGAAAAGCAACCCATTATTTTAAAAGCAAAAGTTTACTAAAAGTATAATCAATGTCTTTTCAACCCCCAAGTTCTGTATTTCCACAAAAGATGAACATACTAAACTAACAAAATACAGAGTATCAATTGTTTATTTAGTTACACTTACAAAAATCAAACACAAGTTTTTATTTTATGCCTAACTTGTTTTCCATTTGGAATCCTTTCAACCCAGTCAACAGCCTAAAAACTGGATTTTTTCTATTTCTTACTCCATCTTTCATTAACTTCACTAGGTTGTTATGAATCTTTATAGTTCTCTCCAACGGCAAAACCTGGGAATCTTGTGTCCTAGTGTTTCCCACCCCCAGCACTACTGACATTTGACTGGATAATTCTTCATCCTGGGAGGCTGTGCTGTGCGTTGTAGGATGTTTGGCAGCCTCCCTGGCCTCTTACCCACTAGATGTCGGGAGGGCTCCTCCCCCCTCCAGTCACAACAATCAAAATGTCATTGCCAAATATAGGGGGAGAGCAAAGTCATCCCCCACTGAGAAGAGAACAAGACAAAACAGGTTGTATCCTAAACTCTTGGAAGCACAATGTATACTGATCTAAGCTTCAAGGGTGCCAAATGACAATTCCTTCAAATTTGGCATTAACCATAACATACAAATGCTCTCGTGGGTATGCATTTAGGTCCCTGGATACCGCATGCAAACTAATGGTGGGTATTCCAGTGAGAATCCTAATCCAGAGCCATCTAACCAAGACAGGCGGCTCTCAGTGAAGTAAAGGGTGCCAGTGCCGAGGCCCTTCCCGTTCAGTACAGCCCTCTCAGTGTCTGGCTGCTGCTGCCGGAGCCCCTCAGCTGACCCTGGTGGCGGGAAACTTTTGAGGAAGCTCATTGCAGCAGTGAGCACGGAGACACAGGCCAGGAGGGAGCTGAAGCACAGCAAGCCCACACCCCTTTTCAGCTCACCTATTTGGCATGATCTGAAGGCAGCTGGATCTTGGGTACGAGAGTGGATTTTCCTAAATCTGATTATGTGGTAATTCCAGTTGCACTGTCATTCCAGATGTAGATTCACTGCTTGAGCATATCAACACATTTCCTATGTGGTACCTGGTATACAGGTATTGATTTGGCAAATGCTTTCCCCTCTATGCTTGTTGGAAAAGACTGCCAGAAGGAATTGAATTCAACTGGCAAGGCAGGTAATACACCCTCACTGTCCAAACAGAGGATTTAGCAGCTCTTTAGCCCTATGTCGTGATTTAGTCTGCAGGGACTTCGATCCCTTCCCTCTTCCCCTTCCGTAGAACATCGCACTAGCCTATTACATTGATGATGATACGCTGATTGGTAGACAGGAAGTAGCCATTACTGTACACGTATTGGTAAGATATTGGCATGCCAGAGGATGGGAAATAAATCCCACAACATTCAAGGGCCTTCTACCTCAGTGAAATTTCTAGGGGTCCAGTGGTGTGGGATATATCAAGATGTCACCTCAAAGGTAAAGGATAAGTTGTTCCATCTGGCCCCTCCTAGTACTTAAAAAGAGGCACAACACCTAGTTAGAGATGAGAAGGCTCCACAACAGGTCCAGGCTGTTCTGTCACTTGGGTCATACAATCCAGCAGATTTAACGGCGCTAGAATGGTGGCGGTGGATAGAGCTGCTATTTGTAGCCTTTGGCAAGTTCCTATAAGTCAATCACAATGCAAACCCTCAGGATTTTGGAGCAAAGCACTGCCACCCTCTCGGTAACTATTCTCCTATTGAGAAACAGCTTATGGCTTGCTACTGGACCCTAGTAGAGACTGAATGCTTATCCAGGAGCCACCAATGTACCATGTGACCTGAGCTTGGTGAAAAATAATGTTAATAGATTGTAACCTTAATGTGATCTAATGAAAATGGCACTGGCCTTCTGTAATCTTCCCAAAACCCATAACCCCAGCATAATTATGAGAAAAACATCAGACAAATTACACATTCCCTTAGAGGGGCATCCTACAAAATGCGTGACTAGCACTCTTCAAAACTGTCAAGATCATCAAAAACAAAAAAAAGTCTGAGTAATTATCATTGTCAAGAAGAGCCTAAGGAAACACGACAACTAAATGTAATGTGATATCCTGAATGGGATCCTAGAACAGAAGAAGTCACATTGTTCTTATTTTGTACGTCAATAGAAAAATTTTTATTTAAATGTTAATTATTTTATCTTTAATCTTTTAAAAATGTCTACTGTGTATATGTTTTATAGCACACATAATACATAAACACAGAGGTGCATGTGTGCATTTTTAATATTTATGTGCGTATTGGAATATGCTAAACTTTTTATGGATATTACAAAACTAAATTATTAGCAAGTAAGTGTATTAAACTAAATAAGTAAAAAACTAAGTTACAGTTTCTTAGAAGAAGTTAGCCCATGAACTGTGATATAATTACAATTAGCTGATTATGTCAAGGTGAATAGATAATAACAAAAAATCTATAAGCTTAAGTAAAAGTCTATATACCGTGTTTCCCCGAAGACAAGACCTAGCCAGACCATCAGCTCTAATGCATCTTTTGGAGCAAAAATTAATATAAGACCCGGTCTTATTTTAATACAATATAAGACCCGGTCTTATAATATAATATAATATAATATAATATAATATAATATAATATAATATAATAATATAATATAACACAATACCGATTCTTTGATTAATTTTTGCTCCAAAAGATGCATTAGAGCTGATGGTCCAACTATGTCTTATTTTTGGGGAAACATGGTAATAACATTGCTAGAGACAATTCCATTGAGTTTTCAGCTTTCCGTTAGTATCAAACCTTCCTAAATTAGATAACTTAAAGTTATATGATGATATTGTAATTTGTACCTTGGACTTGGTAACTTACATTTTGAATCACCTCAAATTACTCTAACTACTTTTTCAGTGGCTTTACCTAGAATAGTTAGTGAGTTCCTTTTCTATGAACACTTCAGACTTTACTTGCAATTACTGTTTACAAAGAACACTGCAGAGCCATATGAGTGTTGGTTGGTTTGTTTGGCTGATTTTTGATTCTGTATAAGGAGCTTAGTACAAGTTGGATGCATATCTCCCTTTTCAATACCATAAATATCATATTTTACAGCAAAGTCAAAACACCCTATATTTCTATTCTATGGAATTTCCCACTGTCACAGCAATAGATTTCAAGTGTATTCTGTACACCAGTTTCTAAGGTATTCACAGGAAAGGTACTTTTTAGTTTATTGTAGTTTCACAGGTTCATGCACTGCACTCAAGCTTGAAAGGAAGTATTGCTAGTTTCATTTAGAAATTAACTACTCTAGAAATACCCAAGTATTTATTTGAAATACCCTCTTTCCCAGCATGCCTCTTGATTGTGGAATGTTCATTTTTAAACAGGATGGGTGGGGGAACCTACTATGTCTTTGAAATTCTGAGACTACAAGAAATAACTTTATAGAGAAAAAAATAGGGGAAATACTTCATTAGAAAAAATATCTAGCAGTAATATTAGTTTACCTGGAAACCCCCAAAACTGTCCCCAAGAGTTTTTCTTGGGAGAAATATGGGTCATAGTGAAAGTTATTTTATGAAAATAAAACTATTTCATTTCATACGGAGATGACAGAGAACGATGTTATACAAAGACTTGGAATTCTGGAAAATATTAAACCAGCCTTTGGCCTCCAGGTAACAGAATTTCATCCTAAGGAAATCATCCAGGCAGATGCTAATCTTTATGTATTTATCTGGAAGTCTTCTGAAATGGAATTCCATACTCTTAACTACCTTACTGTCTTCTCTGGACTGAACTGAAACATCCCCCCCCACCCCCAAATTCCTATGTTGAAGCCAGAACCCCCAATGCAACTCTATTCAGTGTTATGGACTGAATGTTTGTGCCCTGCCACCTGATTCATATGTTGAAATCCTCCTCCCCAGTGGGATGATATTAGGAGGTGGGGCCTCTGGGAGGTAATTAGGGTCAGATGAGGTCAAGAGGGTAGAGACCTCATGAATGGGATTAGTGCCCTTAGAAGAGTCAGAGAAAGTTTCTTCCCCTCTCTGCCCTCTGCCCTGTGAAGACACATGGAGAAGTCAGCCGTCTGCAAGTCAGAGGAGACCCTCATCAGAACTCAACCATACTAGCACCACCATGATCTAGGACTTCCAGGCTCCAGAACTGTAAGACGAATTTGTATTGTTTAAGCCACCCAGGGTATGGTACTTTGTTAGAGTAGCCGGAACTAAGACATCTGGAGATAGGGCCTGTGAGGAGGTGATAGAGATTAAATGAGGTCGTACGGGTGGGCCCCTAATCTGAGAGGGCTGGTGTCCTCCTAAGAAGAGGAAAAGATACCAGACTTCTCTCTCCACCATGTGATGACACAGAAGGCAACCACCTGCAAGCCAGGAAGAGAGTTCTCACCAGAAACCAAATCAGCCAGCACCTTGATCTTGGCCTTCCTGGCCCCAGAACTGTGAGAAATAAAATTATGTTGTTATGAACCACCTGGTCAATGGTATTTTGTATCACAAAGTATTTCCTCACACTCACCTTTTAGGACAAGCATCTGTGTTCCTTTGAAAAGGCATACCAGAACTTAGAAAGAGCTAGAACAAGTCCTAGAAGTGCCCTAAGAAAATCAAAGTAAGAAAGAGATTCTTTGTCATTTCTGTGCCATAACATAGGAAACCTTCACCTCCCCAAGTAATCTGATGTTAGGTTGATGACTTTCATATGACCCCGTGTGATCTCCAGCATAGTCAGAGGGGAAAGCATCCCCCAATGATCACCAAACAAATCTTTCCTTGTCATGAGGTAGTTGTCAACCTCATCTTAAAAAATTAGAGCAGGGTATTGCTGACAGAGTAACAAGGGATTTCTGGATCTTCTACTAATCTTTTGCCTCCTGAATTTTTGTTTTCACTTGGTCCAGAATTTTAGAAGGATAGTTGACTAGGTCTCCTTCAGAAGATAAGGATGTATAATTTCATTATTATTGTGTCATTCCCAAAGACCTTGGCAGTCAGAATCCATCTTAAAATAATGGTCGTCAGACTTAGGAACCTCTATGTCTTGGGGTACACTAGGGCCGGGTTATACGGCTGTACAGCAGAGACCCAGGGGTAAAAGGTACCTTTCACAGCTGAATGAGGGCATGGATAGGTCTGTTCTCCTTTCTGACCATTACCTTCTTGTTCACCATATTCTTTTTTTACAAAAAAAAGTCTTACCTCTCATCCATCCCAAATCCCACTACAATGTGTGCCTCAAGGGCTGTGTGGTCCCACACAGTAGCTACAAGTCACGCGTGGGTACTGAGTGCCTGAAACGCAGCTGGTCAGAATTAAGATTTGCTGTTTGTGTAAAATACTACATGATTTCAAGCACCTAGCACCCCAAAACAAAAAGAATATCAACTATCTCATCTGAAATTTTTTATAATGATTGAATATTGAAATGACAATATTTTGGAAATACTGCATTATATACAATATTCATATCACCTGTTTCTTTTAACTTTTTAAAATATGATACAATTTTTAATTACCCTATGTGGCTTGCATTTTACTTCCATTGGATGGTACTTTTCTAGAGCATCAAAGGGACAATTTCAATATTGCTTTCAGAGAAGCCTCCAACGTAAGGCACCAAAACTTGCATTCAGGCTTCTAGTCTTTCCTTGTCTTCTCTTAAGAGTGGGTAGTTTGGTATTTAAATCGAGCATTTGGCCAATATATTAATTCAGATATTTGTAGAGTGGGGTGATAAGAATGATGATAATTTCACTCAAAGAAAGCACTGCTCCATTGATGCAGAGTCCCTAAAGAACAAAGCAGAATATCTGTGAGAAATACTGGTGGCATCTTATGTCATCCAGGTGACAAATTCACCTTACTTAACACTCAGACTTAGAATGACTGTTTGTGAGATGATTGTCTTCTGTTACTTCCCAGAACCGGTAAGTAATTGACTCATGACTGGATGATCAATCCTTTAGTAATTCAGGTGGATTCTAATTTGTTGCTTTCAACAAATTTGAAGGAGAACCTTAAGTGGTTTGTTATGAGTTAAAATAATATTTAATGAGAGATTACTATGACACTCCTCGCATGTAATTCAGAAGTTGAAAGAATCGAGTGATTTTTGTTATAACAAAGCTCTATTTTCATCCACTTATGAAAACAGTGCTTCTCCATGCCTGCATCTATAAAATCCAAAAATAGAAATAGAATTGAGATTAAATCCTATCGCTTTCTAACAATAAATGGCATTCATCAATAGATATTGAGTTGTAGCCAATAAAATTTTACTAAGTATGTGTAACAATGATTAAAATTTATAATATATTGTTTCAATCAAATTTTTACTACTAATCATTATAATATTCAATAAAATTTCAAGTAATTTTAAATAAAAAGACCTGCAAACATAAAAATACACTGCATTAAATAAAATTCTGGGAGTGGAAATTAAAGTGGAAATAAGATGTCAGTGTGAAAAAGGAATGACGTAAAGTTGCAGTCTTTTGAATGAATGACAGTGAAGTTCTAATGAATACGTTGTGTAGATTCTATTGGAAACGTAAGTTACATGATGATTTTATTTTGAAATGTCAATATTTATTTATAATAAGGTGGCAATTACACTCTTTCAAACTAAATTTCTAGTGGGAAATTTTAGATGTCAACTTTCAGATGTGGAAACAGTTTCCCAGTTCTTCAAAACGCTCCTCCAGGAGAAGGTGAGCAAACACATTCAGATGACTGCCTTAGATGGCTACTGTCACAGCCCTTTTGTTTTATAGATGTGGGGATGAGGACCAGAAGTTCTGTTCCTGAACCAGAACTTACGGCCACATGCATCACTGGCTCTGCAACTCCATCCACCTCCCTCTCAGATAAGGCATAAGGCCCATGTAGTCTGTGAGAAAGTGCACGTCCATCCGTGAGGAGCTCTCTCTGGGTAAGATGTTCTCTCTCTGAAATGTATTTGGGCCTAGAGCTGTTGTGTGGCATATAGTGGTCACCTGTCACCACTATCTCATCCATTGCCGGGATTCTTTCTAAAGCAATCATTTAGAAATAGGAGATGTCCACACATCTATCTCAGCAAGTTGGCTTGTCATTTATCTAACTATTGATTTCCCTAGCAAAGTTGGAAGCACCTTGAGGGAAGTAGATATTCAGTCTCAGCTTGGGCTGGGCTGCCATAACAAAATACCATAGACTGGGTGACATTTATTTTCTCACAGCTCTGGAAGCCAGAAGTCTGAGATGAGAGTGCCAGCATAGTCAGGTTCCGGTGAGGGGTCTCTTCCTGGCGTGAGGGCCTGCTCGCTGATGGCATGCCTGGTGAGGAGAGCGAGCTCTGGTCTCTCTTCCTCTTCTTATAAGGATGCTAATCCTATTGGATCAGGGCCCAACCCTAGGACCTCATTTAACTTCACTTAGTTCCCTAAAAGCCCTATCTCCATATACTGTCACATTACGGGGTTGGGGCTTCAACGGATGCATTTCAGTTGGGCACAAACATTCATTCCATAACACTCATAAACGTTTATATACCTTGTTTCTAACCCAATGGTACCAGTGACCGTTAAGACATTTTTGTTGGATGATTTAATATTAATTTTTTTATATCAGTGTGATAGTGGCAATGTAGTGTACAGCAAAGAGAAAAAAAGCTATGTGCCAAGTCATTTAACCTCCCTGAGCCTCAGTTTCCTCAGATGTAAAGTCTAGATAAGAATGTTTTTCTTATAGATATGTCATGAGGATTAGAAGGGAGGGTGTCACAGATCTAGGATAGTGCTTGTGAAATAATTGCTACATTTAATACTTTCTCTTAACACCTTACGGTTTATGAAGGACCATGCATAGACCATCCCACTGAGTCAAGACCTAATTGCCTCAGACGCTCCTGGCCCCAAGCCTAGTGGTCTTTTCACTATGCTAAGGGATCTAAGACCTCACAGAAAGTGTTAATTTTAAGATAACCTTGGACTTCCCTAGGTCATAATTTCTGTTTTGTGGAATGAAGTAATTCACTGAATTGGTCTGTTTATCCATCAGGGTAATCAAGAGGCCAGGTTAAGAAATCTGCCTGGTAGGGAGAGAACAATGTTAAGTGTTTTAGTAGCTTATTCTTTTGGAAAATTAAGCGGTTACTTGCAATTTCCTCAAATAAATGATTTTTCGGAAGATGCCTAGCCGAAGCTTCGTGGATGAGTCCATTCATGGACAGTAGGTGGCGCCCTAAGAACCTCTCCTGGACGAGTTCCTCACAGCCCAACAGCTCTTCCGGGCCTGAAGGATTTTTAGTGTCTGGGGTGAAGAAAACTTATAAAAATGTAAACCTCCTTTGCTGCGTAGAGTCTGCAAGTTTCCTTCTAAGGTTGATCTCCTGCTGTGAATACTACGCAGAAAAACAAGACTCTCGCAGTTACCTACAGAGAGCATGGATCGCATTAGGAGATTTGATCTGAGTCCCACAGCTGATGTGAAGAAAGTCTATTTGCTGCCCTGTGTGCATCTCATCGGGTTCTGGGAGGACCATACGAAGTCATGTATGAGAACTGCCACGTGCTAACTGAAAACCAAGGTTCTTCCCACGCTGCAGCCTGCCTCTCCCTGGGAGGCTCGGCCTCGCACCAGCCCTGGGTCTCCGCTAACCCAGCCCCTGCCTGCTCTTCACCAACCCCAAATTCATTCTCAGCATTTATCAAGGACTCTGACACCCGATCTACCCATTTCAACATCCACTCAAACAACTGAAACGCACAGCCTCAGTGTTCCCCACAGCAATGACACCCAACTGCTCTTCAGCAACGTGGGCAGTGGCCACACCCTCGGCCTTAGTGTCATCTGGAAGTAAACCCCTTCACGTGGTCAGCGTCACTCCCTACTCCACGGCAGAAGGCACCTCCTTCCCCTCTCCCACGTGCTTAACGATTTCACTGGGACTCCCAGGTCCTTCACGTCTTCCTCCTCCCCCGGTTCATCAGCCCCACCTGTCTCTTCCTGCCTATGCTGTTTACAGGAAGCAGCTACCGGCTCCTCACACCCACAGCTCCCGCAGGGCCTAGCCCTCCAGTGCCGCCCCTCTGGCCCCCACAAGGACCAGAGCCGCCCTTTGTTGGAAGCAAACGGCATTGAGTGGGAAGAGCTTGGGGCCAGTACCGACTTAATCCCTCTGAGCATCAGGCTTGGGCGTTTTCGGCATTTTAGGCCCAACATCTACTCACAGGAGAGTTAAGAGCGGTAACAGATGACATCAGAGTTTTTGAAATATGTATTTTATCTTTTGCCCCTTCCACATCTGTGGCCTTTCCCTGTGACCCAGGGGTACCTGTCTGGAGGGTAAGCAGATGCATGGGTAGACTGGGATTATTAGGTAACGATGCAAGTAGAGGGACGGTGTAACTTACTTCTAAATAGGTCATTGAGACTCAGAACTAAAGGCCTAAGTAGGGCTTAGAGATTATGGCAAAATGTAAGTTGGAAAGACAATAGGGGAGAAACAGGTGTACCTACCCCTTATTCACCCACCATAACCAAAGAGGACGGTGACGGCCACGGAAGAGGAGCCTGGGCAGGGTTTGCCCTCCAAGAAAATGGGCAGGGGTGGAGAGGAGCAGGGTCTGGGCCTTTTCAAAAGTCCAACACCCACCTAAGCGTGAAACCATGAAGCCAAGGTGGGGCCCTTCACCCCCAGCAGACAGGGTGTGAAGGAAAATCTACACCATGTATTAAGCCCTTAGTCCTCAAACAACTCCACAAAACCGTTATTACCCACACTGAAACACCACCACAGACTATTATTGGTCCCATTTTACAGAACAGGAAAGTAAGTGACAGAGTCAGGAGTCTAAGCCAGGCCAGCTGGCTTCAAAGGCCATGCTCTGAACCGTCCTGCTACACAGCCCTTCAATAAATATCAATGCCCTCCACTCACCCTAACCCCTTCGCTCTTAACTGCCAGCGTTGAACAGCAGTTAGAAAAGTTCAGCTGCCATGTGTTTCGTGCTATTCCTACTTCAGGTCTAAACTCCACTGGGCCTCCGGTGCTGCTCCATGACCTGCTCTTCGGTCTGGTCCGCTCCCTTCCCAGTGCCTGCAACGGGCCTCCGAAGTCCTCATCGTCTCCTGCCCTGCTCTCCTTTAGCCTGTGAATCATAGAGAATCAGAGCCACTAAGGGGGACTCTCTCAGCTTCTCTCCTTCCCCCAACTAACTTAGCTTCAAGGGCACCCTCTCGTCCTCCTCTCCTATCAGTTTCCAAGAAAGAGATGTCTGTCTGTCTGTCCTCCTGTGTGAGACCATCCCCTCCCTCGTCCTCCCACCTCCTCCAGGACTTCCATCGGGTGTCTCTTTTTCCAGTATCTTCAACCTCCCCTCTCTCTGCTGGGTTCTTCCTCTCAGCATATGAACAAAGTAAGATCTTACCTTCCCTTCACATTGTTTCCATCCATAATTGTCCCAGACGTCAGAAATTTCCAGGCACCAGTCCCTGAACTCTTCCTGCTTAGTGATGAAAGTTCACTGATTCATGAAAAAAAAATGAGAAAAATAAGAATAACATAAGGAGTGTCGCATCATGCTAAGGTAATTAAATGTAAATGATTTCCTTTTCTTCTGACAAGATGGCCTTTAAAAAAATATGTTCAGAGATTCTTTGTATGTTGCCTTGTGGAAGCATGAAGACTTAGCATGAGCAAGAAAAGACGACCTCTTTACTGTGTTAAGATATTGAGACTTGGGGCTTCTTTCTTATTGTGCATAACCTAGCCCCGAAGTTCTCAAACTGTTTGGTTTCTGAACATCTCTACACTTTTCACACTCTTAAAAACTATTAAGGACCTGTATTAACTATATTTTCTCACTTTCTGCATTCTAGGTGCTCTGGCATCTGGGACCCTGCTGGCCCAGGAGAGACGGCCCCTCCGAGGACCAGCTGCTTCCTGGAGATAACAAACTAGTCCCCTGTGAGCACACCTTCATGTACACACTAACCAATCCAAAGTCCATACCCCGCCCCCCACCCACCCTCTCGGTCGGACTCTCACGGGAACATCCTGGGACCGGACACTGGACAACCCAACAGCCCTACACCTAGAGGCCACTGAAATTATTCAAACTAGTCAATCTGAAACCCATTTAGCGTGCCCTGTCTGTTCCTTTCTGTGAAAACCACAACAGTCTCTGTCCGCCGCCCATGTTTCCCCTCACTCCCCTCTCCTGACTGACTAAGGTACTTTGTGGCCTGTGTGGCCTGGCATGCCCCCTCCTCTTGAGACCAAACTATCCTTTCCCGGCCAGGCATTTCCTGATGTATTAGCCTAACCATACCTGAATGACACAGGGATGCCTCGTTCAATTGCACTTTGCTTTATCACGCTTCACAGATATTGTGTTTTTTAACAAATATAAGGCCTTCCACCATAAGAAAGATTACAATTCACTTTTTTGCAATACTCACTTTATGTCAGTGGTCTGGAAGCAAACCCACATGTCTCTGAGGTCTGCCTATAATACAACCTACATTTAAAAACAGGACTTCCGTGAGCTTTTGTTCACGCGGATTTTATATATTGATATTTACTGTTTCAGATATTAAAATTGAGAAATTGAAATATATGTAATAATTATTGTAAAATAAGAAAAACAAAATGAAAAACTCTTGCTTTACTGTGATTCTGGTGACACCACCAGAGAAAAGTTCAAAGCCAATTTTACTTAGTCATCCATGTAGCAGCCTCAAAAGATGGAAAATTAAAGCAGCAGTTTCACTATCTTCTAGCGATCACAGTGACATCAAAAACAGAACTCAGGTCTTCTCACTCCCACTGTGTATTTATTTTAAATAGTAAATCTACACAGGAATTATTTGGATAAAATATGGAAAGTACTTCAGAGTACCCTAACCGTTATGACTTTAAGTTACTAGGATGAAACACATTGAAAGTTATAAAAATTAAGCAGGGATTTCAGATATTTGTAAATGAAACTATTGTATCACTTTCATTTCTGTCCAACAAAATAAGCATTAAAATGCCTATTAATAAATATTATCTACCATCATGAATAAATTAAAATTTAAATGTTTGAATGAGTCTTCAATTATATTGATAGCAATTATTGATTTTAGTAGGAGAAAGAACAATTCCTTAACTTAAGTATGTAATGGAAAACTACCAACATAGAGGAGATATATTTTAAGCTCAGGACTATCAGAGTTCGAAGGTATTTCTTCAGTTCAATGTAGGTGTTGGAGAAATGCTGTATTTGGAACTTTTTAAGGGAATAAAACTGATCTCAGTTAACTCACTAGATTCTGTTTCTTATTCTGCTTTTCAGCAAGGGGAAAAATCATCTTGCAGAAGGTAATATTTTCCAATTAAAACATAGTTTAATTTCTCTCTGATTGTGCAAAAGGGATTATTTTCTTGCCTAAGAACAGAATTTGAAAACAGGAGCTTAATACTTATTAGGATAGAAAAGAGTTCTGTGCTTCCACTTACTTTTTTTCCTGGCTATCATGTTCAAGCAGAGTTTCTCTTATTGAGAGGAGAGTAGATTAATTATAATGAGAAAAGTACAGCATTTGAGGCATACTTCTTCTCCTGCAGGGAACAGATGGCACCTATTCTGCATCATTCAGTTTCATAAACAAGTCTTTTACCAGAGAACCACCAAAATGTTTCTTTCATAATCATATTTCCTAATAGTTATGTTGTAAATGAGTTCCCTGCTTCATCATGAGCTACTCAGAGCATAGATATTGTAATTCTTGTTACATTCTATTAACAAACCCTTGGAAAGTTCCTGAGGGAGGGATTGTGAGAAAGCAGAGAAGGATCAACTGTATTGAAAATCGTTCTTTATACCATCAAGAATGTGAAAAGACAACCCACAGAGTGAGAGAAAATATTTGCAAATGATACGTTTGATAAGGGATTTGCATCTAGAATATGAATAGAGCTCTTTCACCTCAACAATAAATAGAAAAATCACCCAACTTTTGTAAAATGGGCAAAATATTTAAATGACATTTCACCAAAGAAGATAACAAATGGCCAATAAGTACATGAAAAGATGCTCAACATCATTAGTCATTACGGAAATGCTAGTCCAAGTCAAGCCACAAGATAGAATTTCACACCCACTATGGTGACTAAAATCAAGACAGACAATAACAAACGTTAAAAAGGATGTGGAGAAATTTGAATCCTCATACATTGCTGGTGGAAATGTAGACTAGTGCAGCTACTTTGGAAAAGTGTTTGGAAGTTCCTTGAAATATTAAAAAGGTTATGAAACCTTATTACCTAGCAATTTCCTGGCAATTCCACTCCTAGGTATATACTAAAGAGAACTGAAAGCCTATGTCTACACAAAAAACCTGTATATGGATGTTCCTAGCAGCATAGCCAAAAAGTAGAAACAACTGAAATGTTTGTCGACTGATGAATTGATGGATAAAATATAGTATATCCATACAAAGGATTATTGCTTCTCAACAAAAAGTAATGAAGCACTGATACATGTTACAACAGATAATTCTCAAAAATATTATGCCACATGAAAAAAGCCAATCCCAAAAGGCCATATATTGTATGTTTTTATTTTTATGACAAGTCCAGAACAGGCAAATCTGTACAAACAGGAAGTAGATTCCTGCTTGGCAGAGGCTGAGGGGATGGGTTTCTTTTTGCAGTAATGAAAATGTTCTAAAATTAGATAGTGGTGCTGATTCCACAACTTTGTGACTATACTAAACTCTGCTGAATTGTATGCTTTAAAAGGTAAACTTAAGGGGTGGCTGGGTGGCTCAGTTGGTTAGAGCACGAGCTCTGAATAACAGGGTTGCCGGTTCGATTCCCACATGGGTCAGTGAGCTGCACCCTCCACAACTAGATTGAAGACAACGAGCTGCTGCTGAGCCTCCAGAGGGGTGGCCGGATGGCTCAGTTGGTTAGAGCGCGAGCTCTCAACAAGGTTGCCAGTTCAATTCCCACCATGGGATGGTGGGCTGCACCCCCTGCAACTAAAGATTGAAAACAGTGACTGAACTTAGAGCTGAGCTGCACCCTCCAAAACTAGATTGAAGGACAATGACTTGGAGCTGATGGGCCCTGGAGAAACACACTGTTCCCCAATATTCCCCAATAAAATTTTTTTTAGAAAAAGGTAAACTTAATGGTATGTCAGTAACAACTCAACTAACCTACAATTTAAAACAGTCCCTAAGTGTTTAAAGAACATTTTATAAATATAGCTTTTATTTATACTGTGTTTCCCCAAAATAAGACCTAGACGGACAATCAGCTCTAATGCATTTTTTGGAGCAAAAATGAATATAAGACCCGGTCTTATAGTAAAATAATACAATATAAGACCGGGTCTTATATTCATTTTTGCTCCAAAAGACGCATTAGAGCTGATGTCCGGCTAGGTCTTATTTTCAGGAAAACACGGTAGTATTATCATTGGTAATAGAAACCTGCGGAAAAAAAATATGTACAAAAATCAATGAAGGCCATCCCCTGACCTATTTGCATCATAGCAGGATCAGCACCAGGGACAGCTCCCCCCACAAGTACTATGTTTTCAAAGCTACCCGCCCAGGTCCTGCAAGAGTTTCTTTTTTTTTTTCTTTTTCTTTTTTTTTTTTTAAGATTTTATTGGGGAAGGGGAACAGGACTTTATTGGGGAGCAGTGTGTACTTTCAGGACTTTTTTCCAAGTCAATTTGTTGTCATTTCAATCTTAGTTGTGAAGGGTGCCATTCAGCTTCGTTGTTGTTCTTTGAATCTTAGTGGTGGAGGGCGCAGCTCAGCTCCAGGTCCAGTTGCCTGTTGCTAGCTGCAGGGGGCGCAGCCCACCATCCCTTGCGGGAGTCGAAACCGGCAACCTTTGGTTGAGAGCCTGCGCTCCAACCAACTGAGCCATCCGGGAGGCAGCTCAGCTCAAGGGGGTGGAGCCCACCATCCCTTACGGGAGTCAAGAAATTGAACTGGCAACCTGTGGTTAAGAGCCCACTGGCCCATGTGGGAATCGAACCAGCAGCCTTCGGAGTTAGGAGCATGGAGCTCTAACCGCCTGAGCCACCGGGCCAGCCCAAGAGTTTTTAAAAGTGACATTTCTATTACACTTGTCTTCTTTTTCAAAACTGCCGTATATTATGGCAGCTATGATTGCATTTATTCATACATTTTATGAGCAGTTGACCAGGAGACAAAAGACCTGCTACACTACTTCATTAATCTATTTAGCAAAACATACCAATTGATTGCTAGATGCCAGATACTCACTCGATATGAGATCTTAGACAATTCACTTGCCTCTGTTAGCTTCATTTCCTTATCCAAAACTTCTGAATAATGGCACATTCATGATAAGCTAAGACAATTTTTCTGAAATAACTCATATGACTTGCATGCCTGAAAGGTATTATTACTGAATTCTTAAACAAGTCACCCCATTGCATTATCAAGCATTTTATTTTATTCTGGGAGCACATAATATGCTGTGACACTAGAAGCCCACAGTAGTTACTGGATATACTCCAGCTTAAAATTAACTCTTTTAAGAGCTTTCCTGGAAAGAATTGTCTTCTTAAGCATGCTGCAGATAGGCACCAATTTCTAAGACATGAGCCTAGATCTGGCCTGAAAATGGGCCCATTTCTGAGGATGAGGAAACGATTAAAGGCTGCGTGTCTAATCCTTTACCTATCTAAATTTAGTCCAAAAATCAATCAATTAATTTAGTCCAAAGATGAACTTAACATAAATGCAGATACACGTCCCCTCCACATATTTCTAGATGATGAATCCTGTTGTAACAGAATTTACCCGTAAGGTAGATGTTAATTCTAACCCTATACAACACTGTCATAACGGAATTCTAAGATTTAACACTTCAAAATAAGAAATTACATAGAAAAGTCCACAAATGTTTGAACAGCAAAATTCTGTCAAATCGTGTAACCTCGTTTTCATCTGTTTGACTGCAATGGGGGGGAGGGGGGTGGACAGAATGAGCGGCAAAGATCGAACTGTGTATGGTTCAGTTTCAGTTTTTCATTAGTCTCCTTCTGACTCAAATGGTTCCAATTTAGTTGTCATTTACCAATCTTAATCATATTTAAATATCAAAATAACTAGCATAGGATGCTTAACTCTGTCAAATTCCATAAAACCAGATGCTCCTTCCCTAAGAAGAACAAAAATAACATAAAAATAATTATCGATATTTAAAGGGAACAGAGTGGAAGGCAGCCATTTGATCTATGTCCATTCTTTACTTGGCTCTGGCTTAAGTAAAAATGTGTCAGAGGTCAGAGTACATTTCCATAGGAGCCCTGGGGTCCATTAAAATAAAAATCGTAAATAATACTTCTCTTCCTGAGGCAAGAAAATGCAGCATTCTGAGCAAGCGCAAACAGGACCCCCTGATATTCTGAGAAGCTTGGGAGATGGATCTTGAGTTCAAATATTTCAAAAAGCAAAAGTTTCCCACTTCCATTCCATAACGATTCTTTAATTTAACGCTTACCTTTTCCTTCAGTGATTAATTGATTGCTGTCTTCAACTATAAGCCCATCTGAAAGATTAGCTATTCTCCTTTGGTGGTGCATGGAATCTCAACAGTCTGCCTCTTTTCCTTAATGATTTCCCCAAATTGCCCATCTGCCTATATTCTTCTGTGAGGTTTAAATGTGCCCTATCACTTCATATCACTCAGCAACATTTATTACATTTAGAACATCTTTCCCAAATTTATTAATGTATTTTCTTTCTGGTCAGGCTTAGAGTCCTATTAGAAAAAAAATCCACAATAATATATACTCATGGGACTGCTCGAGAGACTGAAAATAAAATTTGTATGGAAATATTTCATATAGTACCTATAAATAAGCCAACACAAACTACTATATCAATTTCCTTCAAGCTAACGGCAAGCCATTATGTATTATATCGGGTTAAGCACCACAAATTAAATTCCCCCAGATTCATAGCACAAAAGCACTTGCAAACCTTGCCCTCCTTGCTTTGGACCCCGACTCAGGAATGCGGCTGGAGCACGTGCTGCTGGGAGACTCTGTATTCTGGGGTGACACTCAACCCCTGCACGTTTCTCCCTGTAGTTCCTCTTCCATTTTCTAGTACGTTTTGGTCACCCATGCTTCATCAACCCTTCCAAAGAGCACCCTGAATTCTTCTGGTATAGTAGCCCTTCCTCCTTATGTGCCTGTGATCTCGGAGGAGATCTCGGTGGAACTGTGATCACGAGAAGCAGCTGTCCTGCTACCAAGACCCGACCGGGTCCTGAGCCCCTCCGTAGACGCTGGTGCTCCCAGGGGGGTCCATGATGAGTTTGCTGCTCTCTCCGGGCCGCTGACACTTGAACCAGTGATGCAGGTTTGAAGTAAGACTAGAATCCTTTCACTCCAGTGGAAGCAACCTGCCCAGACGGCTCCTGCTTTGGGTCATTCCTGGGCTCCTCCTTTCTGCCTGGTGGACCTGCCTCCATTCCAAGACTCATTTTCTGATCTTCCCAATAATGTTCTTTCCTTTAAATCAGCCAAAGTCGGTTCCTGCTACTTGTAACCAAAGAACCTCGACCGGCTAATTTCTTACTTCAAGTGGAGTTTCTTGCCATGTTTAATGACAACTTCCAAAAGCCAGTGTTGTATGCTATTCCCAGATAAAATGCTAAGGCATATATAGGGCTGAACTGTCCCTCCTACTGCCCGTGGATAAACAAATGTTAACCACCCAAAATTTATTCTCCCACTTTCTGCATTCTCTATCATGTATGTATGTATGCATGTATGTATTATCATCTATCTATCTATCCATCCATCATCTATCTATCTACCTATCCACAGAGAGACAGAGAATGAGAGAGACAGACTAAACATGGAATCAAATTGTATCATACTCTAGTACACAAGGCTGCATGTTCCTTTTTCCACTTCACAATACATCACGGAATTCCCTCCATCAGCTGGATCTAATTCATTCTTTTCAGTTGGAGAGTTTATAACCATTTACATTTAATGGTTGGGATTAAATCTACCATCTTGCTGTTTGTTCTCTGTTCATCCCATCTGTTCTCTGTTTACGTTTTCCCTTATTTCCTGCAATTGATTTGTTAGCTATACCTCTACATGTTAGTTTTTAGTGGTTGTTCTAATGTTTATAATCTACATCCTGAACTCACTATGTCTACTTTAAATGATAATAGTGTATATTTTGTAATAACCTCATGACAGTATGCTTCCATTTTCTCCTTCCATCTTTTGTACTATTGTTGTCATACATTTTATTTCTGCATAAGTTATGAACCCCAAAACATATTTGTTATTTTTGCTTTAGATAGGTAATTGCTTTTTGAAGAAATTTTAAAATGAAAATAAACTCCTTTCATTATTTACCCACATATTTACCATTTCTTGTGTTCTTCATTCTTTTATGTAGATCCAAGTTTCCATTTGGTTTTATTTTTCTTCTGCCTAAAGAACGTCAGTATTACTTATAGTGATGTTAAAAGGCAGTCTCTCAGCTTTTGTTTGTCTTTAAAAGCCTTTATTTCACTGTAATTTTTAAAGGAGACTTTTGCTGGATGTAGAATTCTATGTTGACAGTATTTTTTTTTCATTCTGCAATTTAAAGATGCCGTACCATTGTCTTATGACTTGCATAATTTCTGAAACTGCTCTCGTTTTTATCTTTTGTTCCTCTGTACATGGTGTGTCTTTTTTCTCTGGCTGATTTTAAGACTTTTCTCACTATCACTGTTTTTCAGCAATTTGATTATGATGTGCTTTGATGGGTTTTTTGTTGTTGTTGTTCTTGTGTGTGTGTGTGTGTGTGTGTGTGTTTTATCCTACTTGGTGTTCATTAAGGTTCTCACATATGCGGGTTCATAGCTTTTATTAAATTTGGAATTTTTTTTCAGTCATTATTTTTTCAAATACTTTTCTGTATCTTTCTCCTCCCCTCCTGCCAACACACACTTTTCTGGGACTCCAATCACACATATAATAAACCCAGGTCATATATTATCCCCAGGTGTCATTTATTTTTTCCATTTTTTTCTCCCTGTTACAGATTGAATAGTTTGTGTTGCTACATCTTCAGGTTGACTAATCTTTTCTTTTTCCAAGTCTGAGCTGCAGTTAATCCCATCCGGTATTTTTTTTTCACTTCAGATATTTTAATTTTCATCTCTAGAAGTCCCAGTTGGTTTTTTTTTATATCTTCACCATCTCTCCTAATTTTATTCATATTACTTAAAGACCCCTAAGCATCCCGAGTGTGTTTATAGTAGCTATTTCAAAGTCATTGTATACTATTAATAACCCCACCATCTCTGCCCTCAGTGGGTTTTTCTCTATTGACTCTTCTTTTTTCTTTTGGTTGTGGGTTACATTCTACTGATTCTTGGCATTTCTAGTAATTTTTGATTGGATGCTGAACATTGAGTTGTTAGGTTATTGAGTATCTGAACTTTGCTAGCTTGATTTAAAGATAACAAATGATTGGCTTTGTTCCAGAAGGCAGTGAAGTTACTGGAAGATCAGATTGGTTTGATCCTTTCACGACTTCTGTTAAAACCATTTCAGGCTACGTGTGGAGTAGCCTCTATCCTGGGCCACGTTAGCCCTACTTCCAAGGCGTGACCCTCTGGGTCTCCTGAACAGTCACTTGGGAAGTTGGTTCGCTTGAAGGCATAAAGTGGAAGATCCTTGGATTGACCTTGGCAAGAGATTCATAAAATCCTCTCTCCACTAAAGTAAAGCTTGAGACCAAAGAGTTGTTGTGAGGGAACGTGGAATGTGAGGTTGGCTGCAGTTGCACAGAAGGACCAAACGTGCTGAGAAACAGACTCCTCGTGTAAAGAAAAGGAGCTGTTAGACAGTCGATCATTAATGACAAGGTCAGTAATTCAGTGTGATACTTGGTCCTCTCTATCTATATTCAAGGATTTGACAACTTTCTGGCCTGCCACATAGGAGATGCTGGACTTCCTGGTCCCTGTTGGGATACAATGGCACTGAGATTGCATTAATCTAACTATGCATCTCCTTCAGAACCGTCAGCCTACAAATGTATGAAGAGGTTGCCTTCTTCATGTGGCTCTGTGTACATTCCTCTACTTTATAAACCTCTTTAAATAGTTTTATGTGGAGACATTCCTTTCCAGTTCATATTTGAAAAAAAAACCTATGTTTTTCATCCATTTGGAAATACCTTTGGTTACAATTTTTCATCACTGCCCCTTGTTCAATACAATACTTGACTTTGAAAATCTCATTATGTGGAGGTAGTTTAGGCTACCGTGAGGGCGATGGCTTTGGAACCATGTGAAATTATGTCACTCTATTTATTTACTTTTTGCTTAGTTGGAGTCCTTACTCTTATGGGTACAGAGTAAGTAACTGTAGGTACAGCACCAACAATGTCTATTTTATATGGTATTTTCTTCTTCCCACATGGATATTCAGTTTGGTGACTGAGGTTATTAATGAAGCTTTAAGTCTGACTTCCCTGTGATTTTGTGATTTTTATAGCATCATTCAACACATTTATCCATTCCACTGGGTCTTACTGATCATTAGCTTGTAAGAAATATTTTTTCTTCTTTGTATTTCTTGTTTTAAGTCAAAACTGCTCTTGGCTTAGTTTAGTTGCATTAACCGTTGAAATGTAGGCGTTTAATGTCTCCAACACAGATTGGTGGAGAACCAGATTTTGTGTATTATCCATTTACAATACCAAACTCTTCTCTGATATCCATGAGGTCCTCCAAAGATTTCCCATTGTTTTTATTTACTTAATGTCTAGAAAATGCAATGTGACCAACCATCAGGTGTACCCTTCCTTCTAAGGGTCTGGGTACTCTGCTCTGTTCCCGGGCCCCAGGCTGTATTTTAACAAATATAACATCCTGTAGAATTCATAACAGGCATGGGGAAAACAATCTCTCTTTACAGTAAACATAAAACTAACTTGTGATGGAGCTATTGGGAATTCTGTGCACAAGGTTCCAGACAATCAGATTTGACCTTCGTGCTTATTATGCTTCAGAGTCGAGGGGCCAGTTTCCACTGCTGGTAAGAATTTACTACCGGTGACACAAAGAGAACAACAAATTAAGGAAGTCGTCATGGAACCTGAAGGAAACAGACAATGCCAAATCCATCTTTGCAACATGAGGTTTAAATACTAGAGCCAGAATGCTTTACAGAACCAACTACAGGCTAAATGTGCAGGTAGGTAAGGTTTAGATGACAAAGAAGAACTGTAATCCACTTTCCATCAAAATGCTTCAGGAAAACGCACAGGACTTTGGTCTGCATTGTAAAAACAGCATCTTAGTTCACCAGTTCAGATTCCTGAGACGTAGAATCTGATTAGCTCGTATATTCTTTTCAGCTAAACAGATCAACAGCAACAAACCTGCATTCAAAGGGAATTACTCTGGACACATGTAACTTTCCTTTCTATCTTCCATGCTGACCACTGAGGAAACCAGTTCACAAATACAACCTGTGTGACCTCTACCCACTGCCACCCAGCATTTGCCTTGCTTCCACTCCAATGAACACATTAACATTTCTATCAGTAAGGATGCTAGTTGGGTGGTTACCAACCTTAATTATGTGGTGATCTGAACTAGATTCTTCTTTCCTCGCTGAAGGTCACTCATGTGCACTTGAGCCGTGTGTATTAGCTATGGCTTGAGGCATGGCCTGCTCATGCTCACTTCCCAGAAGCTGAACCTGTGCTGCAGTCCCCATGCCATGGCCACCGATGACTGGATAGAGTTGGTTCAAGGGCCATATTAGTGGGCTGAGCCAATCAGATTCTACGTCTCAGGAACCTGAACTGGTGAACTAAGATGCAGTTTACTTCAGTGGCAGGAGCTGAAGCTGCCTGACGTGCCAGGAGGATGACGAGTGAGATAGAGGTGGAGAGAGACACAGAGAGAAAAGGAGAGTGAGGCAGCCAAATCTTGAGCGATGAGACCATCTCTCACATGGACCATGAGACACAGCTGGAAACCCTCATGCCTGGCTCTCTAGGTCCCAGGAGGACTGGCTGTCCTTCCTGCCCTGGGGCGCTGTGGGGTTCTCCCTAGCAAACTCACTTCAATGGTTTTCTCTCCTCACAACCTAAACTGCTTGAACACAACCCAAAGTATGTTAGAAACTCGTATTTCTTGCATTTCTGGCAAGACTGAGTTAAGCTCAGGCAATATTTCATACTAATCATAAAACAGCCACTTAAGCTCATAAACATTTGTCATTCACAATGAAAACCCCACTCGGAATGGGAATTGATGGATTTGCTCAAAGCTCCTCCTTACTGCAGACACTTAGCCTGCGCCCTTCCTCATGCCAACATCTGCAAGGCCTGCAAAGGGCGTTTGTCTTTCAGAGGCACAAAGACCATCGGGAGCCAAGCGTGATGGGTGCGTCTGGGTTAACACATTCTGGTGGAGAGGAGCCCACGCCAGGCTGCCTGCTGTGGAGGACCCCCTCCTAGGCCTCTGTGCTGGTGATAAGCGTTTCCAGGCCTCCCCTTTTCCTGATTCCAGCTGAGCAACTCGGGCACATCGTTTCTGACTTCGATAAACATCTGAGATGGACTCAAGTGCTCCCACCAGGGTTTTTTGGGTTCAGGCTGCCATGTCCTTCCTTCCTGTTTGGCACCAGCCTGACCCAACATTTTGCTCCAACCTGGGACCTCCAAGGAGGCTCTCCAGAGCTCAGGCTGGTGTCAGGCCTCTTCCAAAGACAGTGGGACATGGCACATGTGTTCCCCAGACACCTTAAGGTTCTGTTCCTTCACAGGAGTCTGGACCCCACTAAATGACGTTCTTTTGTGAGTCCTATTTAAGAAGCTGTTTCTGCATTTCCTTGGTTAGTGTTAATCTCACTAGGAGATATAATATTAGTAAAACTTGGTTTGACTTCTAATGTCTCTTGTGGCCATTCCATAGGTCACGCTGACTTGATGGATATGTCAAGGTATCATTAATTTCAGGACGCTTCTCTCCCCAGGACGGCACCTAAAAACTTGCTCTCTTCAAGCTCTGCTTCAATAAAATTAAATTTCAGGGGGAAATAATCACATTAGATTTTTTGCTCCTTTAAGAAGTAAGAGCTGAACTTGGCTCTCATTGTAAACTTGCCGTTCAGAATTCAACTGATATTTGTTTATGAGCAACGTCCGAGTCACAATGAGACTTACATCCCTTCCCACAGGAACTTGAAATCCAGGAAAGAAATAAAATGTGATGATGAAGATTTTTGTTAAACACAAAGAACAGATATAAAAATGAGGTCCTTCCTGACTTCTGCTAAGAGAATGTAGGAAAGCCTTCTCAAAAAAGTAGCGACCTACAGTAAATGTAACTGGGACTATTGATGGCTGATGCCAGGACTTCTGGTCAAGTGAGCCTTTATGCAAGTGTTGACCTTAAACAAACAGATAGCCAGATATTTCTCCAGCAAAATCGGTTTATTTGAGAACATCAAAGAATTATAATTCAGGTCTCATGATGAACCATGCGTAAGTGCAGACAAAGGCAAGGAAGGTTCTTTTATGGACTTGGGTGGGGCTGTTGTAATTGAAGAGTCCACTGGAGGAAACTGTTAAGTTCAAAGTATAGTGGCTTCTCATTGGCTGAGCCATGGCGGTCTCCCATTGGGTGAGCTGTTACTGGACAAGGAGGAATCTTTTCTTCCTCCTGCTGAGGTAGTACTGTAGTGTCACTTCCTGTTATTAATTTTCACACAAGTTAGGAAAAGGTGCCTCCACAGGTGCAAGACTTGGCCAGTGGACCGATCCTTGTTGGTAGAGAAAGATACCCCTTCCTCTGCGGCAATCACATCCCGTCCTTCAAGGGCCATCACTTGGAGGGGCAATCCCAGCCCCCATTCATCTCCTCAGTCAGGTGCCCTGAGTAAGGCACACGCCACACAACTCCATGCAGCTGCCTTCTTTGGACTAGTAATAGCAAAACGAAACCACTGCCCTCCCACCTCCCACTCTGGGCAAAATCCCAAACCTCCAGATAAAATAACATCAGAATCTATTGATTCTTGCCTGAAATGACTATTTCAGTGCTACTGAAGTGTGCTTTATAGACCAGTGTCACATTGCAAACTCTTTGTTGTCGGTCTGCAAGAATATATACAGAGTTTGAGAGGAAATGTTGAAAAGCTTTTATAGCAATTTGATCTTGGTGCAACATTTTAATTGTACCTTACAACAGTGCCGGTCTGCAGGGGATTGGAAATTTTAAAAACTTGTCCATCACCACGGATAGTTTTAAAAGCACTACTCTGCCACAATTTGTAAAGGGAAAATGCCATTTTACATCCTGCTTTAAAAAGAGGATCATGTGTTGTTTCCTTCCCCTTTGCAGTACAGAGTACCTTTCAATCTGCTTGCACTTATAAAGACACAGTCACAGTAGGGACAGCTGAAAACGCAGCCACACATAGAACTGGTGTCATAAGCAGACTGACACGTTCCATTACTACCTTGTGAAATAGAAACCAAGTGGGAAAACTAATGTTTCTCATTTACCATTTGCTGATTAATGAAGTAAACAAAGATCAAATATACACCAGTGCTGAGTTTTTCTTTTAGTCTATCCAGCACGATTACTTATAAAAGTAGCTTCTGATTAGAGATAAATGTTTGTCTTTCCTATTTTCCTACAACGATATGAGTATTTTATAACAAACATCATTTTCACCATGTATCACCTCATCTCTGCTCCTTTTTTAAGGGACTCATAAATGTGTCTACTTGGCATCACATAATGAAAGTTCCAGAATATTCACGCAGCTGTTCAGGTCTTCGCCCAGCAGTCAGTGTGCACCAGCTGTTTCTGCTCACCTGGCCCTGAGGGGGTCCTTCACCACGCAGTTCAGTCCAACAGAGAAGCCAGCGCCCGAAGGAAGTCTGTGTACAGTGGACAGAAGCCGTGACTTGACAGGTACTGGAAGTAGTTCTTGAGTTGCTTCCCTATTTTGTCTTTGAGGATGGCAGTGGTAACAAGAAATTGGACAAGGAAAGTCTCAGACTTTTGTGCCTGTCCTTATAAATTTGTTGATGTGTGATAAGGCACAGTGGAGTAAAGTGATACACCATCCACGAAGCAGTCTAGCATTACTGATTTGACCTCATTCCACCTGGTCAAACATGTGGGTGAGCAAAAAAAAAGGTGTAAAATGCTCTGCTGATACTTAATTTTAACTACTGATCTCTGTTTTGTTCCATCAAGATGTTCTGTCCAAGGTTAGGAACAAGAAAATATCCTTTGTTTACAAGTAGGCAGCTTCGATGGGAAAATATTTCTATGCTTCCTGGAACGCATCCGTAGTTTAAATAAACCACTTGTACAGAAGTGGGTATTACAACCCATCTGGACTAAGCTGCAAATACTTAAAGCAAGCATTTTTTTAAAACTTATTTTTATTTTAGGAAACTCTCTTGACTAAACTTTCCAAGAAATATTACAAATAAGTGACCACTGGTGGCAGTAAAATGACTTACATATTAACAGCAATCTAAGATCTGACGACACCAACGATGGTCGCCAACAAATCAATTATATACAGAAACTTGGGTTTTTAAACAGAGAATGCTTTTTTTTCCCCAGAGCCACCAGGTAGGAATACAATTTCACCGTCCCACATGAGGCCCCCTCATCCACGCGGGTTCTGCGCCACACGCGTCCCACACAGAGGTCTCGTTTCCGCAAACGCATTCTGTGATCTACAAGTGTGGACACGTGGCTGCTCTGCTGACGCGGCTGCGGCGCAGTGAGGGCTGCGGGTGGTTGGATGTGTGAGTGAGCGATCTTCCCGTTACTTATAAACCATGCCGCCCAGATAAGCTTTCCTTCTCTTGGCCTCCAGGAGTGTGACAGGATTAAAGCCAAAGTGAAGTAAGGGAAGACTCACTATTTTGACCAAATAACATAGAAGTGACCGTACAATTTGGGCTCACTTAATTTTGCGTCTGACTATAAAACAAACATTGTGACAAAAACAGAATTCGAAGCAAGCTATACCTAGATAAAGTATACCTAAATACAGTCAATACAACAGTCAATAAGGTAAAGCAGTAATAATCAAATTGTGACAAGCAACCCCGTAGGCTCTTAAAATTTTAGATCCATAAAACGATAGATTATATTCTAAAATTTTACCCAGTAGCGAGTCTTAAGCAGTGAAGAATCACACAGCTGTAGGAACATGTTATTTAAACACAACTGAAATGACTGAATTAGTCATCCTTATATTTATGTTTGTATAGGCTTTAACATACTGGGTTAAAAACATTTACCTTCTTTCATGTTGAATTCCCAACATTTGCAGAGTACTCATAAATTAGATTTTTTTTCATCCCCAAGACCAGCTTGGACAAAATTAAACTGGTCTTTCTTTGACCTCACTGAAATATGAGAAAGTCACCTGATATATAATAATGACAAATATTTCCATCCAAACTTCATTTGCAGGAAAGTCCTTGGAAAATTCACTTGCATGCCCGCTGACCTGGGCTCCCCCTGCACTGGCTCGGTTTGGGGCTCTCTCTACACTAGAGAAGGCTTCTGGCTCCCCCATGGTGGAAATGACTTTGGTTTCAGACTGTGAAGGCCCACATCCAAAAAACTGAAGTCACCAAGGTGGCCCTGAATTAACACAGTCTCTTGGGGGAACCTTTCAAATGATACTTTTTCTAGGAGAAACCAGAAGCCACCCATGGTTGTTTCTTTATTTTGGAGGTGAAGTAAAACATGATTTGCCCCATCCATTAGGTCACCTACTCTCCCTTACTTTGGATGTCTACACTGGGGATCTTTTAAGCCTGGAGGAAATAGTCACATTAGGAGGGTCTGATATAAAGAGAATGTGCAAAGTAAACGAAATCCAGGTACCAGGTGAGAGAATTAAACTTGCCTCCTATGAAAAAAGTCAGTGTTGAAGATAACAAACCATGACCACCATCCATTCTAAGTATGGATGGTGGTGATGGCTGCACAACAATGTGAATGTACCTTAATGCCACTGAATTGCACATTTAAAAACGGTTAAAATGGTACATTTTAGGATATATATATATTTTTAACAAAATAAGAAAATTCAGTCTTGTACTAATATTCATACAACTCCTCAGTATGGACATGTCTGTCCCAAATTTGAGAGAGAAATATTTTAAAATCAGAAAAAGACTAGGGCTTATGTTTTCATTTTTGCTATAATCATTTTTGCTTTCATCATTTAAAACATAAAGGTTAGAAAAACATTAAACGTTAGCATCACACAGGAAATTCACCTCTAATTTATTGGTGGCATTTAAAAGGGGTGCTCATTTATATACAGCTCCTTCTAACTAGCTTGGTTACATTCAATATACAACTGAATTAGAAACAAACACAACAAAACACCCAATACCGCCTCCCTTAAAATTTTGTTTTGCTGCTTTCCCAAAACACAGCAATGATTTAAAGGTCTTCTTTACTTTTTACTTGCATTGTACTGAAATGTCCTTTTTTTCCTCACAATTTGGTCTTGCTCCTCTATTTAAAGAATTCCTGCCCCACCCTGCCCTGTCCTCCAACACCCAGTCAAGGTGAAGCATAATGGGCTGATATGTCACATAGGCTGCCAATCCCTGTGAGAGTCCTTCCTTTCGATCCTGGATTGATGTGAACGTAACGACACTGGGTAAGGCGATGCACGGCGAGTGGTAACATGCAAATGCCAGGTGGTGCCTGGACTGCCCCACTGGAGCCAGACTCGGGAGCAGCGATTCAAGGCGTGTCAGCCACTGCAGGCCGCTGCAGGCTGTCGTGTCGGCTTGTGAACACAAAGGGTAGAGCTCATTTTTCTGGGTCACAGTAATACATCCAGGGGACAATTTCCAACAAGTCAATTAACTGACAGGGGTTATGCACAACCATAGATGCTTCCAAGCAGGAAAGGGCTGTAGATATCTATGAAAAACTCCTGTTTTGTGTGGCTCTCAAAATAACACAAAGCCCCTTGGTCTGAACTCATTACTCTCCAGGCAGAAAACAAAAGGACAGCAGGCACCACACAAGGCATGACGGGATGTCCAGCTAATGTACATACAGGTGACTATCCCCATTACCAAAGAGTCAGAATGGGATTTTCGCATACCACAGCATCTAACATACCTTTTCTATTTATAGTATGTATGATACGAACACGTGAGAAAACGTCCACTCAAACACATTAAGGCAGCCACTCTTAGAAGGGATTTGTAATCTTGAAGTAATATGCCATTAGCCAAGATTTTAAAAGTTATTTTGTATTTATTGAAATTCACAACAGACTAGCAAAGTACCTCCGAAATAAAGATGACTAAAATAAACTAGAAAAGTATTTCCAAAATAAAGATGAGCCCAAAGTGGGTCGCCTGAGTCTATGAGCGGTCCATGGTTGCTGTGACACATCGTCACAAACCTAGCGACTTAAACAACACGAATGGATTACCTTCCAGTTCTGGAGGTCAGAGGTCCGACATGGTCTCACTGGTCAAATCAGGCACCGGCTGGGCTGAGTTCCCTGCTGGAGGCCCCAGGCGCTGTTCCCTTGCTTTTCACAGCTCCCGGAGCCACTCACGTTCCTCAGCCCAGGGCTCCTTCCTCCACCTCCGACACCAGCCTGTCGCATCTCCTTCTGACTATCCGTCCAGATTTCTCATTTCCCTCTGACTCTGACACTCTTTCGGTTGTAAGAACCCTTGTGAATACCGGTTGACCCAGAATAATCTCCCTATTTCCAGGTCAGGGAATTAGGACCTTAATTCCACCTGCATCCTTCTTCTTTGCCATTCAACCCAACGTAGTCACAGGTTTTGGGGGTTAGGATGCAACATCTTTGCAGGAAGGAGGGGCAGGAAGGAAGGCGGTAGGTAGGGTTCTACCTACCACACGCTAAAAGCACATGTGACTCCACCACAGTTGAATATTTTCATGACAGTTCAATAATTGTCATTCAGTTGCCTTAATCTACAGAATTTATCTTTATCTATATAAAAGGTATTAACCTGGCCAGATGCTACAGCAACAAAAAATGTAGAGATATAAAACAAATTGTACATTACAAAGTAGTGGTTATCTGTGTATATGTGTTTATCTATGTATATATGTATATATAAAACTATACGTATGGATAGGTGTGAGTGTGTGTGTGTATATACACACACACACACTCACACATACACACACATATACACACACATAATTTTAGTTAATCACGTGGTGCTAGAAAATCAATATACCATAGAGATTCCTGGAAAGGTAATGGTATAAAATAAGGCCAAGTTTATGAGGATCCAAAATCAACCAAAGACAAGAAATGAAGATTGTAAAAGTTAGAGACAAAGAAATTCACTCTTCCTAGGTTAGTCGTTTTCCCTACTCATTTTCTTCTCTACTTTTTTTCTGTTGTTGTTCTTGTCCAAATTAAACGGTCTCGTGCCCTTAATGGCCCGCCACGTGTGAAGGGACCACAGCCCTTAGGAACAAGGTCAGACCACCAACCCACAAATCGATTAGTGCAGCTTTGGAGGAAATCCCTGACAAAGGAAAGTCGTGTGTGCGCTGTTGCATCCATGTACCTGTAAGCCCGGGAAGAAGGTCCTAATCCCTTCAGTGGCTACGACACTAGCTTTGGTTTTCCAGAAACACTTTCCTCGCCAGCGTGACCACCGTCCTGGGCAGGTGCCCAGCCCACACCAGACTTAGAAGACGGGAATATGGTAGTGGAGGTCGTCCTCAGTCAGCAGGGAGATCTCCGGCCAGTCCCTGAGCGGCTCCTCTGGGTAGCAGACTTCAAAGTCCCTGCAGTTAAACTTGAACAGTCTGAACACTTTTATCTTGACTTCAAGGGCATACCCAAGGATAAACATATCAATCTGGGGAAGAGATGAAAGAGAGTCACAAATACACATTTCTGAACTCCAGCCCTCCCACCAGCGGCGGGAGCGTGCTCTTCAGCATCTTGTGAAACCATGTAATTGTTTACAGACCCACACTTGGACCACTGAGTGGCAGAGTTAGGAACAAATGTCCACGGCGTGGGAGGCAGGGGACAAGCAGAAGAACATCTCTCTACACTAGCATGAAGAAATCACGGGGAAAAGGTGTTTGGGGGGGGAAACTAATAAAAAGTAAAGAAATACTCATAATAAAAAAATCACAGTTTTCCAATCAGTTTTCTATCATTCTAAATCCATTTATATGAAGAGGTCAGATGATTTTGTGCGCTTCCTAGGAAAGCAAAACAAAACCCCTTTTCTATGGGGATAGAAAAGCACTTGCTGGATTTAAAACTATTCAGTAATTTCTATGTATCTGCAGTAAGTAACCAAATGCTTTCCCAAACACTCGCTCACTTTCCAATGGGACTTTTTCCTGAGGAACCTCTGCTGTGGGAGAACTATTATCACCTGGGAAGCAGCGTGCAAGGTCAGAAGGGCTCCCAGCACTGGCATTCTCCAGCCACGGGGCTGGAAAGACACACAACAGCCAGCGTGGGGCGTGAGGCTTATTACTCTCCTTTCCCTCATTTGAGGGGCAATAGCATCAACCCACCACCTCTGTGCAGCTGGTCTTATCACCATGGAGAGCAAACGCCAAGCCCCTACATGTTCAAGGATTGCCAATATCATCCTTAATCAAACACACACGATTCTGCGGCCCCAGGTACCTGCTCTAGTCCACATGTGTCGCCTACAGAATTTAGATGGTTCACCATGAAGCTCAAAGGATCAGCCGATGTTTCCCGGGAAAACAGGAGCCTAAAGAGACTGGGGATGACCTTTTTCATCTTCATTTGTTCATACACTTCAGTGACCTGATACAGCATGATGAACTTTAAAGCTTCGTACAGTTTGTATTCCAGAATGGCGTCAGAGAAAAGGCTGTTGCACATGCTTCCTCGCTTGTGATAATCTTTAATCGCACTGAAGTCAATCCACTAAAACCCAGATGTAAAAGAGACGTTTAGAGGGGCAGAGGTGGACACACACGCCATTCATAATTTTTTAAGTACTTGTCAAATAAACCACAGATTTATGGAGGGGGATGGAATTTTTCCTTTTATATCTTTTGACACTGACTTTTTTTAACCATAAATATATATTACTTTTACAGTAACAAACTAGTTCCGATGATATATTTCTTCCATAAAAGCACCGCCTACTAGGTAAAATACTAAGCAATTCACTTCCTAGAGCTGCTTAAGATCGCTGAGTTACACAAAGCTGACCCTGGCTAGTGTCCTTTAACTCACCGCGTGCCAGGCACAGTTTAAAACACCCCACGTGTATTAATTCTCACAACTGAATCCTCACAATAACCGTAAAGGATAGACACTAGTTATAGTTCACTTTTACAGACAAGAAAACTACAGCACAGCAAGATTATGGTGTTTCCCGAGGAGGGTTCATTCCAATAATCCAAAATCTGGCAGGAGAAACTCTGAGTCATATAACAACATTCACGCTGCCCCCCCCCACACACACACACACCCAGTTATTAATGGGGGGTGTTTTGGAAGGATGCTTCTGAGTGCCTTGTCCAGCACTTGTATCACATTTTTCTGGGGAAACTAAGGCACATGATTGTTGAGGCTTCCAGGTCAACCCAGAAGGGCTTCTTAACCTGTAACGGGCCTGACTATCATGGACAACAACACTGATCCAGCTCATTACTTGAAAGGAGAAGAAATCATCAGTTACTGGAAGCAGCATTTCTGCCTGCGTTTCCTACCCACCGAACATAAAATGAGAAGCCTGACGTCAGAGAAAAGCGGCTGCAGTGGGATGGATGCTTTCATTCCTAGTCTTTTACCATCCCCCTCCCCCAAACACTCACCTGTGTTTTCAATAATTCCACACATTTACGTAATTTTCCAAACACATGTGAGCCTGTGTACTTCTCAGGACCAAAACTGTACAGTTGGATCCAATTACAACCTTGTGAAAAGAGCAGTTTTTCAGGAAGCTTGAAAAGAAGAAGACGCCAACAATGATTAGTATCTTAACGTTTATTACACACAACTTGGAATGTGTCACAGCATATAATCTCATTTCACTGAGCGCTCTTCATTTAAAAAGACTGTAACAGCAGTTAAGGAAAAACAGTCTTTTATTTTTTTGTTTAGATTTGTGGATTCGGTGATCTGGATCATTTCTTAATTCATAATTTCACAACTGATGAAAACAAAAAAAAGATTAAGTCTACAAAAATGATCTTTTTGGATAAAACGTTTCCCAAACTTCCTAGACATGTCCCTTTAGAAATTATTTTTAACCACACAATGTTAGAGCAACATAGTACAGCCGGGAACACGTGGATTTTAGAATGATGTGCTTTGGGTTCAAACTCAGCCCTGTTACCCACAGCAGGGAGATTACTCAGCCAGCCGACTACTGAACCTCTCAGCAGCCTCATCCTCTGCTGTAAATCGGGGACAACACTATCCATCTCACAGGACTCTGGCTGGGAGTCAGTGAGATTATGACAGACGTAAGGATCTGATTCTTCACAGACACCCAGTGCATTTCCCACCCAGCTCAGCTTGAGGAGTCAGGGTCCCTGCTGCGTCACGTCCTCAGCAACGAGAAGCAAGGCTGGCACACCACACACACTTGACAAGTATTTGCTAGATGAAATGAAACTAATAAAACAACTCTAAGTAAAAAAAGGTTAAGGGGGCCGGCCCGGCGGCTCAGGCGGTTGGAGCTCCATGCTCCTAACTCCAAAGGCAGCCGTTCGATGCCCTCATGGGCCAGTGGGCTCTCAACCACAAGGTTGCCAGTTAAATTCCTTGAATCCCGCAAGGGATGGTGGGCAGCGCCCCCTGCAACTAAAATTGAACACGGCACCTTGAGCTCAGCTGCCACTGAGCTCCAGGATGGCTCAGTTGGTTGGAGCGCGTCCTCTCAACCACAAGGTTGCCGGTTTGACTCCCGCAAGGGATGGTGGGCTGCGCCCCCTGCAACTAGAAAATGGCAACTGGACCTGGAGCTGAGCTGCGCCCTCCACAACTAAGACTGAAAGGACAACAACTTGAAGCTGAACGGCACCCTCCACAACTAAGATTGAAAGGACAACAACTTGACTTGGAAAAAATGCCTGGAAGTGCACACTGTTCCCCAATAAAGTCCTGTTCCCCTTCCCCAATAAAAATCTTTAAAAAAAAAAAAAGGTTAAAGGACTAGAACATGCGAGGCTATGTATATGCACAGACTTTATATTTCTTTGCTCCTCAATCCTTAAATGTATGTCCTAGATTAAGGCATACTGCATCCAAACTGAAAATTCAAGCTATTCATCAAGAATTGCCTTAGACTGTTAAGAAAATGAAAAAACAAGGCCCAGATTGGCAGAAAATATCTGCAGATCACATGTCTCATAAAGCATTTGCATTCACAATATATAAAGAAGTCTCAAAACTCAGTAATTGAAACAACAAAAAACCCGATAAAATGGGCAAAAGATTTGAACAGCCACTTCTCTAAGAAGATAATATAGATGGCAAATAAGCTCAACATTGGGACTCACCAGGGGAATGCAAACTAAAGTCGCAATGATACTAATACATACCTATCAGAATGGATGAAACAAACAAAAATAATAAACAAACAAAAAACCCCGACAATACCAAGTGCTGGTGAGAACGCGGAGCAACGGGAATGCTTAGAAATTACTGGTAGGAATGTAAAATGGCAGAGCCACTCTGAGAAATGGTTTGGTAGGTTCTTATAAAGTTAAACACACACCCAGCAATGTCACTCCTGGGTATTGACCCAAAAGGAACAAAAACTTATGTTCATACAAAATCCTGCAAGGGAATGTTTCTCATAGCTGTGTTCATCTGGAAACAACCCAGATGTCCTCCCACTGGTGAGTGGGTAAGCAAACCGTGTCCCATTCGCGTCAGGGAATATCATGCAACAGTACAAAGGCAAGAAGCGCAAATTCACAGAGGCAACTGGACGGACTGCAAATGCACGATGCCAACTACGGGAAAGACATCGATTCAAAAAGCTACATGTTGGATGATCCCATTGATACGACAGCCCGGAAAAGGCAAAATGACAGGGACAGAAGGCGTATCAGTGGTAGCCAGGGGCTGGGGGTGAGAGAAGGGCTGGTAAAGAGAAGTGAGGGATTTGAGGGCAGCAGTTATACGCTGTATGTGTTTGTCATAACTCGAGTAACTGTAGAGAAGAAAAGTGAATTTTAGCAGACCACCTTACTTATTGTAAAGGACAGATGCTCTTCTCAAGAAAAGATAGTGGCATTAAAAGCAAACAAAACTCAGTACGACCATCCTTCTGAGATGGTTGATTTGCAAACTGACCTGAGAGACAGAGGACGGGGTCAAAGGACCTCTCAGAGCTCCCTCACCCTCAGCAGCCCACTGTGTCACAGTCATGGTCAAGGCGACACTTCGCATATTTCCAGTGTGAGGACATACCTTCACAATGTCTTTTTCTTTCATCCAGGAAGGAAAAGAGAGGCCCTGACTGAATATCTGAAACAACACGGATCTGAGTGCATCGTACTTGTCTCTCTTCACTTGTCGAACACACTTAATGTGACGCCGCCAAAACAGCTCCTCATAAGCCTATGAGCACAAAAAGAGAAAGTTGTTTTCTCCTTTCACTACATAAGAGATAAGGAGAGTGCACTGAATGTATTTTCAGGGGGGGTGTTACAGTAACAAAACAATGATAAACTATGAATGTGACCATGTGTCATTTTAAAGTGACTTTTGCGTGTATAGAGACTGTGCCATGCTATTTTAGATGGTAAGTTCCTGGAAGCCCCGAGTCAGGGAATGTCATTTTGGGGAGCTCATGGATCCAACTCGACCGCAGTGGAAACTACTGTCTACTTTAAGACCACGCTGAGGGCTGCATTAAATGTACCGCCCACTTTTTTGTTTTCTCTTCTTTTTGCTTTTGCTAGTGGCAAGGCAGCACTGCTGGGTATATTCACTAAGACTGGTCCAAAGGAAAATTCTAAAAATCCTCAACATATTTTTGCCAATGGGCCCGATCCCGTCAAGGACAGAGGTCTCCCCTGCACGTGCAGAGATTTACAGGCTGGCCAGGGGACACTGACAAGAGTACAACGCTTGCGTTTTCTCAGCTCACAGGCTGAATATCCCAAACCCTCCAGGGCACTAGCTCTAAGGAAAAGACCTGAAATCAACGTCTAGCAGCTGTTTGGCTTTTAAATTAGAGCCACAATTGTTCCTTATGTCACATTTGGTGTTAGTTGATCTCTGGATCCATAAAGCAGAACGGAATGTTTGTTTCTGGACTTTCACACACAGATTCTCCATCTTCCATGACCTTTGCAGACAGACTTACCTTCCTCATCAGCTTGGCACGCGCTGTCTCCCCTTTCCATTCTCTTGCACAGTAACCGAGTAAATCAACTTCTGCCTCCACACTGAGGTTCCCTGGACCAAACCAAAAGTAAAAGGTCATTAATTTCCCCTTTCCTCCTCCTGCATTTTAAAAATAAGGAAACATATGCGTGAAAATATTTACTTTTGAATTTTCTCTGCAGATATCCAATCCACCTAAAAGGTAAAGGAAACAATATCAACATTCTACCTTGATAACAAGGGTATTTTAGAAATTTCAAGATGACACAACCACGTACCATTTCAGCCGGTGCCCTAAACGCACATGCAGCCTCCTGAAGTAGCAGAGGGAGGCCACCAGAAACGAAACTGCCAACAGCACAGACCCCTTGGCTAGTCTCCACGCCGTGTCTAAGGCATGGCTTGTGAGTAATGTCCAAGAGTGAACTTGGTCATTTCCTACAAAAATGAAAAACTTCTTTTAAAGATCACATGACAATTATACAAATCTGCTTTCTTGAAGGCAGAAAAAAGACACACTGGATAATTTTTACCTGCACAGTGTCATCATTGATTTACAGACACATTGTTAAAGCCTTCAAAAATTAAAGAAACACATAATCCTCCTAAAATCTGTGTCATATGTAAGAATATCTTTGTTCCCCAAATTCAAGAGGAACAGTGAACATAAAGAGTGTGGGTTCCAGAATCCCTCAAACCTGAACCGAAAACCTGCTTCTCCTACTTATGTAGTCTGTGTGACTGTGGGAAACCTAACTTCTCTTATCTGAGTTGTCGTGACTGTAAAACGGGGGTAAAATACTGAGCTCACTGGGGAAGGGCAGGAAGCAGGATTTAAAGACCAGCACAGGGCGCCATGCCCTGTGCTGAATACCTGTTGAGTCCAAGAATGATGCCAGGAATTCTGCCCGGCCTGGCACCGAGCACACAGTGGGGTAGGGGTGGGGGTGGGGGTGCGGGGAGAATGGGGGGGAGCAATCACACCAGGGGCCTCCAGCAATGCCGCCACCATCCGCTTCTGCCCACTCTGATGTTCTGAAATCAGTACAGGCCATAACACACAGCATCACCTGAGCACACGGAACGAGTGACTCAGACGAGCAGGCACTCAGACAGCATTTCCAGAAAGTGGTCCATTTAGAAGAAGACGGGTGCGATGGAGGTGGATGTGCTGCTATGATGTACACTCTCCTTCCTGACGCGACAGGAGGGGAAGTGAGCCTGTCTGGAGCGCTCTACTGTGTACGTGCAATCGTTTACTATGTGCAGTAGATTCCTAACCATCTTTTGTCTGAGAATGTATAACGCTGAAGTGCAAATCAGGAAGAGGGCTTCTGGGCAACGGCCAAACCTCCTGGGGTTCACTGTGAGAGTTTCCTCCACAGTACGTGGTTCAGAAAAGTTCCAATGATTAGCTCTCTTGCTCAGCTTTGGTGTGCATGCACACGCTCAGTGAGGAATTACCAGCAGATCGAGAAACCCAAAGTTACCAGCAAATAAAAATACACATACTTTTATTTTATTACTGAAAAGGACATTTTCAAACACAGGGGCTTATTGTTTAGAACTGATTAGCTATTCATTATAGATTTACTCCCAGTTAGAAATTTAATAAAACTTTTTATAAATTGTTTAAAAATCTAGACCCATACTGTCTTTAAAATTAATTTAAAGACCTATAATTTAGACTTTTATTAATTCAGTCTGATTTCCCAACATTGTAAATACTGAAATATGTAAATATTTTTAGTAAATCTTTAACATCACAGAAGAACGAGAATTTTCTCCATGTGATATACATAATTTCATCTACTGTAGTCATAAACACTTTCTAGAAAAATGGAATATTACACGGTATTTTAGTTCGTTTTTTCTCTTCATGTCAACTCCACGTCAAATTATAATTAGGACATCTTTTCACATCACTACATATAGACCTATGTTGTTCTTCTTAACAAATGCATAATATTTCAGTATAAAACTAGATCATCATATATATAATCATTGCCTTAATGATAAACATTTGATTGTTTCCATTTGTCACTCTCACAAACATCACTGAGACAAACATTCTCTTCCACTGCAGACCATGGTTCTGCCCACTCTACACACACACACACACACACGCACACACACACGCACGCACACTTCCCTAGCCTACTGCCCATATCCTCAAAATGAAATCCCTCCTACAAGTCAAGCAAGGGTGATAGGATCAGCTTATGAGAAAATACCCGGGAGGTTTGCACCCCCATGCAAGCCTGGGCACCAGGGAGCGATCGGGGAGCAGCAGTCATGAAGTCACAGGAGAGGAAGCCGCTCCCTTCACTCCCCGTGGCCCTGGCCTGGCTGCACGTTCACTTCCCACATCTCGTGGATGTGACACTAGAGCCCCTTCCTGGAAGGCACACCAGCTGCACCGAGGAGTCTCGGCTGATAATATCAGGAGCGGGGCTTCCAAATCAAAGGAGGGGAAGAATGTGCAACATTTTAGTAGGAAGAAGTATGGCTCCACTGACCATTAAAACAGCTAGTTGGAGCTTTTCCTACGTGCCAGACCCTGTGCTAAGTTTTACAGGGATTAGTTCACTTGCTCCTGCAAACGCCACCGGGGTGTAAGGGGGCCCTGGAGCCCCACGGCGTCTCATCCCGGCCCTGCCCATTCACTGGGCAAGTGACTTTGCCTCCCTCAGCTTGTTTCTTAACCTAGAGCTGGAAACGGTACGTCACAGTGCCTGGGACACGGAGGGCTCGATGCATGCTCACTGTTACTATGGTTACTATGTGATGACACGGGAATCCTAGCAGTATCTGCCTCTTACAGCTGCCATCTGGCTTACCGTAAGTACCCAGAAAATAGTTGTTATTATTTTTATTGCTATTACTCTAATCACCCTTATTTTGCAGGTGAGGAAACTGCAAGAGAGAGAGAGCTGTAACAAGTGGTCAAGGTGGAATTAAAAAACGGGGTGATGTGATGCCAGAAGCTGCATGTCTCATCACCTGCCTATCCTACCTAGGGTTTCCAGGTGGGAATTCCTGCCCGTTCTCAGGAACTTTTTTCACTTTTCCTTTCCCGAAGCCCGAGAAAAGTTGGTCGGGAAATCGGGAAAATCGGCTTCTTGAACCCAGGTGATTGGTAATATCAGCCGTCACTTTGTGGAAATGATTCATCGTGGAGAACAGTAAACAGTTGATATCTCAGGATTTGGGAATAGGAGTGTGAAAAAAAATCCCTGAGAACGGATGGGAATTCCCTCCTGCAAACCCTAATCCTGCCTTTGGACTGTTCAGCTGAGGAAATCTTCAAATCGGCTTTGCTACAGCAAGGGCATGAAGACTTTAAGAGAATTTAAACAATTTCTTCCTGCAAGTGTCAAAAACTGGAGGACAACTCAAAAACAGCAGAGAAGCCCACAAATGAGAAGACTAGTAAAGCACTATCTGATCAGCACTTGGATGATCTTGTGAGTCAAATCTCATTTCCCCCATTACAGCAGAGAGCAGATAAAATGTCCCATGTCAGAGTCTGCGCCGGGGTCCCACTTCAGCCAGCATGCCACGGAGAATTCAGCAATGGCCCACCTACTTCCCCCCGCCCCAGAGAAGCCCTCTGCCTAACGGAACTGGCCTTGTGGGATGCTGACTGGACTAGTAGAAAGAGGGAGAAGGCTCTACCACCAGGGAGTCGGTCATTCAACATAATAAAAAGGAGAACAAGGCGAGAAACTCAGCGAGCGTGGGTGGCAGGAGGTTTGGGCAACAAAGAATCTCCAAAGTGAGGGTTGCAAGAGGCAGAAAACAGAAGCACTGCCAGGAATTATGAATATTGGTCCTCTTCCATGGTCATCAAGAGACACAAAAGTGAAATTTCTTTTGAATCCTTTTGGACTGGTCCACTTGGGTAGTGGCTGAAATGAGGCTCCATGTAAAGCCCTGTGCATTTCTATTACATTACGAAGTGGATTAAGTGGGTCTCATACACCCCCAGACATCAGCTCTCAGCCATGCCCAGAGACCCCAACCCACACCATCAGAAGCAATACTTAAGTAGTTACGATATCCTCCAGTAATTACAGCAGAACCTCCTGAAGTCAACAACGTGGCTATCTGAAACTAACATCGGATCTGTGACCACTCAGACTGTAGATGGCAGATGGGACCACTGACTAGAACTGAAAAAAAAAAAAAGAAAAGAAAAGAAAAGATACCGTTTTTTGTGGTAAAATTCTACTTAGAATTTTTTTCCATTCTCTAAACTATACCAAAGAAGAAATAATTCAAACATTCAAACAGGAAACCAAAAAGAAAAAAAAAAGCCTGAAAACAAAACTAAAAGACACTGAAGAGCCGGAAACTGAGTGATTATGCAGGTGGCAGTTCTACTGGGAGCCCGAGGCTCCCCCTCATGGAAACTCATCAATGTCTGGTTTTGCCTCCGACACTCCCAGGGGTGTTCTGGGTCAGACAGCCCACCCTTTCCTACCTCTTCCCCACGGGTGGCCGCACCGCGTCCCCTAGCTCCTGTCCCAATCTGACACACGGCACAGCATCACATTGTGGTGCTTTCTTTCCACACGGCCCCACTGTCACCTGTGTCCAGCCCAGTGACCTTCTCCTGATACAGAGGGGATGGATCAAGGGCTAGCAAATGGGCCACGAAGGGGAAAATTAGGCCTGAGCTAAAACACATGAGAGCACTTTAATGTAGACGTCTGAGACAGCAGAGGGAACGAAGACATATACATACATCAAAATCATCTTGTTTAAAAAAGTCAAGGTAAAAAATACAAAATTTAATTTAACAAATACAACAGATACTTCTATCTGCTGCAATGGCATATTTTGGTAAATCGGCAGCAGATGGAAGAGTGGCCAAGAGAGACAGGGAGATTAGGAAGCCAAGACGGGGTGTGGGGAGGCAGCCAACCCTGATGGCTGTACCCTCCCCCTGTGGAAAGAGGACAGAGGGATGGGGGTGGGGTGCAAAGGGGAGGGCACAGACATGTCAGAGGTGTCAGGTCAACTTTTCACCCTTTTCTGAGCTGTGTCACAGAACACCACTCGCTTTGAAAAAGTGCATGTGGCTTTTGGATAATTCTGACCAAGGGCAGGAAGTGCTGCAGAGAGGAGTAAACAGGCCACGTGGGATGTGGGCAGTGATGGCCTGGAAGGGCCTCCCTCCCCCACCCCTCACCCTAGGCTCACACTTCTTCCCAGGTGGGCTGGGCATGGGCTGGCAGGCCGAGATGTGACGTGAAAGACACATGGCCTTTCCCCAGGGAGCTCCTGGTCTGGAGATATGACGCCCTCCCGTCAAGAAGGGCTACTGGTCAGCTTGTCCAGGCCCACAGGGCCACAACCTATGCTCCCGGGGGGCCAGCATATCCTGGTGTTGGGGTCTGGCCAGGATGCAAACTAACACAGGCCCTGAGCTGGATGCCCAGTGGCAGGCAGACCTCCATTCCCTAGTGGGTCACCTTTCTCACAGGTTACTTCTGAGAAACTCAGAGGCTCAAGAATAAAGCAAAATATCGTCCATTAGTCCAAACAAATAAACTAAGCTACATGGGAACAGAGTGATCAACGTGCAGAACAAATCCTGTTAGGTCATCAGGTCTCTAAATAATTTGGCGCACCGGCAGACCACTAGTGCTTCTGAAACGCTCAGGACAGCAGTGGGAAAGGCTGGGTGTCTTTCAAACAGTCTTGGTTCTTGCAGAACCATAGGGTAGTTTGTTGTCTGTCTAGCAGTTGAGGGGAAATATTCAGAAAACATATTCTCTTAATACATCTTTGAAATGATGAGGCGAAAAGCCTTTCCCTGCTTTTGTCTGCCCGGCACTGGCCCTGCTCACTTGAGAAACGCGTCCCCCACCGAGCAAAGGACTGTGACCCGCAACGGCAAGATGAGTATCACCGAGGAAGAGAACCACCAAGTGGACGGGTGTTATCTTGACAGTCATGACCAGGAAGACCTTCCACTGTAGGCCATCGTGCAATTGCTTACGCTCTGAACACAGCCCCTCAGGACAGGGTTTGTTTTACCCATGGCTTCTGTGGGTAAGCATGTCAGTAATACAACAGGAAACTGCTCCTGGCCAAACACCGAGAGAGGTGCGCGTGTGTGTTTAATAACATCACAGCTCAGAGCTTTCTTCCTTTACTGAGCACACCTTCAGGAGTGTGAAATGCAACCCATCGCCTTAAAAGGTAAGTTCATTTTTCTAATCATGCAGAGGGGTTTTAAAACCCACCCAACTATGAGAATGCCAAGGCTGTAGGTGAGCTAGGCTTCTACTGAAGAGCACATTTTAATTTCTCCTCCCGGAAATCCCAGAACTCCAGGGTCACTCCATCCACTCGGGCAGCCTCCTTGGCCAGGTACAGACAATGGGTTTTCAGAACAGGCCTGGGGCTCTGTCTTCTTTCTGCTATTTTCTAGCTGCGGGACCACAGACTAATCACTTAGCCTCAATGATCCCCAAAAGTCTCCCCAGTGGCGGAGACCAACAGTGATAACTGAGGGTTGGAACAAAATTAAACAATAAGCCACGCGAGTGCTTCTAATGCCACAGGCGCTTTGCAGATGTCACCTCTCGCTGAGTCCTGCCACCATCTCCCCTCCATCTTGTCCTGAATCAGTGTTTACGAACCTCTCCAGGTGGGAAGTCACTCCCTCTTGTGGGCGTCCACGTTCTTCTCTGGAATGTTTCTCTTTACTGACCCAAATCTATCATCATTCCAGGAATATAGATTAAGCTCTCCTGCAGGCCAGGCACGGCCAAGAGCTGCTGCTACAGCTGTGAACGCAACAGACGGGATTCTCCTGGCAGATGGACCCTCCGTGTTTGGAGCACGACTGAGGCAATGGCCCAGAGGGAAGGACTGGGCCCCCATCAGCACAGGAAACACGGGAACCTGACCTAGACCTGCCTTAGGAAGGCGTCCCCTAGGACGAGGGGCGGATCTCAGACCCAGGGGATGGACAGGACCGCACAGGCCAGGAAAGCAGGGGAGGCCGGCGAGGCTCAGATCAGCAGGGCCTTTTGAGACTGATGTTTAACTGAAGAGCAAGGAAAGCCCCCGGAGGGTTTTAAGAGAGAGGTGGATGGGATCAGATCTGTAACCACCAATTGTTTCTGTTTGGGGTCACGAGGAACGTCTGACTCCTCTCCTGTATGACAACCTGTGAACCTTTCTCAGAACCACAGAGTGTTGGGCTGAAGGGGATGGGATTCCACTGGCTCTCCAAGGCCTGACATGCACCAGCCCCTCAGCAGAACCGCTCCCTCTGAGCTCTGAGCTCTGTCCACACTGCCGCTGGGGTCCATGTATTCACGATGTGTCCCCTATAGGCCTGAAAGTGCCTCTAAGGCGAAAGCTGAACCTTAATCACTGTGGACCTGGTCATCCGATAAGCTGTCACATGCACGCTTCATCTTTGGGGTGAAGAAACCTAAGCCCAGAGAAAGCAAGAAGTCTGAACTTGAACCCATATGTTCTCACTCAAGGTCAGTGCACTTTGAACTAACTACAGAACTGCCTGCCCTGAGGAATGCTCATCGAAGAATTCAAAACAATTGAAAAGCACAAACTTAGAAGGCAGCTACTATTTCCATCGTGCCCTTTTCTCTCTAAACATTCCCCGTTCTCTCCACCGGTCCTCACAGGACATGGTTTGCAACCGTCTCCTCATTATCCCGGGCACTTAAATGAGACCCCACGTCAGAACACAATGTCCCGAGTGGGACCCAACCAGGAGGTTATTCAACAACGTGCCCACTTCTTCATTCTCGATCAGGGGTCAGTGAGCTCTCTGTACAGGGTCAGGGGTAAGAAGCCTGCGCTTTGCCAGCCGCCTGGTCTCTGTCCCAACTACGCAAATCTGCCCTGGCAGAGTGAAAGCAGCCATTAGACAATACACAGCAGAGCTGTGTCCCAAGAGAACTCTTATTTAAGGATACTGAGATTTGACTTTCACGTAAGTTGCACATGTCAGAAAATGCTATTCTTTTTTTTTTTATTTTTTCCAACCATTAAAAAATGTAAAACCATTCTTAGTTCATAGGCCATATAATAGTGAATGGGAGTACACATTGCAATATACAGATGATGTATTATAGAATTGCACACTTGAAACTCATATACTATTACTAACCAATGTCACCCCAATAAACTTAATAAAAAAAAAGTAACTGAGTGGGACAGATACGGCCCAGGGGCTGTGGCTTGCTGCACCGCATTCTGGATCATACACTCAAACTGATGCAGCCTGTAATTGTATCAGTGATGTACAGCTGAGAAATAAAACCGCCATCCACGGACATTCAGACTGCTGTCAACTTAAAGTCTTTAGACCTGTTGCCGAAGTGTGTCTCTCCATCTTCCCAAGGGGAGGGGCGCAGGCACTTTCATTCCACCGTCCTCACCTTCGCAGGTGGAAGGGCTTTCCTGCAGACCTGGTGCTGGCCTCCGCCCGCCACTCTCACGTTGCTTCTTCCCCAAATTAGAGAGATGATGGAGAGGTGTAGGAGATTCTCCTCAGCTGTGCACCCCCTCTCCTGTCGGGGCCTGCCTGCCTGAGAGAGATGCTTTGGGCCTGCTGTGTCCCTGGGAGAGAGGCCTGACCTTAGGGGTGAGTTCAGCTCGGGCACTGCCAGCAAACATAACTGAGACAGAAGGATTTTATCACTGAGCTGGCATTTAAGAATCTTGGACTCCTGTCTACCTTCCAGTTAGCTCCGAACCTGGGAAAGAAAGCAAGGGAAATCCAGGTCCTGGGTGCAAGGTCTGTGCCTTTGAGACCCGGGGGCTGACGTATCCCTGCTACATTTCGTGGCACTGGATTTGGCTCTCTGCTCCAACCCTGCATGGTTTTCGTGGCGCGCTCTCTCTCCTGACTCATAGACCTTAACAATTAAGCCTGTCTTCCACATCGCAACACAAATCACTTACAAACATGTGAGAAGAACCTAACGGCACACTCTGAGGCAAGCCAGTAGCCACTTACCCCTGCGGCTTTATCCCTTAATCAGAAGCATCTGCGCTCTGTTCCTAACGGTGACTAAACCTTCTAATTAGCTTCCCTTCTCCAATGCCGTTTTCCACTCTGTAGCCAGTGTGAATTTTTTGGGGGGAGTAAGGGGAGGGCGTTTTTTTGTTTTGTTCTGTTTTACATTCAATGGACAGGTCATCGCCTATTTAAAAATGTTTGTGGCTTTTCTTGTAGAAAAAACTCAAGTCCCGGCAGCCAGTTACGTGAGCTGGGAAGGCCTCTGAACAAGGTCTGAGAGATGACGGCACATCGCCTCTTGCACCATCCTAGCCGGGAGCCTTGGGAGCTGGTTCTTCCATAACCAGGAACTGCCCCCGGAATGGAAAGTCGAGATGGTCCCACCACTGATGGAAGTACATGGCGGAAGCCTCCCCGTCCTTCTCCCCACCTTTACCTGTTCCTCTCATGGACCCATCTACCTATAGGTGGTCCTTTAGGTCTGCTCTCCTAAAAAGATACCAATGGCTTCAAAACAAACTCATCACATATTATAGAGCTTTATACTCAAAGTCTGTGGACCCCCAACATCAACCCAGCTGGGCACTTAGAAATACAGACCCTCAGTCCCACAGAAACAGATTTCCAAGCTCCCCAGCGACGCACACACACACGGAGTCTGAAAGGCACTGTGACCGAGCAGGGGCTCTCCCTGCCCCGGCCCCAACTGCGCACTTTCCGGTGTGTTTGGCTGGGGACCAGGCACCCATCTTTTTTTTTTTTTTTTTTGGTTCCTGGGTGATTCCAACATATTGCCGGCTTTGAGAAACACCGCTCTGGAGTACAGGCTTCCTGCACCCTTGACCTTTCTGTTATCTCCAATATGTTATCACATGCCAATTAATTTCCCAAATTACTTAGGAGAAATCCTGGCAGATTGAGGAGAGTCTTGCTGGTCACGTCATCCAAAGACACGTAAGTGTGGCCTGTGCTTTACGCCTCTCTCCCTTTGGCCCACGTGATGGGCTCCTTTTACTAGTCAATTGTTTTTCTATGGCTGGGAGCCATGCTTATCTACAAAGGAACTTTGCTGAAATTAATAATAAAGGAACCCAACTAGTAGTGTGACCTCAGGGAGGATGACCAACTCATCCTGGCTTGCCTGGGCCTCTCCCAGGTTTAGCAGTGAAAAGGTCCCCCTCCCAGGAAATCTCTGTCCCAGGCAAACAGGGATGGGTGGTCACCTACCTCCAGAGCCTTCGTGGCCTGCCCGATTCCCCATTATTGTCCCATCTCTTCCTTTTGCTCAGGAGGACTGGCCACTACCTGCCTCCCCACCTCATTCTCTAATTCTCAGCTCAAATGTCACTTCCTTGGGCAAAGCTTCTCTGACTCACTCCCAACCCCCAGGCTTGGTCCCGTCGTAGTTACACCCTCTCATAGCACACAGTGTCCTTTTCCTTCACAGCACTGGTCACAGTTTACACAAGTGTGTTTGTGTTTGATTAGTGTCTGTCTCCCTATGTAGGTAAACGTCTTAAGGACCGGACTGTATCTGTTTTCTCTCTGTTTTCTTGGTGCCTACGCACACGGTAAACAGCTAATAAATATTTGTTGAATAAATAAAGTGAATCCATGTTATCAGGATCCAGTCCATATGTCTCCATGACAGAGAGTGCCAGCTTCACCCAGTATCCATTCTCTCTTCTCCCACAGAAATAGAGTTCTGACTTTTGACTGGATACGTAGCCACTCAGAATAAAGGCTGTGTTTCCATCCTCTCTAGGTGCCGGGGATGGCCCTGTGAGTTCTGACGAAGTGTTACATGCACTTTTCAGAAGGCTCTGCAGAGAGGCATGCATTCCTTGCCCTTGCTGCTCCAGACTAGCTGGAATATACATGTGATGACAGATGCTCAGCAGCCGTCATGGACCAGGAAGTAGCTGTGGGCACGGGGCCATGCCCGGTGGAGACCAAATGGAAGGAGCCTGTGCTCCTTATACCACGGACTGATTAGTGTCTGGGGAGCCACCTCTAAGCTTTGACATGAGAAAAATGAATTTGATTCACTTATTTGGGGTTGTTCTGTTATCCCACCATGCTTAAGCCTAACAGTCTATCTGGGGGGTCCCTCCTGAGTTTTAACATGTATGTCAGAAATAGTGAGCCACCAATGTGTTTTCCCTTCCCTTAATGATACTCCCATAAATAAAAGGCAGGAAGTGAGAATGTGAAGTGGTCACCTAGTGGGATGGTTTCCAGGTAGTGGAGTGAACAGGCACCAGAGTCAGGAACTCAGGGTCTCACCCTAGAGAGCTGAGGCGCTCGGGAGCCCAGCTGCCTCCCCTGTGAAGAAACATAATGGCACCAGGCCATTAACCACTGTTCCCCTTCGTCCTCTAAGGCCTCGTCCTGGTAACGTGTTTCAGAGTCATGTTCCAGGTAGTCACGTTGGGGCACGAGGCACAGGATTTTAAGTAGTTGTGAAACAACTGAAGTTCAACTAAACTCACAACATTACTTGAAACTTGCACGGGGAAAGATGCCCTGAGCATGTGAGACAATACATGAGGCCTTGACAGATACCAGCAAACACTCCCGACCTTAGAAGTTCATGCCCAGTACTACAGATCTATACTAGCTGACCTGAAACTGCAGTTTTGATAAAGAGACTTTTCACAAGGGCTTCCATGGAGGCGACCAGTTTCTAAAAAACAGTGAAAACAAAGGGTAGGGAGGTTGAGGAGCCTGGGAGGGAGGAAAGAGGGAGAACTGTACCTTCACATGTTAGAGGCTCAACATTGAGTGAATCACTCAGTGAAGTATCATGGAGAAGACACTGGAGTATTAAAACACGAAGAACAAGACAGCACACGGCAGGTCAACAAGCATCCGCTGTACAAGTCCTATCACGACAATCAGCTAAGTACCCAGAACTGAGCTTAACAAACATTCAAAGAACAAAACAGAGGCATATGCCATGGATAAAACTTATGTAATAAACTTTCGCTCAGTTCAAGTGACTCTTCTCTCGGCTCCAGAATTCAGAAGAAGGAATCAATGAGCCTGAGTCTGGGAGACCCAACATTTATACTAATAATTCCATTGGCTATGCTTGCGTTTCAAAGTGAGTGACCAAACTAATCCTTAGCTACAAACTGAACTCCAAGTTCATTTTTTAACTGTCAAGTAAAATGACAAAGAGCTGGTCTGGTCCACAGACATCAGTGCCATCCAGCTGTCCGTGCCGAGATGGTGGCTGATTCTGTCCAGCCCACGCTGGCAATGGCTTGCCATCTCTTCCACTTCCCCTTTCCTATCAGCCGTTCAGCTTCCTCCATGGCATTTTGGCCTGTCCTAGCAGTCGATTTGGAAGACACAGAGCACTCAGTTTTCCTGTCACTTTACAGATGTCACAGGAAAGTTGAGGCCTTCTTGTGACAGGTCAACAAACATGCCCAAGGTGTGCTAGGTGTTATTCTAAGACCTACAGCAAGATTCTCTTTTTACTAGGCAAGAAGGAATTTAGTTCACTTTTCTTAAATGCTCGAGGAACCATTCTCTGCTCTGGGTGAGAAGAGACACAAATTGTTGAAAGCATGCTCCCTCAAGAGCTTCCACCACCAGCTCCCCTGACCACCTCCGTTCCTGAACCACTCGGGAACTGGTCTGTACCCACTGTGGCAATCCCAAGCCTCAGGTCTACTGTAATCGGGACAAGAGGGAGAGGGCAGTCTGCTTCTCTTTTCTTGACAGTCAACCTCTGATGTTAAATGAGATTCTTTATCTCTCTGAATTGGGGGAGGTCTCGCTCGAGAAACTGACGTCCTCCTCTTTCTTCTCCAGGCTTGAGGGCATTGAACCAAACGATCTTCACTGTCTCTTTCCTGTCTCATATTCTGATTCTGACATACAAATGTTTAGTTAATGATTCTCAATATTCAAGCACTTAAATTTTGTGAGGGGAGTAAATGTCTTAACTATTACATTGTTTTGTACACCTGAAACTAAAAAAAATTTAAAAAGAAAAGAAATAATAAAAGTGGCTACCAAAACCCCCTGTCCATCCCTGCCCATTCTGTGGGTTTTCTTCTGCTGTTGTCCGTTTGCTTTTTATTGTCAACTGTTCCTTATTATCACTTGTTATTACCGCAAAAATAAATCTTGGTACCTCTCTTACCAAAAGAGTTAGGGGTAGGTTAAAAACCTGTGGCATCCTAGCTTTGGCAATTGGTTTTAAACGTTCCCCCGCCCCTTCCCCACTGGCAAAGAAGGGAAACTACGCTCCTAAGTCCTTGGAAGTTGTGTTTCGGGGAAAAATTTTTTCCATAACCTGATCCTTGAATCACATTCTTCCACTGCCGCCCACCAACGGCAGACCCCACAGGCTGGAGCAGGAAAGAATTCTCACTGGGCTCACAGTGCTGGCACACCTTGAATTTGGTGCATTGGATGGAAAAACGCCTGGTAATTATGTTAAGCCTAGAGTAGGCACCTTTCCAAAACCTCCCAAATCAGCTTTTACCAGCTGTGGCCCTACCTCCATTTCCAACTTTGCTTTCTCTGCCAAAACGATGCAGGGAGAAGGGAAGAAAATAACATAATAAAAAATTCAAATGAATACACCCACAGAAAATATTTAGCTAATTCTAAAATAATCCAAGGTGCAGAAAGGTTGGAAAATGAGTTCCTTCTCCAAACTTTTGAGAGTGGGAGGTAAGTCAATCACAGAATTCTAAACTGGGCGGGACTTAGGGATCAGCCAGCCCAGTGCCATTGTAGAGATGAGGGCACAGAAGTCCAGAGTGGTTGCAGCTTCCAGGCACACAGTCCTGGACAGAATGAGTCTAGAATCACATCTTGACTCCCAAAGGGTGCTGTTTCCACTACACCCAATAGGGAAACCCCTGTTCGCTGTGTGAACTAAAAACTCCTACTTGGACCAACAAGCATATCTGACACCTGCCAATTTCCCATAAACGCTGCAGTACCTGGAGCCCAAACTCTGTGTTTGTGAACCGGCATGCTCCCAAAATTCACCGGTGGGCGCACCCCCCTAGGGTGGCCATCAGTTACACAAAGGGAACGCGCTCAAAACTGAGAAGCAGCGTTTCTCATCTTCCTTGGAGCTGGGACTCGAGGGCACGACTGAAAGGACGGCAGGGAAAAGACCGTTCACTTCTAAGGTGAGGGCCCAGCTGCCAACTCGGGGGCGCAGAGGCCGGGACACAGGTGGCGAGCCCCGGATCTCAGCGATCCGACATTTGCACCATCTGTGCCACACTGTGCTGCTGCGCTTGTCCTTGGTGACACTGTTGTTAAAAAGCCAGTTCTCTGTTGTTCAGCGAGTCTCGACTGCTGCGAAGGTGTGTGGGCCACATCCTCTGCCAGCAAGGCAGGCGCGAAACTCATCGACTCCCCTCCCACTACAATCAAGGCTCAGAGGGGACACCGAGGAGTCACGCTGCTGCTCCGCGGCAGGGCCCGGCCCGACCGCCGCCTGGGCCCCTCGCCCCCACCCCGCAAGACCGGCCCTCTTTCCAGGAACCTGCCTTCCCCACCTCCGCAGGTCGCTCGCTGCAGGGACCCAAACAGCTCTGCCCTGGTCCTTATGCACACGCAACGCGGTCCCCGACGGCTGCCCCAACCCTGCAAGGCTGTGGGGTTGCAGCGCGTCACCGTCTCCGCCCTGGTAAGACGCCCGGCGCCCCAGGTCCCCCATTCCTCGGAGCGCGAGCCCTGCACGCCAAGCCCCGGGCTGCGCCGACCGCGGGCGAAGGAGAGCGCGTCCCCGGCCGCCCGCGGCCCCCGCCCGCCCCACCGCCCCGCCCGCGGCCCACCTGTGGCGGGGGCGCGAGGCCGCTCCCGCTCCCGCGCCCGCGGGGGGCTCCTCCGCGCCGCCATGCCGGCCGCGCGCTGCGCACGGGCGCGGAGCCTCCGCCCGTGGGTCTGTCAGCCGCGGCGGCCGCCCGCCGGCGCCCGGGATCCCTTCCCGGCCACGGGGGGAGCGCGGGACGCGCCGGGCGGGGATGGCCTTCCGCGCACCCGCCGGGGGCCGGCGACCGACTGACGCGTCGGTCGGCCAATGGCAAGCCGCGGTAGGGCCGAGGGGCGGGGCCGGGGGCGGGGCCAAGGGTCGAGGATTGGGAGGGTCTCACTTGGTGTCTGCGGCGCTGGCTCCGGCTGTGCGGGGGCGACGGGTGCTCCCCGGTAGCACAGGCTGCTTCTGGGATCCGAGAGCTGCTCCTCGGGAAACATCCTGAGATTTCCATCCCGCCCCCTCTCTGGCATTTTACATCGACGGCCCATTGAGTGGGAAGAAAAGAAACCTGGAGGGTGGGATGATGAGAGAGAGGACCAGTGCCGTTTTCCTCTCCGCTGCGAAATCACAGGATTCCCTTTTCTGGCTACGTCACAGCACTGGTGGGACTGGAATCCAGATGTCGCTGTTGGCCCGGGGCCTGTTCCCCAAGATTGGGCAATTTTTCTGATCTTTATTTCCCCGTGGGTCAGCAGAATGGGGTTATGCTTACTTAGAGCTCACAGTTTACCTTAGGAGCGGGAATATGTGCGCCATTGACAAAATTAGTGCTCTGATAAAATGGTTTAAAAAGAAAAAAACTATGGGAGTAGTAAAGGGTAAAAATAAACAGCTCAACGATAAAAAGACTCTCACAACAAGGATCTTTTGTCCCCAATTTCCTAGTGAGATGGACTTTTCCTTTTCAGAAAAAAAGGGAAGAAAATAAAAATCTTCGCGAACACTTCCTCTTTCTCCAATACACACAATTCCAGAGACAGACTTGGATGTGCATGTTTTGGCAGCTTTTGAAGCAGAAGTTCCATAACTAAAGAAAGATGAAAAACACCCTGCAATTTTACGTGATTCCAGTGCACTAAGGGCAATGTCTACAAGTAACAGAATCATTTCCCCACCTTTCTGAGTCTCAGAGCAAATGATTAGAGGATCACAGCGCTTTGGGAACTCCAGGAAATTTCTGAATCAGAGCAACAGCAAATAATATAATGCTAGGCATTTACTGACAGCTGACATCAGACCAGGCACTCTGGTAAACCTTTTTCGTATTATTTCATTTAATCCTCACACTTGCCCATGAGGTGGGTACTGTTATGATCTCCAGCTTACAGATGAGGACACAGGCTCAGTAAATGTTAGTGCAGAGCTTGAACCTAGATCCAATCTCTCAACCACCCTACCATTCTGCAACCCGTGACTCACAGAAGATAACAAAAACGTTCCCCAACTCTGCTTCATGTTTAGAAAAAACATCCCTTTAATCCAAATCAGATTTTAACACAGAGGGGTAGTTTTCGACAGCCATAAACCATGACTTCCGTGTAGAGAGACAGCCATGTTACTCACACAAAATAAATGACTTTAAATTGCTGCGCCTAATTAACGCTAAACAAAGTTATTTGCAGCGATGAGTAGAATTGTCCATGTTGAAAGCTGAAAACATCAGGACTAATTTGTTGTGGTGTAATAAAATTTACTTAAGTCCTTTAACCACAGAACAAATTAGCCAGTAACTTTCCTCCTCCCACAAGGTAATATTTATGAACCAGCTGTTTAGACTCAGCCTAAAATCCTTTCAATTAATTCATGCTCAGGATTTTGTGGTTTGCTATAATGTTCATTGTCACTCCAAAAGCAGAGGGAAGCCTCTTAGTGTGGTACTTACAGAGCTAGACCTAGACTGCCGGGCTTAGCTGCATACTAGCTACATGGTCTTGCACAATTATTTACCTTTTGTGCCTCAGTTTTCTCATCTGTAAAATGGGGCTCTTAAGAGCATCTTTCTCATGGGATTGTTATGAGGATGAAGTGATTAAATATTTGCAAAATCCTTAGAGCAATGTTTGACACATAATAAATACCATACAAATATTCACCAAATAAAAGGCATGACTACTCATAGAGATTTGTGATTAGCTTTCTGGTCTACCCATGTGTGATTTACTACATGTCTTAACAATTACGAGGTTATTGATTTTTTTAATAAAAAACCTAGATTGTGAACTTTTGGGGGGCAAGAACTCTGATCTAGAGCTTGAATATTGGTAAAGGGGTAAATCGAGAATACGTGAGGCCAGCTAAAGCTCACACTCAACAGAGACCATTGTTGCAGTGGTCTTAGCTAAAATATTGACACACATCATTGCATTTACCAAAACATGGATCTTAGAACAACTGAAAACAAAGGTAGTGCCCAGCACTGTGATTAAAAGCCACATGATTGTGATGCTGGAGAGTTCAGAATGAGGGGCCGGGCAGCGGCTACTTCAGTCTGTCACAGTAAGGATCGTGACACTGTCCAGATCAGAAGGAAGGAAGGGAGAGAGAGGAAGAGAGGGAGGGAGGGAGAGAAGGAGGGAGGGAGGGAGGGAGAGAGGAGGGAGGGAGGGAGGGAGGGAGGGTAGGAGGAAGGAAGGAAGGAAGGAAGGAAGGAAGGAAGGAAGGAAGGAAGGAAGGAAGGAAAGGGAGGTAAGGAAGGGAGGGAGGGTAGGAAGAAGGAAGGGACAGAGGGAGGCAGGAAGGCCAAAAGCAAACTAACAAGATCTGGTCAATAGCCCTTAGCAAATATTTTCTTAGAATTTTTGTTTTCACAAAGTTATCTTGACTATTTGAACTCTGGAAATGGAATGTGAACATCCAGAACCTTTGAAGACATTGCAAAATGTATTTTCCATCGCTGTGCCAAAACTTTCATTTTACTCAAGGGTCACTCATCCATATCTGGGTCAGCCACAGGCTAGGGCACGTTGGCTTTGCTTCTGAGAATGGAGGAACTTGTTGTCACCTTTGGGCGGCAGTTGCAGTCTTCATTTCTATGGAGAGTTGCCGTGGTTGACTGACCTCTGGTTAAACATCCTCGTCTAGTAGGGACGTTACTGGTCAGTTGCTATAATTCCTGTACCAAGAGTGGTGCCTGGCAGCTGGAAGGCACTTATCAGTACTGATTGAATGAAAACATAAGTGAATGTGTGAGTGAAGGTAACGACTGGACTTACTTCTTCCTACTCACTCTCATGCTGTGATGGTGGACCCACGCCCTGGGTGAGATGGGTTTACTAAGAACGGACTTACTAAAAGTCGGTGCAGTTTTCCCACCTGTACTCACTTTCAAGTGTCTTATCCAACTTCACTGTGCTTTGTGTGTGTGAGGTGAACATATAACATTTACCATCTTAATCATTTTTAAGTGTACAGCTGAGTGTCAGTAAGTACATTGACACTGTTATGCAACTCTCACCAAACATCCATTCCAGAGCTTTTGTACTTCCCAAACTGAACCTCTGCACCTTCGTATTAAGCAGTAAGTCCCCATTCTTCCCCAGCCGTCAGGCCCAGCCCCTGGCCACCATCATTTCACTTTCTGAACTTGACTACCCCAAGCACTGCATGTAAGTGGCATCATACAGCATTTGTGCTTTTGTGACTGGCTTATGTGACTTAGCGTAGTGTCAAGAATCATTCATGTTGTAGAATGATCACAATTCCATTGTATGTATCGATCACATTTTGTTTATCTATTCATCCATCAATGGACACTAGGGTTGCCTCAACCTTTTGGCTATTCTAAATAATGCTGCGAGGAACATAGGTATACAAACATCTCTTTGAGTCTCTGCTTTCAATTATTTTGGGTATAAACCCAGAAGTGGAACTGCTGGATCATATGGTAATTCTGCTTAACTTTTTGAGGAACGTCCATACTGTTCTCCACAGCAGAAAACACTTCCGCCAATAATACATAAGGGCTCCAATTTCTCCACATCCTCACCAACAGTTGTTATTTTCTACGCTTAAAAAAATAATAATAATCATTCTAATGGGTGTGAAGTGGCATTCCACTGTGGTTTCAACTTACTTGCACTTCCCTAATGATTAGCGATGTTGAACATCTTTTTATGTGCTTATTAGGCGTGTGTATAGTCTCTTTGGAGAAATACCGTTTAAGTCCTCTGACTATTCATTCTCTTTGAAAATATTATGCCATCACTGTTGATATCCATAACAATTAAAAATTTGAGAAACCCTTATCTTTCAACTTTAATTCTGCATCGTATCTGAGCCTATGTTGCTCCTTAATTACACGAAGTCCCTGAATAACTATAAAAACTTTTATTTTAACATCAGTTAGGGTTAGATTTTTATAACAGAATACAATGGGTAGAGGTTAATGGTGGTGAGGATGAAGATGGTGGCAGAATATAAGTGAGCACTTAGGTGGTGGCGGCTTCTGCTAAATGCTCTGCATGTATTAATTAATTCAACCCCCTATCTGAGATATGTACTATTATTGTTCCCAATATACAGACAAAGGAACCAAGGCACAAAGGATTTACAGTATCTTGTGCTAGGTATTTCAGTTATTAAATGGTAGCCTGGGATTTGAACCCAGGGCCGTATAGAAAATATCCTCTAAAAAGTACAAATGACTTCCCAAGAACTGAATGATTCCCAGAAAGCCATGTCTGATCGTTTTCCTGGCTGAGCAGAGGCTCGGAGAACCGGTCCACCTGGCAACCTGCCAGTCCAGGGGATGGGAGAGATGCCCCAGGTCCACCATCAGAGCACGGCAGTGAGCAACTGCTGCAGTGGTGAAGCTAGTATGAGGCCAAGACCCAAGCTGGCATTTCGCAACCAATGCTGAGAAATCCAGAGGGCCAAGGCGGACATAGGGAAGCCAAGAGGCGAAGCCTACACAGGCAGGAAGAGCACGAAGAGCACTTGAGAGAGGGGCCAACATGGCAGGAGAGAAGCAAGACTAAAGAACCCTAACACCGTCCCGAGGGCACAGGCGGTAGCTTCTGGACTCCTTCACACTGGGCCCTTTAAAGCTGTTCAAGCTAGGACCTCACGCGCTACAATTTAAAATGTGTTCCTTGGTCTGGGGTTTAGTCTCCTGTAAAAATAATACCAGTCAACTGGATTACAAGGCCCTCCTATCTGTCATTTACACCTTAGGGTCGACAAGCCTTAAGCTCCAAGAGCAGATGCTGACAAGGAGAGGGCAAAAAGAGCTGAAATGCTGGCTAAATGGGGTGCAGGAGGTCAGCTGAAAGCAGTAAAGGGAATTGAAAGATGTGGGGGTGGTGTCTGTGGACAAGAACTTCACGATTTTGTGTAGGTCCAGACCAGAACTTAGCATTTCCTTAATTTTTTCTTTTTTTTTCTTTTTTTTTTTTTTTTAATTAGACAGCTTCACTGCTTCTCAAATTCCTGCCATCTGTCCTGCCTGTGGTTTGCACTGAGCGGTGCTCACTCACTGTCTCTGGCCTTTGAGCCTGGTGTTTGCACCCCCTGAGTGTGCTTTTTCTGTCCCTTTCAGCTGGGTGACTCCCGTGGGCCTTCCAGACGTCGCTCAATCCGCTCTCCTTTGGGAAGCAATTCTGGACCATCCACGATGAGTTAGCAACCTGGCCCCACCACCCGCCACGTATTCCCCTCGCTCCCACTGCACCCGTATGCTGGGAGCCACTTGACCAAGTCCTCGTCTCTCTCCACGCTTGACTGGGAGCTCCCGAAGCCAGGGACAAAGATCTCAGTCTCCCTTGGGTCTCCTGCTCCACGGCTGCTGGACACTGAATGTGCAGGTGCAGAATGCAGAATGTAGGATTTATGCCTCTCTTCAAGGTTTATCATCCATTTTCCTCCTCATCACCAGTTCCTTGAGTCTGCAAGGAGACTGCTTCCCTTTCTCTACAAATGGGCTCTGAGTACTCAGATGTCCTTGTCAACGAACCCGCCTTCCGAATGATGGCACTTCCTCCTTCATGCCTGGTAAGCTTTTTAAGATTGCAGGGACAGTAGGAGCCTTGCCACATGAAATATACAAATGAAAAACAATTTTGCCATATAACCTGATGAAAGAGTAAAAATTGATGGACAGCTGCAATCTCTAAAATTTTGAGAGACTTCACTGGGCTTGCAGCTCTGATTAACCAACAAAGCATACTTTTTTTATATTTCATTAAAGAGGAACAAACAAATGGTAGCCTTTGTGGCTTTGTCTACACCCCCACCCTGCTCCCATTTTAGAAGTAAATCCAGGAGTAGTGAAAAAGGAACAGATCGCTCTTTTTCCTCCGACTCATTTATTTCTCAGCATCCCCATGCAGGCATGCTGTTAGTTGACTGCTTTTCTAGCCTGGAATTTTGCCTCAGTGTTATTAACATTTAAGAGAGAGCCACTGGTGGAAGAGAGTGAATCTTGGAACCATCTAGATCTGGCTTCCCACCATCAATTACTTGAACGATAATGGGAAATCACTCATCCTTTCTGTGCCTCAATTTCCTCTACTGTAAAAGGAATAGAAGGTACTGGATGATTTCTGAAATCCCATCTAATCCTATAATCATGATTCTGAGATGAAAATTTCCACAAACAGGGTGGTTTAAAAACATGTGCTGCATCTAAATGATTACATGCCAGATAGCAAATCAAACCCATCGTGTCAAAAAATATTGACCGACACTGGAAAGACTCATATTTGTTTCCTTATTTTTGGGAAGAAATACTCTTTCTTTCCTCTTGTAAGGATTGCTTCTGTGTGTATTGAAGGTGCAATGGGGACTTCTGAAGTCCTTTTGTCTTTATAAGGAAAGAGCCTATCTGATACTGAGATGTGTCTGAAGGGCATGTAACCCAGAGATGGAGAAACAGCCCTAGTACATTATTTGAGCTCCTGGATTCAGCCATACCTGAAGCAGTAATATTCTTATGTCTTGCAGGTAGATGAGCCAAAAAAACTCCTCCTCTTCGCATTATTTTTCAATTATTCCTATTTAAGATAGGTTTCTTGTCAGATAGCTGCATCTGAAATAATACTAATATAGCATATGCAGACAAATTTTGTGAAAAACATATTTATGTACAGAAAAATATTAGAAGAATAAACCCCAAATGATTGTTATCATGGGTGATAAGATGAAAGGCCATTTTTACATATTTTCTTATGGCAATCACTCAACTCTGCCATTATGGCATGAAAACAGCCCCACATAATTTGTAAAATTAATGAGCATGGCTGTGTTCCAATAACACTTTAGGAAATTCAAGTTTTATATAATGTTCTCATGTCACAAAATATTCTTCATCTTTGGATTACTTTCAACTATTTATAAATGTAAAAAGCCATCTCAGCTCACAAACCATAGAAGGTCAGGTCCACATTTGGCCAGCGGGATGTAGTTGGATGATCTTTGCTCTGCTCATAGTAGGATATCTGTCATCACACTCACTTTTGCTGCAGTTTCAACTTCTGTGACCCTCACGTTGATCCCTCCGTGTCTGGCATGGTCTTTGAGGAAGCTTCAGGGGTTGGGGGTTGTTGATGAGGTTTGTGTCTCCAGGGGCATTTATGTTCTTTCCTTTCACTGAGACGCCTACAGGCGTCTTCCTGCTTTCCCACCCTTTGCATCAGACCTTGTGTCCCCACACCTCTGCTCAAGAGAGCAGCCACGTGGCAATTCTTGGGGTTGTCAAGCCCTATTTTGGAATCTGAGCTTGAAGCTAATAGATCTTGCAAGGATTTTTTCTTGCTTGCTGCCATGTTGGTTGTCTACTCCATCATCATCACCAAGTGGGGGAAATTTATTGCTCTGTCAAAAATATTAAGTAAATGATCAGCCCATGGCAATTTAAACTTTTAAAAGAATCTTTCATTTGGGAACATTTTTGAAGTTTTATGTTAAGAAGGAAGAAAAAGGTCAAAGGGTTTGCATTGATGGCTGTCCTGGTGTGTCAATTAAGAATGTTTCCAGCTATGACTCACAATAAATCTACATTATGGTGGATAAAATAAATAAGAGTCACAGGTCACAGGAAGCCCAGAAGCAGGCATTGCTGGTACTGGTTTTGCTTCCCTACCCTGTGATTCTCTTGGTCCTTCTGTTATGAAGGCTGTTCAAGCTCTAAGCACTGTGTCAAATTCAAGGGAGGAAGAAGGAGAAGAAACAGCACCAGTTACAGGAATCCTTCCCAGATGCTCCAGTAGATAATGGAACACTGTGCAGTAAGTACAGTGTTCTGTACAGTAAGTAGCACTGTACAGAATGGCCCCATGTAACTATCCTGACTGCAGGGGTAGCTGGGAAAGCAAGATCTAGCTTTTTCAGGCTCTGTGGTGGTGGGGTAGGGGTGGAGGTGACAATAGACAGGGGGTTAGGAAGAGCTGTTGGGTGGGCGTAACATTTATGTGATACTCAATAAAAGTCCTGATGGAAGGCAAAGCTTTTTTACCTTATGCCTGTGAGATGGGCTACTCCAGGAAGCATAGACTTTATTTGTCTTATACAATGGGGTAGCCCCACCTCCTAGCACATTGCAATCACTCAGTAAATATTTGCAGAATGAAAGAATGCATGAGTTAACGACAAGAGCTCTTGGAAACTCATGGTTGGTAAGGTCTATCCTTTTCTGGACAACACACCCTCAAAGAATCCTTTGGTTCACTCATGCCCCTCAGATCTTCAAACATACGTAGTTTAAAGCTATACATGTGACACATATGACAGAAAGTGCTCCAACACAGCTCCACCAGCTGTCTCTGCCCATAATTTAAGCCCTGCTGAAATCCTACCTGTCACGGACGCCTTTCTTGACTGGTGAGACAAAGTGCTCTACCTCCACAATCTTTCCCAGCTCAGGATAAAGCTTATTTAGTGGCTGCCCAGAGCTGGAAATTGTAAGACATAGTAAGACAAATAAGGTAAAGATAAGGTGGGGGGAAGCATTGCACGTCTTCATTCAGCCCTTCTTATGTTTCAGACACAATGCTAGGGACGTTCCATATGGTTGTTGAGACTTTACTGAGGAGAAAGAGAAAGCTCACACAATTCAGCGTGAGCCTTCGAGAAATATCATGAGCTAAATAAAACAAGATTGAAAAAAGAAAAAAATGAATATTACCAAAAGGCCCAAACTAGTAGATGTGGTTCCAGTGGCAGGCTGCCTGAGGGCATTAATCACCTCTTCTATCCCAAAACGACCAGAGGAATTAAAAAAGAAGGACACATAAAAATCAAAAAAGAAACACCAATGGGCAAAATGTTGCATCATATTCTTGGAAGAGGGGAGGTCACTGGGGAGGTCGCACTCAACAGAGAGAGAAAACTTTCCACTCAAATGCCCACGGTAGAGAAATCCAACAAGAAAAACAGCTAACAATCATCTGATCATATGTTTTAAATGATGATTATATTCCTGGCACTTCTTGGATGTAACAAGATGCTTTGAAATTGGATCAGTTAGAGAACAAGAAAGAATTCTTGGAAATTAAAAATGTGATCATCCAAATAAGACACTCAAGAATGCCTTGCCCATCGTCCAAGTTTAATCAATGTTAATTATTGATTTGGACCATTTACTCTCTGGTTCCACTTTTCTCTCCCATTATCATGTTGTGATCTACCCCTAGGTCCAATCCAGAGCACCCTCTATATTACAAACTGTTACTGGACAGAGGGGAAAATTTTAGAATCTTGGATTATATCACAAACTCTAATCTGTATCTCTCCTTTGAAAGGAATGGACAGTGAGGTGAAGAGAAGCCCATCAATGTTTCTAAGGTCATGTAACTACTTAGTGGGACAACCAAGAATAGAGCCTGGCTCCCAAGTGGTGCCCCTCCATCTACTGTGTTTTCTTGGTTCAGCACTGCTGTGGGCATGTGAGGTGGGTTGGCTCAGCCGCCTTCTTTCAGGGAACGCCTACCTCTCCCCAGTTCCACGATGTGCGATGCCCATCATTAGAGTATCTTCATTGCTTCCGGACAAGAAGGGGCCAATGACCCACAAAGAACCAACTTGAGCCTTCCCTGCATTTGGAATACAGACATTAGAATAAATAAGTCACTTTTCACCAGGCTTATTCGTACAGGGGAGGGAAAGAATATTTTCCATTTACTTGTCTTAGGTCCCTAAGCTGGGGTCCTATAAATCAGACAGGCAAAAGACAGATTAATGGGAGAAAAACAAACACAAGCTTGTTAACATGTGCATCATTCATACACATGGGCGTAACCAGCAATGAGTGAGCCAAAGAGGTGGCTAGAATTTGGGCTTATATACCATCTGAAGCTAAACAAAGACAAGGGGCAAGGGCAGCAAGTGATGGAAGGGGACCAGGAGAAGTATGGCAAACAAGGGTTGTCTAGTAAGGTTTGTTATGCAGATGTAAGTCTCCAGTCATAAGAGTTGTTAACAGTCCTCCTCTTCCTGGTACAGGAGAGGGAGACATCTTGACAAATGGACATCTATAAATACAAATTTCCTTTACAGAGGACAATTTGTGCCTTGTTTTTAGAGCTTTTCCTGTGTCTACTGATTCTCAAAGGTCTTTAGCTCAAATGAATCCATACCCTAAAGGAGCACATTTAGGGGTGGCATGTTCTGGTACCCTACATTTGTTAGGAAGGCTCTGCAGAGACAGTGGCCACCGCTAGGTCGACCCAGGCTGTGGAGACAGGGGCAGAGAGCCACTGCGGAGCGTGGCCAGGGGAAACCCCTAGATGACAGTGGTGCGGCCAGTCTCAAGATCAATCGGTCTAGTTGGGACAGGAAGCCAGAGGATTCCGGAAGGAAAGGTTCCAGGGAGAAGAATGGAATTGGTTATGTAATACATTTGAGCATTTGGAAAATAATATGGAAGGTACCTGGTAGAGCTGATGGCATACTTGGAAAAAATTTAAACCTAGAAAACCAAGCAAGCAAACAAAAGGGAGGCAATGAGGGCAATGTTTGTTGTCCAGGAAGAACAAACAGTTGTATGAGAAGTGAAACATATATTACATCATGCTTCTTGACTCAGCAATAAGCAATATTGACATGGTTATAGTAAGGTGAGAAAAATTGTGACACACTATATTGGTAGGATGAGAGGAGACAAAATGTGGGGAAGAGTAACAGACAAATTTTCATCTTGTAACAGGAAGTCTAAAGGTAATGTCTAGAATGATAAAAAGTAGAAAAGGCACATCATTTAAACACAGAGAGTATCAAAAAAAGTATACACATTTTAAGAAAGAAAAACTGTATTAAAATTATAATACTCAATATATACTAATAACAAAAGACGAATACAAGTCACGTTTGACTTCTGCAATTATAAGAGGTGCTCAAAGTGGTTACCATCAGCATAATTTTAATAGTTTTTTCCTTTCTTAAAATGGGTATACATTTTTTTGGCACTGTGTGTGTGTGTGTGTGTGTGTGTGTCTGTGACATATATAATATATGTATATATATATATATTTCAAATAGTATTTTGGAAAAATATTCCATAATCAGTATTCCCTGAGAAGCCATAAATGTGGGTTGTATCATGACATTAAAAATAAATCATCTTATTTCATTAACGTGAGTCAGTAAATATAAACACAAGAGACAAAGAACATATGCTTTCTCAAATCCAAGCCTCTGTGAATACAGTGAAACTTAATGATGTAGAGAGAAGAAAAGACAAGAAAAAGGAATTTCCATTAAAAGCCACCTCTTACAACAAAATGGCCCAAAAATGCAAGGAGAGGTCTTTGTCTCAGTGGTGGCCCTGGAACTCCAGCTAAGGGGGCGGCAGCCTGTGAGCAAGCAGGAGCCTGATTCTGCCCCACACCCTTTAGCACATCATGTTCAAGGGCAGGGCTGAGATCTCAGTACATAACATTTTAAACATCTGAAAAATAACAGCGATGAATGTGTGTGCGTGCATCTATGCCAGAGAAAAATGAAGAGTTTCCATTTTTCAGGAACCCGATATTCTCAAGTCTGTTTTTCTTTGCCGCAGTTCTTGGGACTAACTCCCTAGGACCCTGTCCCTTTGACCCCAGCCCTCCAAAGTCCTGCCAGTAATGCACGGGGACACGAGTGATGCTGTCAGTTCTGCCCTGACGGCCAAGAGAATATTCCCAGAGAGGACTGCTGCTTCTGCCTAGGCTGAACTCCAGAATCACAAAGGGCTTTGATTTAAGCACCCCAGAGTCTAGACCACCATCTCTAACCTCACCAGGAGGACCTTTCCACCCAAAGGACCACCTGCGGGCTAAGGATCTGAATGAGAATGGCGGATCAATCCTGGGGAGTGCTGCTTATACACTAACACATCAGTCAGGATCTGTGGTTGTGGCAGAATCCCAGTCAGAACTAGCTTTGACTCCATTACTGGGAGTGCAAGGGGTAGCTCTGGCTCCAAGCATCACTGTCCCCAATGGCAGGACTTCCTGTGTCTTAATCTTGGTCTCTGTTTCCCTCCCCAGATCCAGGCTCACGTGATCCTGAGCCCACACAATCACACAAGAAGATTCTCTCTGTCCCAGCAGCCACTGAAATTCTAGAGAATGGACTGTGGTCCCACAGCGGACACCTCTCTCTCTGTCTCTGTCTCTGTCTCTGTCTCTGTCTCTGTCTCTGTCTCTGTCTCTGTCTCTGTCTCTGTCTCTGTCTCTGTCTCTTTCTCCTGGAACAATCACCGCATGAATCATTGCATGGACCCAGCCTGGATCATGAGCCATAATTACATACTTAATAGTGTTGTTCTTGCATTAAGTAATTATCACTCTTTACCAGGAAATCAGTGCAATCCATTGCCAGGAACAGGCCGCTATCTTGGGCCTTTTCAAATTTCCTCCTTTTGTCCTAATAACCCTGCGGCATTTGCTAATTCCCTATCCATTGTCATCAAGTCATCTGCAGGGCTCTCGCCTACTCGTACTGCGGCCTGAGAGCTCGCTCAGCAGATGCGTAGTGCACATTGTGGAGCTTCACGGACGGCATTTCTCTACGTCTTGTTCTACCTATTCTTGTGAGCTTTCACAGAGGAACATGCAAATGCTGGGTTACAGGAAGTCAGCTTGTCTTCAAAGATCTTAATGATTTGTTTTTGTTTGGCATTGAGGTCCCGGTTTTCCGATAAGGCCTGTGGGTGGGTCCTGTGACTTCCCCTTTATGTGCTTGGACTCATTCTGGCAAATGTCCAGTGGCAGCCGCACTCTAGCTCCCACCCCAGTGCCATTCGAAAGTGCCAGCTTGCCAGCCTCCCATCACGTGGAAGGGTCATACCTCTTCTTGAATCTGGGGTCTTGTGACTTTGTTCACAACACACAGTGTGTCATGAAAGGTGATGCAGCTTCCTTACCCCTTGTTCTCTGGAATATTCCACTTGGACCTCTGAGCCGCTCTGCAGGAGGTGAGAGCAGCCGTGGCTGCCACGCTGGGAGAGGTCCTGTTACTGGAGGGGCCCTGTGGGAGCCCTGTGGTCGGTAGGCCTAAGACGGTGCGGGTCCCTGCCCATGCCATGCTCCAGACGAGGGTGAACACACCTTCAGATGAGGTCACCCCCCGCTGTCAAGCCTTTGCGCCTTCCCTGCTGAGGCCTCATACATCACGGAGCAGAGAAATGTCCCTGCTGTGCCTTCTCCAAATTCCTGGCTCACAAAATTCACGCATGTAATGAAACGACGGTGGAATCTTAGGCAGCAATAGTAACCGTAACGTCAGCCTGGACCATTCTTCCCAGGGGCAGACCAAAAACTCATAGTGCCATGAAATTATCCCATGGTTTTGGGACATCCAGACGGAAACCTTGTGGAGAGTTACCAGATCCATAGATTGAGACGCTGCAGAATGCAAGGACACAGGGGATCTGGAGTCAACCTCGTTGTACACACAAAGAAATGGAGGCTGTGACCTTTGAAGCTAAGTCCAACCATGGTCCTTTACTTTAGGGAGCAGAGTCTAGTGATCTAAGTAAAATGTGAACCCAGGTTGGCTGGAATCATGCCAATCAGAAGCACATGCATTTCATTCGTGCCTTCAGCAGAAAGGACAATTAGAACGTTCATGAACCATCTACATTCGTGTTTTTGTTCCAGGATGCTGAAAGCCTCTTTACATAATGCTTAATGCACGGAGTTACCTGGGCCAGAGCGATGAGTTTGGTCTTTGTGCAAACCATTTGAATTCCTGGGGTCCAAGATGAGAAATTTAATTTACACACCACAGGTTAACTTCCTTGGAAATGTGGGTGTCAGTTCATACAACAGGCTACACAGGGAGGCCTTGGTTAATGGGACCCAGAGCAGCTTTGTCAGTAAGTCCTGAGACGCTGAGGTCAGACTGGGTTGAGAACCCTGGTTGCACCACTGGCTGGCTCTGCAGCGTTGGGCCAGCTGCCCGCCTTCCTGAGCTCCAGGCCCAGTTGAGAACAGCGCCTCTCTTGTTGGGGTTCTAACAGGATGGAACAGAGTGTTGTATGTAAAGGATTGAAAGCTTGCCTGGCACGTGGCTCTACTAATATGGCGTGTCATGATAACTGTCTGGAAGACAGAGCCATGTGCTCACATAAATCACAATAGTGTCACAGCTAGAAGAGCTCGGCTTTGGACCCAGAGCACCTGGCTCAAAGCCCGATGCCACCGTTTAGTAACAAGGTGACTTTGGCTAGGTCACTCAGCCTCTTTATTGCCTTAGTTTCTAACTCTGCAAAATTGTGATAACAGCAGTCCCTACTCACAGGGCTGCTGGGAATTAACTTATGTAAAGCCTGAGGCCATGCGTGGCTCGTAGTAATCACCCCAAAAAATGTTACTTATCTGTACTATAAACAAAGTCCTGTGTTTTATGTTTTGAAGCCTTTCCTGACTCTTAATAGTGAGGATACTGCCGCCAGAGCTAAAGGAACTGGCTTAAATTTCAGTGTCCCAGAGATGAGGGTGGTGTGGGGCTGGCACTGGCTTCCATGCTCCAGGCTGGGGGTCATGAGGTTCCAGAAACACTTCATCTCCTCCCAGACACTGTCTAAAATCTGCAACTCTCACGCTTGGCTCCTTTGTGAGAATTGTCACCGACTCAAAAATTATACACATTTCCATTCAATAATCTCAAAAAAAATCCCCAAAGCCATAGTTATGCATAAACAATCCCAATACTTAAGTTGGTGTCACAGGAAACAAAGCCAGGCTCAGAGAAGTGAAGAGCCCTGGTCCTGTCGGGAGCAGCGGTCCCACGATCACCCCCTCTTCCTCATCTCTCTTCCCATCTCCCTCCTGGCTTCCCCAGCTTTACTGAGATCGAATTGACATGGAACACAGTGTACGTGGAAGGTGCACAGCATGGTGTGACCCTGATGTACTCGCACTGCAGAATGATGACTGTTACCTAGCAGCTCCGTCGTGGGACACAGCTCCCCTTTCTTTTTCTGGGGGGAGAACGTCGTCTCCCCTCTTGGCTCACACAATTGATACCTTTGCCCTACTTCTTTTCAACCTGCCACATTTCTTCTTTATCCCTGAGAACTAAAGAGAGCACTTAAAGGAGGTCATTGCTTTCCCGACCCATTGAGAGGTCAGGGTATTTCTCACTAGCTCAGGTTTTATACGAGTTCAGGTCGCAAGAGACTTTGGTCCCTGGGAGAGAGATCGAGAACGGTTGGCAACAACCTCCTGAATGACTTCTGAGAGAAAAGGGTGTGGGACCCAAGTTTCATGTGGTTTTTACTCTCGGGTTGGCAGTTCGAACTTCTACTTTCTGGTTGTCACGGCTACGCCCATTCCAGACCCACGAGGCACCAAGCACACCCCCTCTGCTCCCATGAAGCTATTGTCTGGCTCCAACCATCTGCCCTTCACCAGGAGAGCAGCTTGAGCAAACAGAAGGGAATGGGGGCAGGAGGGGCAGGAAAGAGCCCTAATCACCCCCTACTGCAAACACAAGGCACAGACAAGGACCTCAGGCAGCTTTACAGCAGGGCAGGAGCAGGGGACCTGCAGGCCCCCAGGAAGCCGGAGGGGAACCCAGTTCACGAGTTCACTGTTGAGGCGAGGCTCGCTGTGCGCTCTCACTGGCTGGTTTGGAAGCAGAGTCTCACACAACACGTCAGCAGCCACTCAAAGACAAGAAATAACATAAACCGTGGAATAAGTGTTACTCTGTCCCGTGGCTAGATAGCTTTAGAGTTAAGCATGGAGATTTATTTTCTTTTATCTTTTTTTTCTTTCTTTGCCTCTTTTTTTTTTTTTTTTTAAGGTGACAGTTGTCAGTGGCCATAGAAATTCAACTTTGCTTGTTTGGTTTGATTCAGGGCTTGTTAGGGCAAAGAGGGCCCACTCCCCAGCGTCCTCTGACTGCCCTCCTACAGTCAGCTGGAGCCTTCTGTGTCCAAAGAGGAAGCACAAAACATCAACGTGCACAGGCAGAAACGTACTCTAAACCCTCCTTTTCTTTTTGCAGCGCTTTCTTCCAAACCTCTATAAGGGAAAGGCTTGGAATTTAGAATTAAGCTGCTTGTACGAACTACAATCTGACAGTTTCCTGCTGGAATTCACTTGTGTAACTGGAAAGGTCACAGGCAAATGGGCAGCTTCTGTAATCTGCAGACATCTCCAGGGGAGCCAGGGGGAGTCCAAGAACCATGCCCTTCCCCGCGTGGTCGGCTTCCTGCGGGAGCTGCACAGGCCTTCAGCATCAGCTAGGGCCCTCTGCCACCTCTGCTGATGGAGCAAAGGGAAGGGGTGGGGAGACCAACCAAGGGGAGGGAGCTGGGTGGGGTCCTGGCCTGGGGGTGTCCCCTGTCCCTCCCCCCAGCCAAGTTTACAAAATACAGTATCTCCAAGGGATAGACTGAGGCTCGCGTATGGACAAGGAGGGAACCGAATCACCTTAGAAATGATGGAAGTTTTGTGGGCAGACTGTCTATAACCAGTGCTGGCCATTTGTGGTACCATTTTTGTTGAATGACTAAATACAGAATCAAGGGATCCAGGTTCTTCTCAGTTGAAATACTCTCTTCGGGGTTCACTCACTCTCCTTGGAGGTAAATGCCACGTTAATCTTCAGTTCTAGTGGCCCACCAGGGCTGTTTCTCCCTCCCCAGGGGGGCTTCTTTTCCTTCTCTCTTTTAAGAAGGCAGGTTCAGGGAAGCTATGGGCCGTACGGGGTTTCTGTGCCACTTCCTCCAAGTTCTCACTTGTCTCCTCAGCAGAGTGTTTGACAGCCTGGGATTTGGGGGTAGGATTGCTGTGCATCACCCCCAGTCCTGGCCCCTGCCTGTCGTCCTGCTTGTCAGCTGGCCCACTGCTCTGAGCAGCCCGTGTCTTCCCACGGTGCCATGCAGCAGCTCTTGCACGTCTCAGGGTTTGGGGCAGGACTCAAGGTCCCTCTACCTTCTACATGTTGACTATGGCTGGAAGTGGGGCACTGGCTGACAGGCTTCTGGCTTTTTCTCAACGTCTGCAGGAGCGAGGAAGCTGCACAAATACGTCAGGCCCAGTGAGGCACCAGCTCAGCCATTTCTAATTTGGCTGGATGGATACTGGCTGTGGCCTGGTGCCCATATGAGGCATTCTTGGAAAGGCATGCCGTCTTCTTCCCCGGGCTGCATCGGGGAAGTGGGAACAAGCTTTCCGCTCGGGGATTTCCAGTTCTTCTCCTCTCAACTACCTTGGTGTTTCTACTTATCTTAATTCCTTTGGAAGTATGTTCCTGACATGCAATGACACCTCGCCTGCCCCTTCCAGTCTGTTGGGAACTCCCTGACACCCCGTCCTCCTTCCCTATTTTGGCCTCAGGGAATGCTCTTTGTCTCCTGGAGGAAAGATTCCCAGGAGGCGAAACAACCCAGGTGACCAAGAGGAAAATTCATCTGTAGGCATTTCAAAAACAGCTTCCTTGTTATACTGTAGTGATGGAAACTTCCCTAATTTCCTAGTTGCTGACAGAGAAGTCTGCAAGCAACAAGTGACTGGAGCCCCAAACTACTTCTGTGTCTTTCTCTTGTGCACCCAGGACAGCTCTGTGAGCAGCACAGGTGGGGAGACCAGGGACCATCAACCAAGCTGCCCACCTGAGTATAACTGTGGGGTAACTACAGACTCCCCACTCCCCACACCTGGAGGGATCCGCCTGGGACCAGCTCTGGCCCTGAGTACCCCGATCCCAGAAGACGAGTGGGATTCCAATACTTAGCACTGTGTGCTTAAATGAGATGGGGAGTCATTTAGTCCATTTCAGCCAGAGATCCAAAGTAGATTTTATGTGACACTTCAAAAATTGTACCTCGTAAAGAATCAGGGGCCGGCCCGGTGGCTCAGGCGGTTAGAGCTCCGTGCTCCTAACTCCAAAGGCAGCCGGTTCGATTCCCACATGGGCCAGTGGGCTCTCAACAAGGTTGCCAGTTCAATTCCTCGATTCCCGCAAGGGATGGTGGGCTCTGCCCCCTGCAACTAAGATTGAACACGGCACCTTGAGCTGAGCTGCCGCTGAGCTCCCAGATGGCTCAGTTGGTTGGAGCGGGTCCTCTCAACCACAAGGTTGCTGGTTCGACTCCCGCAAGGGATGGTGGGTTGTGCCCCCTGCAACTAGAAACGGGAACTGGACCTGGAGCTGAGCTGCGCCCTCCACAACTAAGATTGAAAGGACAACAACTTGACTTGGAAAAAAGTCCTGGAAGTACACACTGTTCCCCAATAAAGTCCTGTTCCCCTTCCCCAATAAAAAAAATCTTTAAAATAAAATTAAAAAAAGAATCAGCACTCGCCCCTGCCCTGCTTTGGACTCTTCTCCCCATTAGAAGCATCTGGGTTATACCCATAGCCAGGTCCAGCTGTCCTCAGACTTCCTAAGGCATTCCTCACCCCAGTCTTCTGGCAAGTGTCTCACAGAAAGAAAACTGAGAAGTAACTGTGTGCCATTGTCTGCCGAATTTCCTCTTTGAGGGGCTGCCTGTTGGTAGCGGTTACAAAACCAGGATGAGCTCTTGGGCACTATTCAGAGCTTTCCCAGGGTTTCCACCTAACTGCTGGGTCTGGACTGGCATTATGCCGTCAAGTGTCTGCAAAAGAGGGCAGAACATGAGGTTCCCAGCTCTGAGGAGCCTCCTAGGATGTTCATCTGTGGTTTAAGTGTGGCCTAACGATTCGCTTGTGATGGGCAAAATGCATCTGCAATTTTACCTAATATTGTTGTCCACCACATATGTCTTGTGGCAATGAAAGGTGACATCCTTGGTGGTGCCCTGTGTCCCCACTGTTGAGAGGATGCTGAATCGTGGGACCCAGGATGTGAGCTGGGACCGCCAATGTCCAGACAAGTGTGAAGGAGGAAGAAGTGCTGCAAACCCAGGTTTGAGGCACAGAGAAGAAAGTACAGACTGGACTGAAATAGAGCCTGTCTTTTACTGGCCACACTGGTTGCCAACAGACCTCCAGTTTGACTTATACCAGAACCCCACTGACCTGTGCAAGTTACTGTTTATGTATCGTATGTATGTGAACTTTTCCGGACTCTTGCTGCTGTGAGTGACAGAGACATAACTCAGACTGCCATAAACAAAAACGGGAATTCACAGCTCATGTTACTGACGTGTCTGGGCTGCCTCTGGCTTCAGATGTGGCTGGAGCTGGTGTTTGACCCACGTCGTCATCAGCCCCCTACAGGAAATGCAAATAAACTTTTAAAAATCAACTGGGACAAAAGAGATCCTTAACGTACAAACTTTCCAAAGCTGGGTGTCTGGCATTTGGAGCATAGTTTATCAAGAAATAACGTGAACAGCCATCAGGTTCCAGGTTGCCCTCAGAAGCCTACTGAACCCACTGGGGACTGAGCCCGGGTGATGGAAACCAGTGAAGAAGCAGGAGAGCAAAAAAACAGGGTTTTCCATCTTTTTTCTCCCTCTGGAATTCACGTTTGAAGGACAGTGGGCTGAATGAACGGACAATCAGAAAGTTGATGGTGAAACAGTTTCTTTTACAAACCCTGAAGGGAACGTGTGCCTTTACAAGACTTTGGTAACTGGAGCACTGGTTCTTTGCAACGATCTCTCACTTGTGTGAGGAAGGAGGGGGCTCACTGCATGGATATATGTGGAAACATACAAAATACATTCAGTTAGTGGCCCCACCACCCCCAGCTGCAATACATGCCACCTTCTTCATTTTTTAAATCGCATAACTAACTTGGTCCACTCCTAGAAGAGAAATGACAAAAAGTCCATCCCAGTTATGTGCGAGGGGGAGTCCCCTTCCACCTCCAGGGTATTATGTAGAAATTCCTTGAACTAATGCTGTCTAAGAATTAAGGGGAATTATTTGCTGTGCCCCGCAAATAATGACAATAGTACCACTAACTATTGCCTGACACTGTTCTAGAGACTTTACATGTGATGACTCATTTCATTCTCACAGCAGTCCTATGGGGCATGATGACTGTCCCCACGTTACAATGTAGAAACTGAGGCACAGGACTTCTACTAATGGGCGGAGCTTGGGCTTTTACCCGCCATGCGGGGCCACCTCCTTGCCCTGGCTGCCGACTTGGGGCCCTGAAAGCATGGGACACCGCTGCGACCCTGGGCCATGCATGGCCAGGGCAGATCAGGAGTGGCTCCCCAGCCACCGGGCCCTGCCTCAGGAGGGTGGGGTGGGACCGGCTGGGGAGGGTGTCAGAGCAGAGGGAGAACTGGCCACCATCTGTAAGTGAGGCCCACTCCCCGGAATATAGGAATTTGGCAACCGTTGGCTACAGGTCTTTCATCTACTTTTAAGAATTGAGGATGCACAAAATTCATAAAACCAACACAGAAACTGCACTGGCTGAAGGAACAGAGCTCATACAATGAAACGTGAATGAAAGAGTTGACATTTACAAACAAACGAATGGAAAAACATTTCAGGTTATTAATATTCAATTCAACTGAATGATGACATATTAGCATGTTAGCCTAGTAAATAAGCAATTATTTTGAAGAAATAACCCTGACCTTTTACATTAAAAAAAAAAAAAAGTCACTCACTGGCTGGAGTAGTTACTCAAAGGCCAGAAAAAGTTCATTCAAAAGAATAACAAAATTTTAAAATGGATTTACATATTATAAAATCCAAGAGTTACATAAAGAACATGTAGGTAAAATTCTCTCCCATCCCTGTCTCTCAGCCAGAGTCCCCTCCCAGTGTTATGTCTTTATGTTTCCTACCAGAAGCCCTCAGTATACATTAGTATATAGTCTCCCCCTTTGCTTTTTTTTTCAGCACAACTTTCTACACCCCATTCTTGCACATATATATAATAGGCTAAATTAATAGGCATATTTAATAGGCTAAAATGCTAATACATCACATACATATATGTGTATGTGAGATATCTTGTAGAACATTCCATGTTATTTACGGCCAGTGTCCTCAGGGAGTGAGGTGGCTCTTACAAATAGGAGCTGGGAACGCATGCCAGGAGGCACCCCGTTTTCAAAGGCAGTGTGGGAGTAACCGTCTGTATCGTGTATGAGTAACTCAGGACAGCGCAACAGCCTCTCCGGCCTCACAGCTGTTAAACCCACAGGACGCGATGTGTTTGAGATAATTATTTATCAACTTACAGTGACTCCATCAAACCAGGGGGGATGTCTGGTTAGAGTTCACAAGCTCAGAAATGTGAAACCTGGTGCCAGCCACCGCTAGGCTACGGGTCCCCCGCCACTGCCCAGGAGAAGGAGCCGCCTCCGGCCAGGCCAGGGCTTGGACCCCAAGGGCAGCCTGTGACGCGGCTGGATGGAAATAGATGTGTGTGGGGGGAGGGGGCGGTCCAGCACAGCCTCCGCGTCTCTGGAACTCAATGGGGGAAATGCAAGGAGAACGGGGCAGTTCATGCGGGAGCAGAAACTTGGAGAGGAGACTGGACGGTAGCACTGCACTGGCAGGATGTCTGCTGCCGCGGGGGCCGCATCCTGGGTAGAGAAAACACCCTGAGTGTGAGCAAGTGGCCCCAGGGAAGCGTGCTGATGGGGGAGCCCCAGAGAGAAGGTGCGGAGGGCTTGCGGCTGAGACCCCTGAGCTGCATTCCCAGGCCTGTGCGCCCGTGGACACCCGACACTCTGCTCCTCGCATCTGAAACTGGGGGACTCGCGTAATCCTATGCTGCGCCTTGGCCCGACTGGAGCGACCACGGGCGGTGCCATCCTGCCAGTTAGCCTGCAGCTGGGGAAGCGGCCGAGCTCATTCTGTCCTTGGGGGGGGGGGGGGGGTGTGTCTCGGGCGCAACTCCTGACAACCTCCTGCAGCGCAGGGGCTGACGTTCCAGTTTTGGTTTAGGCTTTAAAGTGGGGTGAGGAGGAAAAATTAAATCTGAACTAAACGACCCTATGAAAACCCATGGGACTGTCCCAGGGATCTCCTTCATTAAAAACAGGAAGCATTCTCAAGGACATTTCAGGGAGCCTTTTCCAAATAAAAGCAGGGTTTAAAACACCACCCTTGTGGAAGAGTTTCCACCAGGCACTAGTGGACCCAGGTTTGGGAAGTGACCCCTCTGTCCTTTTCTCTTCCCAAGCTGTGCCTCAGACAGCCTGGCTCAGCTCCACGGACTTGCAGACCTAGACCCAAGCAGGCTTGGACAGCACTGCTGCTGGTGCGGAAGCCTCCTGGGCCGCCCGCACATAGCCCGATTATCCTGGTCAAGCTTAGTAGGGTGACCAGTTGTCCTGGTTTCCCGGGTACCAAACCTGGGAATGGCCCAGGGAAACCAGGGTGGATGGTCGCTGTGATGTGACCTGAGGCAGAAATGCCTCCTCCGTCCATTTGCTCCTGGGCACCCCATGCCCTGAATGTACCAATATGACTTCATCAAAAACACTGCTGCCCCTTTCACCAGACCGGTCTCAATTCTTTGGCTGTCCTAACTGTAACGAACTTCCTGTGACTTCCTCCGCCAAATTGTACCTGGATGCTCGAGGCCTTCTGGCCAAAGAAGAACAGAAAGCTCAAATTCTAATTTTATCTCCTTAAAACATTTTTGTCAGCTCCAACTGATGAGAGAGACATTCAAGCAGTAGGAATTTTACCAGGCATTGGGCTTTCGTTATCAAACATTGAATTGCAATTTCATCACCAATTCAACAGAGAAGGGCTCCAGAAAGACAGGGGGTGCAAGACTTTTGCTGTGTCCGGGGATGTGAAATGCCCCCTTTTTTTATTATTCCCAAGACTCTGGCTGTCCGTATATTCGGGTAACGTATTTCTTGAGAGTCTTGTCCTTGGCCAAAGGACTTGATTTCCTTCCAAGTTGTTGCTGTAATTTATGACTTACAGCCTCTTTCTTCTTGCAGGACACAGTTTGATGTGCTGTGTACCCGCTCGGGGTTTGTTTATCGTGCAGACTAACAAAGCCCGGCATGTTTATCTCATTTGAAGAAACGTGGCTGTGCTGAGACCGGACAAAGGCCCATCTGACTCATCGCTGCTCCCACACTGACTTTGTCCTCGGCCTAACTCGGGCTTGCAAAAATCTCCAACTACTTACCTCGGGGTATATACGCTGGGGATTCCAGCTACTTTCCACTCTTACCGTCGTTATTTTCAAACCTCTGCATTGACGAATGAGAACTAAGATTTCATCTTTGTGTCTGTGTTTTTGATAACAGCCTGACTCGAGGAGTCTTGTGCAACAGAGCCCTAGAAAGGCCAATTTATCCCACGGGTCCTATCCGAGTGATCTTTGAGTTTGGTTGAGAAGTATCCTTAGAGTTTTTCAGAATACCTTGAACATTATCATCAATGCCCAAAAAGTGACAGCGGAGGCCTTTGTGTTTGCTCCCCTGGCACTTTACAGAACATTAGAGTGTTGGCCTAGGCTTAGAGGGTCACACAAATCAATGCTAATGTAATCTGTTGGCTAAAACCATATATTTCCCAAGAGGAAGTTAATGAAAGGGAAATTTAGAAAAAATGTTCTTAAAGCAACAGTGATATCACTTTCTGAAAAACAAGCTTATGGCTTTAACCTTCTGCCTCCCTCACCCATGGCTCTCTCTGCTTTTTTTCTTAACAGGAAAGTTTTAAGTACCTCTGACTTCCACATGCTGGAGATTCTCCCGTCTGAGAGTCCAGCCCAGGCCTTTCTCCTATGTACCAGCCATGTACTGGGTGGTATGAATTCCAGGATCTTCTCTGAAGCAATCATGGACTCTGTGAATTCTGGAACAACCTGGAAAAGCCAGAGACAAATCAGGCTGCCCCACTGGGCTGTCCATCCTTGTGTCAATTCCACACTCTTCTGATTACTAGAGTTTTACGATTGGCCATAGCTCCAGTTTCACTGTTCTTTTTCAAGGTTACTTTGGCTTTTCATAGTCTTTTGCATTTCCATATGAATGTTAGAATTGTCTGGTCAATTATCATAAGAAACCCTGAAAGGCTGTGATTGGGATTGTGCTGAATCGACAGATGACTTTGCGGGCAATGGACCCCTTTATAGTATTGAGTCATCTAATTTACGAACACGGTATTTCCCTCCATTATTTAGTACTTTTTAAAATTCTCAACATTTTGTGGCTTTCAGGGAAGAGGTGTGGCAGAGCTTCCGTTAGATGTTTCCTAGGTATTTTATTTTAAACTATCATTAGAAATGAACCAGTTTTCGTTTATAAAGAACCTTGGCTATTACCCCCAAAGCCTTGCTTTCACGATTATTATTTACATGGGCTTGCAATTTTTTGAAAACACAAACTGAGCAATAGCTTCCTTGTTTGGGGCTTAGTCACCTCCCTGAAACATGGGGACACTGGGAACCACTGGTAGAGAAGATCTCACAGTAATTCCCCACTATTTACAATTAGGGCTTTCTGAGGAATCCAAGTGCCCCAAGAGGGAAAAGACACAGATCTGCAGAAAAGAACCCATTTGTAAAGGTTAAAGCTGGGGCAGGCCTGCTCTGACCATCTCAGTGGACATGCACAAAGCTCATGTCACCCTCGGCCCTCTCAGCTCCTTACATCCTTCTTAGCTATTCTTCTCTAGAAACAGTCTGAGATTTGCCTGCTATCCAAACTTGGGAGCACTGGAAGATGTGAGGTGTGAATGGGCAGTCCATGGTGAGGAGCTGGACATTCTGGCCTAGAGGGAGGACGTTCAGACCACTTTTCTCAACGTCAAGCCCAGAATCTGTCGAGTTCCATCATGGAGAAGAGCTGAGAGGAAGTACTGCTGGGTGAAGCAAGCGGACTTCCCCCTACAGTGAGACCAGGCTAAGTGACCAGCAAGTGAGGCCGAACTTCTAATGGATAGACACCTATTTCTAGGTCTCCAGTGTAGAGACTGAAGCAATGTGCTCGAGCCCTTTTTTCTTATAATTACTTGGCTTATTTTCCTGGTATTGCCTTCCTTCCCCACCTGGGCAGCCATTTAAATGAAAAGACATGACTGCTAGACTTCCTGGCAAAAGACCAAATGCCATCTCAGGTCAATACTAGGACAGATTAATCCTCTTTAATAAGTCATTTAAAAGTGGAAGGCAGTGTTATGTATTAAAATGGTGTGTGGAAGCCACTGCAAGAATATTGTCTTTTCCATTTTGTGTTATGAATCTTACTTTTTCAAGTTAATTAACCTATGCTTTTATTTTTCTGGCACTTGCAAAATGATAAATAGCTCTACAAAAAGTCTTTTTTTCAAATATGGAAATTTCTTAATTTATCTGGATGACACTGGTTAATAAAATTATGTAGGTTTCAAGTGCACAATTCTATAATCCATCATCTATGTATCACATTGTGTTCACCACCCAGAGTCAAATTTCCTTCCATCACTATCTATTTAACCCTCTTTACTCTCTTCTACCAAACCCCCCCACCCCTTTACTCTCTGGTAACCACTAAACTATTGTCTATGTTTATGAGTTTTTGTTTGTTTTTTGTTTTCAGTTTTATATCCCACATGAGTGAAATCATATGGTTCTCGACTTTTTCTGTCTGACTCACTTTGCTTAGGACGATAATCTCAAGATCCATCCATGTTGCAAATGGCAGTATTTCATGTTTTCTGATGGCCGAGAAGTATTCCATTGTGTATATATACCACATCTTCTTTATCCAATAATCTATGGAAGGACACTTTGATTGTCTCCATGTCTTGGCCACCGTGAATAATGCTGCAATGAACATAGGGGTACATATATCTTTATAAATAAATGTTTTCAGATTTTTGGGGTAGATGCCCAGGAGAGAGATTGCTGAGTCATATGGTAATTCTATTTTTAATTTTTTGAGGAACCTCCATATTGTTTTCCATAGCGGCTGCACCAATTTACATTCCCCCGAACAGTGTATGAGGGTTCCTTTTTCTCCAGAACTGCTCCAACCCTAAACATGGCAATTTTTAAAGCAAACATTTAAGAATTTTAGATTAATCATGGAAGGAAGCAGTCATGTAAACATGATATAAAGCTTGAAGATGGTGCCATCATTAAAAACCCAGAGTCAACATGGAATATATATAGTGGAAGCCGCCCTGACATTTGGCAGATAGTCTAAGGAGCTTTACTCATGGGGTTTATGTTAGGATACCATGGCCTGTAATTTTCTACCTCCAGAGAACAGATTTTCCACCTCCAGAGCAGGTCCCAATTTCTAGGCTGAGTTGTGGTCCAGTAGGAAACGGGGGTTATGAATAAAATTTCCTATGCAGTGATGGCAGAGAGGTAGTGGTTAGCTTCCCAGGGCATCCTGCAGCCCGCTGAAGCCATAAGGACCTGGAACTCCCTTTCTACGTGGCCAGAGGATGGCAGATCCCCTTGGGAACCTCAGGTTTGAACTCAGCTTATAGAAGTTTGGCCCATGGAACTTTCCATAAAGAAAGTTTGTCCTGGCTTTGCAGAGCTGGGGTTGGGCCTGGAATAGGCCTTGGGGATGGAGCCCAAGGGCACAGTGAGTGATGGGGTACAGTCTGGGGCTGAGACTGCTCTGTGCTGACCTAGAGGGAGAAGGGGGCCCTGCAGCCCGAGGAGGGCCATCCCTGGGCTCCCCCCTCAGCCCCACACCTGCTGATCCTTCCTGGCAGGGGAAGAGCTATGGGGAAGGCAGGAACTGGGAGAGAAGGCCTGGCACGGACTCTGCAGCGAGTCCCCAAGGGTAAGGGCAGGGACTTCCGGCTATTGAGTCGGGGGGAAAGGGTATTCTTTTCTTGGGGTCCTTGTTCCGGCACCTGTTTGCCGAGGGGATATTCTTTGTTTCAGGGAAGCCTGTGCCCCGGTGGTCTGGGGAGAGTGTACATGACATGTCTTGACATTGTGAGAGGGTAGTTATTTATTGTGTACTGACCGAGTGCTGGAAAACAGTGACAAAGAAGACAGACAAGATCCCTGCCCTCATGGAGCTTAGCATCTATGGGGCGGAGGCAGACATGAAACATGTAAGCAAAAAACTCATCATTTAATGCACTAAAGAACAGGGCATGAGAGAGACTAACAGAGACCACCCTTGGGGGTCAGAAAGATTCATCTTCAAGGACATCTAACCTGAGGTCAGAGATAAGGAAGAAGTCAGGTCAAGATCGGAGGGTTAGTGTTGGGGTCGAGAGGCCTCGGAAGAGAGAGGACGGTGTGTGAAGGTCCCTGAGGGAAGATGGCAGCACGTGTGAGGTCCTGAGCAAACCAAGTGATTGGAGTCGACGCAGCGAAGAGAGGATGGCATGTAGTGGGGCAGGGACACCATTCTTACAGCAGTGGGAAGCCCCCCAAAAGTTTAGGCAGGGAGGACAAGACCTTGATTGCATTTCCCCTGACTGACTCTGCTCTGAGTGGGTAAAGCTCTGAAAGTGTGCAGAAGTTGAAGTTGGGAGACTAGTTAGGGATGTGTGGGGGCCTAAGTGAGGAGGGGAGAAGATGGAGGTGAGGGGATGATTTGGAGGTGGATAAAATGCAAAAGGCAGGACAAACAATGGCTTCAAAATTTCTGGTCCAGTGCCTGGGTAAATATCCCTGGTTTGGGGCTTAGATGAGAGTTGAATTTTTTTGTTGTTGCTGCTGTTGTTGTTGTTGTGGAGGGTGCCATTCAGCTTCAAGTTGTCCTTTCAGAATTAGTTGTGGAGGGCACAGCTCAGCTCCAGGTCCAGTTGCCGTTGCTAGTTGCAGGGGGCGCAGCCCACCATCCCTTGCGGGAGTCGAACCGACAACCTTATGGTTGAGAAGACGTGCTCCAACCAACTGAGCCATCTGGGAGCTCAGCGGCAGCTCAGCTCAAGGTGCTGTGTTCAATCTTAGTTGCAGGGGGCACTGCCCACCATCTCTTGCGGGAGTCGGGGAGTTGAACTGGCAACCTTGTGGTTGAGAGCCCACTGGTCCATGTGGGAATCGAACCAGCAACCTTCGGAGTTAGGAGCACGGAGCTCTAACCGCCTGAGCCACCGGGCCAGCCCCAAGAGTTGAATTTCAATGTGTAAGTAGAGAGTTGGGTGTAGCGGAGAAAGTATAATTTCTCCTCTACCCTTCTGAGCTCTTGGCTCAGACCCCTATAATAAAAGACAAATTAACAAGAGGAAAACAAACAGAAGTTTATTAACATGTAAACCTCATACCCATGGAAAAATAAGTAACTCTAGGAGGCGGCTTAGAACTCTGGCTTATATGGCATCTTCCACAAAGAACAATAAAACTGTGGAGAAATGACTGAACTAAGCAATGCAATGTTAGGCTTCCAAGAGCTAAGATAAAGGCTACTTAGTAAAACTTGTTATGTAGATTCCTCTGGTGTTAGGTCCAGGCTGAAAGGGTCTAACGTTGTGTCCAGTGATGAACTTTTGTCCTTCCTGGTAGAGAGGGAAGGAGGGACACCTTTGACAACTTTTAGACAGAGGGGAGGGCAGGGAGCTTTCCTTACATCTGCGATTTTTCAATTGCCTTCAGCTGAAAATAATCCTAAAGCCTAAGTGACATACTCTGGTCCCCTTCATCGGTACGTGACCTGGAGCACGGGGGACTTTGCTGGAGACACGAAGTTTGGAATTGTTGGCACAGAGATGGTGTGATATGTTGAATAAATGGCCCCCCGAAAGATATCTGTGTCCAACCCCTGGAACCTGTGACAATTACCTCATATGGCAAAGATGAGATGAAGTGAAGGATCTTGATACAGCGACATTGTCCTGGATTATCATCCATGTGGGCCCCACATGCCAGCACAAGCGTCCTTACTAAGAGACAGTCAGAGGAGGTTTTTATGTACACAGAGGAAACGGCAATGTGAGGATGGAACCGAGAGCGATTTGAAGATGCTGGCCTTGAAGACTGGCGTGATGTGGCCACAAGCCAAGGAAGGCCGGAAGCTACTGGACCCTGGAAGAGGAAGGAGACAGGTCCTTCCCTACACACTCTGGAGGGAGTGTAGCCTTGCTTTTCAGTACCTTCATTTCAGCCCAGTGATACTGACATTGGACTATCTGTCTCCAGAACTGTGAGAGAGAATGAATTTCTTCTGCACTAAGCTACCAAGTTTGTTGTAATTTGTTAAAAAGCAACAGACAACTAACGGTGTTACACAAAGGAATGAGATCAGTTGAAGTCACCGAGGCAAAGAGCCTGTGTTGTCAGAAGATGTGGCCTCCATCTGAGCCTAAGCAAAGTCTCACACAGGAGGAGACGGCCTCAAAGAAGAAAAGGGATGGTCCAGAAGAGTACAGGCAAGTGAATGCAACACACACACAGCTGTAATGCCTACTCTCATTTTTATTTCCTGTTTGCCCACTGGGCCATAATATTGAAAAAGAAAAGATTCTGAGATCTTACCACCTTTGGTGAGCCTACTGCAGTAAGTCCTGGCTCGGTAGAGCTTAGTGCGGGACGTAATTTTCATGTTTGCAAAAACTTGATGCTTTGCATTGTTTCTCTTCTCGTGTAAGCATTTAAAAATAAATATGGAAACCAGTTCATTACGTGGTGTAACAATCCAGCTGTGTAGGCAGTTCTCAAATGATCAATAGGGTGTGTCTCAGAAATCTGTTTCTATGTCAGTTGTTCTGACATATTCCCTCCTGTACAAGCACATTCACATGAGAGAAATTTGGTCATGAACTAAAGAATAGAGTAAAAGTGAGTAAAAGGGGTTTTAACCTTAAAAAGTGACGCAGGGAAGCATTTGGTCTATAAGCAGTAATTATAAACGAGGCAATTAGTTTTAAAATCTTGACTTTTTCGGACTTTCATTAAGAGATTCTGCCTTGCAAATCCTTTAACGTTTCTATTCTATGGGAGGAGAAAGCAGAAAAATGCCCTGGTGAATGCAGTAGTCGTGAAAAGAGGCCTTTGAACTGGGGTCTCCATAGAATGCGAGCCACAGAGCGGAAGATAAAACCCTAAACATTTTTGAATTGTAAATAAGAAGTGGACAGTGGAAGCAATGTCTGAAGAAGCAAACGTCCTGTCGCCTGAAATTGTACCAGAATCGTACCCTCCTCTCTTGACCTCTTGCCATTGCCAGAGCAACTTGACAACGCCTGGACCCAACCTGGGGTGCTGCCTGAAACCCTGCTCTCCCTTCAAGGCCCACTGCTCTGCTTTTTCCTGTTCCTTCGGAACTTGGAGAATTCATTGCATTCCCCTTTCTGGAAATTACATGAGCCAGTACTTTGCCCAGATGCTTCTTGAGTGCAGAGCTGGCCTTTGCATCCCCACTCAGCTCCGCCCGGGGAGCAGCTCTGCATGAGCAGGCAGGGCCAGCCCAAGCTCTTCTCTTCCCGTAGCCCGGCAAATCCCTGTCTTATCTTCTCTCGCCAGTTATCCTTTCCAGGGTATTCTGTCTGGTTATTGTCCAACAGGAGTAGAATACTAGTGCTGATAGTTGAGTAAGAATTCAACAAGAAATGAGTCAGCAGAAAAGTCAGAAAATGTGCAATGAACTTATAATTCTGACGAACTTAAATACTGGTTGCAGAGTTCTCCCTGATAAAACGAGTCACTTTGAAAATAAGATTAAGCAGTTGTTTTGTACCCATCTCAGGAGACCACCATCACCTAATCCTGAAACTAACAAACAAAAAGAGACGTACTGATACTGGACTTCTGCTTCTGGGAAGCTAGAGCAGCGAGGTACACTTTTCCTGTTCTCCCCATGAAGTACAACTAAAATTCTGTGAACATTCTATACAAAACACACTCAAGAAGACTTAAGGTGAAGAGAAGAAAGAGGACCAGTGAGGGGCCTCAGGGCTGCATCCACAGGTGGGGAGTTCTGTGGCGCTTCATATATCCCAGTCTCAGAACTGAAGAAGCCACAACCTGGAAATGCCCATAGATGCAGACGACACAAGTCCAAACAAAACCCTGCCCTCTCCACACAAAGGACCAGGAAAGCAACATTGCAGGACAGATGTTATTTAGACAATTAACTTCTCTGCTCTAGCCAGACACAGCAGAAAACATCGTGGCTCCTACCTCTACCCCACCAGCAAAGACTGAGTTGGGAATCCAGATTTCCACCATTGCCGGGTTGTAAGGGGGCACCCCAATCAAACCCCTGGCTGAGGTGGTGATAGAGAAAGCCAAATAGGGAGGCTGGGACTTTCATCCCTGCTGGGCAGTAACATGACTCCCCAGCCGCTTTGCTGTCAGCTGGGATCATGTGGGGAGCCTGCACTTCCATTCCCACCAAGGATTAACAAAGCGCTTTCATCTCCCTGCTGGGGTGGTGTTGGAGGAGGGCTAGGGCAGAATCAGGACTTTTATCACTGTCCGTGGTTATCTGGGGCGGCATGGTGGAACTCAGACCCGTCCACCATGAATGAGGCAGCCCCGCCCCCATCCCCAGCTGGACTAGTGTCAGAAGAAGGTTTAAATGAGATTCAGAGTCTCATAACCTAATACCTAAAATGTCTTTGTTTCAAATGAAAATAATTCATCATACCAACTAGGAAAATCTCAAGTTAAATGGAAAAAGTAACTCACACACCAGCAATGAGATGACAGGGATGTTTGGATTACCTGACAAAAGTTTTAAAGCAGCCATGTTGAAAATACTTCAAGGAGCGATTATGAACATGCTTGAAGTAAATAAAAAGATCAAATGTCTCAACAAAAAAATAAAATAAAATAAAAGATATTTAAAAAATTTTTAGAAAATAGAAAAATACAACCAAAATAAACTCAATATATGGGCTCAACAGCAGATTGGAATGGACAGAGGAGAAGAATCAGTGTACTTTCACACAGAACAATAGAAACTTCCCAACCTGAACAACAAAGAAAAGGTAGTTTGGGGAGTGGGGAGAAAGAATACCTCCGCAAAGACCCGTGGGATGATAACAATTTTTGAATGGTTTCTCATCAGAAACCATGGAGGCCCAAAGGAAGTGGCAAAACATTTTTGAAAGAAAAGAACTGTCAACCCAGAATTGTATATTTAGGGAAAATACCATCAGGAATAAAGGGGGAGGAGGTGTAAATGAAGACATTATCCGGTGAAGGGAAACGAAGAGAATTTGTGGCCACCAGAACTATCCTAAAAGAATGGCTACAGTTAGTTCACTAAACAGAAAGGAAAGGACAAAGGACGAAATCTTGGAATATCAGGAAAGGAAGAAAAAAATGAAAAGAGTAAAACTATGGGTAAATACATTTTCCTCCTCTTCAGTCTTCTAAATTATGTTTGATGGTTGAAACAAAAATTGTAACATTGTGTAATGTGGTTCTAGATATATGTAGAGAAAATATTTAAAACAATTATAAACTAGGGAGAGTAATGAGACATACAGGGAGGTAACGTTTCTATATTTCACTCAAACTGGTAAAACAATAACACCAGTAGACTGTGATGAGTTATGTATATATTATGTAATACTTAGAGCAACCCCTAAAGCTATATAAAGAAATACATTCAAAATTATTATGGATAGATCAAATAAAATCCTGAAAGTGTTCAAGCAACCCACAGGAAGGCAGACAAAAGAAAACAGAAATGGAACCCAGAAAAGAACAGTAAACCAAAAAAATAGAAGGGCAGCTTTAAGCCTTAACTTTACCAATAATTACATTAAATGTAAATGATCTAAATACACCAATTAAAAGACAGAGAATGGCACAGTGGATTGAAAAACACGACCCAACCATATGTTGCTTATAAGAAATCTATTCACATATAATGATAAAGGTATGTTGACAGTAAAAAGATGGAAAAGTACACAAGTAAGCATTAATTTTTAAAAAGCAGGAGTAATTACATTAATATCAGATACAGTTCATATCAGAGCAAAGAAAATTGCCAGAGAGCATACGGGATATTACATAGTGATAAAAGGGTCAACTCACCAAAAAGACAGTTATCCTAAGTGTGTACATCAAACATTGGAGCTGCAAGAGATGTGAAGCAAAAACTGACAGAAGTGAAAGGAGAAAGACAAATCAGTAATTATAGTCGAAGACTTCAACATTCTTTTCTCAAGAATTGATTGAATAACTAGACATGACATGGATTAATTCCCTGAATAGCACCAACCATCACAATTCATTCAATATGAAATAGATAATTTGATTAGCCCTGTAACAATTAAGGAAATTGAATTCATAATTCAAAAACTCCACATAAAGAAATCTCCAGGCCTACATGGTTCCAGTGAAGTCTACCAGATATTTAAAGAAGAATTGACAGCAATTCTATACAATCTCTTCCAGAACATAGAACACTTTCCAATTTATTTTATGCAGTTCGTAGTACAATGATACATAGACTAAAAACCGGACAAAGTACAAAAACAGAAAAAGAAAAATTACAGACCAATGTCTCTTATGAATATAGATACAAAAACCCTTAACAAATATTAGTGAATACAGTTCAGAAACAGAAAGAATTATACAGCATGATGATGTCTGCTCTCACCAGTCATATTCAATATCATATTGGAAGTTTTAGCCAGGGAAATACAGCAAGTAAAAGAAACAAGGGCATATATTGGAAAGCAAGAAATAAAACTGTTCCTATTTGCAGATGATGTAATTATGCAGAAAGTCCCAAGGAATCTACAAAAACACCTAGAACTAGTAAGTTAAGCAAATATACAGGATAAATGATAATCATTCAAAAATCAATTATATTTCTACATAGTAGAAATGAATTCATGGACACCAAAATTGAAAATATGGTATGATTTATAATTGTTTGAAAAAGAGAAATATTTAGGTATAATTCAAACAAAACATATATCTATATCTATATCTATCTATCTATCTATCTATCTATCTATCTATCTATCTATCTATCTATCTAAACTTGTAAAACTACAAAATGATGATGAAAGAAATCAAAGAAGATCTAAATAATTGGATATATTATACTCATGGATTGGAAGATTCAACATAGTAAAGGTGTCAATTTCCCCAAATTGGCATACAGATTTAATGCAATTTCTGTAAGAGTCCCAGTAAGATATTTTATAGACATAGATATATTCTAAAATTTATATGGAAAGATAAAGGAACTGGAGTAGCTAAAACTTTTTGAAAAAGGTAGGAAGAGCAGGACAGTCTACATGATTTCAAGGCTTACTGCACAGCTACAGTAATCAAGACTGTGTGGAATCCACGGAGGGAGAATTAATGCGACCCGTGGAACAGGGTAGAGAACCCAGAAACAGGCCCAACTCATTGACTAAAGTCACAAAAGGGTAGTCTTTTCAACAAGTGCTACTAGAACAACTGGAAAACAAGAATAAAATCTACAAAAGAACAAAACCAAGAAACAAATAAACAAAAACAACACTCAACCTAAATTTTACACCCTATACAAAAATGAACTCAAAATGAATCACGGACTTAAATGTAAAATGTAAAACAAAAACTTTGACCAAAAAACTTAGGAAAAAACCTTTAATTTAGGGCTAAGTGAAGAGTTCATAGACTTGACACCAAAAAGCTTGATCTACATAAAGAATTGATAAATTGGACTTGATCAAAATTAAAACATTTTTCTGTGTGAAAGATCCTGTTAAGAAAATGAAAAGACACACTTATAGAATGGGAGAACATATTTACAAACCACATCTCTGATAAAGGACTAGTATCTAGAATATACAAAAAATTCTCAGAACTCAATAAAAGACAACGCCATGAGAAAGAAAACAGGCAAATGACACGAAGAGACATTTCACTGTAGAGGATGTACAGATGGCAAATAAGAACATGGAAAGACGCTCAATATCGTTAGCCATTAGGGAAATGTAAATTAAAATTGCAGTAACCTGTCATTATTCACTTGTCAGAATGGTCAAATAAAAATTAGTGACGACACCAAATGCTGGCAAAGAGTCAAAGAAACCAGATTAACTCAGACATGTGGTGAGAATGTAGATTAGAACCAACCTTGTATTTCTGTTCCTCCGGAGCCACCGAGCCATCGATGTCTGTGACTGAGGAGGTGCCACCTCGGGGACAGTGAGTGTCCCATGCCCTGACTTTGGGACTTACCTTCAGTATTTCAGCAAACAGATGAAAAATGAAACCCGTTCTGCAAGTCCCGCAGGACCAGGTGACTCCGTGTGGGGGGTCTTCACAGATGCGGGATCTTTGGTTTGCTCGTGACACCAGGACCTAAACCTCAGTGCTTTGTTTTCTTCAATCTATCCGGACAAGGCTGATTTTGCTTCTCTGTGGCCAGGATGCAGCAGTTCTTTTCTTTGCTCTGAGTCTACGTTCATTAAGAAACTGGGTAGCTGACGTCTGCCAACCAGCACAAGGCGCAGTGCCACTATGAACAGCTGACATTCTGGGTTACACACCAGCGAGCCAGTCTGCAGGAGCCTCAGCAACTCCCGGCTCTGGCTGTGCTGAGCAAACGCCCAGTCTAGAAGAGTCTCCTCTGCAGCCCCCCAGGCCCTGACCCATGAGGGGCCGGCCCATCCTTCATTTTCTCCCTCAGCCATCTCTCTTTTCGATTCAATAGTGACCAATGTAAATAAAAGGCCTAACACAAAAATCAGGCAAATATGTTTAATTTTTTAAAAGAACTGATGGCAAAATAAAATATTTACATCACATCATACTGTGTAAACATGTAAGGTCTCTGTACAAAGAAATATACATGCAAAATAATGTAAAAATTTAACTGAAATAATAAAAGAAACAATACACAAATAAAAGTTGTGAGGTTACGAATACACATCCAGTTTTGAATCCAATTTCTTTTAAAAAGTTTCTGTACAATTTTACAAGGAACAAACAAACAAAACCCAACAAAAGAATAAATAAAATACATTGGAAGCTGCAAAGCTTAACTACGCCCATTTATGGCTCAACCCAGGTGTCTGGCTGGCTTGGGAAGCGGGCTGGCCTCTGTGTTAGTGTATTTCACACAACAAAGATAAAAAGACATCCAGAAAAATTCAAGCGTGCCCAGAAACCCAGCGTCTTTTGTTGAAGGGCTCCCCACATCGGCGTTAATTCTGCCACAGTGACACAGATGTGGGGTGCCAGCCTCAAGGCGGCTTAGTGCTCAGTTGGCTTTTATTTCTTACCAAAAGCTCAAAGTCCAGCCAATTTTTGTACAGAAAGTTGAATGTCAAAAAGTCTAAAAAGTAGTAAATGTCCAGACTGATTTTGGGGAAAAAAATAATACTTTGGCATTCTGAATAATAGCATAATAAATTTTAAAACATTACCCTATTATCCAGTTTTATATTCAGAATATGAAATCACTTTTTACAGTCCTCGAAACTGACAAATTTCACGAAGAGTTAAATCTCCTTGAACGATGGCACAGGGCTACAATCCCCCACCCTCACTCCACCCCACCCCGCCCCAACACACACACAAAACCATAAAGCTCACCGTACGAAGTATGTGCTTTTTCTATATATTTATTACAGGTACAACAGAGGTCTTCATAAATAGTTGCATAAAATGTTAAAGCCACAACATTGCACATGATATGAAATAAAACCAAAAAAACCCCGATGAGTGCATTTACAGTATTTTCATCTGACTGTATACTGCTCAACAATCTGATTGACGGCTTGGGGGTTGGGGGGTGGGGGAGTGGGGCAGGACCCAACCTGATGTCCTCGGTGGATGGGCAGAACCCTCTGACCCCCAAAGCAAGGCCCGGGCGGTGGGTGGGGGGTGGGAGGGGAGGCAGGTGGGGAATGGGCAGACTGAAGGCAGGACCAGTCTTATATACAAGTAAGGCCTACATTTCATCAGAGCAAAACAATTCATTCTATTTTTATGCAAAAGTTTGAGGTTGAATGCACGGTTCAGAAGCCTCGTCTGGCGTCCCAGGGAGACACACACATCAGGCGGCTGGCCAAGCTCAGAGCCAGGGGGCCGCCGCCGCTAGGGCGCGTCATCCCCGCGGTGGCCCCTATCTCTGTTGTGTTCCTTAACACCAGCGGTCGAACCCAGGCATTTTGTTTCCTTGAATAAATCTTGGAAAACATTAAATTTGCAAAATTCTATTCGTGTTCGTTTAAAAAAGTTTCTTTTCATTTTTTGCAGAAACCTGAATAAAAGACTGTGACGCAGCGACGCTGCCCCCGCTCGCAGGGCGCACGGAAGGTCCTCCACGCCGCGCGGCCGGCAGCCCGCACTCGGGGTGCAGTTTCACACGATGAAATCAGCAGCTGAGCAGTTATGTTGGTTTGTGTTTCTCTTCGAAATTGAAATTAACAGCTGATTGGCAGGTGAAAGAGAATGAGAAAGGACTTCAGGACAGGTCAGACCCTAGGCAGCAGCCTGCTCTGTAAGAAGTTTTTAATGCTACGAAGAGGTCGAACATCATTCTGGTGTTTGCGCCGCTCGATGAAGGACGTCAGTCGGGACGTGTCCAGGACGCCCGCGCCCCTGCCGCTGCCGGGGCCCGCCTGCAGCCACTGCTCCTGGAGGGCCAGCGCAGCTGAGGGACGCTTGGCGGGGTCCTCCTGCAGGAGGAAACACACGAAATCCTTGGCCTTCTGGCTCACTCCTTTAAAGTAGTCATCTGGGAAACTAAAGTCTAGTCGGCAAATGTTCAGGCAGGTCTCTTCCACACTGTCGTCCAGGAAGGGGGACACGCCACTAAGAAGGACGTATGTGAGCACTCCCACACTCCACGTATCCGAGGTCAGGGAGACCGGGTTCCCAAGGATGATTTCGGGGGCTGCAAATTCAGGGTTCCCCAGTAACTGGTGGATGTAGTAGGTCGTGTTGAGTTGGACAGCATCTCCAAAGTCAGCCAGTTTAATTGTTGGCTTGGCTAAACTCTGATCCACCAGAATATTTTCGGGCTAGAAGACAGGAGAAGGCCAGTGATTTTCAACAACCCCAAGCTTGAGCTCAAGCGTGAGGCTCACCAGCAATTTCTGAGGTCGACTGGAACAGACTGCTCACGTGCAAAACAGAATCAAACTCTCAGCACACGGGCCCACGGAAGGGGGAACAGGCACCAACAGAGAAGCCGCTGCCCCAACTCGGTGCAGACCAGCCCTCTGGAGATGAGCGAAAGCAGCATGTTGCACAGGCTGGTTTCCGAAGCTGGGTATTTACTCCTTGGAGCTCCCAGCACTAACAGCAATCCTTTCTCCCCCTTTCTCAGTCACCACTCAACCAGCCCCACACCAGCCCAGCAAAACTCACACAACTTTCTGAAATCTCATGAAATGTCTGAAGATCTCCAATCAATGAAAGTGAACTCTTGAAAACCAAGACTGGAAACCAGTGCTTCCATCTCCCACCCCCTCATATCTGTCCCCAGCCGTGGTCAGACATGCCACTCTCTGGTCCCTGGAAACCCACTAACCTTTAGGTCCAGGTGTGCTATCCTGCAGTTGTGAAGGTATCGGACGGCTTCCAGAACCTCCCCCAGATACGCCCTGATCTTCCCTTCGGTGAGGTTTCCCCATCGCACCACACAGTCCAGGAGGCGCCCCTGGTCAGCCCTGCAGAGGTAGGAATGTGTGCGGCTGTCACTAAGTGCCAGTTCACGTTAGAGAACTTTCTCGTCTAACACGAAGTAAACGTGCCTTCTCTGTGCCCCACTGTTCATGTTCCATTCATGTTTCAGGATTGTATCTCCACCTGAAGGCACAATGGGATCACCAGGGTGGCTTCCTGTGAACATCTGTGCAGATGCCCGTGGGGAACAGGCAGCTGAAACCTTAGAGGGAGCCGGGAGGCGCCCGTTCAGCCGGCTCCACTCACACCCTGCCTCCATGAGAAAATGACGTGGGAGCGCTGCCTGGCAGTGCCAGGCACACAGTAGGTGTTCTGTGGGCATCTGCTGAAGCAAGGAATGAAGTGGTACCACCTCCCCGAGCCTTAGTTTTGTCATCTGTAAAATGGGTGATGGGAAGGCTGAATGAGGTAACGTAAGTAAGAGGCAGATGATAAGGCAATACGGTAAGTGAGTCAAAATGGTCTCAAGTCTTCCTACTGTGAATTTGCTTTAAATATTTAAAAAACACTTACATAGAGCTGCCCACGTACCGGGGACTAAATACCTTCTATCTATTCATTTACTCCATATGACAACTCACCGAGAAGGTTTTATTGTCACCATTTTATGGATGAGGAAACTGAGGCATACAGAAGTTATGTAACTTTCCCAAGGTCACACAGCTCATAAGTGAAGGCTGGAATTACAATGAGATGGTCTGGCCCCAGCCTCTCTGAACACCTGTCTATGCTGCCTTCTTTTTTTGCAAAACAGAAACGTACAGGATAATCATCTACTTGTCTGGTAATGGGGAGTAATCAAGGAGAATTTGGTAGTCAGTAATTTGTTATGAAAAGAAATCCTATTAACAGTATCGTGCGGCCAAACCATTTGGTTTTCCAGGGAGAAGAAATGATGGCTGAATACACTGAAAATTTTAAAGCAGAAACTGAGGCCTTGTTTTGTAGATTTTTTATGAGGACGTCAGATAATTCTTGCTAAAAACCCTCAGGGAGGATGGACCGTGTTGTTAGTTATCAAGCTTCTAGAGCCAGAAAGGACCTTCCCAGGTACTGAGGGCCCACAGGGGCCAGGTCTCTGCTTGGATATCACATTAGCGCCACAACAATCACCCGCAGCAGCTGAGATTGTAAAGGCTGCCACGGCTGAGAAGTGAGCTCCAGGTGACAGGGCCACTGAGAGGTGGAGCACGGACCACAACCAGGCCACACGTCCACTGACACGCTCATCAGCCTCGGGGAGGGCCTGCCGTCCTCCCTTCCGTGCCTGACGGGTTTGCTGTCCCAGAGACGTAGCTGCGCAGCCCTGGGCGGGCAGACCCTCCTGAAACATCCCCTCCCCCGGGGCGGGCACTGCCCATTGGGGCCACAGCCGCCTCGCCCATAAAGGCATGGGGTGGAGGCATTTATAAAGTCTTTAAGAAAAAGAACACAAGAGATAGAAAATCAGGTGCAGGGCCTTGAGAGAGTCCCTGAGGGAGAGGCCTCAAAGCTCGAGCCCCGCTGTCGCCACGAATGTGCCCCTACACGGACCAGGGGTGCTCCTTCTGCCTGGTCTACACTTTCCACTGAGGAGTGATCAAAAGTACGAACTGGTGCAAAAGGTTTTACTTTTGCCAGTGGAAAAGAAGTTGTAAATCCAAGTAAATGTGTGAATTGAGACCGCCTAAAATGGAGCAATAGGAATCTAAAGAAAGCTAAATGCTGAGATGTTTTCCAGAGACCAGAATGTTCCAAGGCATTACTGACACTTTGGGCCACACGATCATCTGCTGAGGGCAGTTCTGTGCCCTGCAGGATGGTGAGCGGCATCCCTGGCCTCCACCTGCTGGATGACAGTAGCACCCCACCCTGACTTGTGACACCAAAAGAGCCTCATGCATTGCCAGTGGCCCCTGAGGGGCACAAATGCCCCCAGTTCAGGACAACTGCTCTTGAATTTCACATTCTTTACATGACTGAGCTGTATGCTGAGGTGTCCCACTGGGTCCAGTAAGACCTTGGGGACCAGCGGGGCTGCGTGGTTGGAGGCCACCCCCGTCCAGGGGCATCTCTTGGTGAGGTGCATCTCCCCACCCTCATCTTCTTGGCATCCTTCGGTGGCAGGAGCTCTGAGGGGCTGGGTGGCCCTGGGGTTGAGGTGCCTGCCAAGTACCTGACAGAGCAGGTTTTAGCGAGCCCGCCCCAAGCGCCCACCAGAGGTCGCCACCAGGGCCATGTGTCTTCAGAGGCCTGGCCTCTTGGGACCTTTGGGGACCGGGTGGTGTCTCCAGGTAGGCTGAGACCCAGTGGGAGCCTGGGTGTGATGTTAGGCTTGCTTCCCCCTTGCTGGACAGCACGTACTCAAAACTACTTCTTTCTACATTTACTGGAAAGCTCTAAAATTGTGGTCTCTAATAGCATACATATGAGGTTTGATTAAAAAACATGGTGAATGTTCAAATAAAAAAAATTATTACAGTACGACACATTGCCATTAATCCCCCTCAAAATACTCCCCCTCGCTTCTAACACACTTATCCCGTCATTCTTGCCACTTTCTGAAGCAGTTCTGGAGGTCCTCTTTTGTGAGTATCTTTAGTTGTGCTGTCGTGGCTGCCTCCATGTCCTGAATTGATTCAAAACATTTTCCTTTCATGGTCATTTTGACTTTGGGAAGAGCCAGAAGTCTCATGGTGCCAGATCCGGTGAATAAGGTGGATGAGGACACACCGTAATGCTTTTATTTGACAGAAATTGCCGTACCAGAATCGATGTGTGACACGGAGGAGCATTGTCATGATGAAGGATGAAGTAAAGACACTCATGAAAGAGGACTCCCAGAACCGCTTCAGAAAGTGGCAAGAACGACAGGATAAGTGCGTTCGAACCAAGGGGGTGTATTTTGAGGGGGATTAATGGCAATGTGTTTTTTACTGTAATAAATATTTTTTCATTGAAACATACACCATATTTTGTGATCACACCCCTATGTTTTAGAAGTTCTGTGAATCCTAAAATCCCGATTCCCATTGTCCTTAGAGAACAAACATCAATAAAACGCTTGAAGGTGAGGCTGCGGGTTACAAAGAGGGGCAAGTCGGTGTGTACGCACATTTCTAAAACAAGGACGTAGCTGGTGGGGGTCTCAAAGGTGTCCAGGAGTCCAACCAGGAGTGGGTGCTGGACGTTCTGCAGGACTCCAAGCTCGTGGGTGACCTGGTCACGCTTCATCAACTTCTTGTTTACAAACTTAGTGGCCACTGCTCGTTTGGTTCCTTTCTGATCACATTTCTTAACGACAGAGAACCTGCCCCTGGAAAATAGGTTGAGAAGGTAATTTTCAGAGGACTCTGTGTTGTGGAGAAAAGTGTTAACCTAAGTGGACTGGGGGAGGGGCAGCGTCCCCCGCCTGCCGACCCGTTCTGCCCACAGGCCCTGCTCTCCCCAGCAGTCCGTGCAGGGGCTGTGGCCCCGCGATGGCCCCGAGGAAGCCTGCCCATGTTCGAGCTGCTCCGCGGTGAGACTGTCTCCTCCTCCGACAGGCAGACTCCACTGCCTCGCACTGGTCTAGGCAGATCACTTGACTCCCTCTAACCTCAGAAGTGACATCGTGAGACTTACCAGGCAGCTTCTACCTTCGTTCTCTCATGGAAAACTTTCCTCATTGTGTGAAGAAGCTTGGGAGGGACTACTTGGGGCCTCCTGTTCACCCCACACCCCTTCTGAACAGGTGTCAGCTGCCATCACTGCCTGCCTGCCCCAGGATGATGGGGGTGGGTCACTCATCGCTAGTTCACGGTCCCTGGCACCGCACCCACGGACCACACCCGAAACCCCAGCTCCATCTCCATTTGATCTGGACAACGGGGCCTTGGACCTGAAGTTTGAGCCCGCTGCCCTAATGGGACGAGACGGCGGGGGCCTGGGGAACGTGATGAAGAGAAAGGGCAGTAGGCTGTGGGGGATCAAGGTGGCCCCGCCCCTTCGCTAGTCCTCCAGCGGCGGGGGAAGTGGTGTCTGTCTCTCCTCCCTGGAATCTGGGCTGGCTGGGGGCTGGTTCTGACCCGCAGAGTGTGCAAGGAGCGCCGCTGTGGATTTCTGAGGCTGGGCCTTAAGAGGCCTTGCAGCTCCTGTTTTTGTTCTCTTGGAATGCTTCCACCACCATGTGAGGAAGCCCCAGAGCCCAGCATCCCAGGTGGGGCCGAGGACATGTGGGTGAGACGTGCGCATTCCACGACAGACCAACAGAACTAACACCCCAATCAGTCACACGTCGTGTGATGTGATAAATCACTGCTGCTCTGAGACGTGAGGGGTGCCTTGTGCAGTGAAGATAAGTGCAGCGATGCCAGGCTGATGCATGCAGGTAGGTGAGCAGGTCACTGGAGCCACCACCCAGTGTGGCTGCTCAACGGAAGAGGCGGCTGCTGGGGGAGTTTCTTGGAAAGCTTTCCAAAAGGGACATTTGGCTGTCATGCTTTTGACCTCCTTGTTGCCACATGATATGTGAGGACACTCAGAAGATGCCTGATGGTACTGCCCCATCTGGAGAGAAACAGCCCCTCTCTGTTGGCGCCCTCTCTCAGTTTGCACATGGGTCCCCTGCGACTCCCCCTACAGCTCCATGTACAGCTGGAACCTGAAGGACACAGACTTTTCTAACCAGGACTCCACGGGAGAATGAAGTACTACAGAAACGGTGTGAGTGACTCTCCCCTGAATTCCACCACGCATAGGACACAGATGGCACAGAGCAGGAGTCAAGCCATTCCAATGGATGGCTTATGGCTTTGGGCCTTACTTCTCTTGCAACCTGAGCTGAAAACATCTCTGCTACATCCTGGATGTTTAGTAGCGAAAGGCGACACAGGTTACACTGCTAATGGGACACACAGAACTCCCAACTGCTGGCAAACGCACAGGCTCTTACAGTGAGTTACGTCCTCCATGCTACTCTCCCGGAAGGGGCCCTGGGTTGTAGGCCGTACCTGCCAAGCTCAGCCACTTCGCTGTAGAAGGAGTCAAAGTTGTCTTTCCAGGTCACCACGACCCCATCACTCCCTGGACCTGCAAGAAGAGCAACATCCCCTGAGCCTGGATGAGGTGGTGCTTCTCGGGAAGGAGCACAGACCTGCGAGGTCCCAGGTGGCAGCTGTATGCGGCGCCTGAGCAACTGAACTGTGTCTCACCACCAGGGAGACATGCTGTACGTGTGAAACACGCTGCGGGTTGGGACTCAGCACAACAGACAGACAGATTCATGTGACAGAAATGAACACACACTTCCTCTTCCACTATTACCCCACTCGTGTCTCCAGGGTATCAGTGTATCTCCCTAAACTCCTTAGCTTTCAATAGTGATTTATCTAAAAAGATAATCACCTGTATCATTTCTGTGACATCTTTTTTAAACTAGAATTCGGTGATTCTTTACTCTCAAATTCAAGACTTTTTGTGTGGCATGATCCAAAAATCAGAACACTTCCTTTCTTTGATTTAATGAGGTTAAAATAGATGTAGGATTAAGACACGTGGGATAAAAGTTCTGAGACAATTCTGTTTATTGTCTACACACAGGGCGCCCCCAAACTCAATTCACCTTGCAGTTCAGATCTTTATTTTCACTCCCGTCAGGGGCTCTCATGCCTGGAACAGCTGCAGGAGCAATGAGAAATCGCAGCCGCCCCCCCCCCCGCCCCCCCCCGGCATAGTTGGTGGCCACAAAATGGTAGCTGGAGATCAATATGTGCTGCTTACTGAGCCTCCACACGTGTCAAGTGCAACTAGAGGAAATGTAAAAAGGCTTAGGATATGAGTTCTGCCTCCAGGAGTTCACGGTTTAGTGGTGGAGAGGGAACAAGGCCCTGCCAGGCAGTGGAGCGAGCAAGGGCTTCAGACCAGAGTGATGTGGGTCCCACCAAGGTCCCCCTGGGCTCCTAGAAGGACAGGAGGCCACGCCCACCAGCAGGGCTGTTGCCAGGGTCTGAGACAGGCAGAGCCCGTGCACGCTGCAACCACACTCCCTCCTTTCCTCCCCTTTCACCCATATTCCTCGAGACCGACTTAGATTAGATTCTCTCAGAGCCAAAGTGGCGACTGGGTAATCAGATCAAAGAGAAATTGGATACAAGAGTGTGTTTTGAGAACTAGGCAAGGACGCACTTTGTTCCAGCCCAGTGGCCATGTCAGAGGCCACGCTGGGCCCCTGCATTGACCTCGTGAGAAGTCACCCACCCCGGGACGTCCCAGACTGTGGGCTGCTGCTGCAGCTCTCCTTTGGAAGGCCCAGGGTTCAAGTGTAGAGAGGAACTCTGGACTTGGGGTCCCTGGAAGATGGGCACCCCAGCGCAGCGCTGCAGCTTACCTAGAACCCTCAGACTGGCTGCAGAGGAGGCTGAACCCATGTCATTCACAGCGATGCATGTGTAGAGGCCATCGTCCTCCAAGGTCACGCCGACGATCTTCAGAGCGGCCTCTCCTAAGTCACTGCCACACAGAGCAGAAAACGCCCCGTGTCAGAAAGGCTCCACTCCCCCCGCTGCCACCCTGAGCTCTCTCCTGCAGCATCGCAGGAAAGCAGGAGCTCGAATACCCACGAGGAATTTCAAGTGGAATTTTAATTTGAGTCACACACCCAGGTACGAGACATTCCCTCATGGGAAGCGTCCCAGTGTGAAGGGCAACCACGGACTCAGTCACGACAGTCACGGTGGAACCAGCCTGCGACAGCGACCCCTACGTGGGACCCCCTCACCTGTAGGAGATGCTGTAGTGACCGTCGCTGTTCAAAGTGTTGTGTTCAGGGCCCTTCCAGGTGATCGAGGCCTTGGGGCGGCCGCAAACTCGACATCTAAGAACAACGGTCTCCCCTGTCTCACATGTGACCTCACTCAAGGGAATGACGAATTCTGGGGGAACTGCAGGAGAAAGGAATCAGTAACACTGGTTCCCGGCTCCCCTCCCACCTGGGCCCACCCACACTTCCGTCACAAACAAACAGGACCTCAGCTGCTGGCCCAGCCCAGAGCTGTACAGAAAACCCGTTTCCACCGGCTACACTGAGTGTTCTGAGACACGCCCCCTGGCCCCATAACCTCTAGGACTAGAAGAAAGAGGTACAGCACTCACCGTCACAAATGTAGTTGGGACTGAGAAGCTGAAATGGAAAAAGCACACAGGTGTGAACCAAAAACACGGCCTATTTTGAGAGACGTTACTTGGGGCTACACGTATTGTTGAAAGATGCAAAGAAATACAACTTGCTTTGCCTGGCTTTCATTCACAATTGACCACACTTTCACTCTTTCAAATACACTCGAAAGCTTCTAGTCCTATGAATTTGGGTGTGTTTTCTTCCTACCCACACAAATGAAAACACTGCTTAAACTCATAGACGTCGTTTTTCTCAGCCTAAGGACCAAGTCCAGTCATCCCTGGATCCCTTCCTTCTGCAGAATGGCTGTTGCGCTAACCTAGGGTCCCCAGATTCCTTTTAGGAGTTATTTTCTTTTTCTCCAGGCACGTGTCGTTCTCCCCCCTCCCCCCACCCCCGGTTTAAGGCAATCTGATCATAAAGGAGTAAAGCTGACTGGAGTCAGGGGATTCGCTAGAGCCAGTGGACCTGTGTCTCAGCATCTAGTCACTTCCCCTGTGGTCTAAGGCAGGCAGTGAAGGAAGTCGGAGCCACGGCTGCTTTGTTCCCTGTCTGCTTCTGAGAATCTAGACTCTGCTTCTCCTGGGAACCTAACGTTGTTCTCTGTCAGACAGATGTTTACTGGTGAGGTGTCCACATGTATACCTGGTTCCTTAGAATACACAGGTACCTGTGCCAGCTAGCACCATCCCTGCAAGCCTGCTTCAAAACCCTGGAAGTTCTGCTCCCGAGCAGAGGGAGGCACATGCTGAGAGGCAGATCATTGCCAAGCGAGCCTGGGCCCCAGGTCTGGGAGTGGGACACCCCCACTTCCTCTTGGGCCGGTGCCAGCCCCCACGTCCAACTGAGGGGGACATGGTTCCTGGAGACACTGGTCCTCACCTTCACAGATACCTTGTTGCTGAGTCCTTCCCGTGATTTCCGATAACCGTTCTCTAACTTGCCTTCCCGTTTGCCGTCTTTATCTTTTTTCTCAGATTTTTTCCTTAAACGGAGTGCTGTGTGCCAAGATGTTGACTTCCTAGGGGGAAATTAACACATTGTTAGTATACTGCCTTTCCAGTGTTCAGCAAATAATTCCTGAAAACATTAGAAAAAGCTGACTAACGCAGACATAGGGTGATGGAGAAAACTCCAGTAACAGTGAACCCTGCTGAGCATACTTTACTGTGATCCTTGGTAACCAGGACGGAAACCCAACACTTTGTTACATCAAATTTTAAGGATGAAAATATAAAGGTGCCTGTGCTGCTTAATTTTATGTGTCGACTTGACTGGGCCATTGGATGCTCAGCTATTTGGCCAAACATGATTCTGGATGTTTCTGGATGAAATTGACATTTTAATTGGTACAGTGAAACCTATTACTCTTCATACAGTGGTGTACCTCATCCAATCAGCTGAAGGCCTGAGTAGAACAAAAAGACCTGTTCTTTGGGCAGGAGGGAAATCTCCAGCAGAATAGAACGCCTTCTGACTTATCTGTATCATTGGCTCTCCTGGGTCTTCAGCCTGTTGGTCCACACTGCAGATGTGGACTTGCCAGCCTCCATAATTGCACGAACCAACTCCCTACAATAAACTTCTTTGTCTCTCTCTCTCTCTCTCTCTCTCTCTCTTTACACACACACACACACACACACAACCTATTGATTCTATTTCTCTGGAGAACCCTAGTACAGGGCCTAAGAATATTTTTGGAGAAAACAAAGTATAAAATGGGATTCTTGAATAATGTACTAGAATAAAATATTTCTGCGTGTCAAGGAGAAACAGGACAAGAAACGGAATACAGGCATTCTGCAGCCTGAACTCAAGCCCAGCAGCCTTCCTGGGGGGTAGGGCGAGGTGGCAAGCGTGGAGCCAGAGGCACAGCCTGCCTTGCAAACCCAGCCAAGGCCACAGGCAAGACTGAAGAGGACCACAGCCACCATCAGTGCCTTCGGGTTGGGGTTTTTGGCCCAAAGTCTTTAGAGACTTCAAAAATCACCAAGTCCTGCAATGCTTCCACTCCCAGAAGCCATGTGGCTGGTCTCTACCATAACTAGAGAGATTCAGGGAAGGGACGTTTTAGAATCCAGCATCTGACTTCAGTTTTCTTTAAAATGTTTAATATAGCAAAACTGGTTTCAAGTTTCTTAACTGCATTCATCTTCCACTATACATGAGGTAAGACACGTTGTATCTTTACCTACTAGAACTTATAGAATGAGTATCTTTACTGATGTACCCTAATAATGAGTTAGGGGTCCTTGCAAAGTCCTCAACCCCCCAAACACCCAGGGACTAAAATACTATCGTGGTCTACCTAGTGGCTTGAAAAAGCTGTGTGTTTTCAAGTGGAGGTAACTAAAGTAACTTGCAGAAGGAGTCTGAGAGATGGAAAGCCACCCATCTTCCCTTTGGGGGGTCCACCTTGTGCTCGGACATGGAGGCTAACACTAACAGACAAGAGCACTGCTTTCTCTCAGCAGGTTCGGCCTCTCGGGGCCGTTAGGCCTCTTTTGTGCTCGGGCCCCTCTCCCCTCGGCTGTCCGGCTGGGGTCTCACTTGAGGGTCCCGTCGGGGTTCTCCATGATGACTGCACTGGTATGCCCCAGCACAAAGCCTGGAATCCAGCCCTCGGCGGCGGGGCACTGGTCAGTGGCGGCTCGGAACACCAGAAACATGTTCTGCTGATTGCTGGCCAGAATCTGAACGACCTCTCCTTGGTAGACGTTGATCTCATCCTCCTTCACTGCCGTGTAATCGTGTGTCACCAACATGGTGGAGATGTTGCTACTGCTGCTACTTTCACTCTGTAGCGGGAAAGATGGAAAGAAAAAAGGCAGAGGGGAACTGACATGAGATCTGATACCATGAACTCGCTCGTCAGTGTGTGCCGTGACGCGACGCCCCAGAGCAGGGCTCACCACACAGAGGGCATTCTGCAGCACTCTCCTCCACACTTCTTAGCTAACCCTGTGCTTTTTCAGTAACTGAAAACCAGTGTTGCTCTAGAAATTTAGGAACAGTTTTAAAAAAAATCAGTGCAATGATGACACTACATTTGGATGCTTTTTAGTCCCATCTCCTTGCATCTCTGAAGGAACGGCTCAGTCCTCGTGTTCACGCCAGGTGTGGTTACTCCTATGTCACGGTATTGTTACTCTACCATGCTCCTTTAAAAGTATTGTTAAACTAAAGAGCAGCAAAGAGTAACTCTTCAGCTCCCTGACAGATCAGATCATGGAGGAGCCCCCAAATCAGCTGGATAAAAACGTTCATCCAGAACGCATATTCCAGGATTCCACCAAGTTGCTGTCATGCCTAATAATTCCCTTTTTTCCCTTCTAAAAGAAGAATGCAGATTACCTAAAAAGTAAGTCAGCTACTATTCTGCTCTTAGGGATAGCTGTCCTGCTTCCTTTGTGTGGCCCATGGTGGACGGCCCTCTTAGGAGTTTGCATGACTCAAGTGTCCTGAAGACGCTGTTGCCACGGGAACGTGTCACTGAAGATCTTCGACCACTGGCTCCTTGGGAACAGACCCTCGCAGCGGAAACCTACCCACACTTGTCCGGCCGCCCAGTGGCACCCAATCTCTGTGGGTCACCACTCAATACCTGTTCAGTAACTCAGTCAATGAGGCAAGATTGCAAAAGTCAAACAAAGATCATTTCTTAAGGCCACCTACCGGGGCCCACAAGCTGGGTGGTGTTAGCTGGCGAGTAGAAGAAACACCAACGGCAGTATCTGCCCCAAGCTGTCCTTTACCAAGTGGCCCCTTTGTTCCGGGGGAGGAGGAAGCTGAGACCACTGCCAAATCCTGAGCTACCTCTGGCCCAATCCTGTCTAGCAACAGTCGGGACGTGGGGAATGGCGTCAGGTGCCCTGCTCCCTTTAGCTTGTTCCCGAGAGGCCTTCACCAATGATGATGTCTGGACAGTCATGGATCCCCAAGACTCTGCCGGGCTCTCGAACTCTGACGCGAGCCTCTGCCAGGCTCTTGGACGCCTGGGGCAGGTGCTGGGTCGGTGCAGGTGTGACTGTCAGACACCCCTGCCACATGCCTGCTGGCCCTGGGCTACTGAGCTGGTGTCAGGGCACCTGGAGCAGACGGCGGACCGCTGTCAACAAGCCAGTGCGCTGGGAGTCCAAAGGCCGGGCTGAATCCAGACCCGTGGTGGAAGTTTAAGTTAAACACACCCGAGGGCAGAGCCATCACTCCTGTCTCGGCTCGGGGGGCTGCTGTGTGTTGCTGCCCCTCATGGATGCCCACGCTGCCCTCGCCTGGCTTTGGGCTGCGCAGACTCACTTATAGTTTTATCCTTTTAGCGTCTACTTTTGTATGCTGACTTACAGAGCAACACCTAATAGTTCTGTGATTAAAAAGCCAAATTTGCTAGAAAACATAAACAAAAATCAACTTCTGTGGCACAGGCGCTTTTGGTAAAAAACGTACCATAATCTGAGTATTTTGTCACAACAATAATAGCTACTAGAATTTTCTGAACACCTCCTATGCCCTAGGCTAAGTATTAGGTATTTGAAATCTATCTCATTTAATGCTCACCACGGCCTTGCCAGCGGGCAATTATCACGCCCTCAAAGTGGGAGGTTAGGGATTTGCATGGGCCATGTGGCCTCTGGGAGAGGGCTGCACTTTCACTGCTGCCTGGGTGGACAGGTACAGGGAGGTTGTGCGTCCACATTTGGGGGCTGGCACAGTCACCATAGGGACTGGTCCACATCCACTCCACTCCTGCTCTCGGCAGAACTTTCCAGAAGGTGCCCATATAAAGGAGGAAGAAGGACCTCGGTCGTGGATTAGGCACAGATGCTTGGCTGTGACCGCAGACAGCTCCACGGAAGTGGTCAAGAGGAAGGAGGCCGCTGCTGACCCCCCCACCCAGGGAGATAAAGTGGCCCAAGTGGGTGGGAGCAGGGCAGGGCGACAGACAGTTCCTTTTAACTGAACTAGTTCAGAATCCAGAGACCAAATCCCCATTTGAGGCCTCCAGTGGTCTTCTCAGGCCGCTAGGACCTTTCTTTAAGGCATTTTGACTCATAAAAACACTGGCAATTTCCCTGTCCAGGTGACTTGCCACACATGGAAAAGTGAGAGACAGAAAAGGTAACTTTTGCAGCCTACAATTTGCCAGAACATGTGCCACATGTGACTGTGCCCTTGTCTCAGAATGAACGTCGTGGGAGGGAGCCCGGCGGGGGCGTTACGCCTGTGCACTCAGGGGCGCCCAGAGACCATGTGGGTTCCTGCGCTGGCTGTTCCCTCTGAAACAGACTGCGAGTCCCTGGGTGTTTTGGGGTCAAAGCAGTGAGGCAGGCCTGCACAATAAGTATTCAATCAGGTTCCGGCAGACCGTGTCACTGCATCTTTTCCTCTGGCTGAAATCGCCTTCTCACGCTCACCTGCACACCTAACGAGGGGGCCAAGCTACGCAGCAGGCCACGCTGAGGCACCCAGAACACGGATGCCGCTGCTGGCCACTGCAGGGGAAGCCTGCCCCACTAGTTGCTTTTAAGAATGAGATTCAAAGGTAAATAAATGTACCAAGACCCATTTGCTAATTTCTTCCTCAATTAAATATAGAGTTTAGCGAAATACGTAACAAAAAATAGGAGGTAAGAAAGGATAAAGCCAAGTCAACCCCAACAAGGCATTGACAGAAGTCCACAGGAGAGAGAGAGACAGACATGCAAAAGCCAGATTTGTTTTATAAAGAGAGACACAGACCCTTTTAGGGAAATGTATTTAAAAATTTATAAAGCAATCAAACATACACTCATTAGAACAGTTGTATTCCCTCACGCATGCCGTCAGGAAGGTGTTATGGGTCAGGCCCTCTACCGTGTAGGAAACAGTTGGGTAGGAGAGCGAGGGAGCCACAAAATGGGGGGAAAAACCCACCACAGCAACCCTTCTGCTTGAGAACATTGGTGGCAGGCAAAATGAGGGTGAGGATGGCCGGAGCGCCGCAGCCCACACTGCGCCCCCTGCTGGACAGAACGCAGACATCCTCCCAGCGCCGGCAGGAGCCCATCTCCAGGTGCCCTAAAGCAGTCTCTTCCAGAGTGAAACTTTGGGGGGAGCAAATATTTCCACTGGAGAGAGAGATTCCTTCCCCCCATTTTGTCAGCATAGTTTGCTTTGAGTTGTTGTTGGAAGTTTTCTTGAGGGATTTTTTTTTTTCAGCAGATGAGTCAAAAATGCTGCAAAGATAATTTAAGGTATAAAAGAGCACGACCAAGCGATGAGCAAAAAGCTTACAAAGTGTAGGTTTCGACTTAATAGGAGGTAGACAGCAGAGACACTGACCCCTCTAAAAAAATGTGTGTGAGGAAGGCAAGGGCAAAAAGAAAGTTCCAAGATAGTCCACTGGTTGGAAAATGGAAAAGACTTACAGAGGCTGCGTTCAGAAGGTTAATGCGCGGCTTTCTCGTATTAAGGAGACACAAACAAAGCAAGGAGCGAGTTAGTAGAGATGAGCAGCGCTGTCCCGGAGCAGAGGGGTTAGGAGGCGTTCGTGTGGGCTCCGGACCGCCGTCGTCCAGGCCTGCGGATGGCGGACGCGCACACACAGAGCTACACGTGTCTATGTGGTCAGTGCACAGGCAGGGCCGAGTTGATTACTGCGGCGCAGCAGGAGAGCCAGGAGTTAGTACGAGGACAGCAGCGGCGACACGAGGTTTAGAAGAGCTGGCGGGACAGAGGCAGTGGGGCGGGCGGGCGGAGGCTGCCAGGCGTTCTTACCCCATTGCTCTGTGTGGATTGCACGGACTGCTCGCTGGCCGAGGAGCACGTGCTCATGCGGTCCGTGTCCTTGCTGGGGGCCGCGTGGCGGTGCGCCTGCCGTTGGAGGGAGTCACTGTCCCCCGGGAAGGTGAAGGAGCCCGGCCGGCTGGCGGGGGAGGCGGGGATGGAGCTCCAGAAGGAGCCCCCCTTCTGCAGGGGGCTGCTGGGGGGAAAGGGCTCCTTGCCGAATGGAGAAGGGAATGCAGACGAGAGAGGAGAGTTCAGAGGCGAGATGGCCCCGGGCCTGGGCTTTCCCAGGGGCAGGGAGCCCAGGCTGCTCCGCGAGCGGCCATCCTCCTTGGCGTTTGCATCCTGGCTGGCACCTGCGGCGTTCCCAGTGGACTTCCTGGGGCTCTCAATCACCTTCATCTTGGGAATCTGCTCTGCTTCCCTCTCAGGACCTTCGGACTGGCCACTGGGGAGATGCCTGCTGGGCTGGCCGGGGCCGGCCTCCAGGCCGGGGCTGCTGCTGGGAGGAGGCAGTGAAGGGCCGGGAGTGGACATACCTGACATCTTGTCTGCCTCTGCTTGGCTCGAAGCTGCAGAGGAGACCAGCACGGGGGAGTGGTGTCGGACAGGCTGGGGGATCCGGGAGGGTCTGCTTCTGCTCGAGCTGGGAAGGCCACTGCAGCTGCTGGCGCCACTGCTGTGGTTGCTGCCACTGCCACTGGGGGCCCCGCCGCCCCCGCCCGCGCTGCCCCCGCTGTGGTTCCTCTGATACTCGATTGGTGATGTCAAGGCTGTGAACACAAAGACACAGTGGGAGAGATTCAGTCTGCACACCGAGAAAGGAGAGGGAACCGGTGTCATCCAAAGGGAGTGCTGGCTGTGAACCCGTCCCCCCTCCCGTCACGGGAATCCACGACCTCTGCTCCTCCTGACCTATGAAGATCCACCCACCTGGAGGCAGAAGACGACACCATGGCCACAAGTAAAGAAGGAAAGGTCTCCAGTGCTATTATCGTGTGCATGAAGGAGTCAAATGGACTGGACGGAGGGAAGTGGGCGCGTGTGAGTGGGTGGGGGGCAGGAGAGGCCAGAAGTACGGAGTGAATGAGGACACGTGGTGGGGGAGACTTTAACTGCCCCCAGGGGCTGCGAGCAGAACCTTCGCATCCCTGCCAGGTGGAAAGGAGGCACACTGGCTGGGGGATCCCCGACAAATCGCCAGTGTCAATGGGGACGCCAAGGTACCAGCTGGTTCCCACACGGTCGGGAGTTGTAGTTCAGCTGCCACAAAGGTCCTCTTTGAACCAGAGAGCAGTCAGGCAAAGAGCCTGGATGGGAGTTAAGGGACCCCTGGTCACCACATGAGGAGGGGGGCATGCACCACTCTGTTTTGCAGATCCCAGAGAGACAGGGATGGGAAAGAGCTCTGCAAACTCCCTTGTGGGTCATGAAGCTGTCTGGTCTCTTGGCTTTATGGTTTACTTGGTTACATACTCATCTGCAGGAAACATGCCAAGTAAGATATATGGAAACACTAACACAAATTCTTCAAGCGTAAAAACCTTTGAAAAATACAACCATCAGGCATAGCCCCTTCCTGCCTGGGAGGCAGCAGGCATGTGTCAAAAAGCATCCTGGAGCCAAATGACATTTTACAAACTCCATGTTAGCCATAGGCTCTCACAGGACAAGGAGACTGTCATGCCCAGAGCTCCCACTCCATTCCTGATCTCGTTCAAACCTCTGGAATAGGCATTATCACCTAGCCCAACTGTCCGGTGAACTATGACAGACCCACGTTGGCAATATGGAGGCAGTTCATTTTATTGTAAAGAAGCTGGCAAAAGTTTGGAGATTTCCCAATAGTTACATGCTGTTATGGATTGTCACTTAATAATACATTTAAAGAGTCTTGCATTTACTCTCACAGGAGCGAAACTTCTTTTTACACGCCAAGAAACCATCCCCTGACCCCACGCATCCAATTCTAACTGCAAATGTTAAAAATGACCGGCTACAATCTAGACGGGAGCTTGGAGTTAACACCCAGGCAGCTCATTGCCACCTGGCCCAAAATGCCACGTGAGCCTGACTCCCCACTGAGTGCCTGCGTTCCTGGCTCCTGAATGTCATGCAAGGCGTGAAGGTGGTTTTGTGGTGACAGAGAAATTATAATATCCTATTGGACTGGGGCACAGACACAGAACACGGACATGGAGAAAAGGACAAAGACAAGACATCGAGTGAGTGGTTAGCTTCTGACGGAATTCCTGAAGCTCTTCAAGGACCACCAAATTAAAACCCGAGTCGGTCAGCAGTCACAAACAGAAGCAAGCAATTTTAGGTCACGGATGGGAAGCAAAGTAAGGTCATATGTTCACTCTCATGGAGAAGATATTTCCCCTGAGGTGTTTTGCACTGTATTGCATTGCGCTGCATTGCACTGTATTATTATTGTATGGTATTGCATTATATTGTATTATTGTTTTGTATTATTATCGTATGCTTCTTCTATCATCGTGTCATGGAAGCTGGGAAGGCAAAAACTATGTCTTGTTTTTGAATGCGGGAGAGAGGTGTGGATGTGCAATGCAATCAGACACAAGTTTTGAAGTGGCACTTGAAAATGTCCCCACACCGGTGGCCAATTCCATCAGCTGTGTCAGTTCTTCTCAGGCGTTCCTGTCCCAGGACAGAGCTCTGGTACACACATGCTGCGAGACCACGTGGGGCAGGATGGAACAGGACGGCGGTGACAGGCATGCTTGAGAGCCAGCTGGTCTGCTCGGCATCCTGCCCCTGCCACCGACAACCTGTGGGACTTGGGGCAAATTACTAATCTACTCTACACCTCAGTTTCCTCATCTGTAAAATGGGAATAGGAGTACCTGCCACACAGCGTCGTCGTGAAGACGGAATGAAGCAATATGTGGACAGTGCTTAGAACGGTCCCTGATACACAGTAAGTGCCAAGGAAGTCCTGTCATCATCACTCATATGCAGTAGGAGAGAAGAGAAATAGAAATGTGTACACTCCGGGCAGAAAACACATGCCTAGTAACAGAGCACACTTACCATTTAAAAAGTTGCGCTGGTTTTCTAAAATTTGGTTGATCTCATGGATCCACGTTTGCCGGACACTCGGACTGGATGAATGTAAAACGAAGGTCTCCACCACGTCACCCGTCCTTGATGTCAGAGCAAACTTACAGGGATCATTTTCCACATTCTCTTCTAGGCAGAGGCAACTCACCTGAAAAAAAATAAAGAGAGGGCCATTATTCTCAATGGCCCAATGGTGGAAGCAACCCCAGTATCCATCAACAGATGAATGAATGAACAAAGTGTGGTCTACACACAATTGTGGTCTACACATAATCCAGCCTTAAAAAAGGACATTCTGGCACAGGCCACAACATGGATGAGTCTGGAGGACCTTATGCTAAGAGAGAGAAGCCAGTCATGAAAAGATAACAACACCATTATGATTCTACTTAGTCGAGGTCCCTGGAGGAGTCCAATTCAGAGACAGCAAGTAGAACGATAGCTGCCCAGGGCTGGGGAGGGGAACGGGCAGTCAGTGTCTAATGCGTATGGAGTCCCAGTTCTGCAAGATGAAGAGTCCTGGAGGGGGGCGCTGCGGGTGGGAGCGAGACAGGGTGAGCACAACGCCACTGAGCTGTACACTTGGAGATGGTTATGATGGTACATTTTATGTTGTGTGTGTTTCTCCACAATAAAAACATTAAAGCACATTTATTCCCACTGGTGAGCTGCAAAGTAAAGCTCATCCAATGTCAATATTGAAACAACCACATTTTGTACATGGGAATTACCAGGAGTCGAACTCCTAGCTTGAACAATTAACTAGAAATGTGAGCCTAGGATTGCTTGTTTCCAAAACTCCTATACAATCACCCAGTGTTTATGAGTTCCCCAGGAAGAAAAATGACACCATTTAAAACACGAATATTACTGTAACATGTTATGAAGTAATGCATAACATGGCATGTAAAATACATAAAGTAACTTTCCGGAAGCAGAATATGTAAATTAGTGTATAAAGAGAATTTCTATGGTGATGCAGCTATTTTCTGTCAACAGACTTAGGAAAAGAACGGGTGAGAGCAGGTGATGGGTGGGTGTGCGGTGCCGACCATGGGGGGGCCTCCAAGGACCAGGGCAGGAGGGGTGGGCTGGAGGGTGGCGTGAGACAGGAGGGGGCCTGCAGCCCAGCGTCATGCCTCCCCGCCCTAATGCCTCCCCAGGTGCTGGTGGGCAGAAGCCCCTCCCCCAGCCCGAGGAAGGAGAACGCGTGGCTGCTGGCGGTGGTTCACAGGTGCCTAAGTGGGAAGCTGCACGGAAGAGGGTGCAGTGCCCCTCCCGCCTATGTGCTGGGCCTCAGGGCTCACAGGGTAGGAGAGGTGCCCTGTGCCTGATGGGGACCCGTAGCTTGGGGCCAAGGCCCTAACACAAAGAAGGATGTCTCCCTTCTGAGCCCAGGACCTGCAGAGCTGCAGAGGAGGAAAGACCTGGGAGCAGAGCAGGCTGCATCTCCCAGGGACCATGTGCTGGGACCTCAGGCCTCCTCCTCTGCTTTTCTCTACGTCATCCTTGGTGTGTCCCCTTAGAGGACACAGGGCCATTTGCAATTATTTTATTTGTCTTCTTCTTCCTTCAGAGAACGAGCTATGCCAGAGCACAGATGGCTGGTGTTGTCCACGCCTGCAGCTCCATGCCCTGCACCGAACACACGCTATGCCCCTGTCGCATGAGGAAAGAGTCAGACGCAGGGTGAGCTATGTGCTCGGGTCAGAACCACACTCCAGCTCTGCGCCTCTGAACTGAAACAAGCTGTATGTGGTCCTAGAGAAAGTGGAGCACAAAAACCCACCGAGAGAAGGCTTCATTGTGGTAAAACTGAGTGCTGGTGGTCACAGAGAAACACGTGTAAGACAGCAGCCACTGCAGAACAGACAACAGACGGATGGAGTGAATGTAAAGGTTCTGAAATGTATTAGAAAATTCTCCAAATATTTAATAAACAAAGGATCGGGATATGTCATCATTAGAAAGGAAACGGGCCATCCGCACGACGGGCACATGAATGAGCACATGCGCAAAACGCCACACTCATTACCTTGATGCTGTTCTTGAACAGGAACCCTGGCGTGGAGAAGCCCTTCTTCTTGTCGAGCGGCTCGCTGAAAATGACGATCTGCTCAAAGAGGAAGACCCGCCTCTCCTTGCAGCGCGGCAAGAGCCCTGCATCCTGCTCCGTGACCAAGAACGTGTCTTGCAAGAGCAGCTTGCCCTGGGCAACAATTTTACCCTGAAACGAGGCAAAGGGGGCAAAGGAAGAGGCGAGAGAAACATTGCATTCTAAGTTAAGATACATGTAGGTTCTGTTTTCTTTAGCTTTCCTCCCACAATTAATATACACGTCTTCTATTGATTTATAGAGCTCAATTTTCTTCTTTTATTATCATGAGTCCTTAAGCCCAAAGAGAAGTTATCTAAATAAGATTCTTGCCAACCTTTGCATAAATCACTGGCCTCAGTTACAATCAAAGGCTGAAAGTGGATGTCAAGTGTCTAGTTCACACGGGAACAGTGGCTCCGAAGCAGGGCCCGGGACCCTGGGAACCAGCACTCCCTGGCGGGAATCAGGAGCTCAGCACAAGAATCTGTGCTACCAGAAGCCTCTGGGAGAGTCTTTGTATGCTTTTTTGAGAACCACAGCAAAAGAACTTCAAAGCCCAATCCCTAGCAAAAAAGTAGGCAAGAAAAGTAAAAACTTCTTCCCTCTCCTTCCTCAACAGTCAAAAAAAATAAAAAAAAGACGCCGGTTCGGAATATCTCGAGGACACTAATAGATACTGGAAATATGTCATTTGGCAACTCACAGAAAAGTCTGTTAGACTAAAGACAAACACAGTGACCCCGAGGTCAGGCTCCTGGGGGTGACAGCCGGGCAGGGCCGCCTTCCCACTACCTGCCGGGAGGGAGCTCTGTCTGACGGCAGCAGAGGCCCAGGACACAAAGCAGAGCCCTGCCTGTTTCCGCCTCAAGGCGCAGGGCTCAGAGCACAGGAAGATTCCAAAAAAGTGAATCAAATGCACCCAAAAGGAGTTGGAAGAATAGACCAATCAGGTGGAAGCAAAGTGAGAGAAGACAGAAAACCAGGCAAAAGGATCAGCTTTCTGCATGTGGAGATAAACAATCCGACACAGGGGAAGTGATGGAAGGCGAGGGGCACATTTAAAGGCACATTACGTCGAATCCTTGCAGCCGCCCGACGTTCATCATATCGTTGCAGCGCTTCGGCACTACGCACATGACCTCCACAGCTCTCTGAGGGGGAGAACACAGCCAGGGGTCAGCCACAGCTCTCCGTGCCCTCCCTCGCCCGCCCGTCCTCCGGGTGCAGAGGACACACAGGTGCGGACACCCGCCAGCACCCACTGCCACCACCCCTCCCGGGACAGACCCCTCCAGCCACTGGCTGCTCTGGAGACCCGTGGGGACAGCCTGGGGGCGAGCCGGGTGGCCCAGCGGGTGTAAGTACCTCTAGCTCGGATGTGTCCAGACTCGCTTTTTTGGAGTACTTGAGGAAGTCCTGCAAGGCAAACATGGGGGGGGGAGGGGAAGGAAGCATGAGCAGGGTGACAGTCACGCAGCAGCCAGCTTCTGATGGCCCCTGCCATGCTCCAGGCTCTGCGCCCAGCGCTTCAGCCCTCTTTTCTCTTTTTTTTCCACCTCCCAGTAACACAAGGAAATGGTGTCCTTATGTAGATTTCAAACCACAGGAGAGCAAAGTCAGACCAAATCTATCTGAGCCAGTGAGGGTTCCTGTTTCACTCCAACACAAGCTCTCGTCCTTCTTTATAAATCCAGGTTCTAACTTTCATATACGAGGGAACCTCAATCCTTTTCAACAGTCATGTTCGTCATGGAAAACTGTGATTTTGCCTCTAGTTGGTGCTGAGGAATTGAAACCAATCAAGGGCTGCTGCTGAGCCGACAGAGAGGAACGGAGAATTTTATCTTTTGCTCCAAGATTAGAAAACACGTAAAACCACTCGTAATCAAAGAACAGTGGTGGGGAAAATTAGTTCACTTTACCTGACATTTGGATTCAGAATTGGAAGTAAATGAAAAATCGAGAAAATAGTGTAAGGTGTCTTGATAAACAAACAAAAAAACAAACAAAAAATCCTTTTCTGAAATATTTAAAATCAGAAATACCAAGACCACTCACATTGTGTACATGAAAGATTCCCCTCACCTGCCAACCGCTCTCCCCCGGCCCCAACCACACTTTTATCCTCGCACCAAACAGACGCCTGACAGCAGAGTTTGCGCCTGGCAGAGCCTCACCTTCAGTAGCAGCTGGTATTTCATAACTCTCTGGACAGGTTTGATTAACAAATCTGTGAGCTGCAGCCTGTGGCCAAGACGCTGCTTTAAATCCTGTGGTTTTAAAGGAGGAAAAAAAGACCTTACGGGTTGTCTTTTCAAGGGTAATGTTTCAATCCTTGTAATGGTTAGAAATGCTAACTAACTACACCGCAATGCAAGTAACAAGGGAAGAAGCCACACTGCACAAAAACTAACTACTGGATACTATTTCACAGAATGCCCAAGTTTTACACTTTAACCTTTCTGAGCTGTTTTTGAAAATAGTCTTTTACGCTTATTTAAACACCTTCTTTCAATGGCTTTCTTTTATTCATACAAATATTTTCATTTTGGGCAAATCATTTAGATCATGACTTATTCTGAATTTGTAATGAGGCTAACGTTTAAAACTGATTAAAAAAACCCACAAAACCCTTATTTTCACAATGACCCCAGTCTTCCGAGTGCTAAGGGATATAATTATCGATTGAATTCATACTCATTTCTCCAGTTAATAGGAAAGAAACATAGGTTCAGAACTCTTATAACTGAAGCTAATTTCCTGAGGATTCCTGGGAAACAAACAATTTTTAAAGTTTTGGGAATCAACTGTAACAAAAGATTCAGAAAGACTTTGTCTCTATCTTAGCTCTTACCTCAAAAAAGGTATCAATGTATTCTGAGACAATGTGCTCGGACTTTGGTTTATTTTGACAATAAACTATGTACATATGCAACCTTCTCTCCTAGGAATGAAAAAGGCAAACAGATGGGTTAAAACAATCGCAAGTTCCACTGGAACATAAGAGCACATGCACATTTCAGCACATTCATAAAGGGCATTTTCTTAAAACAAAACTATGGTTTAGGCTCTTGGGAGCGCATTCCCGCTTTACGACGTAGAGCACCGCCCTGCTGCCTGGCTCCAAAAACATATATCCCTTGATAAATTACAGCCCTCCCTCCAGCTGGCAAATACCAGCAGCAGTGAAAGGACAGACACAGTTCTTAATATTAAAGGAAGAATCACTCTCACCCCATCAAGACCTGCCCAAGGTCCTAGGAAGCCTGGCTATTTTTAGGAGGAAAGGAAAAGCTCTTTAGTCTCAAATACTGAAGGCAGGAAAAAGGAGACAGTGAGCCATCGAGAACTCGGTGACCCTCCAAGTGTGGTGGCACATGCCTGGGGTCCCTGAGGTCTTACAGAGGCTCCATTAGTTCAAAACTATTTTCAAAATTACACGAAGGTGTCATTTGTCCTATTCACCGTGCTATGTGTAAAACGGGTGTTGGGTGAAACTGCTAGTGGCATCTTAGTAGATATTCATAACCACCACACATTCGCAGTAAAAAGAATGCAAGTTTCACCTCAGAATGTCCCTGATGAAGTACTGAAAATACACTTTCTGAGAACTCAATCACGGGATATGCATCTTTTTAACAGTCTTGTGACAAAATGGAAGTCCTCAGAAGGCTTCCGCTGCACGCGACGGTTGTGTCAGGGGAAACACTTGTGCGAGAGCTGTGAACTGAAGCAACGGCTGCTCTGTGGACCGCCGTGTTGACGTGAGGGAATGATGGACACAGACTGCAATTAATGTACACCTGGGACTTGGGTATCTGGCAGACAGTTTCCTACACACAAACAAATGAGCCTGTGGTTTCAAGGCAGACAACTGGCAGGGTAAGCTAATAAGGAAAACTCAAACTTTCAAGCAAAAAAATGAGAACTTTGGAAAACAGGTATCTGCCACCAGGCACTGGACAATACTTGGAGACTTTTCTGAGGAGATGGGTGGTATTATTAACAAATCTCAGTTTTTCATATTGTGCAATGAAATGTTCCAACATCGGGAACTCCGTCTAAACTGGTATTTTCCAACCAATCAATGCCTGATGTCACCAGCTGGTGTGTGGCTACAGGACAGTCCAGTGACTTTTAGGGTTTGTAACAGCCAGGGAGAAATTCGCCAGTGGGTTTTCAGGTCCCATGCTGCAACTAACCTTTAAGAAATGATCACCTATGGAATTTTGGTGCAACATCTAAGAAAATTATCTATATTTATCTGAAAAGGCTATAAAAATACTCACTTTTTTTCTAGCTAAGTATGTGGGAGAATGGATTGTTTCACATATTTTAACTTAAAAAAAGTCAGGATAGATTGAATACATAAGCGGATACGAAAATCCATCTGTCTTCTATTAAGTCAGACATTAAAGAGATTTGCAAAAATACAACTGCTGTTGCTAATTTTTTAAAAATAGTTTTTCCTGAAAAACTCTTTAATGTTAGCACAGTACTTTCGATATACACATGTATTTAGCTGCTACGTTAAACCCACTGCACGTCGGGGTATATCACCACCTCCAGCAAACCCTTGTTTGCCCCCAGGCACCCCAAACATGGTCCTGCTTCGGGGTCTGGCTCTGGTCCCCTTGTGACGACTCTGTCCTGTTGTGAGCCACGCGGCCAGAGGGGCCAGGTGACCGGGAGAGAGCAGGGCACATGGAGAAGAGCGAGACGGCATTTCAATTCCAACTAGTTCACCCTGCACAGTTTGGTCTCATTCTTAACATACGCATTTTTGTAAGCTGGGAGCTCGCCTTTGGTCTGACAAACCAATTACTAAACACGACAGCATCAGGACGGAATATAAACAACTGCCTTGCACTTACATGCTTCACAAAAAGTGATCCTAGTTTTTCCGGATCGTCAAGGCACTTCTCCAACTCTCCTAAAAAAAAGCTAAAACAAGAGGAGAAATATTAGAACCACTTCCAATTTGGCCTTCTAATTTTAGACTGAAGTTTATACTTTCAAAGTGGTCTGTTTTGACACAAGCTGTTGGAAGTGTAAAGAATATACTTAACAAATGAAATGTACACAGCAAACATTGTGTTAGGACAGAAAGCAAAAAGAGACACAGTTTAAAAAGACAAGGCAGAATGACAGCATCCCTTAGCTGGCAATTTTCCCTTCTTTGCACAATTAACATTTTGGTCTCATTTTTTAAATGACACAAGCAATGATACCCTGGCTAAATACTGAGAGAAAAATTAATGTTTCAGAGTAATTTTTATTTCCAAACACTTGGCTCTTGTACCTATGAGCTTCCCATCCTGTCTGTGATAATTTTTAAGAGGCTCAAATTGGATAATACCATATAAAATACTGAATTTGTTACCTATGACAGTTTCATAGCTTTCTCCAATATTATCAAACCCTACTTTTAGGTTACAAATATTAACTTCCATTAAGATAAAAATTGGGCATGAGCACAGAAACAGCACAGCTATAGCCAACTCTTCTTCATCTTCTGGGCTGTAGTTGTCTTTAAGATGTAAGCCCACCTCGTTATCACTTACATATATATTGATATTGATGGTTGGTGTTTTATTCACCTGCAAGGTGCACACCAGTTAACGCTGTGAACTATCTGGCACGTGGGGTTACTATCTCCTTGCTCTGCACTCGCCACGGCAGACACAATTTCTGGGTGCAGTGTCTCTGTCTGGTCACCCAGGGCCACTGTGTGGTTTTCCCTGCCCTGTCACAGATCACCAACGAGCCTTAGGCCAAGGCTAGATAATAGCACCAAACATCCCTTTTAAATTGTTTTCACTATAGACTTCCAGTAAGTCTATAGCTTACAGAGCTATAAGTTAGAGGGCTCTTTCTAAAGCTGACCAATCAGTGCTGAGTCCAACTGAATTAAATATTACAGGAGACATAAAATGAAGACCCTGTACCTGGGCCCAAGGGGTTTATACTCTATTAGGAAAGATGAGATAAATATTGAACTAATAAAATAGCACTTGACACGCCATGGTAACGCCTTCTTACCCCTGTATGTTAGTTTCCAAAGGGCATTTACATGTGTGATCTGTGAGGAGAGAGCTCTTACGACTGGTCAGGTCTAATGGAGGTGATGGCAGCACGCTGCAAGGTGAGGGGAAACAATGCACAGGGAGACAGGAGAGCAGGAGGCCTGGCCACATAATGGGGACAGAACTGTGCAGCTGGAACATTCCACAATAACACCAGCAGCTGGCAGAAGGCAATCCCCAGATGATCAGGGATTTTTAAAATTAGGAGCAAGGTGACCTGAAGGGACAGATGTGCGGTGACCAGCTCCAGCCGAGGCGGCTGCTGCAGCACCAGGCCCCACATGGCTCTCCCTCCCGATGAGGACAGGTGTGGCCACGTACTGGGATCAAATTTGATTTTCATGGGTAACTGTCTACTTTTTCCATGAAAGTTGAACTGGAAAAATGAGCATCTTCAAAACCTCTAATAGTCCTCTGTGTTTATTCAAGGGGTGGCTGCAATTCACTAGATACATTTATCGAGCTTACTCTCCACAAACGTTCTCAGTGCTTCACATGTATTCTCAGCCACGCTTCACAAGAATCCCACGAGGTGGGTCACGCTACGACCCACACTGTGTAGCTGAAGAACGGCGGCACAGAGAGGAGAAGCAAATGGCTCAAGGTCAGGCCTCGGCAGGCGTGGGGCCCAGGCAGTCAGGCGGGTGCCAGCGCTTCTGGCCACCTCCACACAGGCCCCCTGGAGGGACCAGCATGAAGGAGGTAAGGCTGTTCCCTGGGCCACAGGCGACCACAAAGTCCCCGGCCCGTCAATGCTTCTTTTGTACCAGCAACCTCATGAGGCTACACAGGTGATACAATGAAATGGCCCAGTGCATATCCTTCCCCATTCGCCTGACGTGCCGCAGTTTGGAAGGAAGGTGACGACGCGTGATGTGCGCTTTACGTACTCTCTGTGCCAGTCATAAATCTGATGGATGTTGCCAAACACAATCTTGTCTTTCCCTTTCATGTCATCCGGAACACCGTCTTCTTTCATAAGTGCCATGTAGCCCTAAAATCAAGTGTTTAAGAACAAGTTGATTTATTTTACTGAGCCTGTTTGAGCCAAGTAATGGTTTAGTGATTAACAGTGATAAAGAAAAAACAGACACATACACTCTCTTGAAACCAATTCTAATGAACAAACAAAAACTATATGAAAAGCATCCTTAACTGGAATCTAAAATATAGTTGACCCCTGAATAACGCAGGGGTGTAGGGGTGCCAACCCCCTGGTGCATCCAAAAATCCACATACAACTTTTGACCCCCCCAAACTTAACTATTAATAGCCTATTGTTGACCAGAAGCCTTACTGGTAACATAAACAGTCAAATAACACATACGTTGCATGTTGTAGGTACATGTAACTGTATTCATATGATAAAGTAAGCTACAGAAAAGAAAATGTTATTAAGAAAATTATAAGAAAAATACGTTTACAGTATTTATTGAAAAAAAAAATCATGTATAAGTGGACCCGTGCAGTTCAAACATTGTCCAAGGGTCAATACGTACATTTAAATAAAATGAATACTATTACATTCATTGTCATGATTTTCTCTCCCTGCCCTGTTTGGCATTCATAGATCAAAATTCTTCCAAGGAACTGAAGAAGTTTAAATAAATGTAAAGGGTTTCAAAAAACAAATCATCTTATCAGCTTGTAAATATTAAATATTTGGCCAGAAACATATTTCCTCTGTTCCCAGCATTTATCTCATATAAACAGATTTTCTTTTCTTTTTGGATTATTTACATAATTTGTTAAATAAGGATTTAACAAGTAAGGATTTAAATATTCCTTTTCACATATTGACTTTTTAACAATTGTTGATTAAATATGTTGCTAAAATGTGGTTAAAACTTCTATTTAACTCAAATGGAGTTCAGCCTGTACCAGAACCTCTTAAATAGTCAAGTTACTTATTTTACTGTGAACAATGACTGCAGACAAATCAATTATGTTAAATCTTCTTAGTTACACAATTAACTCCATAGCTGTTACTTTTCATGGAATGTAGACCCCCTCCCCCCAAAATATTGTCCTGTACAAAGCTGAAAGAGTAAGTGATAAAGTTTTATACTATAAAAATAGCTTTCTGATGAACTGAGTTTATGAAAATGATTATGACCCAAACTCAATAGTAGGGAAAAGCCTAGAGATGGTCCTTGATCCAGTATGAAAGGAAATGAGTACGTGGTATTGCTACAGCTACACAGGGTGTAGCAAATTTTGGGCATGAAAATGATGAGATGTCTGTCCTGTGAAAATTATAAGCAAATGATCTGGTGTAGCCACAGGCCATTCTCTGAACCCAGGTGGGTTCCGGATGGAACTGAATCCACAGCTGGACACGAAGACTTTGTTTACCAATGATGTTCTCTTTTTTTTGACGATATCTACTCTTGTAAAATAATTAAAGGCACGGTTCCCATATGATAGATACAACGGTTGGATATCATAATTTTAAAACTTAATTATTAAAAAATGATATGCCGGGGGACAGCCAAATGGCTCAGCTGGTTAGAGCACGAGCTCTTAACAACAGGGTTGCTGGTTCGATTCCCACATGGGCCAGTGAGCTGCGCCCCGTGCAACTAGATTGAAGACAACAAGCTGCCACTGAGCTTCTGCAGGGGCAGCGGATTTCTCAGCTGGTTAGAGTGAGAGCTCTGAACAACAGGGTTGCCAGTTCAATTCCTGCATGAGATGGGGGGCTGTACCCCTGCAACTAAAGATTGAAAATGGCAACTGGACTTGGAGCTGAGCTGCGCCCTCCACAGATAGACTGAAGGACAATGACTTGACTTGGAGCTGATGGGCCCTGGAGAAACACACTGTTCCCCAATACTCCCCAATAAAAAACAAAACAAAAACAAAACAAAAAACTACTAACAACTGTTAAAAAAAAGTACAGTATTAAAAGAAAAAATGATATGCCACATATACTATGCAAAACAGAGGATTTAAAAAGTGAATACAGATTGTTAAGATAATTGGCTAAACTTTATTTTTCAGAAAAAAAATTTTTTTTTGGTCAAAAATGTTTTTAAAGCTTTTGAGATGGTATCAGTGTTAAACTATCTAACATGATACCCCTTTGACAACTCTGGGAGCCGACATGGATTATTAACTCTCTGAAAACACATACCTCAACCACATAGCCGAGGTCCCGCACATAGTCACGCTCTGTCTCCACTAATTCTTGCAAAACGTAGCTAGAAAGAGAGAGAAAAAACAGTGTTTACAATCCAGACCCTTCATTTTCTAAATGAATTCTTTTGCATTTTCGTTTCTGTCAGGTCAGACTCCCCCTGGAATTATATAATAACATATCGAACTTGCACAACTGGGTCTATAATTCTGAATGTCCCAAATCACTTACAGGTTCCCAGGGGTGACCCATGAGAGTTGCAGAGGTCACAAGACACTGCACATTCGGGGTGAATTCTTACCACCAGACTCTGACGACATACATGACAACCACGAGAAGCTTAGACAGAACTTTGTTATAAAGGCAGGACAGGAAAGAAGAAGGTTTTTGTTCCTGTTGTTTTTTATTGATTACGTCATCATAAGCTTCATTGGACATACAAGAAAAATTTAATTCAGATGTTTAAAGCCTTGAGTCTAATCACATCATTTAGAAGTGCTTTTTTTTTTGTCTGGTTCAGTAGCTGCGTAAGTCTGGACATTCACTTGCTGAGAGAAGACATACAACCTCAGTGGGCCTGAAGTAGTTCTTTCGTTCGTTCCTTCATTCAGCCAGCACTGACTAGGCCCGTCCTATGTGCCAAACATCATTCTAGGGGCTGGGACACAGCACTCAGAAAAACCAAATCTGCCCTCATGCAGCTTACGAGTCTTCCTCCTCACCAACAGCAAGGTTAAACCTTCTGCAATATTTTTCAAAATGCTTTTTTTCCCACCATAAGCTGCCTTCCTGGAACCGAGGAACACTACCTCTGCAGCATGTTTGAAAAATATTCACGTTTTTGGGACTGTATCTAATTTAATGTTGCCTTTTTTTTCCTTCACAACTATGTGTACAATAGAAAAGTATAGGACTTTCTCACCAGAAGTGACAGAAGATATTCTTGTCTCATATCATTCTCATTTATAAATAAATGAAATATACACACGAAACAACAGGAAGTGCAGCGATGGCTTCCTGTGCCCTGATGAAGGCCTGAGTGCTTTTCAAACATATGTACAGTTAGTTACTCAGAGAAACCTTGGATCTCATCACTGCGCCAATTCAGACATGAATCCCAGTCCCAGTTTTAAAGGAGACAAAGACAGGAGGAAAGCCGCCACACAATGACAATAAAAACATGTCTTACTGCCGTCTCTTTAGAGAGCTGGATTTCCTTTCTTCCATCTCATCAATGGGCGAAGAGGAGGAAAGAAGGGAATTGTCTGAAGGGTTGAAGGAGGGGCTGCTACTATCTCCCTGGTCCACGAGGAGCGAGCTGGGACGGTCCTCCAGAGCCTGAAAGACATGACGGCATCAATCACGTTTCTGCCCCCCAGTTATCAGAGGCTGAAATCAGGATAAGGAAAATCTCATACTCAGAATATACAGAAGACCTCACTGTAAAATCCTAAGATCGGTGTTGTGAAATTGCACGGTATTTAACAACAACCCCCCCCCCAACATTAATTTAAAAATTGAGTAAGAGGAGTTGGATAAAAGAGGAAAGTTAGAATGAAAAAGACTAGTGAATTTATACACATTCATAAAGTCTGTTCCTGGTTACAAATAATTAGAAACAGATACAACTTGTTTATATCGCAGCCCTATGCCCATTTCAAATCAAGCAATTTTCTTTTCAGTTATACTCCTGCTGAATGAAAGCATGATCATTTCAGAAACAGGTGGGAAATACCTTGATCAGGCCAGCTTACCCCGACACGTCGCCCCTGTGTCTGGTTGGTGGGCTACAGAGCAGCGTCACCAATTTATATTTTAGTTTAAACAAACTCGGTTTGCTTCTTGATTATCCATCTCGACTCATCCTTCGATGCACACAGATCACCCAGCTAAAAAATCATTTTTATCTTTGGCCTCACACACTTTCCTTTCTGTCTCTTCTGGAGGGAGCAGCTGTCATACTGGCCTCAATTACTGATCCCAAACTCTCCCCCCCCCCCCCCCCCACCACTGCATTTCGGTTTCCGCAGGTGATTGTTTTCATTGCTGTACCCCTTGGAGAACCTTGAGCAAAGCTTGGAGGGTGATCAATACGTATGTGAGTGGAATATTGACAACTTCTCTCCCTGCTTAGTATGACAATGCTTTGCAATTGATTACTTTCTCATTGGTACATAATAACTTTCTTTCTTAGCTTGAATTCACAAAGCTCCTAGGAGTATAGAGTACAGTTCTTTTAAAAATTCCAGAGCAGCCCAGCTGGACATAGAGATGATCAAGAAATATTTAGCAACTGAACTGGAAAAATATGATGAACTTATCTTCACACAAAAGGAGCCAGAAGATCACTTACTATTTTCCCTCAAATTGAAACCTCTAACACTTGTCCTATTTTCTCCTGAGGAGTAAGAGAACTGACACTGATTTCATCCCTAAGCAGAGCTTTGAGGACACAAAATTTGTCCATGCAATCTTGTTCACCACACTCACGGTGCTGAGGGAACACATCGACTAAGCGATTAGGAAAAACAGTTAGGGTACAGGGTTTAAGCAGAAAATAGCACTCTCGTTTTTAAACAGATAGCGACTGACGGTCACTGGAAGTGAGGGTTTCGCAGAGCAGCAGAGCCTGACCCACGCTTGTTGCTTCTGGAGGTCTTTGGCAGGACACGGAGTCTGAAGAATGGGGAGGAGGAAGCTGGGCACTGTCTCCCGTCTAGATTTGCAAGGAAACAGCTGAAGCCTGTTAGACCTAACTCCGTTCACTTGGACAGTGAGAAAAAAGAAAGAAAAGAGAAAGGCTCCAGATGTCCCCTCACACAGAAGAGCGAGCGAGAGGACGGAGAGCCCTGGACTTGCAGGGACGTCCAGGAGGCCTCACTTCTAGCGGCGGTGGAAGCGCTGTCTGGACTGCAGACGGGGAGCTGCCAGCCGTCCTCTGGCGGCCTGTCCTCAGATGTGCCTGGTCCAGACCTGGGTGCACAGTCTGAGGGTGCAGACGCCCGGACAGGGGGCAGTCCCATGGATGCCATCCTCTCCCTCAACGCTGCCCATGGCCTGGACACAAACGGTGTGCAAGTGAAAAGGCTGCCACAGCACAAAGCTGCCTCAGACCCGGAATTGTTAGGGTTTTGTAGACTTGAATGAACTATTTGTCAAATCCTCCGGGTCTGGTGTTGGTTTGCGGGTAGGTTCTTGTGAACTCTCTTAGATGAAGATAGGTCTGCATAGATGTTCTCTTTCTTCTGAGGTTACTTTTGGTAACTTATATCTTCTTAAAATCTGCCCATTTCATCCAGGTTTTCAAATTTACTTTCAAAGTATTGAACAAAGTAGTGTGCTACGACTGTTTCAATTTCCCCCTTTAATTTCTCCCTTATAATGTCTGATTTTGTGAATTTGTGTTTACTTTCTGTTTTCTTCAGATGTTTCCCTGACATACCCATTTTTTGAGAGAAGAAATTTTTGGTTTTATTTATCATTCTACTATTTTTCTGTTTTCCAACTCATTAATTTCTGCTTTTTGCGCTACGAATTCATTCCTTCTGCTTTTCTTTGGTTTATTTTGTTGTCCTTCTAACATCTTGAGTTAGATGTTTATTTCATTAACGTTCATTCTTTCTTGTATCTCTTGTTACATTTAGATCAGTGAAAAGAAATTCCAACAGTCACTGTGGCTGCCCGTTGCCACTGCCCTTTGCCAATGCTCAGGAAAGACGCACCGCTTTTCAAATACTGGTCAGATCAGGAAAGTGGAGGTAGGAGACAGAGCAGCAAGCCCCAGGGAACAGTTTCCAGGGTGGTTTTGATTTTTAGACGGAAACCTCAGGTTTCTGGGTCAGGAGATTCAGTTCCCTGATCACATACTGCACCACCGAGCACCTTCTCCGCTCTCCACCCCATTCTGATCACTTAACGTTGTAGCTTCTGATAGATAAGCAATTCAGTGTTCAAATCCCACTATGAAGGCACTCTAGCCTAAAAGATCACCCTCAAAAAAATGAACACGGATTACTAAGGATCTACAACTCCGAGTCCCAGAGACCAGGATGAGGTAAAGGGAATTAAAATGATTCATTAGAGTTTTTATCAAAAAAAGTAGTTCCTAGTAGACATTAGAGGATTAGTGACAGGAAATCAATACAGAGTTATGTCTCCCTTGGACCAGAAAAAGAAGGCAGAATCTAGAATACGCTCCATGGAGAATGAAGAACAAGTGAGTCCATCATAAAAAGCATAAATGTGGTTCTCCAGTGGGGAAGGAAGGCGTCAGTGAATTCCCCCAAGATGGAACCTTGTCAGGCACTTAACAAACCACACTGTTCATGATCCCCAGTTCACAGCTCAAAGACATAGCTCAGAGGGGCTGCAGCAGTAATAGGCCAGTCTGAACCCAAGACTATCTGACCCCCAAACCTACAAACATAAGTGCGCAGAATGTTTAGTTTCAACTGATAAAATTTAATTCCTTAACTGAAAAGGGAGAGTAAACCAGGAAGAGCTGAGACATGCCACAAAACTCTACCTTTGGAAGTCTATCTGAATGAATGACACATGAACCTCAGACCACTTAAAATGGAACACAATTTAACTATTTGCAGACTAATGACTAGCAGGTTGACCAAGTTGCTTCATAGCATTCCTTGGGAAAACTATTTCAATTCGTAGATAAGAATGATTTTAATGGTCATATAACTGATGTGTATGAATTGCAGTTTTTAAAATGTTCGAAGATGCTTGAAACTCACTGGATACAATCTAAGCATCCTTTGTTTGGACCATTAATCAACTTGTCTCTCAGAGAGACTGGCAAGATGTGGTTTAACTCAATTCATACTGATATGATCCCAAATTCTTGACCAGTGGAGTCGAGTTCCTGAGTTACCTGCCAACTCCCAGCAGACTCCGTGTCTAGCCTCCTAACTTTCTAACTTTGAAGCCCACTGCATCCTTTTCGGAACACAGCATGACTACCTGGGGTAGGGTGGAATTTCACATATGGCAGGGCAATACATGTCAGTCTGAATTTTTCTTGATATAATTCCCATTTGTCCTAGTCAACCAGTTTCATTAAAAGCTGTCTAGGAGTGGGAGAAGAAATGGGAATGATACATAATATATGGTATCTAGTTAATACCTGACTGAAGATAAATTCCTAACTTTAAGTAAGTATATTCTTTGACCTAGTGATTTCAGTGCTAGAAATTCACCCTACACATATAATCACACACGTAACGAATGTGGATGTTTATAATAGTGAAAAACTGAAAATAACTTAATATATGTTGTTATAGTATTTATTTAAATAAATTATAGCATAATCATGTCTCTGCCCCTTACTAGAAAATTTTGAAACATTTTTTTTGTGTGCCTCAGTTTCCACATCTGTAAAACAGGCTAACAATAGTACATGCCTACCTCATATGGCTATTGTGGGAAGCATGTACATTAAAACACTCAGCACTTAGAATAGCACCTAGTTTAGCTATCCTGGGTGGTATTCTCAGTGCATCCATATCATGGAATAGTGTACAGCTACTAAACGGACTGAGATAGACCCATATGTACAGGCGTGAGAAGATCCTCAAGATGTGTTGACTCTTAGAATCTTAAAAATTGAACGAATCCATTTTGAAAGAGAAAACACGCACACGCACACACACCCCCATATGTGTTTGCACCATGATGGAAAACGCATCAAACTGTTTGTGGTGGTTACCTCTGCAGAATGGATTGGTGGGAGAGGCTGTGGGCTTTGACTCTGAGAGGTGACTTTTAAAAGAAGTTAAATAGCTTTACAGGGGTAGTAGAATATACTTGTCTAAAAAGCTGTTGCCATTAGTGATTTTTCTATTTCATAGTTAGGAAAACTGAAGACACACAGAAATTGATCTGAATCAGTGAGAAGCAATGCACACCTGTCTAACTGCAAAGAATCAACTACTGACGTGGGGCTTTTATAAATGAAAACATGTTGACCAACTGGCAATGCAACGGGCACTAAGAAATAAAGTCCTCATATAACACTGCAAACCCTTCTCTCTATATATTATAAATCCAAACGAAAGGTCTCCAAGACAGCAAAGCACCAACCTGTCTGTGAGTCACCACTGACCCTGCACACACCGTCAGACAAGACTGGCACGGGCCACACTTGTTACGAAGGTGCCAACACTGCAGACGATGTGGATTCAGGAAAGGATTAACCTTTCTGAAGGCTCCTGGGAGGTACTTCTAAGCCCAAGGAATGTCCTGCCTGGTAAGAATGTTTCCCTGGGGGCCCTGGGCCAAGACAGACAGGCTATGCTAACAATGTGACTTCCGGCGGCAATTCTGGGCAGCATGCTGTCTTGATCTCTGGAGGGGAAGGGGACGAAGGTGAGCCATACAAGCGGCCCATCCTGTGTATGTGACTGAGCCCACGTGAGAAGTCTGAATCCCAAGACTCGGGTGAGTGACCCTCGTTGGCGATACTCTGTACACCCTGTCACACATCACTGCTAGAAGTCAGCGCTGTCTACGCGACTCCACGGAGACAGGACACCTGATGGCTGGAACTGGAACCTTTCTGACTGCCCCACGCACCTCTTTCCTGGCTGATTTCGATCTGTGTCTTTTCACGGTAATAAACTGCCACTGGGGCTTTTCTAGGTTCTGTGAGTCCTTAAAGTGAATTATTGAACCTGAGGGTGTACTGAGGACCCCGAGCTTGCAGTTGGTCAGAAGTGAGGGTGGTCTTGGGCACCACAGGCACATTCGCAGCCCAGAGCAACACACGGACGGGGTCACATCCACCTGCCAGCAGCACCTTAGGGCAGCTTCCAGACTCAGACTTTCTCTGGGAAGCCTTACCATCTTGCTTTTCACGAGTTCCTCAATTGCACTGACAAGCTCGGCTGCACTCGGCGTTTCGGAGCTGGTGGGGCGGACTAATAACCGAGAAGAGGCCTATGGAAGAAGTTAAGAAAAAGAAAGGGGGGAGGGGAAGGCCTCATGTTAGTCACTGGACAGACAGTCAATTCTCCTGCAAGCTCAAGCTCTTTTTAAAAGTAATTCCAGACAAAAAGACCACAAGTTTGTCTTTGTTTGCATTTATTTAAAGTCATCCTTTTAAATTTACAATATTCTGACATGAAATGTTAAATAAAACCTGTCTGGGATACATGTGGAAAGCAGACAAAGTCTGTTTTTAATCCGCAGTCATGTCACATCATAATGTTTTCAAAGAGGTGACTGGGCATGGGAAAATTCTAACTAACTTTTGTTAACTGCTGGCTAGGCTATTGGCGAAGGAGGAAAAATACAGAATCTGCTCAATGGAAGAACGAAAGGCTTACAGGCTAATGAGTGACTCCTCAAATAATCAGGAAACAAAATAAGATATAAAATGGCTTTACTGTACTTATGGGTTAAAAGAAAGAAACGAGAAAGGAAAGGAACCAGGGTGCACTGACCAGACAGGGAGGAGGGGGGACGAGCTCACCATTTTCTGTGCCATCCATTTCCCCAATGATTAGTGCAGAGTACAGAAGATCTGTGGCCTCACAAGCTATCAGGTGCCATTTACGGCTAGATCAGGCTGTACAGGGGTGACAGTTAAGGAATCTGGGGGCGGGGCTACTGAGTTCAAGTTCAGTAATTAGCAAACATGGTGTGTTTGCGGATTACTCGTGCCGTTCACTGACTGGAAACTAGAAAGGGGCATAATATGAACCTCGCTTCATATTAAGGTCAGTGGAGATGCATGCGACACACAGCTAGCTGTCCTAACAATGCACTTCTCACAGCAGACAGGTACGGGTTCATACATTTACAATGAGGCTTTTACATATGTGGATTCAGATATGCACTTTGCAAAACAAATGTTGGCTTGGTCTAATGAAATCTGGAATATGAGGTGAAGAAAACAAGCAAAAAAATTCAAATGGAGAGGTAAGGAAACTGAGCCAAAACAGACACAGAACACAAATCAACATAATGCTGCAGCGAATGTTTACAAAAAGAGAAAACAGAACAAAACAAAATATTAGTCACAAGATAATATTCTCTCTGGGAACATCACTACAGATTTTTACAAGTGAAGAATTGCTGTTGATAATACCCAATGAGGTAGGTAAAACAATAACCAATAAATGATTCCAGCAAACAGAAGAATATAGCATAACCCACTGTTGAAACTGAGAAAAATACTCTCTGATTTGGTAACTAACTAGACCCGGCACCTCACTTTTGGCTAAACATCCAGATTTAAGACATTCCGGTTTTTTGCTCTTAAGAGACGTATAGCTTAGAATACTACAAAGAAACTTAAGAACTGTCAGAGAGACAACACAACCCCATTTCCTGCTGAGTCCACTCTGAGCAGTGGAGGATGAGGCCCTCTTTCATCCCAGGTCTCCTCCACTCCCCAAAGCATGGGGTCTGCACCTCAGATATCCCTCTCAAACTCTAGATTCAAACCCAAGCTACATCCTTCAGCCAAGACCGGCGGCTCCCTTTCTGTGCACCGAGTGCCATAAAGGAAGGAAGAGGTGAATTTCTGCAGAGAAGGGGCTGCAGACACGTGTGCCTTAGCTTAAGACTAATGTGTGATCTGCCTCGCATCACAGCTGTCAGATACGGGGCTCTGGCCGACCCCAGGTCATAAAACATAGGCGCTTCAGCAAGTGATCATGGGAGCGCTGGGGAAGGTCAGCGAAGGAGAAAGGGAAACTGATGGAGACATGTTTTATTCCAAAAACTTAGTTACTGCTAAAAATAAATAGATTCAATAAAAATAGAATCACCAGTAATGACTTCACAGCACGGTTTTAGCACCTGACAATTTGGGGGAACACCGTGGGCCAGAATGCGAGAGGATGCCCAAACCACAGTCAGCAGGCTTCCTTCTCGATGTCTTAGGGTTCTACTGGTGGGATACGCTGAACAATTTCTGATTATGTAAGAACTCAAAACAACAACAAAAAACGAATGACTTGGCGTGAAGCCTGCACGTGTCTTCAGAGATGAGATGTGCCCTGAGCGGAGTCCTCCCCTCGGACGCCTACGCCCGCACTCCACTTGTCCTGACTTCTAGCATACTGGAAAAGGAACCGGACAGCAGTGCAGTCTCATCTGAGAACAGCACCCACGGGCTAAAACGCCTCGCAGAACAGGGTGGCCTGATGCTCGATGAGGATGCAGCCCCCAGGCTGTGTGTGACGCCTGACTGCTCGCTCGGGGACCCGACTCGTCAGGATAGTGACAAAACTTAGTATTACTTTACAAGTAGCAACTCCTGAAGCACCAGTAAAACTGCACTGAGCGTTTTACATACGGGTACGGGTACGAGCAACTGCATACGTCAGCCTACTGCTTAGTGTAAAATGGACACTGCGATCCACACGTTTGGGGTGACAGCGGGTGGAATCTACCTGGAAGAGGAGCATGTTTCCGAGGTGCCCGTCCACAGCCCCGAGTCACCTCTCTCCTGCAATGAGGCTGCTGTACAGAAGCTACTCCAAGCCCCCTGCTCTTGCACAGGCAGCGTGGGCCCCTTACCTTGTCGTCCTGTGTGTCTGGCTGCAGCAGGCTGTGCTGCTGGATGGCCATGGGTGGGGGAAGAGGCACGGCGTCAGCCCCCTCCTCCCCTTCTTCTTCTCCACAGCTCTGCATGCCCGACGAGGAGGATTTAGAGAGTGTGCCACTGCTCAGGCCCTCGTTCCGGCCTCTCTGAAATCAAACCGACATTCACTCATTACATCCTGGGCCCTCGCCTGTCAATGTCAGTTCACAGAAATGAGCCCTAAGGAGTTAAGTAGAAAAATACAGCCAGGACAGAAAGCGAGATGGCACATTGCATTAACAAGTTCTTTCCAACCCTGATGGTAACTTCTCATTCCTTCCTACAATCTAACTATCTTGCTCGCCAACTTGGACGAGAGAAGGGCCACTGTGTGTCTTTTGAAGGAACTGCCAATGTCACCCGTCAGGCTTTGTACACCTCTCATCTTCAAGGAAAAAAAATAACATTCAAAAATTTGAACCATCATTCTCATGCTGATTCAGTTTCTTTGGTCTACTTTCATTTCATTTTTGGTCCTTTGCTAGAATAAAATTCACGAAAATAATGGCATAAAGAAAAATGCAATTCAAGATGCATTTTAAGAATCTGAATTATCACATTAATTTTCCTCTACTCTTACTTTTAGAAAAAAATTTCAGTTTTATTTCTACTAAGAGGACACAGATTTAGAAAACAGATGAGGACATAATGAAATACACACTACAGTGGAAACCCCTGGCAAAATATGCCCAGGAAAAAAGCAGCAGAAAACCCGTATCTGCAAAATAAATTAAATGATACAGATCTTGTCCTCTCTCTGCGTCTGCCTTTTTTGGCCTTTCGAGCCTCTGAAGGATCTGGGCGGGGTCTAAGTGAAACACTCTGCGGGCCCCTCACTGACACCACCCGTGCTGTCAGCACAGCTTGGGGATCAGCAAGGAATTTTGTTTAAAGTATAATCTAAAGCCCGCCGCTCCCCCAAGGAAATTTTTAAAATTCCAGACTGACCTACATACATTTATCTTTGATGACATGGGAATAATCCAATGTTCACTACTGAGTTAGCAAAGTAAACTGATTGGATAGTTTCTACTCAGGACAAGATGTGAGCATGAATGGGAGGGTAGTCAGGGAGTAAGTGGAGGATGCAAACAAACATTCCTCTAGTCCTTCCGTCCAAAACTGGTGCTGTCCCTGTAATGTGCTGCCACCGAGGGTTAGTGCAAACCGCAGGGGCTGCTCAAATCTCCCGCAGCAGGGCCAGCACCTCCTGGCCTCGCCCACCCGTGGCACACGTAAGGAGGGGTGGGCCGAGCGGGCACAGCACCCACTTCCTTCTGGAGCAGGGCCGGGGTGGGGTGCCCAGGCCTTGGGAGGAAAGCTCACGGTCGGGATTTCTTTATCAGAAGCAACACGCAGGTCCTGGCCCTGCTACCCTGAGAGCTCGGCCCACTGAATGTAGAGCCTGCTCACAGGGAAGCCAACGGCCTCCCTGCCACTTCCAGGGACACACGCAAAACAGAACCAAATGCCAGGAGGCACAAGACCAGCAACGACTTCGACAACCGGAAGAGACCACACCCGCGGGTCCGGGATGGCCTCCTGGGCCTGACCCGCTCTGGCTGAGCTGTGCTCTGACCTCTTCCACGGTCTCGTCCTGCGGGGTGGCCGCGCTGTCGTCCGAGTCCTTCTGCGAGCCGGCGTCGGCGCTCTTGCGGACCTCCCTGCTCTTCTTGTGCTTGTGCGCCAGCTTCTTCACGTGCCCGTCGGCCTTGCCGCTGCTCAGCCGCCGCACAGGGCTCGTCAGCCACTTGCGCAGGGTGTTGCCCGGGCGTTTGGGGCCCGGGGAGCTCTGGGCCCCCATCATGTGGGGTTGAAGGGAGGCCACGGAGGCAGGCGGGCTGGCATCGTTACTGGAGACAGACAGCGAGTCTGGGGACGGGAGAGAGACAGCAAGAGTGACTGAACGGCCCACAGACCCTCCCAGTGTCCAAGCGGTGCCATTTTGCTACGCAGCCCTACCACAGCCCATTGTGAGTGGTATGCGGTGGACGCTGGCAGCTGTGCCTGCTGGCTAACCCTCCAGGGCAGAACCACCACCGGAGAAGGCCCCACCCCTCAGGCACATGCTGGACGATTGTCCTCAAGCTCCACTGCCCCTGCCCAAGCCCCCACCTCAGCAATCCTCAAGTCCACTGTCACCTTCACACAGATGTGAAAGGCGTTACCAGTTAGGGTGTCACTGACATCAAGGACAGAGTGCTTAAATTATTTTCACCCGTTTCTTGATGAACAGAAGAACTTAAAAGAAATGAAGAATCCTGTCGGATAAATGTGTTAGTCTGACTTACTCCATCTCAGTGAATAAAAGTACAACTCAATGAGTAAACATATATATGTATATGTGCATGCACGCATGTGTACAAATCAGCAGAGTTGACCTGGTGACAAAAGGCACCCTCCTCAAAGTTCCATGTCAGGGGCAAACGTTGGGAAAAGGACAAAGCTGAGGGGCTTACTGGGGGACCCAGCCATGGCCCCAAGTGCACAACCAGATTCTGGAATGACACAGGTGTGTGGCATCTCTGCTCTCAACCTCAGCAAAATTCACACGTTGGAGTAAATACCAGCAACAACTACACCCCCACCCCCACCCCCACACAAACACATACACAATTTTAAACAGAAACGTGAGGAGGAGAAACCTTCCTCAAATAACCGAAATGCTCTACAGAAAATATATCCAAATGAATGTTTTCGTTGGATCTTAAAAAGTCAACCCTGAGTTGATAATTTTCCAGGAGAAAAAAGGGTATGTGAAGAAAGCCAGGTAACAGCTGACACTCCACAGGCCTGCGGAGCTGTGAGGTGTGACTTTACAAACCGAAAACCATGACAGTGGACTGGGCCTTGGTCCCAAGCACTTGACTCGGCACTCCACCACAGTGAAACGAGATAAATGCTCGACTTTGGGAAACGGAATGAGGAAGCTCAATCACTATGCCTGTTATTTTCTGAAATCTTTTGAAGTCTTAATAATGAATTAAAATTAATCTTTGAAAAGATTATTTTAGACAGGCACCTGTATTAGCTGTATTTACCTCTGAGGCATGGAGGCCATTATATGATGCAGTTAAAAAGCACGGGAGTTAATTCCTCCCAATCCTGTGATTATATGTAAGAGAGTCAATAGCAGTTTCCCACTCCAGCTCCAGACGCCTGGACTAGACAGTGGACCCGTCTAATTGCTGTCCCATCCCTTGCCTGGCCCAAGCCTCGCATGGAGAGGCTGTAATCTTCCATAAACAGATGAGGCATTTCAAGCAGGGTCTCTCATTCTTAAAAGTCTAGATTTTTCTCATAGGCCAACTTGGGTTCAAAACTAATCAAAAGAGCATTCTGTTTAAGAGTAATAACCTTTTCCCCTCTGTATGTCTGGGCATGTGTGTACATGTATGTATATGTATATATATTTATACATGTTTATTTTATTTATTTTTAAAGGACAGTTACTAAAACATTTCCACATCAGTCTCATTTTCCTCAGGCACCATCTGGACGAGGTAGGAGAGAGTGACACCATTAAGCTGACAATATTCACATAATAAGTACTTCTGAGGGACGTTCTCCGCTGCTGATAAAGGGCCAATGAAGTAGACACTGGCCCTCACCTCAGGACCTCTTCTTGGTGTACTTGCCAGTGGACGGAGATGAATTAAACTGACTTCCTTCACTCATGGGGTTCACCACATAGTGTTTTCTGGAACCACATGACTATCACACAGGCAAGAATGGACACAAGCTGGAAGCAACAGACCAAGTTAGAGGCTGAGAGGAAAGGGAATCAGGTGGAGGATCACAGAGGGCTTCCCGGAGGAGGCGGCACTGCGGCCGGCCTTTGAATGAGCTGGGCCTGAAACCTATGCACCAGAGAACATAAGCTCTATGGGGGCAGGGGTCTCCTCAGCCGTTTTACTGGATGTCCTCCTGGGGCCTCACATACAGTAGGTGCTTATTAAGTACCGAACAGAAACATCAGAAATCTCCAGCCTACTGAAACAGAGCAAGCTGATTCCCAGGCCATACTTTAAGGGCAGTCATCTCTTCGACGGATATCCACTCAGTTGAATAACTGCACAAGACAAAGAACTGTGAAGGTGGCTCACAGGTGGCTGTCGGGAGATATCCTGAACCAGCCAAGATGAGATGAGGTGTCACAAATGGAGCTTGGCTATGCCTTGTACCAGCCGGGGGAGGCAGGAAAACGACCAAGGCCTCCCCGTACTTCAATAAAATGAATGAATTACAGGTCTTCACATTCGTAGGTAGACTAGTCACGCATTAGAACTAATAGGGAACACCTCCTAAGCCAACACACGAATTTCACCTGTGTTTCTGTGGCCAACAGTGAGAATTTGGGGGAATTTGGCAGGGAGCAATGCCGCACACAATAGGAACCCTAAGTGAAAAGAGGACGCGTAGCATGAATTCTGACAGTCTCTCTGTCCACCCAAACTGGCAGGGTTACAGCAAGTGACAGAGCTCCTGGGAAATGTGGGCAGGAATGTGGGACAGTCACCCCTCCACCGGCCAGCAGACCCAGCAGGCCTTAGCAGGTCGGACAGAAGGAACTGCAGTCCATCAGTAATGCTTTGGGGACCCACTGCCTTGAGGAAGATGATTCTCAGGGCGTTCTAACTTCCTTGGGAAGGGAGCTGGCAGTTGCACAAACTGGTTCAAAAAAGAAAAAGAAACTAGAGACATCATTTGCTAGCTTCTCTCTGTGGGCTCATAGGATTTGCTTCTTTCCATTTGGGGAAGTTCAAAAGAAATCACCTTCTCACTTGGCAGGTCAAGCATTATCCACATGGCCATGGCCAGTCCACCTTAGGCCGAGGAAGCGGGCGAGCTGCCCAAGGTCGCAGCTCGGGAGTGCTGCAGACACACGGATGCACTAAAGAGAACTGCAGGTCTCTTCCTGAGCTGCTATTTATCAAACGACTTAAGTGACATTATTTCATTTTACTGGAATATTTATGACTTAGAAAAATGCTAGCAGCAATTATAAGCTAAGAAGGAAATTTTGTCAAATTTTAGTATCTTGAAAAACCATTTCATTTCAGAAGTCTGAAAATGTAGAAAACTTTCTTCATTTGTCTCTCAGATCAGCAGATATTTTTTTTCTAGTGCAGATCTGATACATCAGTCACCATTCTGGTGATTGATGAAAAACATAACCAAAAGCAAAACAGATAAATGACTCCTTTTCTTTCTATTTTGTTTTTAACAGCAATGTTCAATTCTTCATGCTTTTGACACTCTCCGAGAAAACAATCAACTGTATTTTTTTCTTTTGAATACACAAACTCCTTTTGCCCAGATCAATGGATTGTCCTAGTCCCGTATATTCCCTTTACTGAAATGACATAATGCATAAGCCATGAATTTTAAAAACTTAAGAGTTATTTAAATTTAATGCAATCACCAATAGAATGAAATAAAGTGCCTGCTATTATTTTTGGCTATCTGAAGAACAGACTTTGCCCATTAGACAAACCGCTCTGTTGCAAATTTTAAATTAAACAACACGTCCTAATGGAATCGAGTAGAATTAAGGCCTCCAATGTTACTGGGCCTAAGGTAAGTGTAAACCACACAGGAATCACAGAGCTTTAGGAAGTCTCCTTGGGAAGAGCTTCCAGACTGCCCGCGTGCTGCCTTCCCCAGAAGAGCCGGGGAGGGCTGTGACGTGCAGTGTGTGTGGCGTCCTGCCCAGGCCTAAACGCTGCTGGGCAGCCCCTGCCTCTGAGGCCTCGCCTCCGGCTCAGGCTGCTAACAGCAGCCATCCCTGCGTGGAGAGCCTACGGCCAAAGCTCTGTAGAACCGTTTCAGGACAGAGCCTTCCCAGCTGGGTAACTGTCAAGGTCGCAAGCCGACCGTGCCCTCGACTGCAGGCTTCACAATGGCGGGAGCGGGGTCTGGTTTGTTTACAACCACAGGCCCCACAGCCAGCAGGCTGTCTGGCACGACCTTAGGGCCTAATAAGTATACGCTGAATAAATGATGAAGAGGTCAGTGAGTCAATGGCCGACTACAGGCGACTTCCTAGCTGAAGCTACTGCCCGATGACTTAAGCCGACCACGTGAGTGGTAACGCCCTGACTTGAGGTGTACCCCAATCAGTTTTGAGGGGAGCTACAAGTACCATCTACTTTGTCAAGTTTGAGGAATATTTACGTACACATGGGAATTCAGAACAGATCAAGGCTATTCTTGTCCCGACCCGCACTACGTGATGCTTTCTTGCAAGGCAGAGCCAGGCGAGGAGCCGAGTGGGGGTGCCGTGCACGTGGAGAGCACCGTCACGCGTGGTGTGGGCATTGGGGCAGGAAGAGGGTGCAGGACCGAACCAACCTGAGAAATACGACGAAAACTCATTTGTCACCCAGACAAACTGCATTTGTTCCAGTCTCCCATCTTTGGTTACTGTCTCTCAGCTTCCCCTCAACTCCCTCCCTTCTTGGAAGAAGGAAAGACTCAACACTCAGTACTGTGCTTTTCAGGACAGTAACTTTCACACTCACAAGAATGCCTGCAGTTCACACTGCTTTGTTTGGGAATGTGTGTTCTCCTCTTTTCGGCTTGGGGAAACTCCATTGATTCCAGGTCCAGATGGAAGATCCATTAGGGTGCCAGAAGGAAGTCGGGACTTGTCAGAGGGTTTGAATTTGAGCCTGGGTCTCCCACTCAACAGCTGTGACCCGAGGGCAACATTTTGGCATGTGAATTTCCTCATCTCACAGGGTTATAATAGGATCACAGGAAATAATGGAAATGAACCAGCTTTACAAACTGCAAAGTACTATTTACAAATGTGGGATGGTTGAGGCAACCTTCTCCAGGGCTCCCTGGTCATACAGAACCTACTAAGTTATATTTCTGCAAACCATGGTACCCAGAAAACAGGGCTTTGCTTTAATCATTTTCGTAATCACAGGCCTAGCATGGTGTCTCAGACATACTTAAAATCATTTTCAGATGCACGAAGGATGAATGGAGCAGCCTAATGAACAGCTTCCTTTTGCTTCTATTTTTTTAATAACTTGTCCCTTATTAAGGAGACAAAGTAAACTTCAGCTTAAAGAGACACTACCAGCACACTGCAGCATTTACAAAGATGCTCAAACGTGTCAGAAAGTCATCTGTCATCTGGTGGAAGCCCTGAGAGAGAAAAATCAATTAAAGTTGATCTCTCCTTATTTTGAGGGGGAAAACGACCCCCAAGGAGATAGCATCTTGGCTGAAGTGAGTGCACACCAAGTCCACACTAGATTTCTTCTTACAATAATGAAAACGCTACAGAAAGGACGGGAAAGCTGGAGCCCTGACCCTCGGCCCCACACAGGAAAGAACTGCATGTGAACACACAACACTAAAATTGCCAGGAGAAGAGAAATTGCCTTCTAGTCCCAGTCAGTAAATTTGAGACATCTGTGGTTAATAAAGCACTTTTTAATAAAAAAAATAAAAAAAAGTAAGAAAAAAAAGGAATAGGGTCCATATCCTGCTAGTGGCAGACTAAGGAGGATCACATTTCATTTTAAGCCTCTCCTCATTTTCAGAACAGTAAAGTCTTAAAGATGTTTATAAGTGTTGTGGAGTAAAAACTGGCCTGCCGAGGAGGGCTGTATACTGCATTGCAAACTCCAGCCCCTGAATTTGAATATGCCTCACCAAAATCTATGCACTTCCTCCATTTCGCTGTCTCCACAGCAGACAGGCCCCAGGCGGGCAGAGGCTTTTGCTGTTTTGTTCCTGCTGTCCCTCTAGCGTTGAAAGCCTGCCTTTACCTTAAAGTGAACTTGACAGATTAACGGTCCCTCAAAAGCAACGGGGCCGGGTTCCATCCCGCCCTGGTGGTCATGCACTGGGCGTGGGTATCTTACAAGGCCTTCCGTTTCCTGATTGTGAAATGACAAATTCCTCACCAGGCTGCTGGGAGAAAGGAACAAAAAAGGTCTTTGTAAACTGATAGCCTAACACAAACATGAGGCAAATGCTTCCATTTTTGCAGAGAAGAAGAAACTGAAAAAGACAAGGAAGAAAGCAGGACAAAGTGGAGCTGGGAGATAGATGTGTGAGGACCCGTCGGGAAGACAGCACGCCCAGGCCGATAGCTGGGAGAATGGACAGCTGGGATGGGAAGGCCTGACTTCTCTGGGTGGCTGGTGTCACAATGCTTCACTCGTCACTGCAGTCTGCTGTGACAGGCATCCCTCACTGCACATTCTGTCGGCCGAACGTGCACACATGGGCCACGTTACGTCTGACGAGGCACGACCACTACACAGATGCATCCATTCAGCACTGGGAGACATTCCAATCAAAGCCGTCTCACATTTCAAATTCTCCTCCACAGAATGATTTTAGATGGTTCATTTTAAAGAAAGAGACTCCCCTCTTTCTGTCCATTGTGGGCGTTCAACAACATACACCAAATGAACAATGCGGTGATATCCTGATACATGTGCTCTAACCAGGACAAGCAGAGCCCAGCACGCTTCCCCGGGAAAGTGCTAACTGACAATCCCAGTTGTGACAACTTAGAGAAATGTTATGTAGCAGTTATTGCCATGTGGTAGAGAAAGACAGTTCAAGGGCAGTTTGGGGCAGACGCTTCTAAAGTCTGAAGAGAATTCCATCAGACTATGTCAGAGCAGACGGGGCAGGGTTTAATCAGGGGTACCAGCCTATGACAGTTCTGCGAACCTCTGTCATGTGCAGAATTCAATGCAGCAAGTCACGTTTTTACTTAGGAAATTCTTCTGCCATACCATGAAGGTTGTAATGTACCTGTGGAAATGAGAGCTATAAATTATTTACAAAGCAAAGTACGAGTATGTGGTTAGCTTACGATTGCTGACTGTGTTGGTTCAAATATTCTGGAGCAAAATTTTCTGAGTGTCATCTCTATGCTTTTCAAATTGGATTTTAACCCCTGCTTTTGGAATCAAGGTAAACTTTTTTTTTTTAGTAAAGAAAAAAAAATAGACCATAACACACTAGGAATTATCGTGATGATCACATAAAAAAGTGAGCTAGTCTGTAACTGACGCTTCCAGACGCATTTCTAGGGACACCTCTTTTCTTCATGTCACACACTGATCATCACCTTCACAGGCCAGGTGTAGTGACCAACGAGGATGATGAGTTAAGTCGAAGCCGGGTAAGTATTACTTGGGGAATTTTAGGTAATGAAGAGGGAACCGACCTGCCCAGTGAGGTGGTTATGCTTTTGGTGGTGGTTCAGCATATTGGAGCAAGTATTTTTAGCATATTTTTCCAAATTTAAATCTATATTCTAATTGTGAATAAGTATCTGAAACTTTTTCTCAATTTGACTTTTATTGCAAATTTGTGTTAACACAGGAAAGACTCTAAAAGTTAGAAGCTGTACATCGGCACTGGGCATGCGTTTGCAGGATAGTAATAATGACTGAAAATGTGGCAAGAGAACATTAGGTGCAAGTTTTACACATTCCACGATTTGGTGTACAGAGGGTCCTTAATGCAAAAATGTGAACTCGGTATTTGCTTTCAGATATGAAGGGAACACAGAAAACATGAAGGAGAAAGATAAATGCCCCATTTTTTTTTTTTCAATAATCCCTAGATTCAACCAGAGGCCCAGCATAGCACGGTGCATGGCTCACGCTGTAATGAAGAACATATGGGTTTTGCTGCCTGAGAAAATGCACATAAATGACCAACATACCCACCAATCCCTGTGCAGCCTCTTCCGCAAATTCACAGGGGAGCCCTTCACTAGCAGCTGCCCTCCGGGACCCGAATGCAAGAACACAGTGAAGTCACTGGCATTAATTAAAACAGACTCAACTAGAAACAACTGGACTCCATTAGAAACAAGTGCTCTACCTTTTCGTGAAGGTTGAAGGCACGAGTATGGTCATATGCATGCATACACACACACACAGTTTCCCTGTTTTGTGCACTAGTAGGGAGTCTTGTTGTGAAAAGAGAACAGTCTTCTCAACAGCACCTACAGGGAGGAGCCCCAGAGATACCACGCTTGTAACGTCCATCTAACCTACAGGACAGGCCAACAGAAGCTGCACGTGCAAACTTGCTCTGTAGACTCTCAGAGAATCTCTAAATGCTGTTTATTCTTAGTGTGGTTTCTGAAAACACTTAAAACATTACAAAATCACTGGAAAATATGGCTATGTCAACAAATGCAAAACTTCAAGCATCGTTTTTCCTCTGAAACTCATTCTTGTGAGGGAAACGCTAACCTGTCAGAATTCCTAGTCAGGAAACCAGCTCGTTTTAAAGGTCTTTCTCCATTTGAATTTCCCCACTTGCATTTCCAATAAAGAAATGTAAAGTAAAGAAATTAAATAAAAATGAAAGCAGATGCCATCATCCTTTGCTTGGCTAACCAGATGTACAGGATATCGCGTGTTGCCAAAGTGGAAATCTGGAAACACCTCAGAAATGAAAGAATGAAGAAAAGAGTCATTATTGATTGTGGATCACACAAAGAATGGGACAGTCTTGATCAACCTGAGGAATTTAATACAAATCTGCTGAAAAGAGTTATCCTGGCCCGAACGAAACAGGACCCGGCTCATCTGCTGGCTCAGGAACGCAAACTCGCTCGAGGTACAAGCGATCCACGACTGGCCACGGTCCATCGCCAGGCTGCTGGCTTCTGGAAATGACGAGCTTGGAAGCGGTCATGCCTTGTTCCCGGAACACTGGGGAGGCCTCTGCACAGGAGGCAGACAGGCCCCCGCAGAGACAGAGGCGCCCGCCCCCTGGCACTGCTGTGGGCTGACCCGCCTCCCTGATACCCACTTCGAGGGGTGGGGCAGGGAAACCCAGGCACACGTGGGTCAGCTGCTCCGGGCGAAGACGTCCACACACCATTAAAACCACACTGTTGTGAAACGTGAGTACGCTGTCAGAAGTTCTCTTCTTTTTAAACTCGGCTTACATTGGCACTTACTTTTTAACGTGATCCCTTTCTGCCTGGGACAAACACTGGCTTTGTTCAAGGAGAGTTTCTAGCCCACATTCCTATCTCCTTGGAATGACAGGGCCCTTTTCTCTGCTTTTTATGGGAGTTTGCCCTTGAAAAAGATTTCTGGGGGATGAACGGCAGGCTTTTTCGGCAACCAAAAGTCCAAACTGTCACAAAAGGAAAAGAAATTCCCAAGGCACAGTGATGGCTGGGAGGAGAGGTGGGCTCATACCTGCCTTCTACAGAAGAACAAAAGCAGGTGTTTCAAGATATCCTTGCTGAATGAAAGATGCCTTTTCAAAAAATTACATAAAAACGAGACCAGAAGCACACACAAATCTTGCAAGCGGCGGGAACGTATGCCAGAGCTTTCTGACGCTTCCCAACCTGGCCCCACACTCCTGATGCATGAGCTACACCGGCAGCTTCAGTGTCACCAAGGGGGAAATCAGAAGGGTGCATGGACAGGTAGCACCAGCACTCACAGGGAGAGTGGCCCCGCCGCCCACACCGAGCCCCCCCGGGGGGGGGGTGGCACTGCCCCAGTGAAGTCCTGGGCAGTGGCAGGAACTGGTGCGTGGCCTGATCCCCACTGAGAGCAGAGGCAGAGGGGAAGACGGTCCTTTGACACCTCACCTGGCTCCACTTCCCCTCTCACATGATGAGATAAAAGGTGTAAGCCCAAGTCCAGGCTGCTTCCCGGAAGCTCTGCAGGAGCGGGCGCAGCGTATGACCACACGGCCACCAACCAGGCTCCACCACGCAGGCAATTAACGACATCTTGCTCCTGGCCTGGCTCTGCTTAAAGGCTCAGAAAAGAGGAAAACTTCTGAATGCTCCTCTATTCATTTGCCTTTTCCAGAGGCTGAGGCCCTCTGTGTTGCCAAGAAGTCAAATGGCTGCTCTCTGCACAAAATCACTGAAGATTAGTATCATTTAAAGAGAGATTATTACAAAACAAATCCCGTGTGTTTACCAGACTACTGAGTATTTAGTGTATCGCTGACTTAGGGACAACGAGGTTGCTCTGAGATAAAATAATGTGTTGATTCTTAATTTCTTCATCTAGGAAGTCATTCCCAAGGCAAGACAGTGTTTATTATTGTCCTGAATAATCATTCTTTAAGGGAACAGAAAGTTAATTTGGGGGGAAACGAGCAATCACGGGGTGCCCACACAACACTCCCCGAGGGTCTAACACTGCTAAGAAATGCAAATGTTTAATTTGTGGGCACAATTATTTCTAACATTTGACACAAAGTGCTAGCAGTGAAAGTTCTGATCTGCTTTAAAGGAGGCTTATATTTGGTACTACATCCTTCACAATGAATATTTATGCTTTTGGTTAATGTCTCCTTATTACTGTTGAAAAAAATGAAATAACTTAGGCTACCTTCTTCAAGAGGAAACCAAAGATTTTCTTAGGGGCCAATTTGTAGATTTTTAAAGTTGGAAATGTGTTTAAATGAACAGAGACATCTCCCTGCAAAATGGTTTAAAAGAACATTCTGCAATTAGATGTTTAAACTATACGACTGATTTATTTCAGGTGGTGATAGATTTCTCTTCATTCATATATAAATTTATTATTTTTAAAAATTAAGACCAGCTTCAGAGTGCCACCATGCAAAGTCTTTTTCCTACATTCTAGAAAATGCATGAATTGCATAAGAACATACCAAACCACAATGTGCTATAAACCACACAAACTTATAAATGTTTTCATAGAGCCACATAACTCATTTCATAGAGCCATATACTCATTTTTATATAGCATTAGGAAAAGAAAAAAACAACCTGGCCTTGGAATGTTCTGCAGTGAGCTTGCCAAGCGGTATCACTCTTCACATCATCTACCCGGCAGGTTAGTTGGAGTTTCAGTCTCAAGGGATGGAATATTAGTTTAGAAAGAGTTACAGCTGTGGAGAATCAGGAAACGACGATTCCCCCTCCCTCCCCCCCCACCCCAAAACCGCAGAGCAAATATCTAGTACTTTATATTCTAGGGTCCCTGGTGGTTTGGTTCAAAAACAAAGAAACAAAAAGCCCTAACCAATTAGGAATTCCTTTCACAATTATATTTCAGTAACACCTCTACCAAAAGCAAAATGCTGCTCTAATTAAAGCTAAGCACTTCAAAACGGGATTAAAACGTTACCCACATAGCTGAGGAGGCAAAAAGCTCACTGTGTGAGTGTGCATTCTGCATTGTTACCATCTACTTCCAAGAGCACAGGCTTAATAAGGGTTGCAATCCCATAACCTTCTCTAGTTCGATTTTATGACATCTGGCCCCCTTCCCTCTACTCCCCTACCAGAACTGAATGGCATTGAATTTTGTTTCTCAAGTTATGATTTTGTAATTTCTTGAGGACTGACGGCCCACTCTCTTTCCAGGGTATCACATACTAAAACAACAAGATCCAAAAAGCAAAAATAAGAGGGTTGGAGCCACTGCTTTTGGTTATTCATGTATCCAACATGGGAGCCGAATAACAGGCCTCAGGAGGGGAGATGGTGGCCAGGACAGGGCAGCTTCTAAGAAGCGACACACCTCCTCACCAGTAAGCGGTCCCCAGTCGGTGCTCTTCAGGCAGCTGGGTGACCAAGTGAGAAGGAAGGAGGGCAGGGGTGCCTGCAGCTACTACTTCAGGAAGGAACAAAGCCGGCTCGGAGACAAAGGGAATGAAAAGCACGCCTCTGCTGTGAATGCCAATTAACGCACAAATGCTGTCCTTGGCTTTAATTAGTGCCCCCTGTGACAGAATGGCACTGCCACGGCCTGCGAGGGAAGCACTGGTAGGCAATAACCAAACAGCCTCGGCCGGGGAGTGGGGGTGGAGAACGGCTGGGGCAGGCGCAGTGTGTTGGCTTTCTTTCTAGCTGGAGAAAGACAAAGGAACAACATTCACTTTTTAGTTCTACATCACAATAAGCACATTTGCTTCTTGTTATTAAAGACTTCTTATTCAACTTCACGGGGCTCTGGGCCACTGGGCTACTTCTTCCAGTAATCCATCAGCTTTAAGAGATAAAAGGGGAGAGGAGTTGCCTCAGGGCTATAAACTTTGTTCCAGAAGTTCTTCAGAGGCTGTATCCTGAGGGGAACAACGCTAGTCTTTTCAAGCCGCTAAGGTATAGCTCCATGATCATAATATGAATTGCTATTAATTTTAACACAGTGTAACAATAGAAACTTTCTTCAACTGTGCATGTGAGAAAATGGACAACAGAAAGGACTGAGATGATTTCATACAGTCAAAACTTAAAAGTGTAAGTAAAAGACGCATCATTTTATATATAAAAAGACTAGAAGAAAACGTGTCCAAATACTTTCAGCAGTTGCCTATGACTGTTATTTCCTTCTCTGCTGCTCCACTTGTCTGTCAATTTTCCAGTATTATTTTTTACAATTAGCACACAGATTCAGAGAAACTACATATTTTGGGGTGATGCACTTTGTTCAGATTTATATGGTTTTTATGTGAGAACTGTAAAAAAAAACGGCTAGGAGCCTGTGGGCTGTGGTCCCCCCCCCACCCCCTTCCCTCCAGCCCTTGTAGACGGGAAGAGGAAATAGAGGGAGCCCCCACGGATGAATTCCACGGCTCATTACCCAAGGCTCCCAGGCAGACTGCACTGGGTTTATGGACTTGCTCACTCACCCCGGGGCCAACTTTGAGCACCTGGAGGAAATTCTTCCCAGTAAAAAGCCATAAATTTGTGTCCCCCCTGAAGCCTACCTAAAGGGATATACTTAGAGCACATCCCCTTGGGAAATCACAGCTGCTCCTAGTCTGGGGAGAAGAAAGAATTCCAGAACCAGGAAAGGCCACTGCTCTGCAGGCTCTAACCTGGGACCTTCATGTTTCCAGGGCACTTTGAGGGGACGTTTCAGTCTTTGTACTGTTAACTTCAAAAAGGTTTAATATTTCAAACTTTTATATTCAAATTAGGCCAAATAAATTGAAGTTTCTTCGCTTTTTGGCTGGAAATATATATATATACATTTCCAGTGTAACACTCCCCTCTGCTCCCCAAAAATTGTTATCATAAGCTCAGAGTGATAACTAAATACATCTTTGATCAGTGAAAAATGAGAAAACAAAATTATTTTAAAACTGCAGTTCACTTAAAAGGAAGAACATTTTAATGTAGTTTTTGGAGGACATAATAACCATAGTTATACTTTTTATTTTTGCAGATGAGGAAACCGAACGAGGTCACAAGGATTTAGCCAGGGCTACCCTGGCAGAAGTGAGCCGAGACGAGGAGACGTGGCCTGGCGTCTGTCACACACCATTCCCACTGTGTTATGCATATCGTGTCTTAAACAGACTCAGTAAAAAAGGCTGACAGAACAAAATCTATGTGAGACAGTGACTTGTGTGAACAACCGGTGTCCCAGTGGCAAGAGTGCGCTGAGTGCTTGTGTGGTTTTCGTTCCCTCTCAGAAAACCAACTGTCCTGGGCTCAGGCAACATCCACGCCAGGGGCCCTGCTGGTCACTTGCTTGCATCCCCTCAGAAGGGGCGCATACTGTGCGTTGCAGCAAAGAAACGTCTCTTTGCTATGTTTGGTCTTGGCAATGTTTCCCTTCAAGTTATAAAAACAAAAATTGCACTGGTGAGAATCCACATTTCTCATCACAAAAGGAAAAAAAACTTGAAAAGAGTTCAAGAATGATAAGGCACACAGCTCACTCTGTGTAAAGGTCTGTTTAACGTCTGTTCACTGCGTTATGTTTTCCTTACTCAGGGGGCCACAGCCAGCACTGGAACAGATTCCATATGTCCTATAAAAGGGTAGACTTATTTCAGAACGAGAACAAATTTTGCAGTTCCACTATCTTATCGGTATAACTGGGCTCTCTCATTGGAACCCTCTTAAAAGGTAATTTATAGTTCTTCTTGACCTTACCCTCTCTTGAGTTCTTTTCCTCACAATTACTTAGCAGTAAAACTCGCCAGGCTTATGGCTGTGTGTTACTGGGAATGGCAACGTCTGCGAATGAAAACAGGCTTCCATGTAGATGATTCCGAGCAAGACTAATTCACACGGGATGAGGAGAACACGCCTCTGAAAGTGTCAGAAAGCAGAAAAATTGCCTTTTCCCAAGGTGTTCCAATAGATGAACCCCCAGATTGCTGTGGGTATAAAGAAAGGCTGTACAATCACTCTCTATGATTTACTGGGTATTTTAAAGTTACTTTGGGATTTAGTTATGGGATATCAAAGTCATTTTTTTCCTTTTCAAATATGATACATATGTACATATATACACATGTATGCATGTCTATACCCCCATAATCAATTTAATAAGTGGAATCAGGTGGTACTAAAAGATCACTCATATAAAATGGTGTTTAGGAAATTATCTTGGAATTACTATGAAGGTTTGGAAAGAGAATGATAGTCATATTTCTCCAGTTAAAAAAAAAATTAAACTAGAGTTTTGGTTTCTCTCATCTACCATTTACTGTAAAGAGGTTAGTTTTTTTTGTTTTTTTGTTTTTTATTTTTCATGAAAATCCCAGTGGACACCAATTTCTTTCCAAATTCGTTAGCTTAAAAATTTTGTGGTGAAAGCTTGGATAACATCACCTAGAATTTCCCTTACAGTTTGAGAACTGCCAGAACAAAAATGTATCTGGGGGAAACCAAAAATATAATAGCATAACGATCCTCTAGTGTTTAAAAAGTTTAATAACGACCCTTCACAAGAATTCCTAAGGAGCTAAAATACTGCTAGGATTCAAAATTCCCTCTATAAGAAGAATGCTATGTCTTCTTAAAATCTATTACTTTTTAGGAAAATTGCTCATTAAAATATTTTGGGCTAAATTTTGGGGATGTTTATGATACAGTGAGAGGGGTGCTCTATTGTTATCCCATTTTGCAGACAAAGAAAATTCAGAGAGAGAAGGTGATTTGCTAGAGACCCAGAGCTATTGAGTAGCTGAGACTTTAAACTAGACTTTGGATGTTAATCGATTGTTCTTTTCACTGCACAGGCTTTCTTATTTTCAGTAGAGCTAAGGAACATCTACTTTCACCCACCCAGTGCAGAATTCCTAGTGAGGTGTCACGAACTGACCCGCCCAGCTTGGACACGTCCAGGGAGGAGGCTATTCTTGAACAATTAACATAAATATGAAAAGTGCTACGGTCAGTGACTTTTAAAAATGTTTTGATAGCCTTGTGAACAAAAAAATACGAGAAATGTTATGAAAAACAATGTTTATACCAGCAAATTTCGTATTCAGAAAGCCAACACCTACCTCCTTCGAGGCCCATTAATCAGAGATAATTTTGTTGTTTTCCTCTGGTATTTCATGACAGACATGTAAACAGTGCCACTTCCCCTTCACATGCCGAAAGCACATTTTCTGCGCCCCCATGCTCCTCTGACCGCCCTTCTTTAGTGGATCCCTCAACCTTAACACTTCTTTACTAAGCTCATAATAAACTGGAAGTGCCTAGGTTTCACCAGATCCCTTTGGCTCTTTCCTCCCGCTGCAGAAAGTGATGGCAAACATTAAAAGTGCAGCAGGTCAGGAATGAAATTGTGGTAGAAGCCATTCCTGCTGGCATGTAGGTGACAGCCGGTGAGAAAGTCATTTTAATGGCAGTACAGTCTGGACAGACGTCAGAGGTTACTGCTGGAAAGCCAGCCTCCTCTGGAACGTTGCAGGGGTTCTGTAGGACCCACACACCTCATTTCATCCCTCACTTCATTCTTCTGTATCATCCTATTATTGCCTTTTCCTCAAATGGAGGAAAGCATATCTACTTTGCAGGAATTATGGTTTCTTGTCTTGACTCCAGTTCTGTGTAGAAAGCCAGAGCCTGGCACACACACGCTCCCCTGAAATATACAGGTGGTTACTGGGAGACCCTTGCCCCCATGTAACTTCATATTGTTTTATTAGATGGCTGCAGTCTTTAAGAGAAGGAACCAGAGAATCTAAATGCAAATGCAGGACACTGCCATTTTTTTGAACAGTCTGAAAAACCCCCAACAAAATTAAACCTGAAACAGACACAAGACCAACTCAAATCCTAAGAAGGCATTTTGCAGCTTAGATTACTTTAGACTGTTTACATGCCATTCACAAGAAAAAAGGGATAACGGAAAGTGGTCCCCATATATTAGAAGTGCCGTACAACGGAGCAATCAACTTCTGACTGCACAGAACATAGTCCCCCGTTTCTCGACCCATTCCTAGAGCTCCTCACAAAACACCCCCACGCAGCCCCTCTCACTAGGCAGACAGCCCCGTCAGTGTAACACACAACAGTGCAGAGGAAAAGCACACGGCAGGCGCCCCAGTGGCCACCTGAACGACAGCAGAAGGCGGCGGGTGGGAGGGGCAGGGGTACCTAGGTCCAGGATCCAGTACTTGCAGGTGCCCGGCTGCCCGCTGCTGCGGTAGGCTGAGCTCACGGAGCTGACGGACGGCAGTGAGTCCAGCGGATCAACGGGCTTAATTCCGTTTGGCATGGTGCGTGCAGAGCGGGCTGGAGGCTGAGGCTCAGCTCCCTGCCCTGTCTGTGCCTGCGAGCAGCAGGGTGAGCCACTCTTCAGCAAAACCAGACAGCGCAGCACACCGTGCGCTCAGCTCAGCAGCAGGCCGGGGCCGACACAGGCAGGGACGCGGGCCCCGAGGCCCAGCCAGGGGCGCCTGCAGACGGGGGAGGTGGGTGGCTGCTCCCTCTGCCTGCTTCTCAGCTCTGCTTTACAGTTGGCGTTCACATGTGGGAATATCCAGGCGCCCTGGATCACATTCTACCACAGTGACTCTAATTGCAGCTCAAGCAAATTCTGAGGGCGCACTGGGAGCCAGCTGCTTCTCCTCCCTCCACTGGCCAACGCTGCGATTTCCGTACTCGGTGAAATGTCAGCTGACAGACCCACGCCAGGCTTTCTGACATGGGCTCTGAGTGTTTGGAAGGAGGTCTTCTCTGAGACATACAACAAACAGCCTCCTGATGTGACTTGATAGCAGAAAGAAACGTAACTCAGTCCACAGCCAACTGGTTACATCACTCTGCTGCAATGCCACTCCTCACTTATTAGAAACTATCTTCATTCTTCCTCACAAGCAGCAGCCACACAAGTGAAAATAAATATCCTTACTTGTGACTCGTGTGGGCGTTTTTAGTAAAGCATCTCAAAAGCTCACTTTTGTCCTTTACGGAAATTGGACATTTTCTTTAGCCGACATAAATTCCTGCTCTTCATTTCAAAGTTCCCATGTGTTCTTTCCCTGTCTCACACAGCACAACGGATTCGCAGGAGAATATCCACCACTATTTAACCATCATTAGCCTGACTTTTCAACTTCCCCGGGAAGCTCACACAATCTCGTTTTTCATTAATTCAAGAAGCACAGAGCGCTCTCCAAACGTGACTGTGATGGCCCGTCCCCTGCTTTGGGGCAATCACCTGGAATGCTCTTCACAGATCCCAAGCTGTACCTGGCCCGCAGGTACCTAGACATTTTCTGAGAGGGTGTTATTTGTGGAAGCCTGCATTTACCTTAGCTGAATCATGTACTGCCTTCTTAAGTTCTTTTTATTAATAACTTCTCATTTCTGCTTTATCATTTATACCTGATAGTATCAATGATTGTATTTGTGTTGCTTTCATTTGCTAAGAAAAATGTTGTCTTTTTGAGTTTCTTAGTTTAAAAAAAAGTTCAACTTGGCTCTCCCTCCACCGCCTCACATTTGTTGCAAAGTCAATTTTAAAAATTCTCCAACTAAAAACTGTGGAAGTAGCATAGACTTCTAGTTCCTTTCAAAGTGTAAGACAATGAACAACTATAAGAAAGAAGAGACTAAATCCAGGGCACCCAAAGAAGGCTGTGTCAGGCACTGACACCTCCCTCCGGCAAACAGACACAAAGCAGGAGGGGGCATTTATGGGCCCACATCAGGCCTCATATTCTTCTTAAAACACCAAAAGCAAAGCGTAAGGTTGTTTTTCCCTGTAGAAGGTCCCACACCAAATCCAGATGGCGTACTTATGCTGGGACAGAGCAAGAGGCAGAATTCTGCACAGAGCATTTTTTATGCCAGAAAGCTTTATTACTAAATAAATAATCTTCTCTCTTGTTGGCAAAAAAAGCAGTAAAAATTATGTCCTAAAGGAAATCAAGTTAATTGACATTCTAAGGTTTCGTTTACTACAACCTTTATTAAATATTTCACTTTGCCTCTTTCCAAAAATACAGACTGCCAAGCAAGGACCATTAATTAAAAATAATAATAAAAAAAAGGGCTGTCAGGGAAATTAATTATTTTATGTGCAATATATGTTCTCTACTAAAGAGGAAAAGAATGATGTTTAAGCTGAGTAAAATGTTTTGGCTAAGATATATGGGAAGTTTCCCCAGTGACTGCCCTCTTCCAATTTCAAGTTTACATCTGTCAGAAATGCAGCACAGCCGAAATAAGGCAATAAAGGAAGGAAGCTTTTCTCATCCCCTCCTTCCTTCTGTTCATGCAGTGAGATTACAGAATGTTTACTATCTAATATGGCACTTTACAAAGTAAGTAAAGATAAATTACACCAAGTAAAGATACCACATGACCCCAACCTGGAAGGAGTGATAATAATCTAACACATTGGACTAACATCCATGGAACCAGCTGAATGCTGATGTTAGAAGTGAAAGGGAGGGGAAAGGAGTTGAGGAGAATGGGAAAAGGGAGACGGTTTGAACAACTGGCAAAAGTTTCCCAGAAACACGTTTTGAGCCCTGCTGCTTATTTCTACCTTGGTAGTAGGACAGCTAATCTAAGAGTCTAAATCAATTTCAAGTGAGAAAGCCTAAGGGTGACCTCAGCAGGCTGCAGGAAGAAAAGTTTGGTGGGAACCGTGACCATTGAGGGTAGAAGGAAGGAGAAAGAAGTGACAACAGCGACTGGTGACTTCAGTTAATGTGCAGAAGTTTTAAGGAAGGTGATAATGTACCATAACCAGAAAGAAAATCACAAATAACTGAGGAGTTAGAGAATGGGTGGGACGAATCTATCTGCAGTGTGAGAATATTATCAAGTAGGAAAGGTGGTCAGGAAACAATGACAACAGTCTGCGATTTAAATGACCAGGACCTAGGAAAGGAATTGATCTCACTCAATCTAGAACAGATGGAACTGAGCTTTGCAAGGAAAGAAAGCATGACAACTGACTGAATGGGGCGGGTTAAAGACAAACATTTTAGGCATTTGGCAGAATAGGAGATACACAATGTAGAAATTAAAAAGTGGAGTCTGGGAAGGAAAATAAGAAATTTTGTATTTTTGATATGTTTTGGTATTTTTGATAGGTTTTTGCTCTTGTCATTTGATGGCTGGACATAGAATTAAAAATGTCACAAAGAAAAGAGAAGAACCACTGCCGAAGACATTTAAAGACATAATGTAATGTAATGTCCTACACTACATAATGTAATGTAATGCGCTTTTAAAGACATAACGTAATGTTTACCTGGGAGAACCAAAGGCAAAGGGTGCTGGGAAGAAAACAGGAGAGATGTGTACATGTAAGAAAACTGAGTGTTGACTCTCGGAACCATGGTTATGTGTCCCATGCCCCCCAAATAAATAATTACAATCAGCTAGGAGAGGGAGTGTGTGCACTCAGAATGGAAGGTACACACCACAGCAGACAAACACAGACGTATCACAAAGGAAGAACAGGACACGCTAGAGAGGGTGGGGGAGAAGAGAACTCACCGAAGTGGCGGTGAAAAGCAGTATTTTGAATGTATCCTGCAAAACCGGAGACAAAGAGAACTGTAAGCTTGTGTCTCATAGGGGTGTGGGTTAGCAATGAGATCAGATGGAGTGAGTCTTTTAAGGTCATTTTAGGTGAAGAAAATATTCAATTTCCAAAGAGAAAAAAACATGGGCTTTTATACTAGAACTGAACAAATAAGTATATTTTGGATAATGAGATACAGGTGTCTCACTGCCAGAGAAAAAGGTTACAAGAAGGAAGGCCACGGGCTAAGAATGAACCCGGTATTGTTTGATAGGAGTCAGAGGTTTTAGTATGAACTCATGTTATATATATATATTTTCGGGGAAACACGGTATATGTATATGTACACATATTCAGAGAGAGAGACAGAGGAGGAGATAGGCTATGCATGCAAATGTGTGTAGACATACACGTCTGCTGAGAAGATCTACAAGTCATGACACCATGTAGCAATGAGCCCACTTAGCACCGGTCTTCATTTTTAATACTACTCTCCAATAAAAGGAACCAGGGCTTCTTGGAGAAATGGCTGATCTAGGACTGCAGCAGAGAAAACACGAGATAGCCAGGAGCATCCTGTACTGCCAGAAAGCAAGGAAGCACTCCAAAAATGATGGGGGTGTGTTCAAAGTCCACAGAGGCCAACCTGAAAGAGTTCCCAACGGCCAAAGCTGGAACAATTTGAGCAACAAAATAAATAGTGACGGTATTGGATTCTGGCCCACAGAAGAAAATACCTGTGACTCCACACTGATCTAAATAACTGAATAAATACATGAGGCAGAGGGACCCCTCTTCCTTGCAGAATTCCAGTTAATAAGCTTAAAAGAAAAGAGGAAAACAGAAAATCACCGGCAGGCAAACAGCACAGTAGCAGCAGCTGCAGGTAAGAACCATGGCTGCAAGCTAAGACGAGTGGGGAAAGGCAGGATGAGAAACAGTATTTGCATTTCAAGGCATCTCTCTCTCACAAGGTATTTATTACTTATAAAGAGATAAACAGTAACTTTACAGTGAGAAAACACTGCAGACACCACTTGAACCAGGCGGTCGAGGTCACCACCACCAGCAATGACACCTCTCAGCACCCTCCGGTGTCCCGATATAAAGGACTGAGAAGGGCACAAGGTCACTTCTGTGGCATTCTTGCCAAAAATGCCTAAGTCATATTTAATCAGCAGAAAGCATTAGATAAATCCAAGTTAGGGGACATCTTTCACATAAAGGACCAGAGATACCTCAAAAGTGTCAGGCTCATGGAAAACAAGAAAAGGTATTGGAACTATGACAGACTGGAGAAAACTAAATACCATGGGTGCTGGACTGGATTCAGAACCAGAAAAACACATTGGAGCAAAGTCCAAAATAAGGGCTGGCTTGGGTAACAGTGCTGCATCCAGCTTGGTTTCTGGGTTTTGATCACTGGAACAAGGGTCATACGACATGTGACATAGGGGAAGCTAGGTAAAGGGAGTACAGAAGTTTTTGGTACTGTTTTTGCAACTTTTCTGTGAGTCTAAGATTATTTCAAAATAAGGAGTTTTTAAAACAAAAAAATTGAATGTTATGTTATATAAATGCAATTAGCTAAAGAAATTGAGAGTGTAAGAAAAGTGACCAGAGAAAAATAGGCAAAGTCAGAGAACTTTTGTGGGAAAAGAAACAGGGGCAAATTAATGACCTGTGAATAAAGCGATCTATGATATATGGAAAAAATGTCCTGAAGAAATATAAAATCACTATTTGCACATTTATGGGGCAAAACTATAATAGCCAATTTCACTCTCATGAAAATAGAGGCATTTTTATTTAGGTTGGTTGAAAAGAAATTCTTTTGGTCAAAATGAATGCCCTCCCACAACCACTTTTCATATAACCTTCTTTTGTGATAATTATGCCTCAAACATTTAAAATTAGAACTTCAGTATTCAAGTGCCTGTTACTTACCTGTCCAAAAAACTGAGACAAGGTCGTTTTTGCTACAGAGATCTCAATAAAAAAACCCGAATAAAAAGGTCTACATACAAATAACACTCCTAAAATCAGGACTTAAGGTATACTTAAAAGAAAGCCCTTTGTAAAACTAAAATTCAGATAAGCCAAAGGACCTAAAGTCTTTCTATTATGATTACAGCAGTTTTTGAAGAGGAAGGAAACACTAATAATCAAGCCATTAATGTAGGATGAAAAGGTCCCCAAAACCCTAAAAGGAAGATGTAGGGCACATGCATAAAACAGTATCAGCTACGTTTCAAGATTGAAACTCAAATGCTGTAACCACTGGGAATAGTATTTAAAACTTCCTCTAAAAATCAGCAGTGTTTGGTTAGACTTGAAACATTATCAGTAATTCTGATACGTTTTCAGGGGTCTCTCAGCAAGCAGGTCCTGAAACCACCCCCAGTTGTGCGGATGGGGGTGGGGACTCCAGGAGAGCGTGTGGCTTTCCCAGGACTGGATTCCAGGCTGTTTCCCGCCCCCCTCCCACAACACCCCCCCCCCCATGCTGGCCTCAGCACAGCTGCACCGGTTTCTAGGTTCCACGCACAAAGATACTCCTGTTCAGAGGACGTTTTGTGTGGTTTCTTACCCCACAGATAACACAGCTCCCTCTCTGGAGGGAGAGGACTGGATGACTAAATCCTGCTTCTCAGGGCTCCATTCAGCACATTATTTCCTGCTGCTTTCCAGCACAGTGGCCAATCCACAAAAGCACCTTTATTGGGCATTCAACCACTGCATCTGGGTGCCAAAAATCCCATAGGGTCCTTTTCATTGCTTTCCTTACTATCTTTTCACAAGCGATGTGAGTTTTTCTCTTTCTTTAACAAAACAAACATTCAAATGCGCCTTTTTTACATCGCACTTTAACTCGCTATGTGACATTCTCTGTTTGCATCAGCACTGTGGACTATTTGCAGAATGGCAACATGAGACGGTGGCCTCACAAATGTGTTCCCTAAAAAAAATAACAAAAACAATAGTGTTCAAAAAATTAGAGCGATGTCGCCAACCCCTGACAGCGAATCCGTACTTGTGATGTGCCAATTGTTAAACTTCGGAGAGTGAGTGATGGAGGTGACGGAAGGACGGCATCACTCAGGGGAAGGGTCAGGAGAACAGGAGGCTGGACAGAAGGCTTCGTTCAGCTCTTTCAAGGAAGAGCTGGGATACTATGCTGCTGATTTCGATTTTTTTTTTTTTTTTGTAGGGGGAGAGGATATGGAGTTGAGCAGAAAACGTCTACTCCTGGATGCAAATTGATTTTAAAAAATTGTTTTTACTTTTGTGATTGGTTCTTCCATTCATTGACTCAGAACAAGCCCACTGTGACTCAAGTTCTGTGCTGAACTAGGGGAAAGAGCACGAAGAGAAGAGGCCCACAGAGGGGAAAAGACCAGATTTCCATTAAGACGACTTCTTTGGGTGGTGGAAGGCAACTGCAATTGTATCATAATTCAAATCAGAAGCTGAACATGGATCCTTCTCAGAGGAAGGGATTGTCGGAGGGGTCGTCGTCTCTCAGGAACGTACGCAGCTCCAGGAAAACAATCAGGCTCGTGTGTAGTGGGCTTCAGAGCCCGGCTTCTAGAATCAGCTCTTCCACAAGTGATGGGGCTTGGGCAACAGAGCTTCCTTCTAGAGGCGACAGCGTCCTCCCTGGACCACCAGCTTGCATGGAGAGCAGGATGCACAGTGGTTACGAATTTTAGCCCTGAAGTCTGACTGCTGTTTTGAAAACCCCATTCTCCATCACCGACTAGGCCTGGTTAATTTCTCCGTGCCTCCATGTCTTATCATGAAACGGGTGGTAAAAGTATACACTGCCATAGAGGCATCCTGAGGACTCAAATGTAGAGACAAGAAAAGCAGCACAGGGCCCGGCACACTGCAACCCCTCAACATATCCTGTTAGTCCTATTGATTTTCTAAGGCTCCAACAGTGCCCTTGTTATGGGCTGCGTCCCCCTAAAATCTGCATGTTAAATGTATTGAAGTCCTAAAGCCCAGTATCTCAGATTGTAACCGTACTTGGAGATAGCATCTTTAAAGATGCGATTAAGTTAAAATGAAGCTGTTAGGGTGGATTTTAATCTAATATGACCAGGGTCCTCACAGGAACAGGAAATTTGGACAGAGACACCGGGGGTGCACACAGGAAGAGGCTGCGTGAGGACACAGCGAGAAGGTGGCTGTCTGCAAGCCGAGGAGAGAGGCCTCCAAGGAAACCAACACTGCCAACACCTTGATCTTGGACTTCTAGCTTCTAGAGCTATGAGAAAATAAATTTCTGCTGCTGAAGCCATGCAGTCTGTGGCATTTTGTTATGGCAGCCAGAGCTGACTAATACACTGCTTTTCCCTCCTCGGATAAGTCTGTTCCGTAATCCAGAACTGAAATGGTCTAATTTTGAGACAGTGGGAAACTTACCTCTAGGAACAGAACTTTAATGTTCTCTCTTTCTAGTAAATGCAAAGTTCTACAGACTCTGGAAAACGGGCTGGGGAGGGAAAGGAGGCCACTGAGCACAAAGGGCTACATTACAATGAAAAATAATATGGAATTCCAGAGCTGCCTTGCAGTGCGGCCAAGGTGAGTGAACCTGTTTACTGTCCTCTTGAATGTTGGAAAGGGCCCTTCAAATAATAAACACCCGGGTGCCCTGTCCTATGCCTGGCTAGAAAAGTTCTGAGAAAATGATGAGCCTCTTAAACAGTCAGCTTTGTGGAATGGCGAGCTGTCCAGACTGCTGTCGGTCAGACTCCACGAGAATGTGTCTCGACAGCTCAGGCACTGAAGCGTCTCAGAAGGTTCCAGGGGGCCGCTCTGATCCACATGGGACACCAGAAAGGGAAGCCAGCGCCCTTGTCCTACACAACTCTGGCTGTGGGAGTGCAAGTTCAAAGGTCAGCCTCCTCAACCCTCTGCCTGACCTCCAACCTCCACGCCTTCTCTCTGCTTTCCAAAGTCCTTCTATCGTGTCAATAAAGATGGAGGTTAGAATGGGAAGGTTTCAGAAACAGTATTTTCCAAAATTCACTGTGAAATGTTAGTGATAAGATAGTGAGTCCTTCAGAAAGTACCAGGACTAGATGGAGACTTGAAAGCCCATTCTAGAAACCTCAGACAGCACTGTCTCATGAGTGTGTTTGTCACAGTGATGCTGTGGTTTGCCTCATAAGCAGCTCTCCATGGATGGAAGGCAAAACAGTGGCACCACAAAAAGCTACTTTTATACACACACTGAGGGAAGCTACTGGTTCTTGGGAGATCATTACATTTAGTGGCAAACTTCTAATTTGCACCCTTTTGACTATATCTATAAGAATGCAGACACTGGTGAAATATTATCTACATTAATATTTTATTGCATGCTCCTGTACAGAAGTCACTTGGAGACTTGTGATTTAATTAATAAAAATAATTTTAAAGAGTGACCTCATTCAAAGAGGAAGGACAGTTGTTGTTTTTTTCCCCCTAAGTGGATAAAATGAAATTAGAGAGAATTCAAGGGTTTTGGTACAGTTCAAACATCAGTAAAAATATATGTTAAAATTAAAAATATAAAAGCAAATGCCAGTATAGCATGTTTACTATGATATTCTGAGGCAGTTAATTTATGATTCAGGGATTCCCCTTCAAAAGTTTGTTTTCCATAAATGCAGTTAACCTCCATCCCATCAGTCCCACTTCTAAATTCCAAGACACTGATACACCTGCATTGAGTGCAATAGCCATTGCTAACAGTTAGTAACTCACGCTGTGTGCGTAAGTACTGCCCACGTGCAGAAAAGGACCAGGCAGTTCTCTGTGCACTAGTCCTTTCTAAAAGGTACACAGAGCAGAGTGAAAAAAGCCAGGGGCAAAGCACACTACTTTCTATGTATGAAAATGGAGGGACATAGGGAATAGAGTCAATGGAATTATAACAGCTACATACGACGTCAGAGGGGTAGCAGATTGGGGAAGGGGGGTTATCACTTTGTGAGGGGGGTAAATGTCTAACTAGTAACATTGTTTTGTACACCTGAAACTAATAAAAAGAAAAGAGAAGAAAAAAGAAAAAAGGAAAGGAAAGGAAAGGAAAGGAAAGGAAAGGAAAGGACAGAACAGAACAGAAAAGAAAAGAAAAGAAGAGGAAAGAAGAGAAGATGGAGGGAGGAATGACTACATGTTTGCATTTGCCTAACAAAGTACCGGAAGCGGAAGTTGGAAACAAATAAAAATGGTTTTCTACACACGGCAAGTGGGACTGTAGGAAAAGACTTCTCAGTTCATACACCTCTTCATGGTGTTATTTTGAACCACGTGAAATGTCTAAAAGAAAGTGTTTACATTTGGGTTTTCTTCTCTTCTTTAGAAGTTCTGAATGGGGGTCATTGAAATTGTGTGAAATTTTGTACCTACATATGTTTTCTGGGGAGTAGGACCATGGCTTTCATCAGATTTGATCGGGGATATGTGATTCAAAAATTTTCAGGGCCCCCTTCTTCAGAATTAGCCAGAATCTGTGTCAGTATTTTCCCTTTTCATTGCATTTTCAGCTTAGCTATCAGGACCTACAGTCAAATCTTTCAAAATTCTACCTCTTTACGGGAAAGCTAGCTCTAGGAACACAAAACAGTTACAAAATCATCTCGGGCTTCTCTGAAAGGAGAAAGGAACAGAAGGCCGCAGCACACCTGGGCTGTCTGGCACACACTTCTCAGGTGCTATTTCACCAGGTGTTGTCAGAGCCACAATCCACAAACTCATGAGACAAGCGTGAACTTACTCTGAGCCAACATACAATTGTTTCCTTCCATGTAGAGCATTTATCCATTTTCAAAATACCTAACGAAAAGCAGCACACTGTGCCTTAGACAATCTCTTACCAAACACACTCTGTCCTTTTTCAGTTTCTTTAGACACTAGAGTGAATAAATTTAAAAGAGAAACCCCAACTCGTCTAGTAAATTGCAGAGTCTGTTCTCTCCGACTGTCACAAAGGAGGCAGTTAAAGAAGTAGAGTCTCCAGAGAAGCAGGAAGCGGACCCCCAGCCCTGGACCTGCAGCCGCCCTACCTAGCCCGTGAGGCACCGTGGGCAGGGGCACCTCTGTTTTCCCTGGTGAGCTCTTCTCCCTTCATTACACATCTTTCTAAACTCAGTGCTGTGGCCACTTCAAGCCAAGTGTGGGAAGGTCGTTCTCTCGTTCTCTCTTTATGACTCTGCTTCACACACACACACACACACACACACACAATTTTGTGATCTTCTATGGGGGGGTGTCAATACTTGGCTCACGTTTTTCCTGTTTTAATAAACACTGTAATGTAAAGTCGGAACCTGAAGATACCTCCGACATGAAGCCTTCCGCAGCACAATGGCCCACTGTGTGGCTCCCTAATTACACGCTGCACAGAAAACGCTCCTTAATCACAGGTCTCTGGGGGATCATCCAGCCTTGGAGACGGTGCTCGGGAGAAAGACAACGTCTCGTTCCCGGGGCAGCTCTCGGCTTCTCGGTGTGGCTTCCCACAGGGATTTACATCAGCAGCTGTTCAAATAGACAAAAACTGCCCTTTTCTAAGCCAATTTTTTTAAAAAAAGTATATAGATCTTCCACTGTATGTGTTTTTGAAGAATATGCGGGTAGACACAGGTTTGAAATGTCTGTGCACAGGTGTGCCTGGTGTGTTTCTGATTAAGATGGGGCGATCTGGCGTCAAGCAAATGTCTAAACACACCAGAATCACCATATATTCAACTAAATTTTTTTTTTTTTTTAAAGATTTTATTGGGGAAGGAAAACAGGACTTTATTGGGGAACAGTGTGTACTTCCAGGACGTGTTTCCAAGTCAAGTTGTTGTCCTTTCAATCTTAGTTGTGGAGGGTGCCATTCAGCTTCAAGTTGTTGTTCTTTCAGTCTTAGTTGTGGAGGGCGCAGCTCAGCTCCAGGTCCAGTTGCCATTCCTAGTTGCAGGGGGCACAGCCCACCATCCCTTGCGGGGGTCGAACCGGCAACCTTGTGGTTCAGAGGACGTGCTCCAACCAACTAAGCCATTTGGGAGCTCAGCAGCAGCTCAGCTCAAGGTGCCGTGTTCAATCTTAGTTGCAGGGGGCGTTGCCCACCATCCCTTGCGGGAGTTGAGGAATTGAACTGACAACCTTATGGTTGAGAGCCCACTGGCCCATGTGGGAATCGAACCGGCAGCCTTTGGAGTTAGGAGCATGGAGCTCTAACCGCCTGAGCCACCGGGCCGGCCCATCAACTAAATTTTTTAATGTCACTAAAGCCTTTTTAATGCCCTAAATTTTTCGAGAACTTATTAGCTCACTTAAAAGTCACACACAGTTAAAAGAGGTAGGAACCTGGACTCACTTGGGCAGCGTTTCATGATTTGGGAAAGATGATGTTTGTGTGGAACAAATTTAAACCAAGACACCCAAGGTACAAGGTACATAGCAGAGGCTTGGACCAGGCAGCTCCGTTTTCTGTCACACAGATCTCTGGAGAAGGAGCAGAAGCACCTCAGCCTCTGCAGAGATGCTGCTGACCTGGTGCTAGGGCTGCCAGGAGGCCGGGGTGGGATGCACAGGCCGATGCCACAGCCCTGAGTGCAAGCCAGGCCTGCTCTCCCCTGGCAGCTGGACTGCCCCGGGCTGGGAAGGTGGGTTGTAGGCGAGGGGGAGGAATCTTGGGGACTGCCTGTACTCTGCAGAGGCAAACGGCTTTGAAGAACCCTCTGAGCTGGGGGCCCGCTGACGATGGGCATAGGCAGGGAACACAGGTGACGAGGCCCAGGCCTGGGGTTCCTGGGAGAGGACACACCTGGTGGCCTTCTAAGTCCTGTCCTTCCACCACCTGCAAACCTCTGGTAAAACTGTCACCTGGTCTTGTCTGTATGACGTGGTGAGCAAGGGACAGAGAGCTGAGGGGAGAGAACTGGCCAACTCCAAAGCCAGGGAGTGGGTACGTAGTGAGGGGCAGCCACCTGCAGACAGACAGAGCCCATCAGACAGGGAGGGTGAGGAAAGCGGCCCTGGATGGTGGGCGACAGGGGCTCAGACGAACTGCACTGTAAGGGAAAGCGTCCTAGTTTTATACTTTCCTAGTGGTGGTGCCAATGGTTACCCCGAAAATCAAATGGGGAGTTTATAACCTCCAGGCACAGGGTCATTTATTCATTCTAAGAAATGACAAGTGATTCTGAGTAGTAGCCCTTGGCGTAAATAGTATGTCCCTTTGTCTGACTTTGGAGTGACAGCCCCAGTGCACCTATCTAGGAAGTGTGTATCTTTAAAGTGAAACGGAACAGAACCTGGCATACGAGATTACAACAGACTCCCCTCTGCCTGTCAGCACCCCGCTGAGGCAGCATTCCCACCGAGGGCCCTCCCACGGTTACCCCCACTTAAAGCTCCCTCCGTGCCCTGCTATCCATTCTGTTGACTGCCCGCCGTGGGGGCTGCTTGAGGTTCTCGCCCCCACCACTCCTGTTGTTTAAAGCTGTGTTACCTGTACTTCTCCACCACATTTGTAAGTTTGTACTGTACCTACACCCCTGCTCCTGTGAAAACCTGGTGGAAAGCCCTCCAGTGAGTCCCGTGTGGCCTCCGTGGCCCCTGGAGTGCATCTCACTGGGACCGTCCTTTCAGGTTACCCTCTGTGGTTAAATACTTCTTAACTGCACCGAGGTTTAGTCCGTCCCCCCCACACTGCCACCGACTCACTGGATACGTTCCCTTTTTTACCTCTAGGATTTTTCATTTCTTATTTATTTGGTGAGGAGAGACAGGGAATGTCAGGTAGGGCCGAGGGAGTACGGAAGAAACCCTCCTGCTAACTGCTGCACCACAGTGGGGAGAGAGGCTGTGTGTGCACACATGTGTGTGCCTGTGCACGTTAGGTAAACGGAATCTTATTCTCTGGCCAACAGCAATTCACGGTAGCAATTTAAGCAGGAGCTTGTATCATTGGATTTGTGTTTTAGCTGCAGTAAGAGAGGGTGAGAAGTGTGGCTGGAGATCTGGTGGGCAAGAGGCAGTGGTGACGAGGGGACAAGAGAGTATCTAGTTAATGGTAACAAAATGTGGGTATGCTCAAAAAATTAAAAATAGAATCGCCACGTGACCCAACAATCGCACTGCTTGGTATACTCCCCAACGCACTGCAGGGACCTACAGGGAGATTTATATCCCAGGTTCACAGCAGCATTATTCCCAATGGCTCAAAGGTGGCTGCAACCCCAGTGTCCATCCACAGGTGAATAAATGAGCAAAATACAGTCTATACACACAACAGAATATTATCCGGCCTTAAAAAGGAAGGACATTCTGACCCATGCCACAACGTGGGGGAACCCTGAAGACACTACGTTAAGTGAAATAAGCCAGTTACAAAAGGAGAAATACTGTATGGTTCTACTGCTGGGGTCCCCGGAGTAGTCAAACTCACAGACGCCAAAAGCAGAAGGGTGGTTGCCAGTGGCTGGGGGAGGGGAAGTTAGGGTTCCACGGGCAGAGGCTCAGTTCGGGAAGATGACAAGTGCTGTGGATGGATGGATGGTGGGTGGTGGTGACAGGAGCACAACAGCGTGAGGGTACATAACGCCACTGAATGTATGCTAACAAATGGTCAGGATGGCAAATTTTATGTTTTGTGCATTTTACCACAATTAGAAAAAAATGTGTGGGCAGTGAAGAGACCCTCAAGTGTGTTGTCCATTTCCTGGATGAATAAGTTGGGGCCATTTCCACCTTTGGAGAGGTGGCAGGAGAGGGGATCTGAACATTCTAGGCTTGAAGAAGGTAAGGCAGTGAAGTATTCAGGTGGCCAGAGGAGGATGGGTAGGAAAAGCGTGGCAGCGAGCTTACAGACAGGCCAGATGGGGGAGCCCCAAGGAAACCTTACATTTCAGGTAGTTTCTCATGAAAGGGTCCCAATTTTACCTTGGATTAAAGAAGATGCCTCATTTTTCTGATAATGACCATAGACCACTGGATTTATGAAAGGTCATTCCTGGGTCTTCTCTTTTCTGGCTGCAGTCAGTCTGGTAAAGACTGAGGCCTGATCTGCGGGCGCCCACCTCCTGCAGGTGCTGTGCTAACGCGGAAAACACAGGGCTATTTCTGGGACGCTGTTTTCGGGAAATGAATGGGCTGAGTTAGAGCCTCTGGCTGTAGAGGCCCAAGTGGCCAGCAAGCAAGAGGTTTTATTTCTCATGTTTTTGTTCTCTTCCTTTCCTCATGAAGAATTCAGGGTGAAAAAAAAATCATGCTTTTTAACTTCCTTGAAATAAAATGCAAGTACTGAGCTATTCACTATCCAAAGGAGAAAAAACTGTAATTATAAACAACTTTCGGAAGCATTAAGGCGAAGGTTTGTAAGTGGGTATTTTCTTCTCGATATATCAAAGAACTAGCAAAAAGACCACTTGCAGACGGAACAGGGGGAGGTTTGTAACTGTGTGAATTCCACAGCATTTATTCAGGAAGGCCTCATAAGAAATATAAACTCAGAATATCAGAGCTAGGAAGGATCTCAGAGGTCGCCCACCGTCACCCTACCTCAGGCCCACAGTCGCAACGTTCCCAATCAGAGCTCAGGTCCTCCTGACACAAAGCACAGACCTGGCAAGTCACACACGGCCTCTTCTGACCGCTCCAACCATAAATGTCACTCTTACTACTGAAAGGTCTTTTAAAGCTGCATTTTAGTAAAAAAACAGTTCAGTGGGGGCTGAAAGTGACTGTCCAAGTTCGACTCAAACTGCGCCAGTCTGGGTAGAAATCTAGGTGACAGGTAGTGTCATGACATAGTCCCCAGGTGGCCTTTTCACCTGCCACGAGTGGAGTATGAGCACACGGAGGTACCTCCTGAAGACAAATGATGGATTCCTGCCTTATTCTTAAAAAAAGCGGACCCAGTCGAAAGACTGCCTCTGTGCACTTCAGAGCTGTGCCTCGGTTACTGACACAGACCAATCCTCTTTTTACGGAGTATCTTCCATTCCTGTCACCACCAACTCTGGGTCCTGCCGCCATCAAGTGTGCCCTGCCCTGCTCTAGGTAAGCTTGCAGGGCTGTCACCTGGAGCTCAGCTCTCGAACACTGTCACACATGGCAGTTTGGTCGTGAAGAAAGAGAAAAGCCGAACTACTCAGTCCAGGGGAGCATAAAAAAGGGGATGTTTTAAACTGGCCTCATCGAAAACACAAACACTGCTGATAGTCCTGTTTACTTTCTGTGAACAAAAGTGAGTAAACAGAGAAAGCGACAAGCTTTACAAGTTGAGACAGTAGGAAAGAAAAACCCCTCGGATTTACTCAGAGATTAAAGATAATTACGGGTGCCCATGTCAGGAGCACATCAATGCACTCAGAGCTCCTGGATCCCAGACGCGGGACGGACTCGCTGGGGCAGATACAGACTCTCCACGTCCAGGCCCCGACCCCCGAGATTCTGAGTAATGGCGGATGTATAAACCACAACCACAAATAAGCTGCTGGGCACAAGGATTTGCTGCGTCCTTATCCTATTTTAACATGTTTGGTATCTGTTTAGTCTGTGACTAAGACGCTGTGAAAAAGGAAGCACGGCAGCCAGAGCAAGACAAGAGGGAAAGCCCAAGCTCGCCCGCCTGCCAAGTCTGACCAGCGCAATCTTCCCACACTGGCCGTTCCCACAACGTGGAAAGCGGTTTTGTTTGTTTGTTTGTTTGTTTGTTTTTCAATTAGTTTCAGGTAGTTAATACAGTATGGGGAATGTAACCAACGATGTTGGAAAGCGTTGTTAAATGGAGTAATCGTCACATGGGAGTCTAGTTTCAGACACACAAAAAATCTCCTTAAAAAACAAATTGTCCAGTTACATTTCTTGTTCATTTTAAATAAGTTATATTTTTATCCTCTCCCCACATTACCCAGGAATATATAGCAAGATAAAAGAAAGCTAGTGCTCAAATATTCCACGTATGCTCACTGTCCAACAGATTTCCAGCTGTAGCCTCGCCTCCCCCCAGCAGGGAACCTGGGCAGCCCGGGCTCAGCCGAGTATTCACGCGCATAGTCACACGGCGGTGCTTACAACAGCTTATCACTCACAAACAGACATCTGGGCTTCACAGGCATGTTGTACATTTGAAATGTACAGAAAGTTAAGTTGCTTGGATTGGGGAGTTATGAAAAAATTACTGAGGCAGTAAGGCTAAGAAAACTCTGGAACTAGAGATTAGTAAATGTGCTCCTTCCTCCTGCCTGGAGGGTCGGAGGTGTAAGAATCAAAGAAATTTATAAAACTGTCTTTAGAGATTAATAGCAAGTGACTGGAGACAGAAACGTAATGACAATTCCCTACGGTTCATAAGTTTTGAAGTGTGTGAAAGGCAGGCCACCTGCTTGTTTGCTATTGCCCGGAGGAGACCCAGGAGGCACGTTTTGTGCGAGACGGGGCCACACTTCTCACTGCAGTATCCTGCAAGCCAGTCTGGCTACAGACTGCAAAGGGGCTCAGAACGAGATGCTGGGGAAGCAGGCGCACGAGAGTAATGGCTCCCACAGTCCGGCACTCACCAGGGTGGGCTCATGCCCTCCTTTTACACGAAAGCAGGAAGAAGGGTGGTGGGGCTGAGCAGACACAAATCAAGATCTATTTCTCCAGGTGGCGGTGGCCTCTTGCTCCCAGAGTCTCTGCATCTTTTTTTGGACTTCATGCTTTGATCCTTGGCCCTAGCTGTCTGGACTATTCGATGAAGGCCTCTTCTCCTAACAGACCACGGTCACTGCTGCCTGCTTTCCTGCACTTGACCATGGACAGGAGGCTCTGGCAGGGGCTTGTCAAAGCTCTAAGGAGGCTTTCCCTCCCCAAGCTATTGCCCAAGTCCTAACACTGCAGGGAACAAACACATGATCTCCAGTTTCCTTGCATTACAGGAAAACTGAAAATGTGGGAAAGAAGGAAAGAATGGGTAAGATTTGAGTCCCTATCTACTGACTGGCTGTTAGTTCACAACAGGTTGTACTCAATGAAGAAACACCTTTTTGGTCAAGATAATGTTAGAAGGTTTGTGAGGGGCAGGGAGTAACTCTTCTAGAATGTCACAGATTATCAGAGAAAAAGGGCTCAGGAATCAAAGTGGTATCTAAACTTAAAAATAAGCAAAAACCCAACCTCCCTAAGTAGTTTTCAGGACAAAGTCAAGGGTGATAAATACATAGTTCTTTCCTCTCGGCTAGCCTGCAATTGTGAGTACCAGGAAGCAAAGAACACACCACAGGAAAAGCACACATGAAAAGAAACCTTCCAGAACAAGTGTTATTTGTAGGATGCTAAATTCACTAGGGCCCCTGCGTATAACAGATTAGCTTGAGAAAAGGAGCTGTACGTACTTTATTTTCAACTCAAACTCAAGGACTTAAATACATTATGCGACTGTGGAAATACTCTGGCAGTGGGCTCGTGGGCAGCCCAGCACATGCGTCTACCGGACCTCAGTGTCCCATTAGGGGAAGCCCAAGGCCACGCTAACTCATGGGTAGCTTCGCCAGATATGAAAGTGGATGCCTCAGCTTGTGGCCAAAATCTGAAAATTCGTCTTTTCTTTGGATCCCTGGAGGAATAATAGCTGAGTTCTTCTAGTTTCTTACTGGGGTGACAACAAGGTCCTATTTAGGCCCCAGGTCTGAGCATGGGCGGGCCTATAACTGAGGGAGCTCATCAGTAGCTGTACCCTGCAAGCTTCGTTTAGCTCAACGTGACGACAGGCCTTCCCTCCCCTCCGCCCCCAGTCAGAGGGTGGACTCCAGGATGTGTCATGATGAATGTAAAGAGGGCACACGTGACAAATGGAGGGAGTGACTGGAACGTTCCAAAATTAACAGAAAAGAACTTGACACAGCAGACTAGTGATCTTCTCTCAGGAAGGGAGAACAGATTGCATTACCCCCCCAATCTGGAAAAATAGGCCATTTGCCAGTATTGCAAGAAAACGAAGCTGTGACATAATATAGTTCAAAGCACACAAACGCTATCCATCCTGCATTATTTTAGAAATTACAGGCCAATGTTTCTTAAAAGGGCTTAAAGTGTCAAATTAGCTTTTCACTTAAGATGAAAGATTAAGCCAGCACTGTCCAATACAAATACAATACAAGTCGCACATATAATTTACAATTTGCTAGCAGCTACAATTTAAAAGTAAAAAGCAGGTGAAATTAATTTTAATATCACATTCTATTTAACCCACTCTGTGACATGTAGCATCACTTCAACCTGGAATGACTATAAAATAACTATATACTCTTTTTTCACCCTGGGTCTTGAAATCCAGCATGTATTTTACACCTGCAGATCAGCTCGATATCTCAACAGCCACACTGCGGACATTCAGGAGAAACAGACACTCACTCTCGCTAGACGCCCACTTTTGATCCATCTAGACACACATGGAAAAGTTGTCTTGCTAGTTACCGTTGTCTAAAAGAGTCACCGAAGGATGCCAAACGCTGTTTTGTTCAAATGCCCTGTGATTTCAGTTTAAAAGCGCTTCTTTCGAAAGCCCTCCTCTCGTCAGTCACAGCTGCAGGGGGCCCTGCCTGACTTGGTCAGCCCTCTCCGCCCAGCTGCCCTCCCTCCGGTGCAGGGAGCCTGGGCAGTGTGAGATGTCCTGAGACACTCTGCAAAGCTAGAAAGACGGCGTGGTTAAACTCTCAGGGCCCGGCTTTCTGGGATTTCACCCTGACAAAATAAAGGACCCACTGCATGAAAACCTGATTAAGGCAAATCTGAACATGGTCTCACCTGCCCTTCCTGTTTTCAGCATCACCGGGAGGAGAACAGTACCTTTGCTGTCTTCTCCATTTATGAATGACACTGGCCCCAAAACAACAGCCCCCTTCTCTAAACTGACACCACACTACACTGTCCTGGTAAATGAGGCAATCGCTCATCATTACTGAATAACAGGTGAAGTCCTCGTTTCCACTGCAGCTCCTGATGGACTGAAACAGCCCCGAGATACAGTGACGATGGGCTGAAGCGGGAGTGACAGGCGCTATGCCCATTACAAGGCTGCAAAGCAGCGGGGACAGAAGCACCTGTGTCATCCCGGCAGGCACTGCCCCTGCCACCACGCCCTGGAGGCCTACCTTTGTGGTTGAAGATGCCCTCCATTTCCATGCTGCTTCTCGAGTGGGCGATGCACAGGGAGCCGCAGGGAACCAGGCCTTCTGCTGCGGGGGACCGGTCGGTGGTCCGCACCAGACACCAGTCGGGCTTGTCGTGGGGCCGTTCCAGCACCTCCACCGTCTGGCCTCGGCGGATGGTCAGCTCGGTACTGTTGCAGGCGGTGAAGTCGTGGATCACCACTGTCAGCTCGCAGCCGCCGGAGAGCTGGGGAAGCAGAGGGGACAGACACGTCAGCGAGCCCGGGCCACTGGGCTTCCGTGGCGAGGCTGTGCACTTTGCACTCTGCGGGGGGCGCGGTACCAGTGCGGACTGCCTGAGCAAGAGCTCCCCCCACTCACTGTCCCTTAACGCCCCCTTGGAATCATGTGACAAATTACTTTGTCACGTTTTAACATTTGATTATGATTTTCTGAGTGTTTCACTGTCAGAATCTCATACGACTTTTCATATGAGCACTCAAATCCTTTTTGTGCCTGAGACATTATTATTCTCAAAAAGTGCTATATGCTCATTTTTTAACTTAGGGCAAACTAACAAAAACTCTGTTTGAAGGCCATCTGGGGGATTAATTGTGAAATATGGGGATAAAATGAAAGAGTTTTGTTGGCAATCTTACAGTGGAGCGTTCCGAGCTGTTTGCGTGCAGGCTCTTCCACCCCACTTGGGTCAGAGAGGGGGCAGCACAGCAGGGAGACGGAAAAGGCCACGGGGCTTGCCATCCCAAAAAACGGGTACAGCAGACCTCTGGCCCCTCCTGGCCCCTCCAGGATACTCCTTAGTGGCCAATCCTGACCCCAAACCCTTTCCAGGCTCTCTCTTCCCCTCTGTGCTTCCACATGCCCTTCCTTCCATTCGCTCCACGGACACTGGCTTATTTCCCACATGCCACGTACATTCCGGTCTGAAAGCCCCTCTCCTTCTTCTGTCCTCTAAGCTCACTCCCATTTGTTGTCTATCAAAACTCCACCTCGCAGGCCATGTGAAGCACATGCACGAACGCTGTGAAGATACCTCCCCGTGGCCTCAGGAGCAAAGCAGGTGCATGTACCTCCCGTGACCATCTGTGTTCTACGGCCCGTGTCCCACGTCTTCTTCTCAGACAGTGTATTCCTCAGGGGTAGCGCGTGAATATGCTCATTAACGACCCTCCTCCTGGTGACCGGCTCCCCATCTGGGGACTGCCCCCTCTGGCCCTTCAATCCACGCAGCCCTCTGAGGTTCACTACCCCCCGGGGAGCTCTGGAAGCCCATCTGCTGTGCTGGCTACTCCCAAGCAGGCACCCAGGCCTGCTGTTTCCTTGTCCCTCCAAAGCGAACAGTCCAAGCCATGGCTTTTACCCCGGCCCCAAATCTGTTGATCTCCACGTTGCCTCTGGGCAATGGTGTCATAATCAAGTCTCCCAAGATAAGAAATCTCGTGCTTTTTCACTCTCCAAGTGTCATCAGAAGGACTCTAGGATTTTTTCCATTTACTGCCTTTCTCTACATGCTCACACCATTTGGATTTCTGCAGCGGCCTTGGGAGTGGCCTCCCTGATCCAAGGCCCCTTGGCCCTGCTCCTGGTTCCCTTTGAAAACGTGGAGCCGTCACCCTATTTGGGAACCTCAGACACAAATTCCTTAGCACAGGGTTCAAGGTTAGCGCTGGTCCCAGCCCACCCTGCTGGCATGGTCAGCGGCTTCTCCTCCCATGCGTCCCAGGCAGTGACCGTGTCCTCCTGAGGCAGGTCCTGTGTGCACCGTGTCCATAACACCCCTTCTGCTAGAGTCCCCCGGCCCCCGTTTGTCTCGTCTAAGCCCCCCATCAAAGCCCCTTGACCAGTCGCGCCTGTATCCACAATCCTTAGCACTTTTGTTTATAAACAAATTACATCTCAATTCTGAAAAGAGCCGTGTCTTGGGTTATAATGTGTGCATCTGCCCTCAGCATCAGAAAGCAGGTTTGCATTGTCTTCTGTGAACTTTTCAGGCCCGGACCAGGAGGGGAGAGCCTGGGCCTGTCTTAGCCACTGCTGAGCCCCCAGTGCCAACAACGGCAGGCACAGGGTTTGTACAAGGAAGCTGTCGGGCAGTGTCTCCCAAAGCCCACCTTGCACGGTGCTCTGGGTGCAGCAAATAGTCAAATACTGGCCAAAGAGGAAAAGGCCGAATGAGTGTGTTCTCAAAATGAAGGCACTGCATTTGAAAAGCCGAAACGAAACACGGGCTTTTCTTCTGTGACTTGAGGAGCTAATGCTGCCTGTGTTCAGTGTGCAACGAGCCCAGTCTTCTGTCAGCCCGAAGGACACAGAAAAGGCAAAAGACAGATGAGCAGGCCGCAGGGCAGCAGGGTCTGGGAGGAAGGGGCAGCTGGGCCTCCGCTGGGCCTGCGGCTGGGAGACACCTTTGTGCCAGAGACCAGCAAGCACCAGAGAGCTGCTCGAGCTCCCGTCCTCAGCGTCCTCGGGCCACCTGCCCACGCTGAAGACTGCATCTGGTAGCCCCTGTCCAGCTACTCAGCCCCCTTCTGCTCTATAGCCTGTCTTTCAAGAGAAAGTTTAGATATTTAGAATAAGAAACACATGTCCATTGGACAACCACAGAAACCAAACCAAAACAAACTTCCATAATAAAGCACAGATACCGACAATGCAAATTGCCTTTGCTAAGCCACAAAGGGAATTCTTCACAAATGTTTAATCCCCTTCTACGTTTTACAAATTCCTCTGTGGAGAAACCACGCAAATCTCACACAGTTGTGAATCAAACATGCTAATGTGAAAAGGTGAAAGGCAGAGGCCCAGCCTGGGGAGCAGTTTTCCTCTAAAGCCCCGCTTTATGGAAGTGGTTAATCCCTATAACGCAATGGAGAATGTGTCCTGTCCCGGGAAACCATGAGCAATGAAGGAGCCCGGATGTGGGACAAGCCTGCTGAGGTCCCACCGGGCCTGCACTTCCTGTGGACACTGTCCCACCCGCCGCAGCTCTCGCCCACTGAGCCGCCTGTGCACGGGTGCCCAGTGAGTCACCCCCATGCCCAGAGCCCCTTGCACAAGCCCATAACTCTGCCATGACACTTGTCCACCCAGGAAATTCGACTTCAAGATACACCACCTCATCACCAGCCCTTCGCTGGCTTCATGTTGGAGTTTTATTAATTTTTCAGACTGTTCAAAGCCATATGCTGTGTTCTGTGGGTGGGGGGAGGGTGGGAAGGGAGAAAGGGGCTGCCCAAGAAGGAGAATTAAGCTAGACCTTATTTCTGGCACTGGTTTTTTAGCCTCTTACAGAGTAATCAAAAAGTATTGGAAACATCTGTGTACTTGACAGAGCACGAGAAATAAAAATCAAGCCTGTTCTGACAAAGAATTGCATACTGAGTTAAAATTCTTTTTCAAAGGCTTTAGAGAACTTATTAACAAAATCTAGTACCAGACGACTGTTTTCAAACAGTGCTAAATTTATCATTAAAAAACATGTGTATCTTCTGTCTTTACTCCTAAGAACCGACTGAGTTTCCCCATTAGAACTTCCTGCACGAACCTTTAAGATGAGGATTAAATGGATGTTTTCCAGTCCAGAGAAGAGACGTCTGTGATTTCTGGGTCAATGGTCACATCTGAATATTTTAAAGTTGTTATTATAAAACCTCTTTTTAAAACCAGACTTGCAAATTTAAAAAAAGTTTGTTGTGGGCTTTTTTTTTTTTTTTTTTTGGTATAAAAGATTTCGAATAACTATTTTGAGGAGCAATGCAAATTATTACTGCATTTCAGAGGAATTAAACTCCCAATCGGAAAAGTTCAGGTAATTTATTATCCATGATTAGGGATGGCTGAGGTCTTATTTGCTTTCAATGACATTTCTACCCCCAGCGACCCAATTCCATCACTAAGTTGAAAGAGTTACCATTTCCTTTACCTAGTTTAAAATGCACATTTCCTTTCCAACCACAACTTGTGCAAGTTTTCACAGTTATCTTCTTCACTTCTGTATATTTTACGTACTTCTCCCATGGGCTCCTGACCATATGTGTTCAGTTTAGGATTGCAATTTACAAAAAGCTCAATTTCCACAACTCACATTAACTCTTGTGACGTTCCCATCAGAAGACAGATTTTTAAAAACAATCTTTCTGCTTTTCACCTTTAAAAAATAAATGTGGTGACTAAAAGGCACGACAATAAAATGGCCTCCGTTGGAGCCTGGACGTCGTCACCAAGGCCATGCCTCCTGCAGACCAGCCCGTCACCCTAAAAGGGCTGCCAAGAAGAACGCCAATGACCCACATGCACAGACTCTTTGCAGAATCAAACCAGGGTCTTGGCCGGAATCTTCTCCAGAGTGAATGGAAATGAACAAGTTGCTGGGTTTTACCATAAGAATGAAATTCTCATCGTTGGTCATAGCCACGTGACCCTTCAACAATCACCACATAAAAGAGAATTTTACTTTCTGTTTCCTGGAGAAGCCAAGTGATATCCTTGTCTGAAGCTAGTTAACGGCAGTACGGAAAACAGACCCCTGGATGGGGATTTCACCCTGTTGCTCCTTGGAGCGCCCCCTCCCTGGCACGTTATCATGAGACAACTTTATGTTACAGGAACGTACAGTTCTGGAGACACAGCAGCAAACACCTGGTCGAAACAGCCAAGCTCCCTGAGGAGTTCTGGGTCCAGTTCTGATCAAGGAAAAGGGCTCTTTACAACTGGTGAGACTGGTGTGGTGGGAGATGCAGTCGCTCTGCAAATAATTCTACTTCAAGAACCCAAGATTGATTGCAGGTGGGTGTCTGGCCAATTTTCTGAGAGCAGTTCAAAGGGAAAGGGGGAATGTGGTCTAATAAAAGCCACTTTCCCCTACAGAACAAAGTGTATCAACTCTTGTGAACTGTCACATCCTCCGCCCAATACAGCTCAGTCATTCAGAAACCTCACAAAAGGGCCTGTGGTTTCGTGGAGATTTCCCACAGAGCAGACCAAAGCATGCTGCCTTGGTGAAGGGATTAGGGAGCCCAGCTCCATTACTGGCAAGCCTCGGTACACAGAACAATACCCCAAGGAGAGGAATTACACCCCACGTTCTCAGCCGCCCAAGCTGTGGCTGGGCAACCTGGTGGACCCAGGGCTCCCGCTAAGCTGAACGCCAAGGTCACAGAAGCGCTCACCACATCTACTGAGTCTCAAAGCGGATCACTGTGATAGGTTCTCACTCATCGGAGGTACAAAAAGAAATCCGTGAGAACTGAAAAATAGTGCAGATGGTAAGTTGTATATGATTTTACCATAAAAAAAAAAAAAAATCTGTGAGAAAAAACTTTTTTAAAATCAGCAGCTTACCATACCCAGTATTTTAGCCAGAAAAGAAATGCTGAGTGTTCTGGGACGTTACTTCTCCACTCTTTACCAAGGCGACCTACACATTGGTTTTCTGACATAAAAATAATTCTTGGAAGGATTCCTTGACTATGTGATACACATGAGGTGGAATGGAAAATTAGATGCAAGGAAGCTAAATTTAAAAGAAACAACTAAAAAGGCAAAATTTAAATGTAGAAAGTCAAGCAAATCAGACAGAGGGCAGCTATTGCGTGTCCCAGGCTTCAAGGGTTTGCAGAAGCTGACCTGGACGGCACCCCCTCACTCTGAACATGCCGGTACTAGAATGAGAGCTGCCAGGACACTTTGAGCAGGTACTGCAGACGCTCCTGCAGGAAAAGGAATGAGAGCTGGGAAGAAGGAGACAGTTGAAAACCACCTGCACTACTTCATGTCTCCAGGCCCTGGAAAACAAAGAACTTCTTAGGACAATTTAACCCAAAGAAACCCGCTTACCGCATTTCCTGAGCGAGCAAGACAATCTTCTAGCCATAAAAGTTCATTTCAAATGCCATTTTTGGTCTGTAATGGAGGGACACCAACTGAAGAATTCAGGTATGAGGGCCAGGTAAGCAGTTGACTGGGCCCCTCACACAAGGGAACAGGCATTACCCCTCCGGCCTCAAGACTGAATAAAACTTGTCGTCATCCTCCACAGTAGCTCTGATGGCGGTGTAACGTTCACATTAAAAATTACTTTTCAGTGTGCCAATATTCTTAGAAACACTTTTGGTACATGTCTACCCAAACTTTATATTAAAAAAAAAAAAAAAAAAAAAATCTTCCTTTTTCAGAACCAAGGCATTTATGCGTTCTTTAGCACGGAGGTTTTGTTTTCCTGATTAAGCACGGCTATCAAAGAGTACATTCATTTTGTGGTTTTATGAGCGCACTTAAAAACTCATTAATAATTACAAAAAGCCACAGTCAATTAGAATAGAAAACGAAGATTAGCAAAAGGAGGAAACAAACGCCCGTGCCACCCCTCACCAGGCTGGGGCTGGGGAGCTATGTCCTGGTTCCTTCCTGAGTTGGGGCACCAGTCCTGGGCTGGCACACAGGGGCCGCCCACGGGATTTATGAACCGTGTCCCTGCCTTGTGAACAGCATGAAGTCACTTGAGATGGACGCGGCCACTGTGCCGCTAACTGGGCAGGATTCAAGGTGAGCAGCTGGAAACACCGTTTAAGCAAAAGTCGCCCTCTCTTTCAGTGACCGCCCATTCGATCTGTGGCCAGTGTTTGCTGTTGAGCCACCAAAATGCTTCAGTCCAGGCACAAATGCTGAGCATCTGGTCCTAATGACCACAAATAGCTTCTAAATCCACTGCCATCAAGAGCCCAAATAAAGGGACAGCGTAGACAGGAATTGGCTGCAGCTAGTAGGGAACGCCACCAGCCTGAGTGTGACGGTGGACGAAGCAATTTGTAAAATGAAGACACAACAATAGCTAGTATTTATCCCGTGCTCAGTACCTGCAAGGCAGTTCTAAACACATTACACGTTTTTAAGGAGATGAGTAACATCATTATCCCACTTTTAGACGAGGAGACTGAGGCACAGACAGGTGAAGGAGCTTGGCCAAGGCCACCAGCTGCTGAGAAGCAGAGCTCCGAGGCCTGGCTTGCGAGTGCTTCCCCGTCCTTAACCATCTGCTATTTATGTTAAAGACTCCACAGAACTACAGCAAGTCCACCCCCCCCAGGTTCTGTGACTGTAAGTGATACGAGGGATAACGAAACAACTTGACCGCAGGCAAAGTGATATAAACAAGGGTTAGTTCCTGCGACACGTCATCCGCGCTACAAGACGATGTTGAACGAAACACTGCCATCTGAGGACCATTGCACTCTGAGCAGAGAAGACTAACTGACGTCCGGAGCATTCCGTCTGAGGAGGTTAAAACTACGCGTCGTCCTGTAGGAAGGCTTCTGCATCAAACGACTCAATTTCATGCCCGCTTGGGGCAAACCTGCAAGAGGTCCTGGGAGACCAGGGAGTGCTGGCGAGGCCAGCAAGCCGAGCGCCGCCTCTGGGCCAGGCGCCCGCTTGCTTCTGGCACCTTCAGCCAGGGCAGAGGGCCGAGGGCAGAACCAGGGCTCATCTTCACCTCCCGCTCTGTGCCAGGCACACAAGGGGTGGAGGCTGAAGACAAGTTTCCTTTCACAAAAATGTGAGTTTAGCCATCGTCTAAAATGTGTTGGCAAAACTGCTCTTGTACTGCAATTTACGTAAATCCACCCAAGTGCCTATGGCATGGAAGGTCACTGCCCAAAGCTGACTGACACTTTAAACTGCGTGAAATCTCATCTGCAATCTAAACTGCGTGAAATTCATTAAGAGTAACTAAAACCATTTATTGTTTTAAATATGTGGCTTCCTATATTCACATTATAGTCAGTTTGGGGCACTGCACGACAAGTATCAGTCTCTACTGAATTTCCCACTCACTAAAAATTAGAACTGGGTTGCCTGTGACCCAGAAGGACGCTCACACCCGGCCCCGGCTGGCGGGGCCCAGCTTTGGCTGCACACACACCTCATCTTGCCTCGGTGATTTTCTTTATCTTGACCTCAAGGTGCTCATTCAATCGTAGCCTATATGTGATTCCATATTTTCTAGTTTCCTCATAATACAAATTTTGGGTCTATGAAATAAATCACAGGCTAATCATAAGGCAGACAGAAAGAAAAAAGTTTAAACATGAAAGAAAACAGTTTAAAAATCGTTCTTTATTATACTAAACACATTTAGCTCCGTGTTGGGATCTTGTGTGACACAATGAGGCTCAGATAGTGGCAGGTAATTAAATCCACATTCCGTCTCTGGCTTCAGTGCTCTCGTGCTGGGTGGCCCTGGAGGGTCATCCAGCCTCGTCATTTCCTCACAGCCCCAAAGGCTGGCTCACAACCCTCCTCCCTAACCTCCTGAGACAAGCGCAGGACAAATGAGATAAGAGTCTGGCAAGCACTTGATTTCTTTGGAACCCAAATTGTATTGTCCTAAGATCATTTTTATCAGCCTAAGTAGTATGAACATAGGCAAGAATCGGTGCTAAACTCACTTTTGGAACAAAGAGATGGCATCTTTTAAAGGAGGGAATGTGCTCGTGGGGGCATGTGGTTTGTATCTGTGACAATACAATGCTGACAGCACTCCCTGGAAAGAGGGCCCAGGAGCCCATGCTTTACAGACTCTTCTGAAAACCTTCTGCGCCTCATCTGAGAATTACTGCAGCCCTGGGCAGATAGCTTTTCCTTAAGAATTCTCCTAGAGGCTGGGTCAAAAACATATACCCCCACCCAGTCTCTGAAATGGAACCAAATTCCATGATAACAGCTAACTCATAACAGACATCATAAAGTAAGCCAAACAGGCAGAATACAGTTAAGTAATTCCCCCGTCAGATATATCTGCCCGTGTCACCAGAGGCCATGTAAATTTGAAATACACATGGTGGAAAGGACCTCGAGACCTATGAAAAGTTAGTGCCATCGGAGGGAGACAAGGGGTTTTTCTGGTTAAGCCTGGTTCAGAGAAACAGTACATTTTACAAACGGACTCAGGAAAGGATGCAGTTTCCCAATTTTTAAAACGTATTCTCCTGAATCATCTACTGACCCTGAAATGTTCTACCTGAAAAGTACAAAAAGGGAAGACGGCTATAAGCAAACCTTCCAAAGCAGATAACACACAAATACAGGCACACGCATGGCAGCAAACACACACCTTCTTTTCTACCAGCCTAATGGGTGTGTGTCGTCTCCAAACTCCGAAGTTTGCCTTATCTTTATTTAGCCTCACTCGTTGTTTACTCTCATCCCAAAGGCAGATCCCAAGAACTGAAAAAGATGACCCACTGTGGTTCTATGACCTTAGATAGACATCTCACCTCTTTTTCAGGCACGTACTTTGGAGCCTATTAAGGACTGGTCTTTGTGACGGGTATTACAGGAAATGCATGCCGGGTCCACTTAAAGAACTTGAGTTTTGGAGTGCTGTTACTTCAGGCTGGGTAAGAATCATGAGAACGTTAAGCTGAGTGCTGCTGAGTGCCAGACAGGCTACTGTCACAGCTTCACTCAGGAGGCTGAGCGGACGCCTCTGCGATGCTCAGGTGAGGGAAATGGCTGCCCTCACAGACGTGGCCCTTTTGGGGTTTCCGAGCTACGGAGTGAAGTTTACAGATAACGCATTAGAGGAGCTAAACAGAAATGGGTGAATTAGCTCTACAGATAAAATACCTATTAGTTAGTTCTTTACAAACACATATTCCAATAGACTCCCAAGGTAGAATGATTAATTTCTGTAAACCTACACTGTTCTGTTGGTAATTTACTCTTCCTCTTTCATTGGGCACAAACAGAAATTGCTGTCTTAATGGATAAGAACTTATTTTTCTATAGGAGTCGGGCAGGCGCAGTTCCAGCTTCACATAAGTCTCCTTATGCTACAACAGAGCTGAAGAAGAACTAGTTACCCTGTCCCCAACTCCAGGACGAAGCCTTATCTCTGTGGCAAACCTCCTGTGGTTTCCCGTCAGCCGCAGGTCAGGCGCCGGGGCCACGCGGGAGCGCTGGCGCACGAACCCTCCATGCGAGAAGGCGTGGGGCGTGCAGTGGCGCCGGGCGACTCCACACAAGGTGGGAACTGCCGAGTCTGGAGCCCCTCACTAGACACGGGGGCATTTCCGGACCCCCCTGCCAGCCATTCATATATATGTAAACTGCCTGAAGAAACAGTCACACTTTTTTCTTGGACCAGTCTCCAGAAAAAATCTTAATACACCTTCCAAAAGGCAGAACTTTTTTACATTTATTTACCTTTTTGGCAATTTCATTCAAATAACTTATTTTTTTAAATTAAAATAAGTTTTCAATTATAGTTGACATTCAATATTATATTAGCTTATTTTTTGAAAATGAACTTTAAAACACATTTCTAGGTAAACCCAGACCAGATCCGTAAGCGTGTATCTGGTAAGAGTGTGAACTTGGGGGCGGATGGGCCTGCAGCCGGAGTGGTGACCCTCCGCACGGAGCGTCTATGAAACGGTCGGAACGAACGTGGCCACTGCCCTCGACCTGACCTACTATTTATTATTTCTGACTTTTCCTTCAGGTGGGATTCTTGTGTACACTGACTGTTTAGACAACTCAGTCAGCTCAATTATTATTTTTAAAAAGAAAATAATCAGAATTACTCTAATGAAATGTTTCAAGTGCAAACTTCATTTTCTTAACTAAATGACTACAGGGTGGGGCTGCAGGGAGAGATGCAGTTAGGCACCGAATGCCTGAACACGTCATCTATCTTGTTTCTCATTATTGCTACTGGCAAGAAATATTTGCTCAATGCTCATACACTGGGCTCTGAACAACAGAAAATGAGACATTGTTTTTATTCTTCAGTCCCGCTATTTCAGCATTCGACGTTCTAGGACTATTGACTGAACTCAAAAAGCAGAGAAATAACTAATTCCTCAAACTAGAAGGATTTTGAAAATGAAATTATTGTAGGAGAGCAATATTTTTAAACCTACTTACTATGTCCTACCATGAATTCTCCTGCAAAACTGAATGAGGAAAGACCGAAGTCTGGGACTGTAAGACTTGCCACCTGAGAGAACCGCCACTCTGGGACTCTCCCCTCTGTCTTCAATCACATCCACGACGGTGCGGTCAGAGCACGTCCTCCCTATGAATGAGCGGGCTGTGGGAAGGCCTCGCAAACAACTCCTGCCCCTCACGACGAGGACTAAGGTCTCGTGCCACAAAGCACGGCTCCCATTGGACAGTGAGAAACCCAGGCACGTGCAGGGAAAGCCCTCGCTTGCTAGAACAAAACGGGTGCTCATCTTAGTAGGAACAGAAGACTTCATTGAGATGAAGGTCCCCCCATTTCATCTGCAGAGGACTTTGGTCATTTGTGCATCATGTAAGCCCAGGATTCCAATTTTTCCTGTCAATGTATTTTGCAGGCATCAAGAGCGAATCATGGGATACTCCAGGCCACCTCTGTGGACGGTACACCTACCAGACCTTGGCACAAATCGGATCTGACTTCCTAGCGGTCAGCACGGGGGCAGGCCCACACCAGGGCGCACTTCCTGTGTTCTAGAAGGCACCTCACGGCCAATCTGGAGGACGTCGGTGCCCCTGCTTCAACCAGAGCAGCTCTGCTTTTATGCACCAGGGCTCTGAGTGAGATTAACTGAAAACAACAGGTTCTCCTGCTGAACAGAAAATAACACGCTGCTTGACCACACTGCCACAGCCACCCTGACAGAAAACTAGGTAACTGCACTGGGAAAGGCAAGGGGTATTTCCTGAATTCTCAGCATTCACGTCTTTTAACTGGGACACCCCAAAGACTTTGCCCCAGGTACCGGGTCCTAGCACAACTCTTGGCACATAGCACTTGTTTGAAAATGTTGATGACACCTCTCGTGTATAGATAAAAAAGAGGCTACTTCCTACCAGACCACAGACTAGCTACACTGACGTCCCCAATGAAAGGTTTGGTTACAACTTACCTTATCACTGTCTAGTGTGTTCTGAGACGTCCGGGACGCGATTGAAATTGTATCAGGCTGGCTGCTGCCATCACCTTGGCTATCCAGGTCTTCTCCATCCCTGGAGACACAAAGAAACTTTGAATTCCTGACGCTGCTGGATTTGTTTTCCAAGAGTGATTGAAGATTGTCTATCAGTCATTGGAGAAACAACAGATTTGTTTAAAGAGGTGCAAGTCAGCTACCCCCACGGTATTTACGATGACTGATGGCTCTTCATTTGAGCCCAGGCTTTTGGGCAGGCACGGGGCCAAGTGCCAACATCCATCATTCCATAACTCACACAATAAGAAAATATAGCTGATACGGTTATTTCCATTTTAGAAATGAGAAACAAAAACGTCTAGACGCTGTAACGTGTCCGAGGCCACGTGCACGATCGCACGCGGGGTGGGAAAGGGACCATGACAAGGGATTTGCACACAGCCCTTCATTTACTATAAGCTGAAGCAGGTTCTTGCCTTGACAAAGAAATTTCATTACTAAGAATTATGTTATATATAAACTGTATTTTTTTTTTTAAAAAAAACAAACATTCCTCAAAATATTTGAGAACGAGTTTTGAAAAATAGTAAGTTAACATCGCCTTGTTCTCTCCCTGTTAAATAAATCAACTTCCACAAAATCCGTGGCACTCACCTCCTTCCCTTCTGTCTGGTTGCCGGGGCTGTTTTGGGGATGTGGATGGGCTCCTTCAGGGCGCCCTTCAGGTGGATGGTCCTCTCCTGTATCACTTCGCGGATGTGCTTTATCCAGTCCTGCTTGTTTTCTATACTGGAAGCCTTAACGAGGTGGGAGGGTCCGTCAGGGCACAGAAGGGGCCCTTTCCAGGTCCTGCACTAATCACACTCAGGCCTCCCCCATTCCTGGAGCTTCCCATTTTAAAAATACCTTTTTGGCAGAAAAGCAACCACATCCTATGTTTAATTTTCCACCAAATAATGACCCTAGTTTTGAATTTTTTCATCAAAACTGTTTTAGTTTTATAGCATTTATGTCATTCCAGATGTCTGAATATTCTAATGATCAATCATTCCCCAGCCCGAAGAGCTTTTAAGCACAACTACCCCCAAACCAAAGATTCTTAGAGGCTATTTAGGCCCAGAGTAGTGGTCAGTGGCTACTGACGTGTCAAAGGAATCTGAACTAACACCCACACGTCGCGTGCCTCGTGCCCTGGACGCATCCAACAACAGCTGCAGCTGCCACGCTTTCCTGCTGCCTCCTCCCCTCCCTCCCACAAGCACTCTGTGGAGTCGGGCTCCCTTATCCTCATGTTCTCAATGAGGAACTATAGCCTGGACACACTGGAAATGTGCCCGAGGTCACACGGCCGGCAGGTGAAGAAGCTGGAATTCCCGGAGTGCATGACAGAGCCTGGCCCCAAGCTCTGCATTTATCTACCTCTGGTTATACCACCAGAATAAACCAGTGCAACCTACTGCCAGTCATGCTCGGTGGATTTACCTTGACTCCATTACAACCAGAGAGAGGTTCTCGGACAATGACACAAAGCAGATATTCAAAAAGCATTTGTTGAATGAACACATATGGCATCACTTTTTCCAGATTTTATTTCTTTCACTGTGCCTCAAAGGAGGTAGGTTTTTTTTCGTATTTTTTTTCCCCTTTTTACATGTTCTGGGCCTTAGTAACAGTTTTTAATTTCCTTAAGGACAGCATCAGCCTCCTATGATATAAGCATAATTCCCTGTAAATGATTAAAACAATTGTCAATGGGATGGTAGATGAGATCATGAAGGGTGGGGAACCCACCATTTTCTCATGGTAGACCTTGTTTTTGAAACTAGAAAGCCAAAGCCCATGTTGGAAAAGGAAATTAAAACCGAGAACTCGCTAAATAAAACGTTATAACTGAAGGCTATGTCTTTAATGTTATTTAGGGGTAGAAATGGGGAAATGAAGGATAAACAGAGCCCCTTACTCCCAGGCCAGGACTGGATGCCAGGATAGCCATAAAACTGACTTCTTCTGGGGTAGGAGGCAGGGTGATTAGGGAACAGGGGAATTTGTGCATGAAATAAGCATCTCAGGGTGGAAAATGTGAACTGTACAGACCTACTGGAATTTATGTCTGGCACGAATGTTCAGGAGGTTAAACAAAGAGAAGTGTCTGAGGAAGAGCATTTGGCAGAGCTTGGAGACAAAGGAAAACTGTTACTATGGTTCAGAAATAAAGAAAATTCCCATGATATAAAGCAAACTGATCCTCACATTTATGGAGAGTCATTCTCCTAATAGTCTCAATCTGCTTAAGGAAGGCTTTAGAAACAAAATTCTCCCTTGCAGACTATAAAAGTGAAAAAGGCCACAGACTTGTTTTACAATTTCTAAGCCATCACCATCACTGCCATTACCATCATGACCATGACCACCATGACCACCGTCACCTCCACCGCCTTACCACCAAAAGCGCCATTTTCTTAACCATTATGAACGTCTCAACCACCATCTCTACTCTCACCACCATCTCCACCACAGCCACCATCACTACCACCTCCACTGCTACCATCTCCACCATCACCATCACCACCAAGCCATCTCTGAGATTAATGAGGACACCATTTCCTTTAGTCTCTCCTTGGGAGTCAGAAAAATGTTACTGAAAATTTCCTAGAAAACTTTCATCTGGCAAAGCCCACAGGAAATCTTATATTTCAATTGCATCATGAGTATTTCATTATGTCCTAAATGAAAGTAATCTATATCTGGCTAAAATATCTGGCACTGTTTCTTAAGTGTACCCTTTGGCATCTGTCAGCACAACTAATCTGGATAAACACTTAATGTAAGTTGGAAGTTTTAAGGTCTTGAGTATATTTTAAAACTTTATGCCTTAGAAAAGTTCAGCTATCAGTGCAATTGTAGGGCTTTATGCCAGTCAGTACTAGCAAGAACACACTGGGTTGGTAATCATAAATCCATTGCAAAACAGTCCATCATTTCCATGTGACCTGAGAAGCACAATGTCTTGGGACAGGCAGCAGTCACTAAAGCGCAGGCCCGACAGGATTGACAGGTCGCTGCATAACTCCTAGTCGCTGGGAATCCCAGAGAGAGTAAAGGAATGTAAGAGACAAAAATCGCTGACATGCAAGGTCACACACCAGAGTCCCATTAAGCTTCTGGCTCCTCTCCCAATATTCTACAAATCTTTGTCTACATCTTCCCCCAAACATCCTGAAGTCGATTATGATCCTTCCAGACAGCTCAAGAAGACAGTTCCATCTGTATTTTCTCAAACACAGGAGGGAAGTACATAAGACACTCTTAGAGCCCTATGTCGTCCCTAGGAGAGGGGAGTATAATCAAAACAGAGTTCAAATCAAGTATTCAAAGATATTTTCCTATATTTACAGACTTTATACCTCAAAGCACCCTTAATGTTTTTGAACACTTTAAATCATAACATTATCTAACCCAGTACCTGATAATTATCTCTCACTTTTCCTCTGCTCCCAAACTAGAAAGCCAAAATGCCTAGGAGACTCTTGGCATGTTCAGCCCTCAAACTGTCAAAGGCCCTCACAAACCCACCACGTGCACATTTTCCTTTGGAAACCAAAGGTCAAGCGTGCGATGGGTCCATATCTCTTTCCTCCTATACCTCAACCTCCTGCATCTCTTACGGAATCAACTAATTCTTTTGAAGACTAGAAGAATGGGAGAAGGTTGAAGACCTTGCTCCATTTGATCTTTTAGTAGGCAGGCAGAAGTTTAGCTCAAGTTACTTCATCACTAGAATACCAAACTGAATTTATTCTATTCTTCTTGTGGTAAGCATCAATCCCAAAAGGAGATAAAAGGAACACATAAAATGATATAAAAAACAGTATGGCTCAACAACAGGATAACAAAGCACACATTTGTCGTGATAAACGTGTCACACAGCACATCTCCAAGCTTCCAGTGAACGTACCTTAAGGACAATTTTATTATCTGAAGTTGGCGTCCTCCCCACCCACAGTGCAAATTTGCAAGGATCTCCTTCAACATGTTCTGTGACACCCAACTCTGAGGTCTGGACAAAAAGACAATTATATCATTAGGTGACAGTAAGTAAAATCCACAGACCAAGAGAACCACTTCTGGTGACTTGTGGTCATGCTAGGTTATAACAACATAGTTTGTTCACATTAATAGGTAATCCTCTGAGCTCGTTTTAGCTAAAATGAGGTACTGTGTTCTTCGGCTACACACGATTGGTTTCTCGTCTTTCATTTCCTGCGAGCACCTCTACTGGGGATTCTGAGGCTGGTTAACAAGCAAACCCAGAGGAAGGAAAGCCAACTATCTGAATACCCTGTTATCTGGAAAACCGAGAGCTATTTCCACCTTATAAATATAAAATGGGTCTGTTCTACTTGCAAAACAGCAGCTGCCTTACATTTTCAGCATTAATGAAGTAGCTTCACAAAGGGCAATGAATGTGTGCTCAGTTATTTTCCAATTTGTTTATCAACAGCATTAACTTTTAGTATTTCACCAAAGATTTTACGGGCTAAGAGACAGAATTTCTCTCTGTGATAGATACAACTATAACGCGCAAACAGGGCAGAGTGTAGATGAAAGCCAGTCTCTTCAGTGCCCCCAGCACAATCAAGTTCACCCCAATGTGTCCTCCCCTCCCCAGCAAAGGAAGTGATTCATAATCTGTACCTCCAGAGGCGGCCTCTGAGGGAACCTTAACTTTTAACAGATAAATTAAGTGAAGATGTATCAGCTTCGAAAACAGACTAGGCTGGTCTCTATGGATAAATTAAAGCCAGCTAGTGAAATTACTCGCCAGCAATGCTGCATTTCTTCTTTCCAGTAAATATATGATCTAAAATGATGTCAGCAGGGCTGTGATCCAAAAGACAGTCTCAAACAGGATATAAGCCAAAGAAAATGGGATGAAAACCATTAGCTTGGACTTGCAAATTCCAGATTATTATTAAGATGATTTCTACACTTGGTAGTATTTTAGTCCTTTGGGACTTTGATTAGCATATGGATATCATAAAAAAGTAGAACACATAAAGTATAAATTGTCCAAATTCCAAACATCTACCCATACGTATAAGCAATCTTCTGTACTTTGCATACAGAAACCAAATTCTATCACAGTTTTTTTCTTTCTATGATGGTAATTTTTCCTTAGTTTTGCCCAATCTTCCTCTGCCTGACCCTGCCCAGCAATTTTGTGTTGATCTTGCCCACTGAGGGAAGATGGAAGTACAGTGGACCCAGGGGACGACACCTGCCTGAGACTTTTCTGACAGCCCACATGTGGTTTTACAGAGACTGGTTGGGCGTGCTATTAGTGAAAAAAAAAGGTACCAGGCATGTTTCTCTTGCCAGGAAGTACTAAAAAGTTAAATAAGAATCAAATGCCTCACTGTGCCTAACCAAGCACTCAAGGGTAGCTGTGTCTAGATGTGGGCATTGTGGATTTTTAAAAACTATTTTGGCTTACGTATTTTTTTCCTCCAATAATCGTATTTTGCTATTGTAAAAACACATAAATTTATTTTTTCATAAATTTACCTTTAATGAAAAAAAAAAAAAAATCAAACCTCATCATTAAGAGCCGAGGGTGAGCCACCCAGTAAGGCTGCTTAAGTATATTCCCTTGTCAGTGAATGAAAAATTAATTAGAATGATATGAGAACTTGTTAATCATAGTCTGATGTGACCAATTTATGTATTCATAAATCTAGTTAAGGCACAAGGGAGGTAAATGATTTAAATTCACTTACAAAGTGTTTTCATATCCTGCAGTTAGTCCATGGGATTTAGAAAAAGCAGTGTCCTAAATCTAGGGAAATTCAAACTCATGAGCGCCCTCTAGTGGGCTCAAGGCTGTCAAAGAATTTAGCGGAGGAAGATGGAAACATGACAATTTAGATTTTCACATTTTAGGATAGTTGGGGAGGTTAAACTGAAGGCCACGAACAGCAACTTTTCTCTACCTACAAAAAGGTTGCAATTGTGTTACCTTTAAACTTACAATTCTGAATGCCTATACTTACAAACAATTTGCTTTTATAAAGGTACTTGCTTCTCCCACTGGAATCTTTCACTTCTTTACTAAATACTAAGGACATTTCAAAAAGGAAGAGATGCCGTTCTCGACCCTTTCGAATTAAGGTTTTTGGGTCCCACACTTGGAAGGATTCCTGCAGGATGAGTTCTCCCTGAGACTCAATATTTTCATCGAACCCTACAACATAAAAAAAGGAGGTACAATCAATTTAAAAGAAAAATAAAAGCGATGCACAAGACAGCATTATGACTACTAAAACACTTACAAAATACCCATCCATTAAATCTCAGTTTCCTATTTCCTATCTGGGCCACCCGACTCCAGTCTCCCCAGCACAGACCCATCTGACAAACGCTAATTCTTCCTAAAACACGACTTTGCATACATTTCCCCTTGTTCAAAAAAATGCAGCGACTCCTCCTGTCTGTGTTCTGTAAGTTCTGTTTCCCTAGGGGACATTCTCACTATCTGAGGCACAGTTGCAAGCCTGCCTCCCGACCCCCTTCACTCACAGCGTTCCATCACACCAACCTCTGTCCGCAAGGGTTCACTGAATGTCCCCCATGTGTCCCGATCCTCTGCCTCCTCAGCCTAGAACACCCTTCCCCGACATTCCACCACAGTCCCAGCCTTTCCTCAAGGCCCTGGTCTAGCCTTCCTTCTGGGGGATGGTCTTGGTGAGCCTGCTCTCCTTTGCACACACAAGTCTTCATGCGAATCACTGAGGCTCTGGCCACTGGCTGGCTTGCACTGCTGCTCAGCATTTCATGGAAGTGGCCCACTGTACAAACTTTAGGCCACCAAGGCACAAAGCAGATACCTGGGCAGGGGCTGCTAGTTATCGCCCAACTTCCACTCTCTCCCTCTCCCCCAATAGCACAAGTCCCCCCTCCCCCCGCCACTCAAACAAGCAGTACCTTTCCCAGCCCCCACCCCCTGCAGTTAGGCGTAGCCAGCCACCTACATGGGCCACGTGGGGTGTCATGTGTACAAGTTCTAGCCCCCCTGCCCCTTTCTCTACTTCCTGCCTGAGGGAACATGAACATGGTCTCTACATATCCTGAACCGAGCCAGCCAGGCAACACACAAGGAGTGGCGAGAAACTAGCTGGAACAGGGCCTGAGTCCTCGATGACATTACGAAGGCGTTGCCACACCAGCTCAGAATTTTACACCAAAGAAAGAAAAAGTGATTCTGCTTGGCCTGTGATTCTTGGGTCTCTGTTACTACTGTGTTTCCCTGAAAATAAGACCTAGCCCAACAATCAGCTCTAATGCGTCTTTTGGAGCAAAAATTAATATAGGACCCAGTCTTATGTAAGATAAGACCTGGTCTATTTTACTATAATGTAAGACCCGGTCTTATCTAACATAAGACTGGGTCTTATATTAATTTTTGCTCCAAAAGATGCATTAGAGCAGATTGTCCAGCTGGGTCTTATTTTCAGGGAAACACAGTAACAACAGCACCTCTGCCCTAACTAGTGTACTGCTCAATGTTATCAGAGTTACCCATGACAATGACACTCAATATCCCCGGCCGGCATAACCACCCGGGCAGGATTACTTCTTGTAAACATCACTGTGTAACCTGCTAAGAGTTAAGATCTGTAACACAGAAATAGCTTTCTTAAACAGAAGCATTCATAGAAACTGTAATGGTGACCATAATTTTAAGCATATTTATCGGATTCTCTCTTTAATATGTTACCTAACACATTCAACTGCATAAGCAGGGATGTGGTCCCTGCCATGTTCAAGGCTCTAGCAAGTGATGCAATGGACACAGAGATGGGGAAGCAACAGCTGCTTTAGGGATTTTATAATCCTGGGGGACGCGTCTATCCTTCCTTCCACCATCCACCTAATACAGAGACCAGGTGGCCGAAGGCAGTGACACCAAGTGCTCCTGGGGTGCAGAGTGTGGAGACGAAGTTCTCCAGTTACAGGACATGACAGGCGTTTAAAGAGGTAGAAGTATTTTACGTGGTCTTTAAGGGAAACAATAGAAGCAATTCTTTAAAAAAGAAGACATTCACATCTAGACTCTTCACTCCTAACTAAACACGAAGCCAGGATTTTCCGGGCATGGGAATCCATTTGCAAACTGAGTCAGCAGGGGGCGCACGGCTGCCCCTTGGGGCCTGGCAGACTCACCTTCCAGCATGCTGAGGTGCATGGCGTCGTTGGCGCGCTTGGGCACGCTGAGCATCACCTCCAGGCCGTCTTTAATCTCCCCCTTGCCTTCCTCGCAGCACGTGAGGAGCTCCTGCAGAAGAGCAAGACCATGAACCAGCCAAAGACTGTGAAACACTCTACCAGCAAGATCTTTGCAGAAATGAGAGCAGGAATGAAAATCCATGATTTTCAAGATAAAACAGACTGTGGTCCACTGGGCATCTGTTCTCATAGAACACGAGTTACTGCTTCTTTATCCAATGTATGGCAGGGTTTGTCCTGCTCAACCAGGACATTTCTTCACATCAGAGTAAGCCAGATGCAGCTATAGTTTAAGATGAAATTAGTACACGTTAACTATCAAGCCTCAGCAATGATAGATAAAAATGCGTGATTAGTAGAGCAGAGCACAGTCAGCTACTGATTGTATCTGCAGGGTCCAGCTAGTCCTGCTATGCTTCCCACAGGATACCAGCCTGAGTTTGAACTCTTTGGTGCCATCAACGCAAGGCCATCTAACCTGGAACTGCCCCAGCCGTGCAGCAGGAAGAGTAACCTGCAGGAATGTCTATGGTGAAATACTTCTCCTTTGTAAGTACGATGTTAGAACACCTCCAATGACTGCACTGCATCTCCCTGGGTGTGATTACGTCTGAGATCTCAAAGGAACATCCGTGATTAAGTGATCAATAACAAGACAAATCCAGATTCTGCTGGATCTTCTTCCCAGTGTACTAGTGATTATTATCAGTCAGTAACAGTTAACTACAGCCTTCTGTGTTCCCAGTATTCAACAAAGGGGGACATGACACTGCAGTCAGCTTTGGTCTCACACTGGATGGTTTAGAGCAACTCAACTACCTGCAAGCACCTTTACCCACGACCAGATGGTGTTTATCACCTACTCTGAACAGCTTAGCAAACGTGCTCTTAAAATGCAATCTATGGAGACTTAACCTCCCTGGCAGAAAACATCCCTCGTTAGGGAGGTCAACATAGCTTATTCCTGTTCTTTAGAAGAACCCCTCAGCAGAATCCAGGGAGGTTTGCATATTAAAGAACTGGATTAGATGTGAAGTCCCAGAGAAAGCGATCTTTAGTGGAACCACGAGCTAAAAGCACAACCCTTAGATCCCGAGGACACCAAGAGGAATGCTGCCTTCTCAGCACTGCAAAGCAAAGAGCGAAGGTGACATGCTTAGCCTGTGGTTTCTAGTTCATGTTAATAGCAACGACGTATTTCTGCAGGGACGGTCACAGCATCACCTCAATAGACTCTGATACAGACGTGCCGGAGAGCTATGCAAATGGGAAAGTTCCATCTGGTTTCACTTTTATAAAAGAATGCAACCACTTCTGCTTCTAGATTTTTCTTACCAACAAAAAGAGTAAGAAGAGTTTCAGGCATTCATAACTCCGTCTTCTGAATTTATTTTATATCTAGAAAAATTACATTACCATCTCCTATTGTGCTAAGACCCAACTGGGGACCCAGACGGATTCATAAAATACTGTTACGGGGATGAATGGAGGGTCTGCACATGCTAATGCTCAGTAACATCCAGCAGCCACAGTAAAGGTAGGTCAAAGACCATCAATCACATCACCTGGAGGTTGTAAATTACCTGACTTGTAGTTAAGAAAAGGTGTATTAAGTATGTGTAACGCATTCTGTGATAACTGGCATCACAAATTCTAAGTTTTATTGACCATTCTATTATTAAGACTAATTGCTATAACATTTTTACAAGTGTGATTTTAATTATAATCATTCATAAAAAAAGCAGTGGTCAGTTTGGCTCAGACCCTTGTGGTTTGTATGAGCAATCCGCTCCATAGACTTGTGTGCGAACGAGCTCCGTCAGGGCTAACAGTGTGCAAGCTGCCTGAGTGCGAGTTCTGCCTGGACTCGCTGGGAAACCTGGGCATCAGCCGCCCTGAGTGTCGAGCCGAGCCCAGCGAGCAGGGATCCAGTGATGGCTCTGGGCACGTCCCTCAGCGTCACCGGCCAGTTCCCAGCCGCCTCCTAGCACCGCTGTGAGGTTAACTCCATATTCACAAAGTGTACAGCACACAGCGCCTGGCCCTCGCAGCCCCACTGCGAGCGATGCTATAAAAGATCCAGGACTAACTGTTTCTTTTCACTTTCTCACTCTGTTAGGGACTAGAGTCGGTCAGAGACGTGTCAGTGCAGAATCAAGTAATATACTTTTATTTACCTGCTGCACTGAGCAATCGGTCAGGTCAATACATGAATTAAAAACTAAAAATAATACGCTGGGTGTTATTTTAAAAACTCAGGGTACTTCACATAGAAAAATATCAAAACAGTAATGTACAAATTATAAAACTGTGTAGGCTGAAGATGCTTCATACGTACTTTTAAAAGGAGCTGATACTTCGTTATTCGCTGAACTGGTTTAATAAGGTAGGAGGATATGGAATTGGCTAACCCGTGCCGCTGCTGTATCTCCTGAATTAAAAAAAAAAAAAAATATATATATATATATACACACACACACACACACAAACATACACACACACATAAGTGAAAACATCACTGGGTAAGTAAGCTAGACAGCACGGACTAAAACCTAGATTTACTTCCACAATAATATACACATATCACTATCTGTAAATGTAAAGTAGAAATCACTTGATTCTTTTAATACGCTCGATGTAACTATAATAAATCTCAGTCAAGTTATCCCTTTGAACAGATGACAGCAGTGCTGACTGTATTACGGGTTCCCCTGCAGAGGTCAGACAGGCAGTCAGCAACCCCGGGGGCTGTCCCCGCGGCCGGCCCTCAGAGGCCACACGTGTCGAGGACAGGACTCGCCGTGTCCCACCGCAGTTTCGGCCACATGTGCCCGACTCACAGACCGCAGCCCTCCCGACAAGGGGCTTCCTTCCTCCCACTGCCAAGCTGTGCACTGCCAAGGCATCCTTCTCTCCTGTGTGCTGTCATTACCCCACTATCGTCCAGCCCAGAATGTTCACACCAACCCACTCTATTTGCGTTTTCTTAGTTCTAAGCATTCTTCTCAGAAATTTTTAAAAAACATGGTTCTCTTCTGATAGTCTGTGCTTCACGCTGGAATGATAAACCACCACATCCTGCTGTTCTCAATCTGCTTGTCACTTTGAATCGGCTGGCCAGGAAAAGGAGACAAGACCATGACTCATGTGACGGCCCTTCCTGTGAGGAGCCGGCTGCGGGATCGCCCGATGACTTGTTACTCAAGCATCAATCAGATGAAATTACAAATGTGACAATTCTTCCTCCAGCTTCCAGATCATAAGCACAGTTTTTAAAGTTTTTTTTCAATTTGCAACTATTTAAAAATGTGGCATTTATGATTCAATGATGAGACACACGTTCATTTAAGGTCACATCTAAATGATTTTCCACATACGGTATAATGCACAGGTCAGTGAGTTCTGAGCAATGTCAACACACTCGAAACCAACTCCCAAACCAAGATACAGGACATTTCCACCACCACAGAAGGTTCTTTCATACCCCTTTCCAATCAGTTCCCCCATCAGTTCCCCCACCAACTCCCCCCCCACCACCAAGAGGCAACCCTTATTCCAATTTCTATCATCACAGATTAGTTTTGCATAGTCTAGAAGTTCACATAAAAGGAATCATTCAGAACGTATTTTTGTTTCTTATGTCTAGCTTCCTTCAGCCCACGTGTGGAGATTAACTACCCCTTTACACTACTGAACAGTATTCCATGTCATGACTGTGCCACAGTTCATTTGAAAGATGTTTTAATGTCTTTTTAATACACCTGGTTTTAATAACGTTTTCAGAAATGCATCTCTGGTGTTTCTAAACGCCACTCTCACTGTTTTTGTTGTCATACTTAGTACCTCTCATCGCGGGCTTATACTATTCAAAAACTACAGCAGTCTTCCAAAATACCTGACAAAGGTTTAATCCTGCTGAAATAGTCAAGTTCCCCTTTTCTAAAAGGCTGTGAGAATATCAACAGAAATTTCGTCCTTTATAAGATTTTACTTTGGATGGGAGTGGACAGGGAGTTGGACAGGGTAAAAGGAGGGTCTCACTCACTGGTCAGGGGCGAGCAACTGATCGCTGCATTTGTAACTCAGTTATTTATGTCCCTAATGTCCTTGCTGTTTACATTTCTCTCTGGGAGGAATGTCTGTTATTCACCTGTCTCTTATTCACCTTTCTAGGCTAAGCACCTAGGACCAAGCATGGTGAGTTCAATGAGTCCCTGATGGATGTACAGTAATGCTGCACAATAAAAACTACAGGCGTGTCATTTGTGAAATCTCTAAATCAGACAAGCATGATCTCCTGTGAGCTTAAAAATGTTTTAGGGCAAAGGGTTTTTTAAATGGCTCTGTTTCGAAACATTAGATGTACCACACACTCTCATATCAATGCTTGGGCCTTAAATAATTCTAACTATGCAGGCAGCCACACAGTGCTTTCTAGTGGTAAAGACCTGGCTTCGTGTGAAATAGTGAAAAAAAAAAAAGAAGAAAAAGGCCGCACTGGGCTGGGAGCAGACTTTCTATTCACAAAGGCAATGGTGTGAAATTACCGTGTCGTGAGAATGACAACTAAGATCAGCCCAGCTGCAGGTGGGGTTTCACCTCAAAGACAGAAGCTAAAATTTGTGCTGACGTCCCAGACTTTCAGAGGGGGGCAGGTTATCACACTTGGCCAGGCACAAACACAAAGACAGAAATAGACAATATAATCGCAGCCTTATGTACCACATTTTACGTAACACTCAAAAGTACCTTATCTTTTAATCAGCATGTATCTGGTACACGTTGGACTACATTCTGGACACCTCAAAAAGCATCCGTATTTATATCATGAGTTCCATTCCTTTTTTGTACTAAATAACCTCCCTGCAGTATCTTTCAAAAAAAGATGACCTATATCTATGTTTACACCAATGAGAACATAATTAATGAACTTCCCAATGAAACTATTTGTTATACTGCTATGTGTAAAATTTCACTGGTAGGCCACTTTTGGAAAATAACATCATGAAATTAACATGGGAAAAATAAATGATTAAAAAAGATTCAAAATTATTTTTGCTTTTAGGGGAAACTTAGTTTAATAGTTTATATCTTCTGTACATAATATTACATGTAACAATTTATGATTATATGAAAATAGTAACACAATTATATACTAAAATCTGAATTTGTTACAGATATACAGTTTGCTGTACTTGAGAAGGACCTTGTAAAAACAGAAGAAAATATAAAAATATCCCACCATATGTGACAGATAAAAATGAAAATAAAATATTGGATTATAAATTCGGTAAAAGTTTGAGTAATGTTGCTTTTTATGTATACCAAACCAGCTTGGGAAAGTTCACAGCTTCCTCAGTAATCTATTACTTACATCAAAGTAGGATCCTGCATGCTCTAGTATCAGCTGAGTAGAATCGGGCTTATTTTTGCAGTAAGTGACATACATCTGAAACTTGTCTGCCTATAAACAACAACAAAAAAATTAGAATATCTCTTTCAAATGGCAGTAAGTCAACATATGATCAACTTTTATGTAGAAAAGCAGCCGTGTGGATAAAGGTAATTTAAGCCCCAAATTAAAGAAATCGTATTTTATAAAGAAACATATTAAAATAAAAAGCTTCCCCTGACCAAGCAAGCTGGGGCTGGGCACGTCCTCTCTCTTCCCCTACAAAGGTGTGTGCAACCCTGGTAGCAGCTCAGACGGCCATCACCCCCTGGTCACTTGTCTGTCTTCCCTCCCAACTGGACGGTCTCTCCACACCCCCAGGGCAGGGCTGGGCACTCTTATTTATCTGAATCCCCAAGACACACAGAGGTCTGGTACACTAAATGGTCTATTTCAAACCATTGCTACTGCCAATAAAAAGCTCAGTCTGCATTAATAACTGGCTGGAGAATATACCGTATTTTGCCGTGTATAATGTGCATCTGTGTTTTTGGCTCAAACTTTCATAGGGAAAAATCTTTCGTTTTAATTTTTTAATTCAAATTTTTATTTGTTTATATTTAGGTACTAGTTTTTTGTATTATAAAGGAATTTTAGCATTGATTTTTTTAAACATATTATGGTACAAGAAATTGTATGTAAAAAATAATTACAAAACACAAGAACAGATACCAGGTGGAAGAAATTTTGTGTACGGTAACAAATTTATGATATTTACGCATAACGGAAAGCCCAGAACTCTTCATTGTTGCAAGTTCATCATAAGTTCAACAAAACTGATATCGTATTCCAGGGTATTATTTTGCATACAGATATCGTTATTGATTTCTAGAGTTATACTTTTAACTCATAAATAAAAGAATTAGTACTACCCATGTATAACGTGCACCTTTATTTTTCCCTCACAAACTTGGGCAAAAAAGTGTGCATTATATGGCAAAATACGGTAATTCTTTGAGACTGCTTCCCTGTATGGAGATGCCAGTAGAAGATGGTGACATAAAAGAAGTGAACAATATTCCTTCTAACTTTCTTCAGAGCCAGCAAATAACTGTGAGAGAACAAGGAGCTGAGGTTTCTTTACCCAAGTAACAAAGCAGTGTCCCACGTCCTCTGGCAACTGTTCATATTTTTCCAGCTCTTTTAGGAATATGCTGCAGAGAATAAAAACGTTATCGTATTATTATGGTGCTTTAAAACATTTCACTAGTTTTTTACTAGATATATATGTCAGAAATTAGACCAAGCATACCACGAGTTCAGGCAGTGCCTGAATTTCATCACTTTAATAAAAAAATCTGTGACCTCTAGATTTTAAGATGTAACAAAATATGCAGCTCTTAACGAGAGTAAGTTATTAAGCCTCTCAAACAGCTAACCAGTTAAGCCTTGGAAGGTAAGTACTCAATTGGAAGACCCATTTAGATATTAGTGACTTTTGTTGGGGTACGGGCAGGGGAGTGAGGGGACCCCACTAGCTCTGGCCCCACATCGTTTGCTGGGCCGCACAGACTCTACCTGAAGGAGCTTCTGCTGCTTTAAAAAAAAAAAATCTTAAAATTAAAACCGTGTGCCTCCTGTGGCCAACGGAAAGTGTGTTTCATTTTGGTCAGAGTGTAAATCTGTTCCATCCTCAGCTCCTCTTATCAGAAAAGACCAAATGTCCGCAACTCATGGAAACCTCTTCTTTCTTTTAACCCTAAGAATTTATGCAGCAGCTGATGACACACCTTGAGAGAAGTCAGGGTTCTCAGAGAAACAGTTTTCACAGTTTTCCTAATCTTATTTCTATGGAAAGTGAGCACAAATATAAAGCCGAGTCTATATTAAAATAGTCTCTAGACTGTCAGTCCTTCTGAAGAAAGTCTGACAGGCTTTACGCAAATTTCAACATCACTGAAATCTACGAATCACTTCATTCAATCGGAAACCTTCATTTCTCATTAGAAACTTCAGCCCAGTCCCTAGATTTCAAGAGTCAGTAGCTACACACCTACCCAAAGGTAAAGCCACTCACTTGTTATGGAACTCGTAGATTTCCTGCATGTTCCCGAAGATGATGAGCTCTTTGTTCACAATGCCAGGTGGAATCTCCTCCACCCCGCTGGTCATTTCCCACAGGTACGTCTGCCAGGAGGGACACAGGGATTAGACAAACTGACACCAAACTTCCAAGAAATGGGTATTTCTGACCTCTGTAAATACGTACCCAGAGTTCATGTGTACCTGAAAATATATCTTAAGAATGGAGCCTTTTACAGAACAATGTGAAAAACTTCCAAATAAAAACACCTCCTCAGTGGCTGTACTACTTGAGAACAGTTCCCACTTTTCAGCTTTAAATGTATTCCTCCCTCAGAACTTTAGAATTAACCTACTCCACCAGGCACGTCACATATTCACAAAGCTACTATCAGCTCCCATCATAATCACGAGGCACATTTCTCTGACGCTGCTGTAAAATTCTAGGTGACAATGTCAGCCAGGCCATCATGTGATAAACGGGGTGAGAGGATGAGTGCTGCCTCACCCCCGTAATGGGCAGAAAACAAGCCTAGAACTTCACAGAAGTGTGGAAACACGAAACTGGCTGCTGAAGCACACTTTCAATCTCAAAAACAACAACAAAAAGTGTAATCATTGTAAGAATTACTGATACTTAACAATAAATACAAGATCATACTCAACCTAAATAAACAAGCAAAAAAAGTATTTACATCCATACACTCCCGGAGGTCTCTGACGTAGGCCTTTTCAGTTTGAATCAGCTCAGCCATGATGAACCTGAAACAGAGGAAGGCAGCGCAGTTGAGCTCCCAGTCAGGACACAGGCTTATTTAACTATACCTACTGTTATGGTTTATGAAATATCAGGTGGTTTGAAAAGCATTAGTCCGTAACGTGTTTTGGAGAACTCAACCAAGAACAGATAGAACGCCAGTAGCATCCAGCCACCAACGGAAAGGAAAAACAACTTGGAAAGAACTGTGTTGAGGTACCTGAGGTCAGGGCTTCCCAATCAGCACTACAGCCTTGGGGGTGGATAACGGTCTGCTGGGCGCTGTCCTGTCCTTTGCAGGATGTGTGGCAGCTTCCCTGGCCTCCCCCATCCTCACTGGATGCCAGGAGCACTCCCCTGTCCCCACTGTGACACTCAAACACGTCTCTACACATTGCCAGTGTCTTCCAGGGGACAAAACTGCCCCTGGCTGGGAATCCCTGGTTTAGACAATCTTGTGTCTTTATTATTATCTAGTAGAGTTTACTGACTGACAACTTTGAAACACTGCCACTTGTGTTCGTCATTCCTTCTCTTCAATATTACTACTCTTGACCTATTGGTAAGAAATGACACAACAATTGGTCAGCCCCATACAGTGGGCGCATGGGGAATAAAAACAGGACACTGTTTCTGAATCAGGTGATAAGGGAACAGTGGACACAATGGACTTGGAACTGCAAAAACCAAGCACATTTCGAGTGACAAGAGGCAGTCATGCCGTGTGGCTTCAGGGCACACACAGAAGCATGGCTGTCTAAGTGACATCTTCTTCACTTTTTCAATGCATCTGGCAGGTTCTTAACGACTGGCTTACTCTTTCCTGCGGGCGGATTTCCGTTTTTCTTCATTAAGCTCGTGAGCGGCATCGCGCAGCTTCACCTCGGACCCCGGGATGCTGGCTGGGATGATATCCAGCTGCAGACTTTTACTCTGTGGGAGAAGACAGTCACGGAGTGCAGGGGACTGAATCAGCACACAGGACACGAGGAAGAACACAATTTGTGCTCAGTTTGCAAAAAGCAGTTTACCGATTTGTTGGAATCTGAAGAAATCCCCAGGGCTTTCTCCAAAGAGGTCCTGTACTTCTCCATCCGCAGAGAGAAATCTCTGTACCTCTTATCCACGGCGGTGACACATTTTTTTATCTCTGCCGCATGTGCATGCCCCTTCTCACAAAAGCCATCAGCCAGCTGTATCAACAGCTTCACTCTCTCTTTGGTTTGCTGCAAAAACCAAAACAAAACAAAACAGGAAAGTATTGTGAAGCAAATTAACTCAACTGCCAGAAACCAGAAACAGTGGCAACTTGCCGATAACTCAGCTCTGAACTGAAGAAAACTGCTGTCAGTTCTGATCATAATCACGAGGCACATTTCTCTGAAGCTGCTGTAAAATTCTAGGTGAGAATGTCAGCCAGGCTAACGTCAGACTAAAGCCCCAAGTCCATCCAGTTCTGCGCCCTGATCTGATCCTACAGTAGCATCTTTCCTCAGCCTTCCCACAAGGAATGGCACTTTGAGGACCTCAAATAAAAAATAAATAAATAAAAAAGCTAGATAGACTTTCTTTCAACAAAGTCTTCGTCTGGAAGAGGCTCAGCAAAATCTGTAGGTGCGTAACTGAGCGTTCAGTCGGCTGTCCCCTCCACAGTTCTCTGACTGTCCTTTGCATGTGTATGTACTGGTCACACAGACGCTTCCCTGCTTTATGCACGTTTACTCTATGTGCCCAGGGAGACAGGCAGCAGCCATCTGAGGTCTGGGTGTCCCTGAAGCACACGTGGTTCTCCCCATGGCAGGGACGTGACAAATCCCTGATGGAGGTCCTCCACGTCACAGGTTCATGTCTTTTGAACTCGCAGGAAATATGGAGGAAAGTTGCTAGTTAGGAAATTATCTCCATAAAGGTATTTTAAATTTTGTTCCATTTCAGAACTCTCCCTTTAGGAAAAAAGGGGTACTTCATTGTATAAGTACACAGAAAAGATCTTTTATTATGTCAGGCATAACATTCTTACTTTTCATAGAGTCAAGGCTCACCATAAAACATGGGTTCTATACACTATAAGGCAGTAACTTCACTCAACTCTGATTTTTCAACAGATCTTCAGTCACATCCATTTCATTTATTATCATTACTGGGCTTCCTTCAATATTCCCACTGGCATTTCAAAAGAGTACAGTTCCTCTTCTGCTGTGGAACCTGCTTTTCTCAGATAAGCTTTAACTAGAAAATCTTTATGACTAACATTCAGGAAGTTGACTTTAAAAATCCCCAAAAGGAAGGTCAGAGTTCAAAACCTGGATAAATTATCCTCGTTTGTACAACAAAAGTTTGGAACCAGAACTCAGCAGGCAACCTGTAAAGCCAGCTGTAAAGATCCACACTCTCCAGGAACCGGCAACCCAGCCGAGCCCCAGCTGAGCGCCCAGGGTCCCCTGGCCAGCGTGCCCACTCCGGGCAGACTTTTGCTTTTGGTTCTGGGCCCGGGTACGCCTACTGCCTGCCACGCTTTCCCTGGATGTCTCCATGGTTTCTTTACATCTTTGCTCAACCAAAGGCCATCTTCTCAATGTGTCCTCCCCTGACTCCTTTAAAATTGCATCTTGCCTCCCTGCCCCAACCACCCTTCTCTCTCGGCTCTACTGTTTTTGACGGCACACATTACCTTCTAACAAGGATGTAATTGCTGTACCACAGCTATTGTCCGTCTCGCTCCTATTAGAAGGGACCAGCACAGGTCAGAGACATTTGTTCTGCTTCCTAATATCTCATGCACCTTCCATGTGTTGGGTACATGGTGGACATCCACCAAATATTTATTGAGAAAATAAATTAACATTTGGTTCTTTATGCAACTGTGTATATGCCTGTAACTTTAACAGGCATGAATACATAGGCTTCAAAAAACATATGAAAACAGAACTCAAGGAACATTAATGTCTCTGTGAAAAAAATCAATACTGTAAATTCTATAAAAGCTGTTTATTGGAAAAAGTCAGCCAAACAAAATACTCCACGAGTTTTTAGGGCCTCCATTTTATGGGAAAATGAACTCAGGTAGAGTGAAGTACAAGGGAAATACCTGTTAAACAAACCTCTGACTTGTCCTGAGCATGAGACTGTTCTGAAGATGGTAAGACAAGCCTAATTATAAACCAGGGAAATAAAAAGGTTCAGATCTGGAAGCATAAATTCCAAAAGGAATTAACTTAGGAATATTACTACATTTTAATATCAAAGAGAATTACTATGACTAATGTAGGATTTTGAAAAATTAGGTTGCCTAGAAGAGATTTCACTACTATGTGTCAAGGAGATTCATCTGCTAAAAAGCACAGAAAAGTGATGCTGTACCATCATTTAAGCACTTCTCTGTCACGGCTGCCATCAGTAGAGGGTACTGCAAACTATGTATAGTTCCTAAGGGGTTAAGAAACCTATTTCGTGTTTTAAGTGCTGGGGACATACACAGAAGTGAAGATAAAAAAGACAATGCAGCTTGCCTACATTAAAACAGAAAACAAAAAAAACAGCAAGAAACTACAAGATTTCTGTATACATCTAATTCACATCACAAAACAGACCAGCTGCCAGCACGGTTAACACCGACAGGCTGCTCCTGATTGTATGAAACTCGATGTCCCGAAAAGGTTTCCTGCAGGAACAGCCTGCTGCACTGGCAAGTCTTCCACGTGGACACTTCATTCAAACCACATCTGCTCATCAGAGAGCTAAGGGCTTCTGGGCGAGGTCTGCCTGAGCCTCTCTATCAGAGACGGCACCCTCCCCTCCCCGGTGGCGATCTTGCTTCTCATGATTAACATGTATATGTGCAAATATTTACCCATTTATCATGTCATTGCCTGTTTCTCTACGGAGAACACATGATCCCGAGCCCAGCACCCAGAGAAGTTCCTGGTACATAGGAGGGGCTCAATAAGTAATTGTAGAATAAATGAATGAATGAATGGTGTGTTCAAAATTAAGTACAATGAATCTAGTAATCCATGAGTATATTTTCATTTTAATTGGTATTTTTAAAATGCACTGAGCTGCAAATGAGTCAAGTTGAGTCTTAGTGACGAGGGGCTTAATTTCCATTAACACTAAGAATGTTACCGTACTAATTACTCTAACAATTAGATTGGAAAACTATCCTGTCAGAGTGAAGGATTCTTTACGTAAAAAATAAAAATAAAAAAAGTTTCTTAGAAGACGGTAAGAGGGTGACAGAAGGTGAAAAAGAAAGGAGCCCAGTTTCAACAGGAGAAACTATATGACATATCCAAGCACCAAAGCAGGTGCTTTCTGATGGAAAGAAAGGCAGCCAGAAACCAAAGAAAAAAAGTTGCTCAGAAAAAAAGTGAGAGGTGTCCTTTCAAAATCTACCGGTTCCTCTTAGCCAAACTGAATCAACATACCCAACGATAGAAACAGCTCTATATATTTGGGGAACTAAAAGGTCAGATGTCACCTCCGTTTTAGTTGCTTTTTCAAAAAATAAAAGGTAAAAAACAAAATGCCTGTTAGTGCTCATTCTTCCAATAATCATACTCCAAACGTGAGGAAAAGAGATATCTGGGAATAATGGAAAAATCCTTTCGTGCACACTCCACGGGTGGAACGAGGCTGCCTGCCGTGCGCCCCACTGCAGACAGTGACGTCCACATGAGGGGCCTGTGCACAGCGCCCCCTGGAGGAGTGCCGTGGACAGGCTGCCCGGCCAGGCAGCGCCGCGTGCAGAAGGCACATTACTGGGACTTCAGTCAGGGAAAAGGAGCAAGTCTTCGAGCTACCTCTGAGTGCTGTCTTAAGGATTTTCCTCATACCTCTATCATCAAAGGATATTCAAAGAAACCAATACAGGTCGTGTCATGCACATAATAACTGTAATTTATTATCCAAATATTAACAAAGAGGAGAATTACACAGTTAAAGGTGTGCTGTGTGGAGAGGAAGGAAAAGCCACGACCCTTACCTGCAGAGCAGGACCGGCCACTCCCCTCCGCCTAGCGGGTGCCCTCCTCTGGGCACTCATGGTCCCTCCATCATGGTGTGGCTGTCACTGCCTGCTTGCCCCAGTCCGCCCTCCCCAACATGTTCACGGTGCCACCCAGTACGAGGTGCCCACCGAGCCCCGCAGCAGTCAGTCTGTCTGGAGCCCCACTACACTATGTGCTGCTCCTGAATGAGACCAGGGGTTCCCAGAGCCCAGCACCCCGAGGCTGAGTGGAAGAAAATAACTTAGAACTTGGGGGTGGGGGCAGGAGCAGAGCGTGGGGAAGAACAGGAGGAGTCAGCAATCGTTACAGAAAAACATAAAAAAGTACAAGCAAACCTAACACAGAGTAACTGTCTTCACGCTAAATGATCTAAAAATTCCTCTTGGATGTATTTTCAAAGCCAGATTAAGGGCCATACACACACACACACAGTCAATCTTTTTACTTTGTAGGAACACTCCTTTTGACCAAAAACATCTCTGCCTTGATCATTTATTTTCTACTCCTAAATTTGAATTTAATCTTCAGCTTTTTCTAAAAACTCAAATCTATCATCAAAAACAGGGGCACTTCTGTAGAAGAATGTATATTCAAAAACTTTCAGCAACAAAAACTTTGAGAAGAGAACTCTAATAGAGTCTCAAAATTGTTTTGAGTAAAAGAAGGAATTAGCCTCTGCAGGAATATACTTTAATTAGGAAACCATTCATGCCAATGTATGGATTCTTATGTTTGCCTAAAATGTAATATTTACTCACATATATTACACATTCCATAAAGATGTATTTAATTCTATCTTGATTTTCAGGAAAAATCTGAAAATGCCTCCAGTTTTATAAACTTGCGAACAACCACTAAGAGCGTTGACATAAACTCTGCCAACTATAAAACACAGACAGCTTTGTGGCTGGACTGAACAGAAGCCTGCGAATGTAACAATTTTCACTGACTAAAGACAAGGGGAGAAAACACCCACAGAATACGCCCAAGTCAGGTTGGCAACAGCAAACAGTGCTTCATAAAAATAGCAAATACTCAGAAAATACCTCAGAAAAGAAAACAAAAAGAAAAAATAGGAGAATAATGAGAAGAACAAAAGGGGGGAAAAAGGAGAGATGGGAAGTATTTGCAGAAGTTAGAGGAACAAAAGTGAACAGAACAATGACTAGAAAACTCAGGGGCACGTGTGGAAGGCAGTAAGACGGTTCACGAAATTAATGTGTAACAATCCATTGGGGTCTCTGTTTCTCCCATTCCATATAGTATTTCCTAAGTGATACTTTTGAGAACCACCTTATTTACCCATAGTATCGTGTTCTAGGTTATTCTGGAAAAACCCACGCAGACAGACAGCTGTGCAGGCCACTAGACAGAAGACCACTGCCGATGTGAACGCACCTTCGCGGTGATCTGAAACTCCTCGTGTTCCTTCAGAAGCTCTTGTGTGTGCTGTATACTCGAACCCGTGGAGGTGTGTGTGGACAGGTAGAACTCCCCGTTGTCATGGATCCATTCCAGAGCCTAGAGAGGGAAGGAATGAAAACTGTTCACAGCGGAACATCCGTGAAGGAGGTCCAAACTCCTTAGTGTCTCGTTTAAGGGCAAAATCACCAGCCAAAGCCGGCCCCCATCAAGAAGTGCTCCCTCAAAGAGAGACACGTTTCTGAAATAAGTAATATTAATTCTGAAATTTAAAAAAAGCCCGACGTTCTAGAAAGTTTTAATTGTGTCACTTATGTAACAATAAAAAGGTCAAGAGTTTCTTATAACCATGAAGCTCAAGTCACACTAAAAGTACAAAAGAAATCACAACTACGACTCTTACTCAAGAATACTGAGAAAGTGTGGGTGGAGGGGTGGTCCCAGAACCTCACGTTGTTAAATGCTTCCCAACTCACGTCACGGGAACCTTAGAACCTCACTACAATGTTGTAGTCACAAAAAGAGAAAGAACGCCGAGGTGAATTCCTAGCTTTCCGAAGTACAATGTTAGGCCTTTTCTTCTGTTCCTGCGTCCAGTAAGCTCCCAGATGTGCACGCCTGCCACTTGCTTCCGGGGGCTCCTGCCTTGGGCCATCCGCATTGCGCACAAATAAGCTGCAGAGGACGTAGCTTAACACTTCCATTGTAGGAGAGAGATGACTGACCACGCCTGGAGAGAACGGGGCCAGCGGCTCAGGTTGCAATACAATGACAGCTCTAACTAGTCTACCTTAGGGTTTTAGATGGAAGCCAATTTTTTCCTCTATTTTCATATATCTGAAGTGAAGTCAGACTTATTTAAACATACACATCTGAAAAAGCAATGCTGTGGGAGAGAAGCATAAATAAGCAGAAGCTTTTATATTTGCCCCTCATAATCTCTACGTCATCCACCGATTTGCTGGTCTTGGAACAGAACCCCACCGTGTCTACTGGACACTTCACAGCATTTACAGCGTTTTAGAAGAAAAACTGAAAATAAAACCAAGGCTCAGATTGCTTACCATGCAGCTTACTGGCTGGGAATCGACTGTTGTCTTGTCTGAGCCTGGCTCTCCCACCCCGGAAACAATGATAACTCGGACTGACTGAATCCGGGCAGAAAGCCCATTTCCTCAAAGGTCGTGGATTTGTCCTCTCTCATAGCCAAAGGACCCCAAGAGCCTACTATGGAGTCAGGTGCTGGGAGAGGCACCAGGGAGTGATGCGAGCTTTGGCCCCACCCCTGCAGACCAGGAAGGAGGAAAGAGATGAAGAAAGATACACAAAGGACAAGTGAGAGAGTGGGGAGGCCTTGCTTAGTGGGGCGGTCTGCGGGGGAGGTATCTAAGCCGGGGCCTGCAGGCTGAGAAGGGACGGGCTCGGGAGGCATGGGGGGAGCTCACAGGAGAGATGGGCGGTGAAGCAGTGGGGGGCAGGAGGGCCCTTGGCGGTCCCAAGGGACCTTGACTTTTGTCTGAAACCTAATAGGGCTGCTGTGTGGAAAGGGATTGGAGCGAGTGAAAAGAGCAACACAGGCTAGCAAGCTGGTTCAGGTTTAGACGAAATGCGGTGTATCTGACGTGCTGGCTCTGGACGAGAAGGGGGGAGGGCAGGTCTGACACATGCGGGACCCATGAAGGGATGAAGGTGGGAAGGTGAGGGGAGGACAGGAATCAGGAACCACACACCCTGTGAGATGAGGGGGACATGGAGGACAGTTCTGCCCTCAGGGACCAAAGTGGAGCCATGACAAGGAGGTGGCCGGGCTCATCAGCCTGAAGACCGGAAACGGAGGTCAGGGCTGGGAGAGAGCAACAGAGAAGATAAAAGGCAGGAAAAGAAGCAAGAACAAGCCCCAACTGAGCCCTGGAGGAAGGCGACACTCAGAGGCAGAGATATAAGCAAGAGGGGCCAGCAGAGAGACTGGGGGGCAGCGGAGGATGGGACTCGCCCCCAGGCCCCAGGGCTGGGAGTCATCTCTGCCCTCCTGGGGAGGCTGCACCGATGACACTTAGGGTGCCATCCTGAGAACTGCCGCCAGCTGAGTCAGGACTCCATCGACATTCACTGTGGAGCTGTGCTCACGTAAAAAACAGAGCCCATCAGGGCCGATGGGTCATCATCGGTCACGGCCTAAACTTCATGGTTTTATTTTTGGCAAATGAGCTACCTTCAGGAAAAAGCAACAACACATTTTCTCTGTCAAGAGAGTTATTTACAATTTTGTTCTGTGTAGCCAAATGATTCCTGTCTTCCAACAGAGAATTAATAAAGATGTGAGAATAATTATGAAACCACCTCTAATTAGAAACAAAATCAGTCCCCCATAAATCTGAAACATGTTTTTAAATCCTATATTAAGAAAATGTAATTTAAACATTAAAAACACTACTGCTTGCCGCCTCCGTTGGAAATATGATGACTCCACCTGGTAAAGTCAACCAAGACGAGAGAACGGCCGAGTCGGGGCTCCAGGTCCATCGACCACGAACAGCTTATCAACCTCTAGGGGCTGAGCAGCTCTGAGCACCAGGCCGCCCACTGGAGACTAACCTTTACCAAACAGGAACAAAACAAGCTCCCTAAGTGGGAAACCTGCACTGAGGAAGATTTCATCTTTCTTACGCTGTAAGATGTAACTGCATGCTACTCTGTGACTGGCACATAGTAGGCTGACAGGCGGACTGAGAAGCCACTCGGGTCTGACGTGATTACCTCTGACCCACAGCCATGAAGAGGCCCAGCATGTCTAAGTGCCCTGACACGGAGGGCGAGGTGGCCCTATGGATTCCTACGCTGCCTTTAAGGCCAAAGAGTAGGGACAGGAGTCTCAGCGTACAAGTCTGGGTCACACAGACTTCACCCTGAAATGACCATCATGACTGGACCACACAGGCGGAAACACTATCCCAACTGACCTCCGTGGGGGGTACTTCAAACGTGCACTTTCGATGTCTCTGCGTTAGCCAAATGCATAAGCATTTTTTAATTATACTGAATTAGTAGAAATTCTGTCATGATTCTTACTTAATTTTAGCTCGATTTATCTGAACATATAAATATAACGATATAGAAAAATCACCTGCCATAGTATTTACAGAAATTCAGAACCTAATTCCACAATGATTTTTAAATCACCATCAGAATTGTAACGTGTACTTTGCTCTCTTAAGTATGAGGTAATGGCAGGAGAGGCCAGCTGAGTGGCACACTTGCTGAGGGACAAAGTCACCAAGTGACACACTTTTACGAGGTTGTGGGGTTTTCTTTTCACAACAAACTGTTAACTAAAAGGTGTTCTAATCATTAGAAAGTGATTTGGAAACTGCTGACATGTGAAACCTGTCCACCTGACAATGGCAGTGTAAGCACAGGACGGGGACCCGGTGTTGTGACCGACCTGCTTGGCGCTCCGTTCAAAGACCACATACTGCTGGCACTGGTCCAGCCGCCTCTTTCTCATGGTCCAGTAATGCAGCACCCTGTTTTCCCGCTGGAAGAGCTCATTCAAGATGTCTGAGAGAACAGAGAGAGGCACATGTTGGTACTTGCAATCAGTGGAAACACCTGCACAATCCCATTCGTTTCCATGTGAAGACTTTTTATGCCATCGCAAGAGAGAATAGTAAATGAAGAGCCACACAGCTTGCTTGCCCAGCGTTCTCAACGAACATGTCAACCAGACCTTTCCTGTTCTCTCACCCAATTTGTTCTCTGATGACAGAGATCACTGGAAACTTACGGCTGGTCCCTAATACCTGGGAGAGCTGGGTCAGGCGGCTATGCTATGGCGGCCCCTGCTGGGCAAATCTGACAGTGGCTGGAAAAACATCCGCATTAGATATCTTGCTCAAGAGCATTCAAACCTTCTTGCAGAAGGAATTTAGTGTACATTAAAGGATGAATGTTGAAACGGTGAAGTACTAGAAGAAAACAAAGGTTTTTTTGTTTTCTTTTAAAGATAAAAACATAAACTGTTAGGAGACGGAAGGACATGACATACAGAAGCATGGAGCTAGAAAGGCCAAAATACCCTGATTACATAAAAATTAAGAATGTCATAACCAAATAATAAACACCACGAAAATACTGCACCAATAGAAAGCTAAGAAACTTGAGGAAATGTAAAACACAGACCTAATTTACTTAAGTCAATAGAAAAAAAGATAACCAATCCATTAGAAAAATGAGCAAAGCATATGAAGCTGAATTTTAAAAATATGGCCACAGAATATATAGAACCATGTTTAACCTCTCTCATATAAGGAGGCCATCTTTCAGTGTTTCCCTGGCAAGGACTTACTGTCAGTGCTGGATGAGTAGGGGGACAGACTCTCGTGACCCTATGTTACTGAGGGAGGAAAATGTAGCACAACCCTCACCGAGGGCAATCTGGCAGGTGTGGGTACCTTTGGAACAGAATTTACCTTTCAGACGTACAGCGCTTACACAAGCACTCAAACTGATTCATACTCAGACGCTTGAACACTGAGGCACTTTGGGAAACACTGGCAGCAATGTATGAGTCCATGAATTGGGGGGCAGGTTAAATCAGTTACAAAATCACTGTACTGGACATTAAAAAGAACGAAGCAGATCGTTTAATTCTGATATAGAAAGATGACTAAGATATACTATTAAGTGAAAGAAGTAAACTGTAGGGAACTACAGTCTCATTGTGGTAAAAAAAAACACCCAAAAAAACAAAAACACAAGCAGGATGGGTGAGTAGACTCTACAGACGTTTAGATTTCCCTACATATTTAGATTTGTACGCATAGACAGGATGCACCAAAAAGTCCCGATGGTGGTTACCACTGGCAAAGGAATTTGGTAGCTTACATACCCTGTTTCCCCGAAAATAAGACCGAGCCGGACCATCAGCTCTAAATGCGTCTTTTGGAGCAAAAATTAATATAAGATCTGGTCTTATATTGTATTATATAAGACCTGGTATTATGTTATATTATATTATATTATATTATATTATATTATATTATATTATACCTGGTCTTATGTTATAGTAAAATAAGTCTTATTTTACTATAGTTTTATAGTTTTTTTGTTTTACTATAACATAAGACCAGGTATAATATAATATAATATAATATAATATAATATAATATAATATAACATAATACCAGGTCTTATATAATACAATATAAGACCAGATCTTATATTAATTTTTGCTCCAAAAGACGCATTTAGAGCTGATGGTCCGGCTTGGTCTTATTTTCGGGGAAACGGTACATTTGTACACATTAAAAATTTTTTACAGTAAGTCTGTTTTACTCTAGAAGTTTATAAAATAGACAGAAAACTGTAGAAAAATATTACTAAGATTGACAGTGCAAATCAGAAGAATGGTACCTCAACTATAACGTCACTATATTGGAAAACTTTAAAAACATAGGTTTTCCATAAATATATGCTGGGTTCCCAGTGGGCTGAGTGCACTGTGAGAAACCAGGATCTGCGAGCAGAACTTACCCATCAGCTCAGTGGTCCTGCTGCATCATCTCTACTCTACCGAAAAAGTGAACTAGCTTCGTGCAACAAATTAAGATTCCTACACATGAAGACGGTCAAAAAATTCAGCTACCACTTCAATGAGAATATCACATGTGAAAATTAACATAAACCCCTGGGTCTTTTCTAGTCTCTGCTTGGTGCAGGGCTGGTTTGGGGCAAGAAAGCAGCTGGCAGTGGCTACCTGGGGCTTCCTCAAGCTCCCGAGGGACCCTCTGCCCACGTGGGCTGACCCTTCCTGGCTTGTGCCCTCTGGGGTCATACTGACTGTCCTGGCACTGCCACGCTTCCAGGAGTTTGCTGCACTGCTTCCCCATAAGCCTATGGAGACAGAAGCAGAACACTTCTAATTCTGCACAGCTCCCAGCATTACGATCAACAGTAGCAAATGCACGATGACCATCTAGGGAGTGAGGACGTGGAACACACTCCCCTCTCACACATGCACACACCTCAAACTGGGACAACCTAGAAAGGATCCCAGCACTTTCGGTCACAGCAAACAGCGTATGGCCAACAACCAAAGCAAGGCTGAGAGATGGGAGAAAGGAAATGATTTTTATAAGAAACGAGCCAAGTAACTTGATCATTAGTGCAAAGAACTTGCTGTCAGTGAAGACTTATTCCTGCTGGGATTTGATTGCTCCCATTAGTCACTCATCTTCCCCAGAGAAAAGCCCACTGATTAGTAAGTATCAGTCTCATCTGGAGGACTGTACCTGTGTGAGAAAATTGTTCTGTGACAACTAACGGATGAATCAGATCAATCGGGAGTAGAACGCAATGTAGCACCTTTTTGCCAGTCATGGTGTTTTAAAAAAATGTGAGATGAGTCATTTGCTAACTGATCACTGCAACTTTTTGCTATAAAACTCAACTCTCAGAGTGCTGGATGTGTGACCTCGGTTTCCTCCTGTATTTAGTACCGACTCCTGGGCTCAGTGTGAAGATTCCAGCTGACAGAATGGTCCTTAATATCAAGACTGCTTTAAACAGCTTGCATCATTTTCTCAGGATCCATTTCCATGTCATTGCAATTGAATTTGCAAAGACTACGATTACATTTCAGTTTAAAATTATGTAACATTTGAATGCATTTTCACTGTAAAATATTCAGTCAGAATTCTACAGAGTAAAAATCCTAAGTTCCCTTCACTTCCATCCAAACCAATACTATTTATCATTTAGTATATTTTCCCAGATTTGTTTCTACATATTTACATATACATGTTATATTAAAAACATGGTTTCATAGATTTTTATACTCAAATGATATCGAACTATATTCAATGTATTAATATTATTTTGCAATTTGCTTCTATTAATAATGCTTTAAGTATATAAAAATAGTGACACTGTTGGCATGTAACTGTGTGATTTAAACTTTTAAAACTACTTTGCCTGTAGATAGCTCTGGTTTTCATGTTTTTCCGATTTATAATATTTTCACTTACTTTAACAAAACAGTCAGTTCCAATACACGTCATCCTGAATGCTGCTTTTTCTGTTTACACCCTTCAACTTCATTCAATAAATTACCAATCTACATATTTAACATTTTCTTATTAAACTAAGATAATTAGCAAAACCTGTAACGACATAAAATGGACCCTGAACATGAAGCCCTGGCTCAGAGGTCAGGACGCGCCTTGTCATGTGCCCCCCTCGCTCCTCAGGACTCACTCTTCACTTGCTGTTCCGGCGCCTTGATGTGCGTCACCATCCCCGGCATGTTCACGCTGTTCCTGTGCAGGTACTTCAGGAAGACGTCCGCGTTCCTTCTAGCGAGTGTGCAAGCCTAGGAAACACGGAGAGCAGTGCGTTGTTCACCTGCCCTACACCAGCGTGGACGCTGAGTATATACAGATGATGACATCACACGGCTTGAACGAGTCTTTACCTAAAATGTTCACCTGGCCAACTTGTGGTTTGAAGAATACACAGGTTAAATCCTATTTCAATTAAAACAAAACAAAACAGAAAAGCCCTCTGTCTTGGAGTCCTTGCTTTGGTGAAGCCAGCTGCTACATTGCGAGCTGCCCTATGGAGAGGCCCAGGTGGCAGGACACTGAGGGTGGCCGTTGCCTTGCAGCCAGAGAGGAAGTGAAGCCCTTCCCCAGTCCAGCTTTGAGGTGACAGTACCCTCGGCCAACACCTTGCCCTTTGTGAGACCCTGAGCCAGAGAACCCAGCTGAGGCGTGCCTGGATTTCTGTAAATGGCAGACGGCAAATATTCTGAGCTTCCCGAGTCACATACTGCCTGTGTCTCTGCTGCCACTACTCAACCCGACCACTTGGAGGAAAGGAGTGATGGAGGACGCGACCACGAGTGGGGGCAGATGCATCTACTGTCACATCTTAGTCGGCCAGCCTTTAGTTTCAGACCTCCAGTTGTGGGGTGGTTTGTGACGTGGTGCTATTTTCATAATAGATAACTGATATTATGTGTTCATAAATCAAGTAATTTCACTAATGTCTTAAAATAATTTTAAATAAGAGAAAAGGGATATAAATATAAAAATTGAAGCAGTTAAGAAAAAAAGCCTTTAATTATATCTGAAATGGAAATACATTGCACACTTCCTGTCCCAGCTCTGGAATTACTCTTTTCTTTAAGGAGCTCTGCGTCCTTCTGTGGAAAATGGTACTAAGTGGCCGTAGCCTGGGCTGATGGATGCTTACGGTTATGGGTTGGTCACTATTTTGAGGACTTTTCAGTAAATGGAGTTACAATACCCTTTTTTTTTTTCAATTAAGAGAAAACTATATTATGAGTCTCTACGGATAAGTCTGAAATGAGCTGTCATACCAAACAGTGAGGAAGCTGGTGATGATTGCTGGGGTCAGATCAAAAGGACATCTGCACTATCTGTCCCGCTAATGGGACAAGTTGAAAATAAAAAGATAAACGACTATGATCAAAACACACCAAATATATTAAAATCCATGATAATGATAAAAAAACTAATTGAACGAAGAGGTTGCTAGAGCAACAACTCTGAAAACTAAACAAAGGGTAAGAATCAAGCATTTACCCCACCGTTTCTGGACAAACGTATTTCTGAGTAACCTGACAGCTGAGGCGGCAACAGCTGTAGCTAATCAAGGCAGAAGGAACACCAGGACACCACCACTTTGCAAGTCCTAAAGAGCAGTGTCCAGTGGCGACTACACACGCAGGAGGCGGAAGCTGATTGGCAGTGTGTAACGGATGCGCTGGACTCGCCATGCCTGAGGCACTGTACCGCCTCCTACTGCACAGACAGAAAGAGGCGCCGACCTGTGTGCCTCCTGACGTAAGGCCACGGGAGGGCACAGCACCACCTGGTGGGGAAGCTAAGCACAGCCAGCATCGGATCGAGGCGCTCCACCTAACTAACGGAAATTTAGAGGACCCAGGGCGGTGCTAAATGACTCAAAGACCAAATGACCAAAATCCAGGATGAGGAAACACCACAGTATGACTAACTTACTTCTTCAATTAATAAATGGTAAGGAAGGGAGGGTATTTAATGAGGAGATTTAAGAGACATACAAATCAAATCAACATGTGGACCTTATTTGGATCTTGATTAAAACCATGTATAAAAAGACATCTGTGTGACAATCAGAGATGTATGAACACTTTGATTTTACATGAAATAGGAGTTATTAATTTTTAAGATTTCATCATGTTATTGTGGTTATGCTTTAGAAAGGCAGAATTTAGTGTTTAGACACATACCTAAGTATTTACAAATAAAATAAATCTAGAATGTAAAACAATCCAGTGATTGCCCATATACTGATAACTACTGACAGTGAGTGAGACGTGTATAGGGGTTTATTTTCCGTTCTCTCTCTGTTTATATGCATCTTTAAACTTCCACCATAAAATGTGTGGACAACCAACACACAGACACTACAGGATCCTGGTGAATCAAGGAACCTGAACAGGCAAGCCTGTGATTGTTTTTGTTTTAGAATTTTACTTAATTAGCTTTCTTAATTATATTAACTAAGTAGTATTCCATTTTGTTCTGTCCTAAATGGATTCCAGAAAAAGGGACAAATTATGATTCCAACTCAGAGGCCGGCATTTCCCAAACTTAAGTGGCAGCGACACACAGGTCCTATTTGAAATAGTTACGATTAATGACCCTGGGGTCATTAATTCCACCCTGATTTGCTTCAATAGAAATTTACTTTGGTGGAAGCTCAAAGTAAGTATACCAGATGAGAATTTCCAAAGAGTTACTACAATTTGTACTCCCAGACTAAACAATAACTCTCCCAGCAGGACTGACCATCACCTTCAAAAATGGAACAGAAGTTATTAAATGTAACAGGATATGGTGTCAGGGGGGTCAGAATGCTGAAGCAATAAAAAAAAAAAACTAAACTTAAAGCAACAGTGAAAAGTAAACACCACACCTATTTTTAACAGTCTGAGCGGCAACAAGCAGAACTTCAGAAAATCTGTTTGAAAAGTGAAAGAATGCAACATGGAAACATTCACTGTTAACGTGCTAAACACTTGGACCACTGTTTCAAGATCTGTTTCAAAGCACATCAGTGACTTATGTGTGAATACAAATATAAGTAAATATGTAAGTAAAATTTATAAAAATAAAACAAAGCAGGCTTGAAAAATCCCTCATTTAAACCTTCTCAGAGTTCAAAGTTCCAGCCTGGCCTGAACGGAATTCAAGTTCTCTTGCAGAAAACAGCTCCTGAATCAGTACTAGCAACGGATCCTGCAAACCACAAGAGGTGTTCCCGCTTTGTGTTTACACTGGGCTCACACATCTGAGGTTCAGTCTTTGTTCCTAAAAAGGCTGAATTTCCAAAGGAAGATTATTTTAAGCTACAGGCATTTCTGTTCCACCAAATCTCTCACTCTCTCTGTTTGGAATCACTGGTTTTGTGACTTCCACCCATTCTTTATTCACCCAGATTTCTAACTGTCTGTGAAAACTAGAAAGAATGTAAGTCACAAATGCAAACGATTTTACGATTTTCTCTAACCACCTAATTTATTGCTGACGTGGCCTTACCCCTCACTTCCCACACAGGGGGAGAGGTGTGAGGTGTGTGTGTGGGGGGGGTCCGCTGGAAAGCGCAGGCTGCAGCGCGCCCAGCGTGGAGGCCAGCGGTCGTTTGCCACTGACCGTGCAGCACTGCACTGCACTGCAGGTGACGCCTCCAGGAGCCGGCACAGCGCTGGGCGAGCCGGCCCGGACGGCACTACCGTACCTTCAGGAACGCTTCTTTCTGCTCCAGGTGCTTGCTGATCATCGGGGTGACGTGATCCGTCTCGGAGTTGGGGCCCAGCTTGTCGGCTCCTCCACACCAGTCCTCTTCCCTCTTGTACTCCTGCTCCAGGCTCTCGAGGACACTGCAGACCTACGGGCAGCAGAGAATTCCAGGCTCAGTGGCAGCACGGGCATCGGCCGCGCGGACCGGCATCTTTGGGAAGCATTGTCAGTCAGGCCCTGGGCATGAGCGTGGTGGCGAGGAGCGAGCCCACCGGAAGGAACCAGCCTGCATCCTACATGAGGACTAATACAGGGCTTTCAGAACAAGGACGAAGGCTGAGTTTCCTGTCTTTCTCGACGGGTTTCAGGCCATACATTTAAATGAGAAGAAAGGGGGTGCCCTTCTCAGGTACTTCCCAACCTACTGTGCTTTGATCCCTCAGGTAAGCAAAAACAAGCTGTTCCTAGAATGCTGCTTCTCGCCACTCAATTTGGAACTGACTGGCTCAGGAATGAGTGACGAGGGACGGCTGAGCTGTCCAGTAAAATCCCGCTCAGGATAAAACGTCAGGCAGGAGCAGGAACGCAAGCTCCCCCTACCTGCTCGGAAGTCTTGTAGAAGGCGACGGACGCGTTGACAAGCTTCAGGCGGTCCTCCATCTTGAGCATGAGCTGCTGCCAGTGGGACGCCACCTTCTCGGCGCACTCTCGGATCATGTCCATGTCGTAGTGACTGGCCTGCAGCATGGCCTCCGCCTTCTGCTGCACCTGCAGCGCGCTCTGATGCGTCTTCTGTGGAAAAGGGGGGGGCCTTATTCAGCAGGCGTGGCACCTGCTTCCTTTGCAGTTCTGGGGCTCTGCTTGCTTTTATAGAAACGACTTCGGTTAATACTCATGAGGACACTTCTAAAGACAGCAGATATTTTGGTTTAAAAAAAAAAAAGTTTTCATGCCTAGCAACAACTGCGTTTATAGTTAAACGACCTAATAAGGATGAAACGCATTAAGACTTTCCAGAATGGGCCTCAGTTGTGGGGTTCTCAGCTTGAGAAATAGCAGGAAAAACAGCCAATATTCTAAAAAGCTGTTAAAATGTTTCAGGTTGATTATTCCTATAGACCCTTCTTATAACAGCCACTACAGGCCAATGAAGAAGTGGGGAAAAAGGTGATCAACGTGAATGCTTTTCATTGTCACTTTTCACTTTAACTTTGGACTAGAGTGAAGAGTTTTCAAGAACTATTGATTGAAAAAAAAACCTTAATGAAAAACTAAGGATGAACTGTTTTTTTCTGGAGGTCCGTGCGATATTATGGATCTAGCGATATAAAATGACAAATCCAGTAACACTTCTTGCTCTCATATCCTCACTAGAAGATGCTGTGATGGGCTGAGAGATCAGGTCTCTCTGAAAAAACAGACTGCCGGGCGGGGGCGCAGAGGGGTCTCTGTGGACACAGCTGTTTTCCCATTTTTAACAACAGCAACTCTTTCATTTCACCTGAAAAGGAACTAATGCTCCCATTAAACTCTGTATTCAATACAGTCTCATCACATCAGTGATGCACCTTGATAACTTAATTACTACAAATCACTCAGCATAGTGTACAATTTTCCAAAGGTGCCCGGAGTCTGGGCTTCAGGAAGATGTGTTAATGAGTGCCCAGTGGCACCGAGTAGTTGAAAATAAACTAATCTGGGAAATGAATGAAGGGTGATTTCTGTAGCTTCCTTCTCTGGCTGATAGTACATACGTAAGGAGACCAGGAAACAAGCTTTCTACAATCAAATGCTCCTTTCCTTGAGACCACCTGTCATGATTATTAAATGCCCCTCCCTCCTCTGAAAAGAGACCCTAAAAATAATCCACCTGCTGTGAGAGTGAACTCGAGTGGGCCTGGAATGGGCCCGAGCCGTTTGCTGAAGTCCTGGCATGGCACGACCCTCCTCAGCATGAAACAGTCGGGTTGAGAAACGCTGCTTTTAACCAGGTTGGGGGAGTTGTGTGGACAGCACTGTTTGTCTTTAACAGTGAGGTCGTGATCTGCACCTGTCTGGCTGAGCTGCCTAGACGCTCTGTTTTGTCAAAGCTGGGTACATAGCAGGAATGTGTTTATGAGACCATAAAATATAAAAAAATCTCAGCCAAGACGCCAAGCTGGGCTCCCTGGTGCCAGGTGCGCCTGGCCTGGGAAGGTGCATCCTGCAGGGGCCTCACAGCCGGAGGGCAGCAGGAGCCGCCCCTGGCCTCAGAGCCTTGCTGTGAGGTCCTCCGGGCTGGCACGCATAGCTCACTTCCTGCAGTGGCCAGGCTGGCGCCTTCTCCGGTAATAAACTCTAGGTACGTAAGCACTGCCGTTTGGTCCTGTTGAGCCCCATTCTGGCTTCCGGGTCAGTGCCATGTGACGGGATTTAACGGGCTCGGCCTGAGGCTGGCAGGACCCAGGTTGGGGGCGGGCCACGTGCTCCTACCTCGATGGCATGCTGGAACTGCTCATGCTCCCTCTGCAGCTGCTCTGCCTCCTGCAACGAGCTGGCTGTGATAAGTCCCGCGTTCAGCATCGATTCTCCATTGCGGATCCAGCCCAGCACCTGAAACGTTACACAGGGAACTCCAAGTGGCAGCCCCTTCCCGGGAAGCCTGAGGACCAGCAGTGACACGAGCCGAGCGGCAAGGTGACTGAGCCATCCAATCAGCTGGTTTCTTAATGCCCCAATGCTAATGGTCTGCTATCCTTCAGTGGTGTCTGACCCTAAGTGCTGCACTTTTAATTATTTTTAGTTGCAAATGGGAGCTGAAAACGTGGGGGTGCAGAGGATTGTTCTTATTAGTGCACAAGTCAAAGCAGACTGGGGACCACGTATTAGAAACACCTACTGCCACAAAGAATTCTCTAACAAAACAGTGCTTTTCATTTCTCTTAGTCCTAATGACAATGCAAAATGAGCAAACTGCTTAGTACGGGAACTGTTTTATTCCCGTGACATGTTTTCCAATTTAATGTCAGTGTTCAATGGCACAACCACCAAAGCATGAATGAGGCTGTAATACACACTCAGGGTCACACCACAACATTTTCCGCTTCAGACACAGAGAGAAGTCAGTTCTGACTGCGGAAGCCAGAGACTGTGGAAACTCATCCTGCATAGTGATGGGTGGCAGAGATCACCTGCTACGCCCCATATCTATTTTCCTCAACTCCTTTACTCAGAAAACCCCAACTTTGGGGGAGAGCTTCAAATAAAACCACTTCTCAGCCCCAATGACAGCTTGGTTACAGATAGGAGAGAATTCTAGTCACTGAGATCAAAACAGTAGCTTCTGGGGGTTTTGTGAAACTATTTCTCTTCTGATACAGGTGTTGCCTCTTTCTTGTTATGCTTTCCCCTTCCTGATTCCTGGAATGCGAGGTGATGGTTGGGGCTACAGCAGCCATTTGGCAACCATGAGAAAAAGGACACCTGTCACCAAGATCTTAGCCTAACACGTCCTGGGCAACTGGATGAACACCAGCAATCCTAACACTTTCTGACTCCTTACACGGAGAAAATAATTTTTTAAGCCACAATTTTTGGACTCTATTACTCATTAGGCAAATGCAATTCCTAATGGATGCATTAGTCTTCCATTATTTCTTAGACAAACTGTTTTGTGTTTGGCAAGAAAGAGTATTTTGTTAACTGGTCTTTACAAGGTCACATACGTCATCGCATTACACGGGAGACCAACAAGTACTCTTTAAAGATTTCCGGTTTAACGCCGCAGTTGCCTTAATGAGCGCCGCCCCCTTACGCACCACACCTGCGTGCGGTCTCAGCGTGCAGTAAGACCCAACCGATCACACAGACACATGCTTTTCTATGCATCTCCCAGAATCCCATCCAGCTGGACTGTCTGCACTAAGCCAGCGTGGTCAGTGGTTTCCCTGCACAGGAGATGAAACGTCATGTGTGCGCTGAATCTCCGCACGCGTGGAATCCCACTGGTGCTGAGACGACAGCCATCCCTTCCAAATGTCCCATTTGATTGTGCCATGCTCTCTGGGATGTGGCAGTATAGATACCACAAGAATACCGCAGCCACACACAGCCTGTGATCTAGTCCAGAGTGGTAACAGTATATTTGACAGAAAATCCTAGTTATGTAGCCCCAGGAAGCAAAGCGCTCAGGGGTCCGAACAAGAGGCTACCAATGACAGAATGAGCTACACGGCCGAGCCGCCCAAGGGCGGTACCTGCTGGGCAGTGAAGCCTTTCCCACCGGAGTGAATACACTGCTGTCCAGCAGCGGCTCGATATCTGCACGTGAGGTAAGGCTGTGAGGGTGGACGTGTCACACCCTACAGGACAGCTGTGTTCCGGTCAGGGCCAACCTTCCCCGAGGCTTACCCATCAGAATCCCCAGAGCCCCCATCAAGCGCGTGCCGACCGGCGCTACCTCCCGCGGTCTCACCTGCTTCACTTCAGCCTGCAGGTGGCGAAGCTGCACGCACTGCTCCAGGTGCTTGCGGTGCTGCTCGGCGGCTAAATCCAGTTCCTGCTGCTTCTCATGAAGGAACTCCAGCAAGTCCTGTACCCGCGTGGCCATGTCTACATCTCTATCGCAAAGCAGCTCCACGCCTGCGGACAGTGAAGGGAGACTCCAGGATTCAACTAGCATTGCATCCTGTTCTTAAGGGGCGCACGCCATAGGTACCTCTGCTTCTGTGACTCGTCTGCCCAGCTGGGGCCAAGCCATGACTTTGACGGTCAAGTTCAAGGAGGGCACAGCCGGCAGAGGAGTGTTTACTCCTGCCTGAGAGCATGTCATTGTGTCTCAGAGAATGTATCAGGTTGATGCAAAACTAATTGTGGTTTTTGCATTTTTCAACCTTTGAAACCACACCTACCTGTGCACCAACCTAATATTTGGCGTGTTAAAGCCAAACGCAAGGCTTAGCTCACCAAACTACACCCATTTCCTATCAATCTGCTTCTACTCTTACAATAACTTGTGAAAATGTGACATCCTTGATAAATGAGGGAACCTTGGTTTATGTTTGTTTTTATCTGCTGTATGACTAGTTTACTTTCCAGGAAGTATTTAACAATATGATCTGTGGGAAACGAGTCAGTAGTACAGTATGCAGATTGCTGCTAAGTTCAGCTTCTAACACCACAGAGTGAGTGCTCTCTCTATTTTTGAGCCTATAGTGCCTCACATCTGCTGGTAAAACACGAAACTAAAAAAATAAAGAATGAAAATATTTTCTTAGGATTTACAGTTCATTCACGGAGATACAATAATATATCATTTGCAAAATTAAATTTATGCTACTTGAACTGACATGCAAGAATATTAAAGGTAAGTGCACTGACCACAATGTTAAACGTGAGTACGTTATGTGGGGGGAAACAATGTTTCCTTTGACAGAGCCAGGACCTGTATGTACCATGCAAACCACAGGGGCTAAATGAGCTTCCCAGTCACCACACGGAAATACACTGGGTGAATTCCCACGGGACACGAAGGACCCTCGAGTGACAGGGAAAGGAGTACGCGTCTTACCGGAGGCCTGCACTTCATTGACGTACTGCAGAAGGTCCTGTCCTTGATGGATGACATCAAACGTCAGGTTGTTCATGGTCAGGGCTTTGTCTGCGTGGTGCTGGAGGCGCTGCTCCGCTATCGTGAGATCTTCCGTGTCAAAGTCATTCATCTGCTGAGAAAGCTCATCGTTCCAAGACTCCAGGTCTGAGATGATCTGACAGAGGAAAGTCACTGTTTAGGATCAAGACTTAAAAACGAATGGTGTGGCAGGACAGCTCAATGTGCTGCATCAGGAAGAAGAGACTAGTGTGACCCTGTCTGAAGGACACGGGAGCCCAGTGAAGAGGCACCGCAGACCAGGGATGGGACAAGCAGACACTGAAAAAATAAAAATGACCACAGCTGAATAAAATTTATGTTGAACAGACAAAAATCTATTAATTCCCAATGAAGTTTAAAAAAAAGAAGAGTGAAAAATCCCCAAATAAATGAAATACTATTTGGTTCCGATTAGAGGTAGATAGGAAACAAATCTTTATCCTAAAAACTGGTAACAAAAGGAGAAAATTATTTAAGCATATAATGATGAAGGAAAGTTCCTCTTTATGGATAATTCTAGCTACTAAATGTAGAAAGAATAATAAAATTAGAACTTTTTTTCCTAATTATTTTGAAATTCTAGTAAACTGTTCAGGTGATGGGCCTCTCTCACTGCATCCATAGCAAACCATCCTGAGACAAGTGGATGGGGACCTTAGCAATGAAAGGTCAGGATGCCACCTCCTAAACCCGCAGAGGGGGACAGACAGGACATGCCTCCTGACAGGAGGGGCTACGACGCATCTCCTATGGAGCAGCCTTGCACAGAAACAGAATCTGAATCTAATCGGTCTTTACATTTAACTTCTAAGTTTACAGGAAATACCAGGGAAAGAACAACAGTTAAAGAACCTAAAAGAAATCAAGAGAGCAAATGCAGAATGCGAGACCTGGTTTCTTTGAAAACTGACAAAGTTAATTCAACAAGTCATGGCATAGAGAAAATGAAGGGCGGATGGAGAAACGATTCTAATTCAAAGACGAACCATGAAATGCAGGAGTGGACCCCATGTACCTCCTGTAACAGGGGCACTTGCAGAAATCTGAACAGAGGCTGGGGGTTAGAAGATATTCAGGAATGACTGTTAGACTGGTGATTAGTGGATTGTGATTATGTAAGAAAATGGCCTTAGTTTTTAGGAAAGTCTTTAGGAGTGAAAAGGTAAGCTGGCAAGGATTTTCTCTAAAATACTGTAGCACAACAATAACAAAAGAAAGGATTCCTGAAACTGGGGGGTGGGGGGGGACTTGTTGAATTTGGGCTACCCTCACTACTTCTGTGTAGATTTAAAACTTTCATAATGTACTTTTAAAACATTAAGACTAAAAAGCATGAAATCCAAAAAGGAAGAAAAACTCTTCTTGTGAAAGAGTGTTATACTACACACTTCAATGGAATAACGTTTCCCATGGGCCCTAATTTACTTCATCCGCATGAGCAGCAAGCAAATTAGTTTGAAAATGTGTGAATGTGGGAGAGTTTACACAGAAGATGGAAAGTAATACAAAACTTAAGGCTTCCCCAAACTCCTATTGCACAAATCTTCCTGACTTATTCTTTTATTACAGTGATCTGTATACAATGTGTATATTAATTTGTACTAATTTATAGGTTAACAAATTTAAGTAATGCCAAATTAGACACAAACCAAAAAAATCACTGAGGAAAAATATTTTTAAAAAGGGAAAACAATTACCGTAACTTTAATCTTTACCTCTACTCTAAGCGGAATTTTCTTTCTTCGTGTTTGTTTTCTGGCACTGAGGGAGAAGAGACTGGGGTGTGGTAGTGAGACGCAGACCCGGTGACAATGTCTCCTAGAGACAACATCAGCCTCAGAGAACATTCAGACGACACTCAGGTAAAGGACAATAAACAAAGCTCAAGGTGCTCAGAGCAGCAGGATTTGAAAACTCTGCCTGAGCAGGAAGCAACCCTGGCCGTGGCCATGATCAAAGGCACATCAGGAAGAATCCTGCCCTGAGTTTACAATTACAGTTTGTTAACCACACCAACCAAGAGAAGAAATCTGTGCCAAAAATGAAGCCCAAGAAAGTGGAAGTCATTTTTGAATATTGATTCTTTGGAGAAATAACTTTGAAACAATTTTTTAAAATGTATCCCAGAATTGTTAGAAAGTCTAAGTTCTTTCTAAATACACACAGAGTTATGACTGCTTTCCACACTTAACCTGTCATAAGATGTTATAGTAATGAGTTTGTTCTTAGGTCAACAGAGCAGCTTTTACTTGGAATACCTGGATGCTGAATAGCAATATTCGAAGCCCTAGAATACGTGGATCCACTGTTGAGAGATGGAAACGCTACTGCAATTGAAATACAAGAGATATGGGGGAGTTTTAAAAATTAACCACGTTAACAGATAGATTTCTACCATAAACATAACTCCATGCTTCCTGTGGGTGGTCAGATAAGAGAGGAAATCCCATCCGAAACCTAAACTGCTCGGATTTTCACATTTCAGGATGATTCAAGAGAAAAAAGGTTGTGAGGACCTGACATGTTAGAAGCTTCTAAACTACATTTTAGCTGCCCTGTGAATGAACTGCAGGTTTAATGTTCTCAGTTCTGGAAAGCTCTTACCCTGGCCTGGCACACTGGCTTTATTGAGCCATGTGTGGGACTTTGCACCTTTGGTGTGGGGAAAATGTGTGTTTATGGTTCCTGACCTACATTGTAAAACACTGGTTCAATGAAAGTGGAAATACAATTAAATTTTTCCCCCCTTTAAAGTGCCATTAATACAAGTGAAGCCAATTTTTTTTCCTCCCAAATTCCTGGAAGAAAAACTTCTAATAATGCTTCTGATTCCTTAATTAGAATTATTTAATAGGCAGCTAAGTTTACAAAAGCAATTCCTCTGAAGCACAGGTCAAAGAGGAAACTGGCCGCTGGCTTCTGTGCACACAAGGCTGCAAGCCGGGTGGCGGCGGTGGCAGGTGCTAATGCACTGAGGCCAGTGGGCCGTGTTTCTCCACGCGGCTCAAAGTGATTTAAGGGTCACGACCGTGAGAGGTTTCTCCAGGAATGTGTGTAGGGTTTAACTCCTTTCCTGTCACTAACCAATGATGATAATGAGCACAGCCAAGAAGGCCTTTCTTTAATGAAAACACCGATGGAAGTTTAGACAAGTGGCAGCCAAACCCCCGGGAGGCCTGCACCCCACACGCCACTCGGAACCGGGCCCACAGACAGGCCCGAGAGAAGCACACAGACCCACTCCAGGCAGAGGGTCTCCAGCTGAGGTAACCGACGCAATCTACACATCCTCTGTCTTGGTGACACTTAGGGTCTGGGCCAGAGTGACCTCAAGGTACTGTTCTAAACCCAGGACAAGTAATAAACACGGAGCAATATGCTCTCCAGATTCTGGCCGGCAGTTACAGGGACCATGTGGGTGGCTCGGAGGTTCCTGGACAGGCACTCAGTCACTGCCACCAGCTGTAGGAAGCTGACAGGCCCAGGAAACCAGCCTCACCAGGCTGAAGGGAGTTTTAGTTCCTCTCATCATGCTTCACAGACAGACTTGGTGTCATCCAATTATACTTCTGATTGCACTTCATCAAGTTAAAAAAAAAATCTTCCCTGACATAGAATTAAGAACCACCCTCTTTTTGTTGAATAAAAAATAAAAGAAACATGTACTTCTTTCTCCTAGTCAGATATAAGTTATAAAAGTCGATTTTTAGTAAGAATTACAGACCATTTCAGAATACTTCCATGAGGGAAAAAAACTGGGTTTCCTACGACTAAAATGCTATCACCACAGGCAAGCTTATTCCTACTCTTGGAGGGAGGAGAATGGGAGATGGAAGGAAGGAAGGAAAGCGGGGGGAGGGAGGGAGAGGGGAAGGGAAGGAAAGAGAGGGTCACGGCCGTGAGTTTGTGCCTCTGCTTCAAGACAAGCGAGTGCTGTTTGCTGGTCCAATCAAGGTTTAAATACACCATGACGAGATGCCCTTGCTGTGAGCTCTGCCTCAGACTCCCCTCTGCACACTGGTTCTGCTGCCCTGCTGTGTGACGTCAGCCTGCCTCCCCTCTGCCTCTACTACTGGGCAGAGCGGAGTCCCAGCCCCAGGGTGGCTGAGGCAGACTCCCGTCCCAGAGGCTGAGGGACAGGACTCAGGAAGTGAGCGAGGCAGGGGGCAGACAGCAGGCCCATGAGCAGCCACGGAGCGGGTGTGGGGACACTCACATCGATGGCGTCCCTCTCGAATATGCGCAGCTGCAGGAAGAGGTCCAGCTTGATCTTGCGCTCCTGGAACAGCTCCTCCATCTGGGCCTGCGCCTCGTCCAGCTGCTGCAGCACCGTCTCGATGTGGCTGATGGAGCTGTTGTGGGGGGTCTTGTTACTGGAGATGGCGGAGTCCCTGCGAAGGGCAGAGGAGGGGGCCGGGGCTTAACGAGACAAACAGGAATTGGTATCTCACATTGTCAGATACCAGATCCGGCAGCTCAGGAGCTCAGGGGGAAGAAAGCTGGCAGGAAGCGGGACTGCTGGCCTCAGAAGATGGGACACGCCGCCCCTCCCGCAAAACAACACCCGGCTTCCTCCTCCTTCCAGACCTGAGGATACACTGAAGAATTTCTCACGTTCGCTCTCATAAGAAACCTAGTAATTACAGAAAATCATTTTAGTAGAGTTTCACTTTTAGCCACTTTTCTCCTTAAGGAGGAAGAGCAGATGATACCTATTTACTCCAAAGGCAGAGTCACATCGGTGATGAGGGGTTAAACTTCAATGTATCAGTTAAGTCTCTAGGAAGTAACTTTTGCCTGAGTTATCAGCAACGATTCCATAAGCGGTCCTCTGAGTGGCAGAGGAGGGGAACCACTTACATACATGGTCCCTGGGATCCAACACAAGGAACTGGCGTCCAGCCCCAGCACTGGGCCCCGCCTTCCTGCCACTAGGAGCACGTGAGGGATGGTGTCACCCCGAGGCCTGGTGCTGGAAGGGGGACACCCCACCACCCTACAGAGGCAGACCACTCAGGGCCTGAAGGACGCAGTCTTAGCAGGTTTAAATTAATCTGATTTGTAAAGAAATGGCAGTAATTACTAGGTAGGTGTTAAGAGGAAATATTAATAAAAGCTGAATTCTGGGAAGGTTTATTAGTCAATGCTGTAATGAGAAAAGTTACACAGTGAAAAAAACTTAAGGGAGAAAAAAGAAAAGAGAAAGGAAGAGATGCTATTTTCCGTTACGTTCACAGACGTTATTTGTTCTCTACCTAGTTGGACAGAGAATTATAGCCAATTGTTCCCAAAAAGTGAGGGGAAGGGGAAATCGCTGGCAGGATTTCACAGTGTTTGTGCTGCGATGGAGGCCGGGGGCGGGCCCACCTCAGCTGCTGGATGAGGTCCTCCCCTTCCTTGATCACATTGACGGTCACTTGCAGGGTTGTCTGCTGCTGCTGGCCGAAGCGCTTGATGAGGTCCTGCACGGCCTCCACGGACTCGGCATACACGTCGTCCAGCAGCTCCTTCTGCAGCTCCTCCAGCCACGTCCACAGCTGGGGAAGGACACACACAGTGAGACCAGGGCCCCTTCGCTGCCTCTTGGGGGTGGGGGGCCTGGTGCGGGGACGGTGAGTGGCCGGCCGGGAGGCAAAGGTGGCAGCCTGCCCCCTGGGAGACGGGCGGGAGGGAGCAGCCACCCAAACAGTCTGAGTGACAGTGGGAAACACGCACAGAACATGCCTTAGGCAACCACTGTGCGGTAGAAAGTGAGCAGAGAGCCGAAGGGGACGGTCACAAAAGAGAAGAAAAGAAAGGCAAGGGAAGTGGCTCTTTCCAGTTCTTCCTCAGCTCAGTCTGGGTGTAACAGGAGTCAGAAAAGACCCCCTCCAACATCTGCTACACATAACAGGCATTCTTTCACGCATCTCCTGGCTGGCTTTATTTTATTTCGAGCGAGAACATTACAGTATTAATTATTAAACCACTACACAGACGTGGGAGCTTGACAGCCCTCAGGAAAGGAGGAAGCACATAACGTGGTAAACTCCTCAGCGGGCCTGGCAGGACACGTGGATGTGGCACAGCACGATGGCCACGCCCAGCCCGGGCCACGGGCAATGTGGCCACAGCTCACTCCCTCCATGACAAGAGTGGGCATCTGGACACACTTAACGCCTTCACTGCCACCACCATGAACACAGTGCCCGGGGACTTGGATGCGTAAAGACAACTTGGAACAATATAGTGGCAGGAACTTGTCAGGCCCGGTGGGAGCAGGGCACTTCCTCGCTTCCGGGAGGCCACCGCCTCCTCCAGGTCTCTGGGGAGCCACTCAGTGAACCCAAAAAGACAATTAATGAATGCGAGCAGGCCCAGGTGGCTGGGAGGTGGTTTGTGTGTGGAGAACATGCTCCCCACTTCCTCAGGGGACCGTAAGAATCACCCTCAGCATCTTACACGTCCTTTACAGACCGCTGCCTCAGCCACGATGACACAAGGTCAAGAGACCGTCCTCTGACACCGCCCAGCCTGCTGGCCTTGGTGGCTCATACAGCACAACTGCACTTGCCAAAATAAATTGTGCTGTATTTGCTCTTTTGTTTCCGAGCTCATCCTTTTTGAAAACTGCGTTACTGAGGTGTAACTGACATACAGTAAAGTGTGTGCATTTAAACTGTACGCTGGTAAGTCTGACTTACACATCCATGCGAAGGTCACTGCCATCAAAACAGTGCATAGCTCCGTCACCCCACAAGTTTCCTTGCGCCCTTTGTATCCCCTCCCTGCCTCCCTCGGCCCTCCCTGCCCCCCTCGGCCCTCCCTGCCCAGGCAATCGCCAATCTGCTTTCAGCCAGTATAGATTAGCTTGCACTGTCTAAAAAAAACCCCAAAAAGTTATATAAATGGAATTGTGCAGTATATACTCATATACTCTTTTTCTTTTTTCTTTTTTTTTGGTCTGACTTCTTTTGTTCGGCATCATTATTTTGAGATTCACCCACACTATTGAGTTCATTCCTTTTTATTGTTGAACAGTATTCCATTCCGCACATTCCCACAACCGATCCACGCATCAGCTGATGACATCTGGGCTGGCCCAGGTTTTGGCTGTTAGGAGCACAGCAGCTATAACCATTTGTGTGCAGTCTCTGTGTGGGCCTCTGCTTTCCTTTATTTGAGGTAAATATCTAGGGGAAGAGGGGCTGGATCACAGGGCAGGTGTATGTTTTAACTTTTTAACAAACTGCCAAACTGACTCCCAACGTGGCTGTGCCATTTCCGTTTCCCCCAGCAGTGTATGAGAGTTCCAGTTCCTCCACACCCTGACACTCACATGCTTGGTCTTTCAGTTTTAGCCATCCTAAATGAGTGGCATCTCGTTATAGTTTTAGTTAGCAATTCCCTAGTACCTGATGATGGCAAGCCTATGCGGATCTTTTAGGAGAGCTTTTGTTGTGAAACATATCTTCAGTCGAAAGCCGTACCACCTGATGGCTCGTCAGGTCCTTCAGTATTTTAACTATGGCGGTCAGCTTAAAAACAAGGACGTATTACTCAGTCAAGTTATTTGGGGTCCTACAAGTTAATTTTACTAAGTATTAAATAAAACATTTGTTAGCTTGTCTAATATTACTTAACCATTTTTGTGTATAAGCCATCAAATTTCATACAGCCCAGGAGTTTCAATTAAAGGAGTTTTCGAGAGAGGCTGGTTCACCTCCCTAATCTTACAGATTAAGAAAAAGAGGCCGCAGATGATGAAGTAACGTGTACAACTAGGGCAAAACCTACCAGTAGTGCCAACCTATTGGCAAAGCCAGTGTCAGAAAGGCCTCTAGACCTGGTCACACACTGTGTCAATATTGTATTTCAGCCTGAAAAATGCCATTCATTGAATCACCAAATAAGGACTCATACTCCCTGCACCACCTATCAGGGGTCCATAATCAATAACGTATCTTTGGGTTTTTGTTGTGTTTTGTTTTTTCCTCTAAATTCTCATGAACATGGTCACTGCATTTATAAACAGTAGGAGGGACGACAGCCCACGGCCATGAGGAATCTCCCAATTTGCACTAATATTTCCCATGACCAGGCTTCCAAGTCATACAGGTGTCACCGTGTAACAGCAGCAGTATTATAGATCGAAGGGACGCTTTACCAGGGTTGGCTCTGGGTTGAAGAGATCGCTGCGTTTCTTGGAGACTCCGTTTGCTACATCAGGGAGCCTCAAAATACCAGCACTGCCCTCATGCAGTTACTAAGACCGCCAGAGACAGAGAGGAGCAGAGCGCACTGGGTGATCAGCCATGTTCTGCACAAATTTGCACGAAGCACGGTGACCTGCGGAAATTACAGAATAGTATACCAAAACGAGGGTGTACTGTTTCACCCAGTCAAAATAGTTCACCAGAAACATCCGTATGTTAGCTAATGGGGGACTTCTCTGGCTGAAATGGTCCCACCCATTTCATGGTAACCTGCCTTCCTCAGGCCTGGGGCAGGGAACAAGCCACTTGCTCCCAACAGAGGAAACGCTTTGGCTAGCACTCGGCTTTGTAGCCCTCCCACCTTCTGATTCCTGTCCTGAGATGGACATTTATAAAAAGTGGACCCTTTCAACTGCATTTCTTCTGCTGAAGAAGAATGAAAAAGCACTTATTTCACTCCCTTCTCTCAAAGTCTCAACTGTATCCTCCACCTTAAATTAAAGCCCGTGCTGCACTGAAGCTGCCCCTCGTCACTGTGGGACGGACCCACGAACAGGGGCACCCCCAGAGCACACCTGCCCGTGACTCAGCTCCAGGAGCTAACTGATGGGTAGAAAATGGAGAACTCTTGAGGAATGGATGGAGAGACGCTGTGGATTAAACTGCAGCGTCTTTAGAAACAGTGCTGCCTCAGCATTTTATGCTCATTCAGCGGAGTTGAATGATTTAAGCAAATGTACATCCAAAAAAGATTGCTCTTCTTTCACTGCGCTCTGAACATTAGTATCGATGAGAAGAAAGGTAAAGGAGCCAACTCTCCATCAAATACTGAATGTGTTTCACAGAGAGAGGTGTCTGTCTGTCTGACACATTAGGCAACAAGTTGGCCTTCGGGGACACATGGTGGTCTCTGGTTTTCGTTATACTTCACCTTTTATGTTAAGAGACAGTTTCTCATAACACTAGTAGAAATTAGTATCTCTTCTTTAAATTTGTTGAAAAAACAGAAGTGCAAGTTTTTAAAAGCCCACTATAAAAACGTTGCAATATCAGCAAACACAACATTAGTTAAGACAGTTGATACCGTGTTTCCCCCAAAATAAGACCTAGCCGGACAATCAGCTCTAATGAGTCTTTTGGAACAAAAATTAATATAAGACCCGGTCTTATATACTATGATATATGATATGATATGATATGATATATAATACCAGCTCTTATGTTAATTTTTGCTCCAAAAGATGCATTAAAGCTGATTGTCCACCTAGGTTTTATTTTCGGAGAGATACGGTAGAGAACATGCAAGTCCAGGATAAGATGCATCTAGAATACAGGTGTGCCATTCACCCTCCCACCCCATTCACACAGCTGAGTCAGGCCTCTCCTCCCTGGCCCAGTGTTGCATCCGACTCAGGGACCCAGCTCGTGGGGCAGATGCCTGTCTTGGTGTGGACGTCTGCAAAATTCCTCTTCTCCAGCAAATACTACTGTTTAATAATACTACCATTAAATATCATGTAAAATAAATCATGAAACCAATTTAGCAAGTCTTACTTCCACTATGAAGAGGAGTTCAAAACCCACTTTTGAGGCATAATGCATAGCTGTGCTTCTATATAACTCCACTGCCATTGCATAAGAGTTCATGTTTTATCTATAAATATTAATTAAAACACTTCTCATATGATGAGGTAATATGGAATAACAATTAAGAGCATGGGTTCTGAAGTCATACTACTTGAGTTCAAATCCTGGCTTAACATTTCCTATTGTGTGACCTTGAGCAAGTCTCAGTTTGCTCACCTAGAAAATGGATATGGTAACAATGCCCACCTCACGGGTTTGCTGGGAAGATTACATGAGATGATGCACACCGAGTAAAGAAAGAAGTAAATATTAGCCACTAGCATTAGTTTTGTTCTTGCAAGAAAAATTCTCCAAATAGTAAGAATCTTAAGGTTTTAAAAGTCTTCTTTTTCTAGAAATGTATGCACCCAGATTCCTACCAATTGTTCAAAATAAGTCACTTAGTCTAGACAACTTAACACCCTCCCACATTTAAATCTTCGTACACCTAAAAATAGGACAGTGTGAGGAAAAGGTGCTGGAATTAGTCCGATAGATTCTATAGAAATTGCTTCCCCTTGGTTCCAGGGGAAGTGCCATGAATATTTGTGGGGGAAACCTTTTCCTTTCTTCCTGGTAGCTTTTTAAAGAACTAACTTATTCCCTCAACATCCTGGACACTTCAAGGCATGTCCACAGTGCTCGCCCACCGGACCGGCAGTGAAACCCATGAGGGGCCACAGCCCTGCAGGGGACCCCACGGCCCGAATCTGGGAACAGGCAGATGAAAAGGGAGAAATTACCAAGGTAGAAGGAGTAAGGCTACATACATCTAAATCCATGATGGTAAAATGCCCAAAGGTCCTCTGCCCCTTTAGAATTTTTCTGTCTGGTACAACAGGAAATATTCCAATTGGGAGGAAAAAAATCTCAGAGGAAAGGTCTTTTCTAATATCAACTGGAGATGAACTGACACATATCATAATACAACAGGGAAAGTCTACTGTTAAGCACTGAAAAGGTACATATGATTCTTAAAACAACCTGTGAATAAAGCAATGAGAAAGTCTCTAGGATGCCTGTGAAATTTTTACCACAAACTTTTTGAGCATGAAAAAAAGAAATGCACTTCTCTGCATGTGTTCATTTACAGTAAGAAGATGGATCTTTTTTTTTTTTTGATATGGCATTAGAGTTTAATTAGAAAATAAAAGAATTAAGCACAATTATTTACAACTAATAAAAAAATTTTTGAATGATCTTAATGACCACCATTTGGGAGACCACCTCAGGGATGATGTAGATGCCTGACTCTGCACTGTACACCTGAAGCTGAACAATAATGAATGCCAACTATAATTTTATATATATACATATATATACGTATATATATGTATATATATGTGTATGTATATGGTTACAAGAAGATGAATCTTGGCCCGGCAGTAAGAGAGGACTGCATTCTATGGAAGTTCTCAGCAGCATGGATTCCACTTCAAAGAGGACTGTGACCCACAGCCTGGGGCGGGCCAGGCAGCCATCAGGCAATGCTGCCCCTAGAGGCCCTCTGAGCCTGTGAACCCAGCCCACAAACCCGTGCAGGTGTGTACCAAACACAGGCACCTGGTTCACCAACCAGGCTCCACAGAGAAGGCTGAGCTAGGGAGACTCGTGTTTCTTGGGGAGAAAAGTCCTGTGACAAAGACGTAGAAAAGCCTGGTCCTGGATCCAGCATCTGGCTGAGTCTGACCCAGGAGAACCCCTTCCCGCCCCCCCCCCAATAACTCAGTTCCTTCCCACAGCCTCTGTGCTGAGTGGAGCCTCAAGGAGGAAGCTTGCTCGGCTGGCAGGAAACCCCTGAAAAAGCCTCACTAACTGGAGAGGAGAGACCCCACCAGAGAGGGCTCATCAAGAACCTCACTGGGGTGGGGATGCCAGGAAAGGACTGAGCTTCCAGCGATTCACTGGATGGCAGGATCGGAGCCCCGAGATTTGGGCATTGCTCCAGCTGCAACCTCTCTCAGATGTAGTCAACGCAGGTGACAGGCGCACTCACAGCACGCTAGCTGTGGTTCCTGATCCCCGGTGTGACCTTAGGAAAATCCTTGGAGCTCTCCACCTTCAATTTTCTCATCTATGAAACAGGATCGTTTCACCATGCGTTGTCTTCCCTAACTGGCAAAGCCAGTTTGAGAATCAATTTCTACAAGCACTTTATAAACAGAAGCTACTCGTGCTGGCATCTGCTTCCCTATTCTTGTTTATGAACGAGACAATCGCTCAGGTGCAATGAGGATGCGTGAGCTATACGGTCGGCGTGGGAAGTGAACAAAAGCTGCAGCTCCCAGAGGGGCTGCAAGTCGGGAGCAGAAGTCCATAGTTTCAATGGGAACTCTCAGGTGGAATTTCAGAATTACCCACTATGCACATAAAATGTGATCCAGTTTCAGGTATGAGAGGCAGAAATCAAAGGGGAACCATTCCAGCCACGCATGGCACATCCTTCAGCCTGAAACCACCACCTGTCTGTACTGTTGGAGCTCGTGCCCCTCACCCTGAGTAAGGAGGAGTGAGGGTTTCAGCAGCACCTCGTTCTTCTAGGGTGTGTAATAAAAGGTCTTGTTATTTCTTGGGCAGTGATACAAGATCTCTTAATATGACGAAAGGCACTGTATGAAGGCGGTATGGGCGGCAGCCAAACCAAAGTCAGCAGCATGAAATAATACCAGTGCAAACGGGTGTGAGAGGGGAAAAGGGAGCGGACAGGAGCAGGTCAGGGCAGCCCAGCCATGGTCATCACAGCACTGACGGCGAACGGAGGCACGCAGACGAGTGAGCGAGGCCAGGCCAGGCACACGTGACATGACTGGCTACATGGCTGACACAGAGACCAAGGTCACTGCAGGGACCTCAGCCACCCAGACTTTTACATGAAGTCTAAGTTGCGAAAAACAGAGACTGTGAGAAGAGGAATTTTTGATTTTCTTCTTATTCCTCAACATCCCTGAAGCATAAGACACACTCCCTAAAGTGTCAAGTTAGGGAAAAGCTCCACCCCACCCTCATCATTCTGAGAGCAAGCATGGTCTCCCTGAAATCGTCTGCAGCTGGTCAAAGTGGAAATCCTTAACTGTTCAGCCCTTTGCAGACCATGCCCGTTCCTGCAGCCTGCCCTCCGTTTCCCAACGCTAACACTTCATTCCTTGAACTCTGCCAGCATGCCATCATCTGGAGCTCCGTCCACACCAGCTCACTCTGCTCTGAACTGCCACCCCTTTCAAAGTGGGAGAACTGAAGGCAACACCACACATGATCCCAACAGCCGCAAGCTGAGCAAGACTGCTACCCCTCCTTCACGATCCTGGGCTTTTCCTCATTACAGCAAATACGTCACTTTGGGGAATGTCATTACTACGGACACTGTCAATTAACACATGTAAGATTATTTTTAACACCTATATGACCCTTATTCTGTAAGCTGCCGAGGTTAGTGTTTTAGATTCAAAACAGACTCATATATTAAAACCTATAAATGAAATTTCTGTGATAGATTTTGCCTTATTCCTGCTGAGATCTTTTGGGATCCTATTCTATTATCCGACATATTTGAAAGACCCTGGTCTAGACTTTGACAAGCTTGCCTCCGACACCAATGCACCACTCACAGGCTTTCTGCATGGGGACAGAGATCTGCAATGGCATGGAAATGTCCTCTAGCTCCACTGGCATCCTCTATTAACCAACCCCTGGACTGACTGTCTCACTTGCAAGGGTTTCAATGCAGCCACGACTGTTTCTGCTACAGCATCAAACCCGTCTTCACTTTGTGGCATTTTGCCCCTATTCAAGATAAACGGCTCTCAACACGACAAAAGCAAGTTTTCAGGGCTCCTGAATTCAGCTGAGCCAGCTCTCTGATGTCACCAATGACGTAAAAGTTCTGAGCAGGTTAGTGGTGTCAGTTCAAACGGGACAACTGCAGACTGCTCCCCTCTAGGAGGTGACAGCAGAGATTGAATCCTTCTGCTAGGCCTTGGGTTCAACTCTCCCATCACCATCTTCTCCAACAAGTCTGGTCTGATTGTGGGTCTGGACTGAAATTACTTCCTTGTTCACATGTTGGGCATGAGTAATGTCTCACTATCACAAACACTTTCTTCCTGCATCCTCTCCTCGCGGATCAGTATGGGAGGGTAAGGGCAGGCTGGCTCTTGTGTTAACTGACACCCCCAGCTGATTCTTTTTTACAGCCATTCAGCAGTGGGACGCTAATGTGACTGTACTAGCAGACGGCCTGTATTTTTCTGTCTCATGCACAACTTAATTGCAAAGGTCTGGTCACATGGTCACTAATTCTACTGCATGGCCTTCATCAAACCGGAAACCCAGTAAAGGAGGAAACAAACTTAACATGCTGTAACTGGTTCATAAAGTTCTTCCCTTCCTGGCCACTTATAAACCGTCGTCCTTTCTAGATCTCTGCCTAAGATTACTTCAGCCTGAGTAATATGTAAAACCTACCTTCTTAAAAAAGCACAAGTGCAGTTTCAGCTTTTGGGCATCTCTTCCCCTTCCCACAGTTCCTTTGAGATCAACAGGCCCAACGTGGTGATCTAATAGCTACCCAGAGATCTAATTTGTCTTGGAAGAGAGACCTGAACTGATTTAGAAGTAAGTCCTTTCTTATAAAGCCTTTACTCATTTTGGTCTTTAGCTTCTTCTAACCCAATCTGAAGAACAGCCTCCTAGAGGAGAAGCAGCAAAGTGCGAGTGATGAAGTCTGCTTTCCACTTGTATCCGTCAGCATCACTCGTCCCCAGAAGGAAGCCTAACCCGGTCTTGACCTTGCGGTTCTGAATTTTGTGTTTTAAAAGAAGAGGAAAAAAACAAACAAAACAAAATAAACCTCATCAGTCTCTACAAACCTAATTCTTCTGGAGCTTTTAAGCTTTCCTGACAAAACCCTAATATATTGCTGGTGATCTGTCTTTCTACCACTTAGAACAATAATTAATAACAATACATGTCAGAAATATATACACAGAGTTGACTTCTCTCAATCAGCCAAAGACCTATCACATTTAGTTTGTGAAGCTGAGTATGAAAATGAGAAATTAAGAACATTAAAAATATCCTATAAAAAGAAGTCTCACAAATAAGTAAGACGACGTTTATGTCCATTTCCAGCTGGGCATTTTAAGACCTATGTCGCTGCATTTCCTGACCACCTGCGGAAGGACCTCACCTTTCTAGGACATTAATTGAGGCCAATCTACAAACAACTAAGTCAAGCAGACATTAGTGATTCTCCATTTAGAGGTGACGCTTCAATAATCTGAGCCAGTGCACAGTTATATTTTCAATCCCTGCAATAACACTGAGTTCCAAATAGAGATAATCCGATCTATTAATTAATTCACCCAATAATCATCTACTAAGTGACTCTTATGTGTCCGGTATATTAGACTTCCCTATAATTTTCTGCGCTAATTTCTTTGCTCACGTAATAATTTCCTCTGTCTGAAAATATTGGGCCAATATTAAGAACTAGAAAATTCATGAATTTAAACAACTTTTAAATCATTCTGTAGAAAAAATAAATATTCTACATGCATTCAACTAATATGACAAAAGAACTTTCCTTTTGGATAATAACATCCCTCCTTTCCCACTAGCCAACACAAATGTTTTACACATATTTATTTGGTGAAAAAAAAAAATCATTCATTCATTTTAGAGCTTTAGCTGGGAATAAAAGTACTGAGTGATGTGTAGAAAATAATTTGTGCCAATATGAATGGAGCCATGTGTAAAAAAGCACAGAATTAAACACTGACAAGCACAAGTGTGTCAGTGTTTGGGGGGGGTGGGGGGGGATTGGAATCAGCTCTGTGGCTTGTAGCACAGTCACTGTGTAACAGCCCACCCTGTCCTGAAATGAAGGGCTGGAGCTGGAGACAGAGCTGGACGCGCACAACCCGAGAAAGGCTTCACCTGAAGGGTCAGGGCGAGGTGCTTACTCTGATACAGGGCACGGGAAGTCGATCAGTTCTTGTCGATGAAAGAGGAGTGAGGAAGAAAGCAGGTTATACCTAGGTATTTATACCTTTGGGGGCGGCCGGTTGGCTCAGTTGGTTAGAGCTGTATTTAAACCTTTGTGTCTTATATTTAAATCGGTATATTTTGTTTATGCTGAGTAAGTTACAATGGGGGTGAGGGGGGGAATGGCAGCTACTATTTGACAAGCACTATGGTTAAGAGTCTTACATATATAATTTCACTCTGTTGTACCACATCCCTTAGAGATTTTACTATTCCCATTCTGTAGTTGAGAAAGCTGAGGCAGCACAGAGCAATCTGTCCCAGAGTACTCAGCCAGCTAAAGGGATATGTTATGTTATCATGTACTTTCGTAATAAAGATTATGTTTTTACAGAAAGATCTACTTTTTTGAATATTCCCATCGATGGGAAGACCACCTGATTATTTTTAAATACCAGCTCCCACAGGCTATGTAAAGACAAAGTGCTAAACCATAAATGAATATAAGAAGTTCAGCTAAGGAACTGAATGCTAAACATAAATTATTGAGATCTGATCATATAAAGTAAACATCCTAAAATATTACGCATTGGATCTTAACCTTTCCCACTGACAAATCTATCACAGCAATCCTGGACTTTTGAGATGTTAAAAAAGTAGAGATTGCACTCGTGTTGCTGATGGAGTGTAGAATGCACAGCCATTCTGGAAAACAGTTTGGCAGTTTCTTTCAGAATGGCATGCACTGATACAGGACTCGGCGATTGCACTCTTGGGCATTTTCCCAGAGAAATGAACACTTAATTTATGCAAAAACCTGTACATGAAGGTCCGTTGCTTCTCTTCTTCTAACAGCCCCAAACTGAAAATCACCCCATTGTCCTTTAATGGGTAAAAGGTTACACAAATCGTGATATATCCACACCATAAAATACTACTCAGCAATAAAGAGGAAAGAACTATTGATACACCCACCAAGGTGGATGTATCCCAAGGGAACTATGCTGAGGTAAAAAAATGTCTCAGAAAGTCACAAGTGGTATGATTCCATTTATGGAACGTTTCTGAAATAACAAAATGATCGGGACAGAGACCACCAGCATCGGTGGCCGCCGAGGGTTAGAGATGGGGTCGGGCAGGGCACGGATGCTGGGAAGCCAACAAGGGAGCTCTCCGGTGATGGGTGACTCTGGATGATTCCGTGTGCTGAAAGTGGCGGTGATACAGGATCTACACACAACAGAACGGCACAGAACTACACACACACACGTGGGGACGTTGGAATAAGCTCCGTGGATTGCAGCCGTCACTTCCTTCCAGCTCTGATAGAGCACAGTGGTTACATAAGATGGGACCACTGGGAGTGGCTGAGAGAAGAATGCATGGACCTCCTGTCTGTTTCTTTTTTTCCCTAATTTCCTGTAAACCTATAATTATTTCAACTAAAAAGGTTTTTTACAGCTGGGGGGATATGTTTAAAGGTATCGCATATATCTTTGGAGGCATGTATGTGGGGTAGAAACAGGAATGAAAGAAACAAGTAAATACTTCGGAGAATGCAGACAGATGAGTTATGAACAGAAATACTGCCAAGGCAGCCAACATAAAAGGCTTGCAAGTTGAGAACCAAATTTTAGAGAATTCTGCACAGGAGATACATGGTCTGGAGGAATCACATGCTCAGGGGTCTGGGGTCACCGAGAACCAATGTGTCCCATGTAGAACAAAAACACGGCTTCTCTAGAAAGTCAGGGGCAATAAACAGGCTCCTCCGATGCTTACAACAGCCCATCAGCGGGCAACTGGTCCAGGTGAGGACCACTGGATACCTTTGTCAATTCTCCTGAATCAGGCTAACCACCAGATGCCTGATGGGTTCTCCAGCTCCACAAGGGGAAGAAGAGAAAAGATCTGGGCTCCTTGAGCAGTGGCTGGTTGGGGAAGCACCAGGCATGTTTTCGGCATACTTCTGGAGCAAAGCGGTGAGGACAGGAGAAGGGGCAGCTCCCAGAGCTCTCCACACCCCCAGAAGCGAGGTGAGCTCCCGCTGCCTAGTAACCCTCAGAGAGTTATTAGGCAAGGCCCACCCACTGCAAGGTCCAGCATGGCCTCTCCCTGCTCCCCAGGGAGAGTGAGGACTGGCCAAGCATAAAGAAAGGAGTCTGCATGATGAGGTATTTGGCATGAAAATAAAGCCAGACTGGTAGGCACGACAGAAAAATCTCCAGGCGGCTGGGAGGCCTTTATTATTGACTTCTGGATCACATGAAAGGCTCCCTATTCCCAGTATTACCCCAAACAAAAACTTGTCCCAGTTCAATGTGAGTTTGCAGAAGCAGAACCAAAAGGCATCTTTCCTTAACGCAGCAAGAATCATAGCCCAATTCAAATGGGGATGATCTTTCCTGGGAAACCACGGGGATGAAGTGAACAAAAGCCAACTCAAGGTCACTGAACCAATTCTGTGAAAGACACTCTGGCCGAGAACTCAGCGTGCCCACCTGGTTGCCTCAAATAACCCACAAATGTCAAAGGTAATTATTAACTACCTTAGGACCTAATTTTGAGAATGAAGTTGAGTGAGTACGCAGGATGTAAATAACTATGCTTTTGCTATATTTGAAAATGGCAATATGTCCCTCTATCATTAAATCTCAGAATAATAAGCTAGAAACAGACACTATTCCTCCACAAGCCGACTGGGCATCGGCTAAGTCCAGCAGGGAAGCTAACAAGTGGTACAAAGGTAAGTGAGACATGGTCCAAACTTCAAGGAACTAACATCTCCCAGGAGAAACACAAAAAGGTCTAAAATATGTGAAATGCACAAAAGCAGAAGTATGTTTCCCACTGTACATTCAATTCACCTGTGTATCACCTTGTACGTGACAGCTATCTTGGCAGACACTTTGAAATGAGTAAGTGATAGAATGAGTGAACAGTGGAAAAATGGGTTCAAAAGGCAAGGACGACAGGTAACAAAAGACTAATAATGGAAATACTATTATCAGAATTGATGTGCATAAAATGCTACAAACAATACCAGAGGGAACAGATTGAGAGGTGGAAGACAAATACAGGAGGATAAAAGTTCTCCCAAAATAAAATCCACATTTATGTTAGACCACGTAAGTAACTGAGGTTCTTTTAAACACTTTAAAAAACATTAAAAAAATAAAAGGACAGAATATCAGTCTTCAGGTCTTCTGAGCGGAGGTTAAGTACCTCATGAATTACTTTCAGAGGGAAAAAAAGAGAGAGAGAGAGAGAGGGGCCCCAGAATGCTCCCAAATCTGGGTTTAAGGGTCAAACTGAGGCTGCAGCCTCCATCGACCACCTTCGCATCCAACCTCAAAGTATACCATAGCTGCCATCCACGTGGAAATACTTCCTCTTGTGCATACTGCCCTCTGGGGGAGAAGGGAGGGAGCGCCCAGAGATCTCAGCACCCTGCTTCGTGGGACGGGACTTACAACCACCAACCTTCTTCCCGCTGTGCTTCTTCGGAATTCCAGAGTTAACACTGAGCAGACACCCCTGTACCTGGCACCTTTTTAAAGGTTGTTGCTAACGAAAACACCTTTGTATTACTTGCTCATCAGAGAGCCAGAAATTTACTGCAAACAAGAGAAGGCGGGAGCAACATGCTCAAATAAGGTGGGAAACAAAGCCACTGCTGACATCTGGAGTGAGGAGGTTAAGGTCCGAATCCCTCGGAGCGCTAACCTCTAAAGAGCGGCATGTGTTCTCACAAAGGAAAAACACAAGCTGCCTTTTCCATCTTCCTCTACATAATTTTGAACTGTGTGATCAGCTTGAGAAAAATTAATTCAGATAACATAAATCTTTTAGCACTTTTTCATTCATCTGATATGTCACAATATTTAGTGACTTAATGCAAGCCCATTTAATTAGCACAATTTCCTCTTCACCCTTCTCTCACTTTTAATTTTGTTTTTAAACCCATTAAATGTGTCTTAAATGAATCTGAGTTTTCATTCAATAACTAGTTTCAAAACACAGTGACTGAGCTGCCGCTGAGCTCCCGGATGGCTCAGTTGGTTGGAGCGCGTCCTCTCAACCACAAGGTTGCTGGTTTGACTCCCACAAGGGATGGTGGGCTGTGCCCCCTGCAACTAGCAATGGCAACTGGACCTGGAGATGAGCTGTGCCCTCCACAGCTAAGACTGAAAGGACAACAACTTGACTTGGAAAAGTCCTGGAAGTACACACCGTTCCCCAATAAAATCTTTAAAAAAAAAAAAAAAAAAAACCAAACTGACTGAAGAAAGCATTCCTTCCTGCATAAAACCTACCAAGTATGGCTGTGGGTTTCGGGGCACCTGTGCCACGCTGAGAACGGAGGCTGAGGAAAACTCTGGGCTAACAATGACACCCAGCATACTGCAGGGGGAGCTGGGCAGCGTGCCCTGCTGTGCGAGGCCAGCTCCCCTGAGTCTCACACCCGGCCCCCCAGGCACGTGCACCATCCCACACACCCCCAGAGGGTCACCAAGTTCTTCTTGGGTGATCCCAGGTCACTTTAGGGGCACACATGGAAGAGGATCCAAATCAGGGTAATTAACTGTGCTTGTTTCCCTGCCACTGTGATGGTCTTTCACAGAAAAAGGAAAAAACAAACGCACTGAGAATTCTCGAATTGTAAAAGTGAACAACTTAACCTTTACAACAGATTTACGGTCTCCTCAGTCTACAAACTTCACTCATCCTAGAAGGTCCCCGAGCAGAAGTCAATGAAAACAAAATGTATTTTCACTCGTAAAGAATTTCCAAACCTACTGACAAGACAGACCCCATTTTGCTAACAAAATGCTTTTATTATACGAGTTTTCCTTAAAATGCTTCTGATGTTACAAAAAATCAGGGAACCCAAACTTAGTCTCTAGAGAACAGTTTTGCAAGACGCTTTTCTTCTCATTTCCTTTAGTGTCTGCTTTCTGAAAACCATAACGAAGCTGAAAAACTGATCTAAATAAATACTGCTTCATGGAATGAGTCTTTTCTGTCCTAAAAGCAAGTGAAATCCTTACAAATCTGCTGAAGAATATTACTAGGCACGACAATTACAGACCCTGCCTGTTCTTCTGACACACGGCCTGCTGCCCTCCGCCCCTTCTGCTCAGTTCGGTCTGGTGACCTGGTGCCAGCTCTGTCTTTCTGCCCGGTCAACGACACCTCGGCTGTCCAGGGCCGCAGTACGCCTGAGCCCCCACGCTGCTCAGAAACAGCTAACTGCCTGGGGAAGTACAGGGAAGAAGCAAGCAGTACACGCAAGTCTCACGTGTGTCAGTGTCACAGATTCAGGGACATTGTGCTGAGGGGGAGGGGCTGCAGGAAAAGCACGGACCGGATCAGGAGGATGCTGACGGTTTCAGCTGCTGCCCCAGATACACAAAGAGTCGCTGACAGTTCAAAAGCAAGGGTACGACCTCATCAAAGTGACATTTCTGGAGGCTGTATTGTGGGAGGCGGGGGGGAGCTGGCCGAGGTGAGTGGACTCGAGCTGAGTGAGGAACTTACAGCCTGGTGACACGTCTGCAACCAGAAACTGCCGTGGACAAATGTTTACTTGCAAAAATAGTCTCTTTGTAAATACTGTCAAGTCTTTTTCAGTTGTGGCATTAAGAGCAGGGACAGAGAAGCTAGTCCTGTCAGTTTTCTACTCCGACGACCATCCCAGGCCCACCGAGCAGAAGCCCCTCTGCACAAGGGCTGCCCAGCAGACGATGGCAGCGTGTGCCAGCCTGGGTGGGGTGGAAGCACAAGGTGCGCTCACACTTTCAGAGTGGGGGGCAGCGCAGTTTCCTGGAGTCAAACGTTCATGTGACAAACGGCCTGGCTGAGCAGAACTGACTGCCCCAGACGCCAGAACTGGAAGTTCTCGCCCTTGAAGCAGACGTCCTGGCCCTGGATCGCTGACGCCTTTACCCTGAGGATCCTCCGGAGTTTCTCCCTTCGTCTTACTTCCCCGATCTTTCTTCCCACCCTGTGACTCTACGCTCTCATACACTTAATTCCAAATGACCTGCAGGGCCCCCCATTTCTAATTTATAAAGAGCTGTGGAGAATTTTTTTCTTAGAAATAAGACACAGTAAGTTAACATCCTTACTCAATTTGTTGTCCTACTAAAAACTTTAGTTTTCCATTGTATAATAAGTCCTTTTTTTTTTAAAGCTACGTAATAGTTTCTTTAATTGCAATTTTGTAGGATTTCTACTAAGAGCAACACATATGCAAGGTACACTTGGTATCAACGTATTTTCCACATACCAAATAACGCATTATCTCTTCTCATGAGGTAAGTTTATCAGCAAGAGCGTACCTATGGCATCAGCATCAATATTATGAAGGCCGTGTTGGCTTTGGTCCATTTAAATTCAGTGCCGTGTAAAATCCACTTGGGTTAGTATCTGAGTAGCCACACAGCCTGATAAAATCACGAGGCAGCCATGACTTTAGCCACATGACAGCTCCCACACGGGAAGGAAACCCAGCAGCTCTGACCGCAACGCGCAGGTCGTCTATTTATGCTGCCGTGGGTGAGCACGTCGCTCTCCGCCCTAAAGGGACCTCCTTCGGCGCCTGCTGTCCCCTCTAACGCACGCCTCTCCCCGGGGCCCCCACCAGCCCCAGCACAGGCACGCACGTGCTCGTGCTGCAGGAAGCCCAGCTCCGACCCTGTCCACGCGGACCCGCCTGTGCTAGCACCAGCCACGCCCGAGCCACGCTCCTCCCAAGGAGGCCAGAGGCCCGTGCAGACGCAGGCCGCATCTTCACCTCCTGACGTCTTACCTCCTTCACGTGGGTGTGAAAGGACACCGACATGTCCAGCAGGACCTTCCGTTGCTCGACTCGCCGAACGAAGTCTTGTATCCGGTCTTCGAGCTGATGGGCTGCCTGATAAATCTCTTCTGGGTCACATTCCCCCGTCTGCGCCAGCTGCTCTGCTGCTTCTAGTAATTTATCTGCATTGGTGTATGTGTTCTGTATAAGGGAACATCCAGAAAAACACAAGGTGAACAAAGCACACACCGGCCAGGCTGGGGGCCATAACACTGCACGAGTCAGTCTGTGCAATTCCTGCTCATCTCCGCAAAACAAACAGAAAACATCTTATGGAAAAGACGACTTTAGGAGTCACTGCGTCTCTGACAGCAGCCTTTCCCACAGAACCTCGAACCTCAGGACAGCCCGGCCGTGTCCAGCAGCGGGCGGGTATCCGCAGGCGTCGCTGGCTGCCCCTGACTCCTCTGGGGCTCTGAGCTCTTTGCCACTGCGCAGTCAGGAGACAGCACGAAGCCACAAATGCCCGCTTCACTTTTTCTCCCAGGTTTGTGACAGTGGCAAGTTCCAGTTTTGTGTCTTTCACTAGGCTAGACCGCTTTACGATCATTCCAAGTGCAGGTGGTACGGTTAACTTCCAAACAAGCCTGCTACGGTGCAGTGCCTTTTCGCATGTTTCTGCTTACTGGTAATTCTGTGCTTATCTTTTTTCTACTTAAGGGTACACATTTTTTGAGAAAAAGAGAATAGCAATTATAATGGCTGTAAAGCAGCCCGAGTTTTACAGAGCTGGCAGTTAAGGTAAACCAGGGTCTAAAATATTCTGAAAATTAGTCTTGTTCTAATACTTGATAAATCAGAGGCTGCAGATGGCTTCCCCAAATAAAGAGGTCTGCTAGAGACCTGATACTGTTAAAGGGAAGTACCAGCGACAGGCTGTCTGACGGGGGGCGGGGGACTGAGGCAGGTGGAGGACTTGTGCAGCGGCCCGGGAACCCTGTGGTCCCGTGAGAAACAGGTGGAACCTTCACCCTTCCCTTTCTCCATCCAGTATTTGAGAGCTAACGCTGCCCAGGTTCGGCGTCTCAGTGGTGAGGGTGGGTGGCGCCGGGAGTGTGTGGGGAGTGTCCCAGGCCTGATGGCGGACGGGATGTCCCTGCAGTGAGCGGCAGCCTCCCGGCTGGGAGACTGGTACATCCAGGGGCATGAGTCTACTAAGGAAACACACTAAGGATAATGAGGAGCAGGCTCCTCATTCCGAAGAAGGGAGGTACAAATACGGAAGGGGAGAAACCTGACTTCCCCGTGTGGCACTGGATTGAGACTGGAGGTACTGGTGTGAATACTTGGTTTTCAGTCGACAGATGCCTAAGTGTGCACGTGCACGACTGCACACACACGACTCTGACAGCCGGGAGCAGCAATGGGCCAGGAGTAATGAGCGTGCTTAGCACCCACATTTCCGCCTCTATCCCCTTTCTCCTCTGCAAGGAACCTGGGCTCTGTAGGAAAATGGCTGATTCCAGGGATGAGGTGGGACCAAGTACAAGATGACCCTGAAACACCGTATTGTGCCCAAAACTACGGAAATGCTCAAGAACAACATGGACAGGTCAGGACACAGAAGTTAGCTGGAGGAGGCTCCCGCTGGCCAAATCGGGGACAATGGGAGAACAAACAATGACAGTAACAGAGTGTAATCCACTGAACACAGGAAGAAACCAGGAGTCCATTCTGACATAAATAAATAAAGTGGGATGAGGAACAGGATATCTGCAGAATTTCAAAGCACCTCCTCACAAATTACTTACTAGTCACAAACGGGGAAAGACTAAGGTACAAGTCGGGCAGACACACCACCTGAACTCAGGCACCCAACTGAACACATATGTAACAGGATAAATCAAAACTGTGAGCCACTGTTGGGATGGCCTGAGAAGGACCCAGCACTCCCACGAGACCCCTGCCGAAGGCGTATAACCAGAATTTAACCATGAGGAAACATCGACAAACCCAAAGTGAGGAATAGTCCCCAAAACACCAGGCCTAAAATCTTCCAAAGGGTCAGGTCACAAAAGTGAAGGAAAGACGAAGAATGCTCCAGGCTCAAGGACCTTAGAGGCGTGACAACTAAACGCAATTGTTGACTCTGCACTGGATCCTTCAGCTATGCAGGACCTCGTGGGGGCTGAGGGCAAGACAGTCATCAGGCATCAGTGGTAATATCCTGCTTTTGGGGATGGAACTGTGGCTGTGTAGCAAAATGTCCTTTGAGGTAGGAAGTACACACTCAAGCAAGTGGTTTGGGGAAAGTAAGCTCTTTGTACTGTACTTCCAACTGCCCTGCACGTTTAAAACACTTTTGAAACAGGTGTAATGCAGTGTGGTGACAGGTAGGTACGCAGTGACCTCCACAATGACCCGGATGCACAGGCAGAGCAAGTGGACACCAACTGTCAGGATGGGGTGGGGACACCCCTGCGCAGGCAGTAACGGGTGCAGTGTCCACAGAGTCTGAGGGATGCTAAAGACCAGCTAATCGCTGGGCTGCTCTTTTCACACCCACAGGCTACACAACCCTCGGCCCCCTGGGAAACCGTCAGCAACACTCCTGTGTATCGGGTATGACTGCTGTCCTTGCTCTGGGCTGCCCAGTCCCAACCACAGCCCTTTCACAGGTAAGGAAACTGAGGCCTGGAGGGCGGTCACCGGGCTCAGGGGACGAGGCTGGCAGGGGTGGAAGCAGGACTCCAGAGCCCGGGCTGACACCACCCTCTGTGCAGCCACTGGCAGGCCCCCGGGCTCCTCCCCCAGTGTCCCAGGGGGCCCTGGTTACACACTGCTGGAGGCGGGGTCACCGGCGTCTCCTCCTCCCTGTCAGCCTGCAAAGCCATTTTCAGGGGACTTCTCCTTTTCGGTACTATCCGAAGTCCCATGCGAATGGTCTGTACTACTAACAAAGGGTCTCAGAACTCTGTAGAAGTGATGGCGGAGGTGTCAAAGAAGCCCTTAAAACGTACTAACTATGGCCAGACGTGGACAATGCACGTGTACACTTTACATACGAGTTCACACAGTTTCACACCTACTCAGTGTGACATATTTGGAAGCTCAGGTATAATAATTCCCGCACAGAGCAGAAACAGTAAAACTGCCCACTTCAAAAGAGCTTTGGAACAACAGAAGTGTGTTGTCTAAATCCCATGCAGTTCTGGCCCTGCATGTCCCCTACAGTGCAGTCTGGCAACCTGACAACAATGACTCGTGACAACAAGAAGCCCTCCAGGCACATTATCAAACCACCTCCGAGAGGCCCAGTGACAGGAAGGACAGACTCACACCAGAGGCCCGAGTTCCAATCCTAGTCGAGTCACTGAGTTCATGACCCTGAGCCTCAGGTTACAGACCACGGGTCCCCTGCCTCACGGATGAATGAGGGAGGAGTGAATCTACGAGTGAGGACGAGGGGTAATGAGGCAGGAACGGATGCGGGTGGCATTAATAACAGTAAGAATAATGACAGAAACTGGGGGAGCTAAGAAGAGCCTACGGAGCCGTGACAACACACAGAATGCACTGTCCTAGGTGGGGCCCTGGAGCAGGGGAGCTAGGAAACTGGAACAAAGCAAGGACTTCAGTTGATGGTAATTATCCATATTGGGTTATTAACTGCAACAAGCAGACCATTCTAACAACGATGGTAACAGTAGGGAGACGTTGCGGGGTGTGGGAACGCTGCATCATCCCCACAACTTTCCTGTAAATCTGAAAGTGAAGTTCATATAAAAATAAATGTGTGTACGCATGCGTGTGTGCCTACACACACACACACACACACACACACAGCAGACTGGTGAGCAGCAGCCGCACCTCCGGTCCACTTCCTGAGCACGCCCCGCAGATTCCCTCCCCTCGTGCTTCCCTCCTGAGCTGTGAGCACCTGGGGCCCCTCAGCCTGGCTCTGGGCCCAGCGCAAGCTCTCCTCCAAGGTCAGCTATTAGCGCCAAGGGCTCCTGCTACCGCAGTTCTGCATACGTGCTGCCCACGAAGGTTCTGGCCACCAGAGGCTGCACTGGGAAGCGACCTGCGGGGTGGGGGGTTTATGAAGACCCACCCCCTGTGCCCCCCACCCCACGATGCACACGCCACACATGTGAGCGGAGGCCCAGTTCACAGGGCGTGCTGCACACTGCGCACACACTCCCTCAGAGCTGAGTCCTGTTTGCGTGAACTGTCACCCCAGCTGTGGAGTCACTTACCTCTCGGGTTTGGTAAGTGGCTCTCCAGGGGACAGTACCTCCCAAAGCTAAATGTCACATCCCTGAAAGCTCTGTGCCTCTTAGCTAGCAGGTAAAGACATTTACAACAACAAATGTCCCAAAGGAACAGTGTACTTTTGAAGTGTCTGGGACACTTGAAGAAAATGAGCCACCACAAAGGGTCGGATGGCTTTCCCTGGGCACAGCCCTGGGGCTGCTCCGAAACCCAAGGCCAACGCTTTCCCATGAGCAGAACTACCTATACCCTTTCCATGGAAGAAGACAGATTTCCACGTGTTAGTGAACACGCGAACCATCAATGCTAACTTCGGGGCACTTACTCTGTGCCCCGCGACAGCCCAGTGACGTGGACACCACTTCACAAGTGAGGAAACCGAGGCACAGAGAGGCAGACTTACTTGCCCACGTCAATCAGTGTAACTTGAGTCACTTACACTTAGACATAAAGGGAGGGGTACCAGCTAAGAAAGCCTGTTGGAGTCTGAGCAGACGGCCTCCTCTCCTACCTGCCATCCTGTCCCCAGGCTCCTGGTCTGTGGGCGGGGCACTCATTTCTGCTACGAGGATTAGAGCAGATAAGTAAAAGCCAGGCCAGGGTGGGGGCCTGAACGGTTTCCTCTTTTCTTGAGAAGTAAATTAAAATTGCATAATTGCCAGGACACAGGAAACACTGAGCCTTTCAAAGGCGGATCAGACTTGCCTCTCCCTACAATCCTTGGCAGCTGCAGCCTGGTCTTACCCAAGGGGCTATAGTTAGAATCCGGTGAAAAAGATGGGTTTTCTTGATCTTAGAAGAAGGAAAAAAAAAAAAAAGGAGAAAAACAGAAGCATTTCAGGCCTGAATTAAGGGTGTGCCAAAAATGTGGACGGATGCATTCTATACAGCTTCATGCTGTGCAGGGTTTGCAAAAGCTGAATGAGCTCAGTAGTGACCAGGGACTTAGAGAACTGGCCGGCTTATCTCCTGAAAATCTAGAATGAAAGGTAAGGTTTCCCCGCTTCCTAAATGCCACACTTCTTTATCCTGGACGACAAGATAATTACACGGCCTGTGTAAAATGCTGTTGACAGAAATTCTTCCTGGAGAAGAGCTTCGTGACAGGTGACGCCTTTGGCAGGCAATTCGAATCCACAGGGACACACAGACAGGTGAGATGGTAGAGGAAGCGCCCGCAGGGTAGGTGCCGCTGGGAAGATGCCATGCCAGAGGTTTCCTAATCACATGAAAGAAATCTGTGCTCTCAAAACCAGCGTCTGCCTTGAACCAGAGTTTTCCGGGCTCTACTGGCTTTTATATTCAGAGCTTTTAATATTGAAAACAGAACATTAAATTGGATCATGATTTAGAAGGTAAGAGAAGATGACTGTCCAAGACCATCTTCCTTTCTGACAGTCATTTGCAAAAAGCTTCACGTGAAAGCGTCTTTAATTTCTTCTGTAAAGCTCCTGCATGAAAATGCCACGTGGCTGTGTACGCCACACTCTCTAAATGCATTAGCACAGATTCACTCACTAGGACATATCTACTGACAGTCACTGAACAAAATAAAGAAGGAATGGACCTGCGGGTTGGTTACAGGAGGTCCTTGGCTCTGCAAACCTGCGTGCAAACAATGATCCGAAGGCCTCCTGCTGGGGCTCCTGCTGGGTGTGCAACCGAGCCCAGGGCCCGGCAGTAAGAGCTGGTGCCCTGCAGACATCACGCCCACTGTGCGACTTGCTTCCACCAAGGAAAGAAGAGGCTCCTTTCGGGTTCCTCCTTCCCAGAACATTAGAACTGTTCTCTGTAAGAAATCTATACTTAGTCCATTTTAAAGGAATTCAACCGCAAGACTCACCACTTCCTTTCTGAATGTGTTATGCTACCTCATCATGCCACGACTCACTGTTTTGAAGAAGTTGACTACCTCTAAACTAAAGGCAGTTTAGAATTCATTTCACACAGGATCCTTCAAAACACAGTCCCAAGAAACAAACTAACCGACCTTAAAGTTTACTGTGGAAAAGACATTACTTCTCCCTAAACCCCAAATTTGTTTTACCTTTGTGAATGTTTCAGGAAACGAAATAAACTCATTAAGCAATAAAAATGACTGTTTCCATTTTTAAGGTGCCTCCAGAGGCCAGTCTGTCAAAAAACACACACACATAAATCTAAAATATGAACTTAGAGCTCTGCCATAAGCCCTTCTATCAGAATTTGTTTTGACAGAAAGCAAAGACACAGGGCTGAGACGGAAAGTGGTGAAGGCAGTAATTCCCTTCAGTGGGCCCCACTCTCCCTGTGCTAAAGCAAGACTGATGTCACGCTGATCTTTGGGACGAGCTAGACAGCTGTCAGCGAATGAAACCACAGACACGGTGTAATGTCACTCAGTCTCGAGGCCACCGTTTGTCTCACCAAATCCACTGCACACATTGTCTTAATAAAGCCAGGATCTCTGCCTCCTCATCGGCTCACAGCCACACTCTCTTCTGGCGTAAAATGCAATCCTCTTCCCTGCTACTCCCATCAAAAAATCTTTATTAAACAGGTGGAGGGGCTAGAGAGAGAAGTGCATCCTATTTCTTCATGTCCTGTGGCCCCCTCCCCCTACTGCACTGAATCTGTGGCGAGTTCCGGTGACACAGGACAGTCCCTCTAACTACATGGCCTGACGGCGTACTTGGAGGCAGAAGAGCAAAGTGCTTTCAGAACTAGGCTGAAGTGGTTCAGGAATGTCCTCTGTGACGTACACTGTCCGTGTGCACACGGGCTGGTGTCACTGGATTCCAGGGCTCCGTGAGCCCCTACTTGGGGCCCATCAGACAACAGGAGGTTGCCATCTGTGTGTGGGTGGGAAGGATCAGGATTTTCACTCCAGAGTGAGTCAGGGGCATGAGTTGAGCGGCTGGTCCCAGTTCACGTCCACCGGGACAGACCCTGCATGTGGACAGTGTGCACTGGCCGTCACTCCATGCCTGTTTGCTGGGGCGCCAGCGCTGGCAGGCGATGAGGACGCAGAGTCAAGTGACAGGCCATTCTTTCAAAACCTACTGGTACCTTAAAAACAAAGCAGCATCAAGTGATGTTCTTCAAGAAAGCAGAGAGCCTATGAATATTCAGTGTTAGGGAGAAAAGAACTAAGAGAGAGAAGTGGAGGTTCTAGGAGAAAGGGCCAGAATTGAAGGGCCCAGGTACCTGCAGTGGGGTGGGCGGAGAGCGCAGGTAGGGAGGAAAGCTGCAGTGTGAGGGTCCGGCCAGGTGGGGGGTGGAGCTCAGAGCTGCACGGACAGTGGTTTACAAAGTAGAGGCCCACAGAGAGGAGAGGGCTGGGCATCGCCAAGCAGGCCACACGGCCGGCCGAGCTGCCCAACCATCCCACCTGCTGTCCTCGTGCCTGCCTCTCACACGCTCCTGTTTCTTTGTAATATGCTGAATTTTACTAATTTGTGGGTGTTGGTTTGTACAGCAAGAATTACCAGGAAAAGCCCTCTGACAGGTGGCCATGCCTGCTCAGGCGGTCTGGGTCTGGCCTGCCTGCCCCTTTGCCCCCCTCCCATCCGCCAGTGCCTGGCGGAATGACTGCCACAGGACAGGTGATTATCTGAAAACCAGTGGGAGGGAAAGTGGGTGCAGATGTTTGCAAAGTGAGTAAAAGGTGTTTATATTTAAGGTTTCTTTTCATGCACAGCTCAGATTTGGGCTTAAGCACTTTCAATGTAAGGGAAGGAGGGTCAGCTTCCCCCCCCCCCCCCCCTTAGAATCCAGGGGCAATGGGCAGAGCTAATAAACAGGCGTGGACTGAAACTCAGCGGGGTGCAGGACATGCACCTTGGCTTGCACCTAGAAGGCAGAGAGGTTTCCTACAAAGAAAGTGTCCCCTGAGAAGCTGTGCCCACAGCTCTGATGATGTCTCAGACCTCAGGCAGTAAATTCACCATCTTGCTATGGAGCAAGACGAGCCACACAGGACAGTTTCCTCATTGAGAGTGGAAGGAGTCACAGGGCCGGGGTCCGAGGGGTCCGTGGGTGCTGGACACTGAGCACACTCAGCAGCCCCTCGTCCTTCACGGGCCCTCAGGCAAGCGGAGGAAGAGGAAGGGGAGCCTGCAGGACACAGCAGCTCCAGCCCCCGGCGCAGGGGTTCCTGGCCCCGCCTCTTAGAGTCTCTGCTGCCTGAAGTCTTTGCTCAATGATACCAATTTCACAGCTTTCCTCAAGCCACGCTGGCTACAACCGTAACTTATTGTACGGAAAAAATAAAGGGGAGATAAGAGCACATTTTCAATGTATCTTTTGATACACGGGGAAGGCAAAATGTTTTCCAGAACATAGAAGGGAGACCACAGGTAATGTAGATAAGAAAACCCGCAGATGCAGCCACATGTGGGGCAAGGCTGCTGAGCACAACCGTACTTCTTTTTTTTCCCAGTGGAAAGGCTGGGATTCGCGTTTTTACTTTACGCATGAAGACATGTAAAGAAGGTAATTTTTTAAAGGCATTTTCCCAAAATAGAGCTTAAGTGCAGTTTGTTTTGCTATCCATGATTCTATCCCGTATTTAGCTCCCTGCCTACACTACATATGATTGAACCCTTTGTCACGTAAAACCTACCGACACCCCAGCCACGGTTTACTCCTGTCTACGTTTGTTCTGCAGATTTGAGACTAGAGTGTTAGATATATATCGACACTCTCCCTTTTGTAAGTGAAGACCCTCCTTGTTTCCAGGCTTTTAAGTTTACTTGCTTAATATTACTATTCCCACACCAGTTTTGTTGTTGTTGTAATTGCCTGGTCCATCTTTTTCTGATACTTTATGCATTTTCAAACTTCCTAGATATTTAAGCTTTAGGTGTGTCCTTTGAAAACATTACATAGTATAACTTTTAAAAGATATTCAATTAGAAAATATTTGTCTTTTAATAAGTATATCTATTTTGTGCTTACTGTAATTACTGATATTTATGGACAAATCACTACATTTAATTTTGTGATTTGTATCATGACTTTTGTTGTTCTCATTCCTTTTGCTTCCACCATATCCCTTTACGTGAATTTTTATTTATCCGATCTTCTGTATTTCTTTTCCCTTTACAATTGTTTGGAAGTGATGATTTCTAACCCTAGACTGTTAGTGGTCATTCAAAACTACTAACATGCACACCTGAACTTGCAACTCTAGGACCCACAACACGCCCGGCGTCCTCCTCAGAACACCTTTCCACCTTCCATGTTCAAGCGCTCTGGTACTTTAGTTCCGTCTTGCTTTTAACTACCCCAAAATCACTGCCTTTTGTTTCCCTGGTTGATCCTTTGAGATTTATAAATGTATTTACCAACACGCGCGCTCACTGATGCCAGTCGTTTCTCCTCAGACTTTACTTCCTCCCTAGGAGCCCTTACTGTGCCCCGTTTTCAGACAAGGAAGTTAACCTTAGAAACTCTTCCCAAGTCACACAGCTAGTGAGCACTGCAGCCGATAGCTGAACTCCACAAATCCCATGCTTGGCACACACCACAGACTCTGCCTCCTGTTTCCTCAGCACACACACTTAACAGAACTGGGAAAAGGGTAAGAAATGCCGGCCTATCATTACAGAAATGCAAGGACTATTACTCTCTGATTGTGAACTGAAATTTCACAACACAGTCAACAGACAATGGGACAATAAATATGGCAAAAACATCCAAGGTGTTTTTGCTTCAAGAACACCACATTTTTCAAAAGGGTCAACTGACTAAAACCAGCTTTCCGTTTCGGCTACGACAAGTTCACTGAGTCTGAGCATCCTCTCTTCTGAATCGCCTTCGAACACATCTGGCCACGGCTAACTCATCGCAGGTGTGGTTAGCACAGCAATCAAAACCAGCCGCACAGGCATTTCTGAGAGAAAACAGTGAAAGCCATTGTTTTACCTGTGCCACTTCTTCAAAATCTTCATGACGTTTCTGCAAAGCTCTGGCCCGATGAAGAGATTTCCCCACGCCTGTATGTTTGCTCAGAAATGCTTCCCCATGGTTCTCAATCCAGTCCAGCACCTACAGTGAAAACAAGTACATATGCCATTAAAAAAAAGTTCTGCCTTGTTCAAGGTTTGGGACTATTCACTGAAGATATGTGCTGTTGTCAAAAGTCTGGAAGAAACAAGGAGGAGACAAAAAATTGGAAGCAACTGGATACTAATCTAACACACTTGAGAATTACATCTTCTGTCAGCTTTCCCACCACGATTTTAATCAGCTCTTACTTGAAACGTGTAAATCTGTCTACGTATAAATGTTACATGCAATCATTAAATTAAATCTCACCTCATTTTATGTATGATTGAGCCACCAAAACAGACTGGGTTTTATAAGACAGTCGTTATCAAGCCACACAGGACCAGTTTAACTTAACATTTTTATAAGACTTGAAGTTTCATAACTCAGGGCAATTCAAGTTAAACTACAGAGTTAATGTTTTCCTGTCTCTTCTTTAGAAGATTTGAAACATATTAAGTAAAACCTAAGAAAACAAAACACTTAACTGCCTCTGTCCTGGTCTTCCAGGATAATTTATTCTATAAACTAAGCTGAATTTAATTACTTAAAAGGTCTTGTTGAAATCCACTACAAGAAACAGTGAACGTAGAGCCATGCACCCCAGTGTTGTTTAGCTCGCCGTTGGGACTGATAGTTCATTGGCTCTTGGACTTGAGAAAACGCTGACAACATCTAACAAAATATTTACATTATATCAAATGCACATGCTTTGTCACTTTCTGATGGAGGGGAGAGAACTAGTAAAAAACTAAGTGATATCTTTCAGCTAAAAATTTTAGCTGAAAGACATCATTTAACTGCGCTGCTAACGTACTAGGCCACTAGGCCGCCTTGTACTTTGCATTTAAGTAAATATGGTAACCACGCATCTGGATTAAGATGGACCTGGGCCTGAAGCACCAACTGGGCAGGCACAGCTAGAACAGGGGTCTGGAGGGCAGCCTGGAAGCAGGATAGCACTGTGCCAAGGGCAAAATAAACTGGATTTAACAAGGGGTTGCTCGCTACAAACAGGATCCGCTGCCTTCTGTCACCTGCACAGAGGTCAGCGGTGCTGACAGATACCTAGAAGAAAAGACGCTGCTGGTTGGGGCCAGAGCCCCCTGTCCAAGAACAATGGACTTGTTCTCCATTGCTCCAAACCAATGACCTTGGAAGCCGAAGGCCTGAGTGAGGGTCCTTTCTGCACAGGGTTTAGGAGTTAGCAGTACATGCAACTAAAATGGCTTGTGAACCTCAGTAAATCTGTGATGGTCCTCTGTAAGGACCCCCGTAGAATCAGCAGGAACTGAGAATAGACGTGTGTGTGCACGTGGGAGGGCGGGGAGGGCACGAAGACGAAGCCCTGAAGCGGATGCTCAGGTCAAAGCCGCCGTTCACCTGATTAGCACAGCTCATTTCAGCACCTTTCTGTCACCACCACCACACTCTGCCGTCACCTGAGCTCACGCTACCAGGGGAATTCTGACTGGATCCATTCGTCTTCTGTCTACACCTCAGTCCCCAGGCTTCCTGAAAGCACTCTCCTCCCCGCCCTTCATTTCTAGCGCCTCCCACACAAATGCAGGGTCTGGCTGTGTGCTCTTAGGCAAGGTCCTTATTGGTTCGGAGCTGCAGCTCCCTCACCTGCTCAGGGTGACAATCCTGAGGACTGTGAGTATTCAGTCATATCTACCTTAAGCACCTTAACATCAGGGGCAAATATACAGCATTGGTGCCGCCCCCGCCTGTAAACCACAGCGCGTAGCGGGCTCCCACCTAACTGTGAGCTCTTGGTGGCACAGGCGTTTTAACTAGGGCACTCAGTACATTATCCTGAGCTATGAGGGGGGAGGGCTTTCCGTACTCCCATTAGCAGGGAGTGCGGCGCTCACTGCCAGACTTCCAGGCAGACATGAAGCCGCTGAGTTGTTTACACCACAGGCTCTTAGTAACATTTTAAAATTCACTCCAATGTCCAATGACAACTTCTAGACGCGTCAACCTCAAAGAATGGCTACAGTTAATGGCATGTGCCTCTGTGCATAAGGCCGGCACACACAGAAGACAAGGACCAAATATTTGAAGACAGGAGAATTGAGAGCTGTGTAAGTACCACCTGTGCCACAGCCCACCTGCCTCGCAGATCTGCGTGAAGAGCTGGACACTTAACCACCACTATTGCACACTCTGCAAAAAGAAAAGGAAACCACAGGTAAGCGGCAAACCTGATGGTCACTGGTAGTGCAATGCAGACTTGAAATAAGGCACAATTTCAAAAAGCAAAAGATGAACAGTATTCAGTAGAAAGGGCAGGAGAAAGCAAATGCAGTGTTTTAAACATAATAATAATTTGATTTTTAAGCCTAAGAAAAGTGTTGCAGGAAGCATAAGTTGGAACTAAAAGCTATTTTGAACCAACCGCTCAGAATAACCATGGGCATTTTTCTTTCATCAATGGTTCCTTTATACAAAATCGTAAATACCAGGTGAAATTATATTTCCAACACACATGAAGGCAATTCAAAGAAGAGTGTACAAATTCCAAGCACTTTATTAAAACAGCAGCAGACAATTATGAAATCCAGCTCATGCTCAAAACCAAGCTCTCCCACAGGCTTTGCCTTCTGTTAAAGTCAGAGAACATTTCCTGGGTTGCCAAGGAATCCTGAGTGAACACACTTGTCCAAGGAACATTTTAAAGACCTGCTTGTGGATTCTTTCCATTTAAAACAAACATATGTGCAGGTCAGGGGGCTTTCATCAACCTAGTCAGCCAACCTCCTCCATGACCTCAGCTGTGGCAGCTGCTATCATCTCTGTCTTGTGACCTCAACCCCAGGAAAAACAAGATGGGCACAGGATCTGCTGCTTGGCTGCAAATGCACGGCCGCCCTCTCCCTTGAGAGTATGGGGTGCAGAGATCATTCCTCTGTACAATCAGTGCCCCCTAATGGACAGTGACAGCTCCAACGTCAAGGTCGCTCCAAAGTGAGCCACCAACACTCGACACACAGATACTGGCTCTTCACATCCAATGTCAGATGTGCAGGAAATCCTGCGGATGGTTTAGCTAACTCCCTGTTTGTCAAGACAAGAGTGATTCACGACGGTTGGTACAATGACGCTCACATCCTAACTAGTAGTGGAGCCGCAGTCGGCATGGTTCTCTAGGGTGCTGCTGGGAAAACAAGACGAGACCGCTGACGTAAAACCACCACGGACCCACTGAGCCTGTCCACTTTTACCGGTAACTCAGGACCCAGAGAGTATTGAGAGAACGTGTAAAAAACATCTGTCAATTCCAGCTATGTTTTAAAGACACAACACACAGTGAATAAATGTTTTGTGTCATAATAGAGAGCTCCTTCTAAGTCACATTTTGTGCACATAAAAATGAAAACAAGCCCTTCTGATTCTAGATTTACTTCAAAAAACTACGATTACACAAAGCAAATGAAAAACAAAGGTACTTCTAAAATACTTGCCATTTGTTCTTTTTTTTACATAAAATCAGATTTTTCCAGTTGGAAAATATGAATTTCCCACCTGCTCTACCCTACATTCCCTATCAAACCAAAATTAACCCAGTTTCACTTACTTTAGTTACTTCCTTATTCCACTTGCTGGTTCTTATTTAAATCACTGGTGACGATAATGTAGAAATGGATATATTGTCTCTAGTTTTGCTTTTAAGTAAGTGCTGCTGAAAGAAGCATTTCATCAGGGCTTTCCTCATTATCATGTCAGCGGTATTTAAGGATCGTAACAAAGGGATGACTGGTCAACCAAGCGATGTCACTTGAGATTTCCTAATCGTAAGTAGGTGGCCAGAGAGGAGGCCTTGGCTTAGATGATTCTAACTTTTATTAAAGGCTGGCGTTTAGCCTTGCTGTGAAGATATCCAATATTACACCAAGAATGTACTTTACCTCCAAAGTTTAAAATCACAAATGAAGGAACACTGTGCGTGTAAATGACTGGACTCCATGGACTCATCCTGCCGTAAGCTGCAGGACACCTTTCCCCCCCGAAAGCTCAGAGCATGTTTTCCTTCTGAAGCCAGTGTCTCAGCCATGTCCCTTCCTTCCCAGGGGAGGCCAAGCCACATGATCCACTGCTCAGAGAAGAAAACAAGGCCTGGGCTAGCTGTGGAGAGCTGGCCTCCAGACTGCTAGCAGGTGCTCTCTCCCTGGCTTTCTGTTTCCATTTATCCACTCCTAAGGTGACTGAACTTCAAAATGTTAAAAAAAAAAAAATTTTTTTAAATGTGTCCTTAAGTAGCTATGTTTCTTTACAGTGGTGGGTGGGCAACTGCAGCTTCTAAGTAAGCCCTTTCCCCAGCTGAAAAGGCCCACTTACACAGTGCTTCTTAGTACAAGGTCAATTCCAATTTACTCTGAGTAGCTCACAAGTGAAGCAGCCCCCTCAGGTCAAGATCAATGAAGCAGCTAAAAATCCGCAAGACTTCCAGGATTTTTTTGAGACTTCACTTGACTTTCTTGAGATTCGGTTTTATTATCTGGAAAATGAGGGGCTTGGCCTGACATGATCACAACGGCCTCTGGCTCGACATTGTGATGTGTGTGCATAACTCTGCAGTGAAAAGAAACAGACACAAAATTCAACACGTATCCATGGGCTTTGGGGGAATAAGGGAAGGAGAAGGACCCTTTTAGGTCCAGCATTTTCAGCTGCCTGACGATAACGATGGTTCCCTCCCGCCCCACATTTCTTTATTTCTCTCCACCGGAGCCAGACCTTTCCGTTTCTTCATTCATTATGTTTCAAAAGTAAAATTAAGTTTGTTCTAAATATGCATGTATATAACTATCCTTAATATGGAAAGAGCTTTTAAAAAAATGGTTTCTAGAACATTCCAAAGTATTCTAAGCCTAATGCTCATTTGGAAAAAGAAGCTATTAAACACACACACACACACACACACACACACACACACACACACACACCTTCAGTGAAATGACACAGGGCAAATGAAGGGATGATACAGAACCAAAATGACCTGTGTTACAAGAGCTCCTTTTGCTTAACGAACATACGCGCATACGCTGTGTCACTTCACGCACTTTCTTGGCGGGAAGGAGCACAGGTGAAATCAGTGAAGAAGCATCACAAAGACGTCAGCAGGCTCTTAAACTCTGACATCACCCATCCATTCATCCATCTTCTAAAAACATATGCATCACTAGTTCTCCTGGACTCACCCAAGTTTTAATTACCTAAGAACATGAAATTTCTCAAGGAAAATAAAGAAGCTAAGGAAGGGAGGAAGGGAGGGGAGAAGGAAAGTAGGTAGGTTATTAATCCTATAAATGTCTCACCTTGGATATTCCCATCAAACCCCAACCAAACCATCACTCTACCAACATGGGTTAATCCTTTTAGCAATTTTCTAAACTTCTAAAAATTATTTTTCATATTCTTAGTTTGGAAATGAATATAAAATAGTCTAAAGTTGTCCAAGAAAAATCTTCCTGTGTCCAGATAATGTTATCTGGGAAAGTAAAGTTATTATGTACAGATTAAGTCTACGTGTTGAACTATGTAAATGTATATACGGATATAGGTAAGCATAGGTGCATGCATGAATCTCCCAGTCAGCGAATCACCAGGCACTTTCCCCCCAGGGGGCCCTGGCAACGTGGCTGGCACTCGGTAAAACAGAATCCCACGCTCTCTGGGATTTGTCTTGGCACTGCCCACTCCTGACCACGCTGGCTCTGGAGTACATCGTCCCCAGTGGCTTGATGGCCTCAGCTCCCTGCTCACTTCTGATTTACCTCAGTCCGCTGGGTTCCTCTTGGTTTCACTGGCTCAGTGTCAGCTCTCACACCCTTGTGGGGGATAGATTCATCCATTTTCCAACCTGTTACCTCCCACTGCTGAACTTTCAGCTCTTTTGGAGCTGTGGTTACTGAGATCACTCTGACAGTCAGTCTCTCCTGGGTTCACCAGGACAAAGGTAACTGAAGCCGACTCTAAACTCACCAGGAAGATCAGTGCCCAGGCCGAAACACCTGCCCTCCAACACTTCCTAATTCCCACTGAGAAACTCAGAAAAGATGGCAACCCTCTTTAACTACTCCTCTCAAGAGGCACACTCAGAATCATGCGTGTGGGAATGTGAAAAGACGAAGACTGTTCAATAGCTAGGGCTATGGAACGGTTCTGATGAGTGGGATGAGAAAAACCCACCCTCCTGACGTAAAGTCACGGGCACAGAACAAATGAGGTTCAGGAACCTTCACTTAAGAGCTAGGTCCCGTGTGGGTGGTGCCCCTGAGTTAGGCATCACAGAGACAGATGGCATTTCCTGGCAAGGAACAGCAGCCTAGGGCCCAAGGTAAACCTGTGAACTCACTCCTCTGCAGACCTGGAACCTGTTTCTTTGCCTCTTTGGCATATTCTGACTTCCTTCCCCAGCTGGAACTTGGCATTTAAGACCCTCATTTTGCATCCAAGTGCCAAAATCTTTAATATTTTAAATATTTCATCACACTTGCAAAATTCCCATGCACTGAAATTATCCCTTTCTTCCTCAGCCACCCTTAACTCCCCAACCTCAGTCAAAGCTCCTGTTTCTTCAGGCTGATCTTCAGCTGGTTTACTTGATTCCAAGGCCAACCCTCCCCCACTCCAGAATAAATGAAGAAACTTAGCAAAATTTGGGAATTCCTTAAATGTCTTTATCTACCTACTCATTCACTCAACGAATACTGAGCATCTGCTATCCCAGACATTTGGGGAAACACCAGGGAATTGAAAAAACACAGATCGCTGCCCCCGTGGACCTCCCATTTCTGCTATGACTTCTCCATGACGTGCGTGAACGTCTCCAGTGGGAACTTCCTGTGTCCTCACCTCCAGTCCGGCTCATCACACTGCAACCGGAGCGATCTTTCTAATGCAAGTAGCATCACGCCCCCCCCACACACACACACACACACACTGCCCACAGCATCAGGTCAGAACGCTCTGCAGATGGTCCTTGAACTCGTGGTGAAATGGGGGAAGCATGAACTTAACAGGCTGCTGTGGGCATCACGTGAGCATTAGGAGGAGACACACTTACACGGCAGTGAAGACGCGCTCGACGAGCTGGATGCCACACAGCTGTGCCCTCACTCAGCCCTCACAGCCACTCAGGCCCTGGCACAGTTCACGGCACTCGGTCACGGCTCACTGTGCCCCTGCAATGGTGTCCTACGTCGTACAGAAACAAGTCCCCAGCCTTCGTCGGGAGGTCATGCTTCTAGCAGCCGCCCCAGCTCAGGCCTCCCCACCTCTCCACCCTGCCCTCACCAGGCCGCCTGCTGTTCTTCAGGCAGGCCCTGCCCTTTCATGTCTCTGCTGTTTGCAATTCCCGTTGCCCACTCCTCAACCTGCTGAGACCTTCCACCCTGCCCCTCACAGATGGGCTCAAACCCTGCCTCTCCCATGAAGATTGTCCTGGTGCCCGTGCACCTCTCTTACAGGACTCTTCGTTTTCCTTGTATGCGAGTCCCTTGACATTTGAGAGGAATAGGAACAAAGCTCTCAGGAACCCCCAAGTTTGCACAAGTTGCTGCAGCATAAATACGTCCCCTCAGAGTGCACGCACAAGGTAGGGAGACAACAGATGAGCATAGCTAGTTCTGTTTACTCCCTCACTCTGGTGGCATCTTGACGGGTATGACTCAAATTTATGCCTTAGCGAAATTATAACAATAAACAAAGACATACATGCTAAATCGGAGCATGTTAGGTCTAATTTACCAGACTACTAAACCATCTACTCTTACCAGATTACATGCCTTGAGAAAAGGGAACTTTGAGCTATTCAACATACTTAACTCTGTACCTCTAGGAATATCACACACTCAATAGACATTTTGGGAAAAAGAAAGAACGAAGTGTGGATGACAAGACTCTAGAGTGGACTGGATTTGCTTGACCATCTTTTCAGAATATTACTTAATGGCCCCACATCAACCTGGAGCAAGCTCTTCCAAGACATAACTCAGCGGAGAGGACGTTCGCACACACTGGGAAGAGGGAGGCTTTTTCAGCACGTTTCTTTCGGGGGAGTCGGCCTGCAGATTTCCAGGGCCTGTTCACCTCACCTGCCGTGTTGGAGTAACTAGATCCCACCCATCCAAGAGGTGGGCGGGCTGAACCGGAGAGCAGGAAAACGGGTTTGATAGCATCCTGCTATGAACCACTTCCAAACTGCCATCCCATTTGGATGAGCACAGCAAAAATAAATGATCGTGTTACAGTAAACTGAAGCATACGCTGCTTAGCAGTAACCCAACCATTCATTGATTCAACCAAACATCCACTGAGGGCTGCTCTAACAGTAAAGAGAAGCCATGGGAATATACACACAATTTGACGATCAGGAAATACGACAGAGAATGGACTTTATTTTTAAGTTAACAGCGAGAAAGATTAATATTGGCTAGTAGCCAGTCTGTGTACTGGGGCACATTTCCCACTTCCCACCCCATCTGTTGATTTGGACAAATGCTAAGTATTATGCAAAGTAGCTTCACGGACCCACACACACCGCACTAGACTCCCATCGAAACTCCTTCCATGTAGAAATTATGAAATTGCCTTTGCTTTTTCTGAAAAAATTAACCACTTAAGCAGAACGACTTTTGTTTTAAAAGTCAAACTCCCCATGCCATCCTCCCGCTGTCCCCTCGTCAGAGGTGCACTATTAACAGTCTAACATTTATGCTTCCAAGTAGTTTTTCACGTGTCTGTAGGGTTGTGTTCATAAAAATGTCCTCATTCCATACCTACTGTGTGGTAAGTGGCTTTTGTTTTTTTCTCAACAGTATTTACAGATGCTTTTTCATCACCCAAACAACCACAGAATAACCACTGTGGTATCTCTAGTTGGCTAAAGTACAACTATTTGGGTTTTTTCCATGTCCTCTCAGCTTCCTTCTCCTACTCCATGCTCAAATGGCAAAGATTACCACATGCTGTATAATTTGTTGAGTGTCAGAAACACAATCCTCTGCACTCCTTTAAGGCAAAGTGTTTGCTTTACTTCATCTCATCAACTCTGCTCCCTGCTCCCCAGGTCAAGCCTACATAGCAGTTTCCTGGCTGCATAACAAGTCCAAACCATTCCCCACCATTTCATCAACAACACCTTTCCCTTAAAGACCAATTATCTGTTTTGTATGGAACGCTAACAGAACCATGTACACACTGTGTACCACAAAACACTTTCTCCTACAGACAGCTTACTCAACCTACTGTTCTTGAGAAAAAAAGCTAGCTGGAAGAACTGGCCCATTATTGTCATAATGACCTTTCTACATATAAAAATTAACTATCTGCTGTTTTCAAATTCAAGCGCATTTAAGTACTTGGTGTCAAATTAAATGGCTGGACTCCCCAGGCTGTTCCCAGAGGCTGCCTTTCCTCACGCGCCCCCCCCCCCCAACATAAACAGTCCAGTGGCTTCTTATGTGACTGGGGCCCCAAGGAGCCATCAGAGCTGGGGGTGAAAGAAGGAGGGGGAGCCCTGCTACTGCTTCAGACACAAGTGCAGAAAGAATGTCAGTCCAGGGATGTGTAATGAACACTTGATCCAAGAGACAGAGAGGTAGGCAAGAAAATCCTTTAAGAATTACATTTAAACTACTAACATTTCATGGTTTATGAAAATGTTAGAACAATTAAGAAAAACTAGTACTCGTGCTTTCGACCTCACAACTTCATTCTCACAGCAACTCCTAGGCTGGGACGCCTCCCTCTTCACTCCTTGCTCTGTATTCTGTCCCTGGCAATTATCTTCTTTGACTAAACATTGTAAAGAAGCATGAATCACATCACAACCATCATTCCTGAGCCACTTTATATATGCAACCTTCAGAGAACTCAAAAACGTAAGTAGATTCAAGTTATGGTGTGTGAGAATTAAAAATTATGGCACAATTAAAAGAATTTTGAACTCACCAGATTCCTGTTGCATGAAAAATGATGGTCAGTATCATGCGCAGAATCAACACAACTTTCCCCAATCTCGGCCCATTCAGCAGAAAACCCACTCACCTTCAGGTGATACTGGGGGAGAGTGAAAGCCGAGCTCCTGCACGTCTGAACAAAGCACCTGGGCTCCTGGACGCTCCAGGAAAAGAGTCGTTTTGTCCTGGACCTATCACTGTGGTTTTGTGCCAACTCCCTGGATGCCACGCGCTTCCCTGCACCTCCCAGATTCCTCATCCCCAGAGCTGACACCGCATCCGCAGCCTGGTTTCCCGTTAGAGGGCAAGGACACAACTATACCTTCTTTATCACTAAAGCTCTATCATAGTTGATGTGCCGCCAGTTTTAACCCCTGAAACCCTGGAAGCAGGATGAATTCTTATTCCATAATAAGGAGGTAAACAATATGGGGGCTGGTCTCACTCTTCTTAGTTTTGTAACAAGCACAACAAAAGGGATGTCAAGTGCTTAGAAGTGAAGAGTCATAAAAGTCCACTCTTCATTAATTAGACAGTCATTTATTAAGCACCTACTGTGCCCCACAGACTGCACTACCAGGTGGGAAGAGACGCATGATTAGCTTAGTGTTAGAGTAACCAGACAGCAGCGACCTTAAATTGTAACAACACCCTGGCTTATATGAGCACCACCGGCATTACTGTCACAAGCAGACATAATTGGGAATGCCCTGTTTCAAGAACAAAACTCAGTCTCGTTAAGGCCCTGCACGACCTCATGTGTTCCATGCACACGAGCTATTAACTTTCTGGCTGACAGCAGCCCAAGCACGCATTCTCAAAGCCGTTTTCACTCATGGTGAGCAAAGGGGCGGGCGTGCGCGCGCGTGCACAGTCTCCCCCTTCCGTTTCCACTCACTCCATCAGCAGACACGCCCACCAGGACGCAGGACTCCCCAAAAGGGGGTGTGTGTGTGTATGCGTGCGCTGGTAGTTTTTTCTCCCACCTTTATCTCCCGCTCCCCATCGCACAGACACGCCCAGCAGGACAACGCATTCCCCAGGCTCCCAGTGCGCCCGTGGCACGCCCTACGGGGACAGCGCCTCGTGGACTGACCTGCTGCACATCCTGCTGGAACACGCACAGCTGCAGCCTCTGGTGCAGCCGCACCTTGCGGTGCTGCCAGATGTTCTCCAGCTGCCGCTGGTGGTGCAGCACCTCGTGAATGACGTCCAGGACATGGTGCACCGCCTTGGAGTAGTTGGCGGAGGCCGTCAGGGAGTCGGAGCTGCCGGGCGTCAAGGGCCGCTGGAGCTTGTCGAGGAGCGACTTCCCGTCCTGGCTCACCTGCCCGCAAAACAGAAGAGCCTTTAGACACAAGTGACCGTTGGAGACCGGCGGCTCGCAGTTGGCGCCCAGGCCGTGCTGCACTGTCCTCGGATGTGTGCACACGTGCACACACCCACTCATACACACACAAACCATCCTTTTACTCAAGCCGCATTTTATAAAGAACAAAATAAAGTTAAAAACAAATGCATCCGTTACCCAATGACACCTCATGGCCAAATGTGGTAAAACACTGAATTAAAAGAACACTCACCATCATAAAACATTGTAGTAGGAGCTATTCTTAATGAAAAACAGCATATTGTCTTAAATGACATAAATCAGCTGATTTAAAATTGCACTGCTGGGAGATCTGTAAATTAAAACTTTAATGATTTCAGGTTGAGATATTGTGTTATAATAGGATACAGCATCACAGTGGAGTGAAATTTTAATGCTGAATGTTGAAACCTCAGCTTACAAAAGATCAATAATTTAGGAACAGGCAAGAAAGATGCACATAAACTTTCTGACAGAGTTGGATAGCAATTTTACTTCACAAAAAGAAAAATGTAAATGCCATTTTATTTGGTTCATTAACTTTAAAAACTAATGTTAATTAAAACGCCATCATCTTTTAAAAGAGCTCCCAGGGCACACTATGCAGCTAACTACCGAAGTACAATTAAGTGAAAGCATTCGCTAACCAAGGGAAGAAAACGTGAGGTGGAACACGGCAAGAAAAGCGTTACGTGGTTTTCATTTTTACGTGATTTTTAGGATTTAAGAATGACTATGTTGGATTTGGTAGAAAAAATATGCCCGATCAGACAATTAAAAGGGCAGGTGGCACATAAAGCGACTGCGCTGTGAGACTCGCAGGACTTCTTCAGCAAGGCCTCATCGCCATGCTCTTTGTGCTCAGACACTTCTCTTTTCTAATTTTAAAAAATGGATTTTTCAATTACTGCTGATATACAATATTAGAATAGCTTCAGGTGTACAAACAACATCTGATTATCTGAAAACCTTGGGTTTCTACTGCAAGGAGGAACAAACATTGTCCGGAGGGAAATCCTCAGGACAGACAGAAGGAGGGAAATCATGGGTGAAGGGGGAGGCCAAGACGGGAAGCGCCTAGAAACCAAAATCTGGGGGCAAGTGAGAGGCCTGTGGAATTTTCTGATCTCTTCCTTTAATCCTCTTATAACGTTAAGTCCTGCTGGAAGGGAACATATTTTTTTCCCAATACCTGGTTTTGAGATCTTTGTTGGAAGCGCTGACCGCTCCTTATAAAGGCCGGCTGTCACCCTTCACAGATTAATATTGATCTAGTACCCGTATAGCAAGACGGCAAAACCTAAGTGGAAACAAGCCAAGGAGACATAACCAAAGATAACAGGTAACACAAGAACCAACTGGACCACTGACTTAGTGTCAGGCATGTGTGAAAACAAGAACAGCAGGAACGTGAGTCCTCTTTGTAAAGCAGGGAGCCGCCCCCAGAAGTCACTGAACTTGACTGGGCATTTCTGATACAAGCACCATGAGGAAGGGAGGCACAGAGAGTGACCTAGGGGAGGGACTTACTGTGATGGAGTCAGAGGCAGGATATTACCTCAAAATGAAGACGTGTCCTGCTTTCTGCAATTATCCTGGCAAGGCTCTATTTAACACATAAACACACCGTGTTTTTCTTTTTCTTGCCTACTCTAATGTACACTGATTTTTCTGGGAAGGCGGTTACCATGTTAATTAATCAAAGTAAGGCAGTGCTTGGTTTTCCTCAGAACTTGACAAGAGTTGCTTTTTCACAATGTCAGCACAATGACACCATTCTCAGCGTGGGAGTCACCAATCTAGCACAGGTCCAGCGTGCGTCTGTAGTTGCCACCATCACAATAGTTTTACATATGCGGCCAGCATCTGAATGTCTAATTGTTTGGTCTTCTAATATGCACCTAACTTAGGCATTTGTAGACTGAAGCACGTTTCATCGTGAATCACCTTTTGTCTCTGATTTCTATGCAGAATATATGTACTTTATATATGCACACATCTAAATGTTATGTGAACATAATTATCCATACATTTTATTTCCGTAGGCATCATAAACTTGTTGTTAAACCAGTGGGGGTACAGCCTCTCTCAGGACTGAGAACCAGAGCTCCAACTCACATAGTTCACCGCGTACAGAGCCTAGAAACAACTCCTTATAAACATGTCCTCTATGTCTTACTCCTTCTAACACACCTACGGCAGGAAACGTACACAGAGCACACGATTTGGTGAACGTGTGTCAGATGGGTAGAGATCAGAAGGGGGGGCAGAAGCTGAGAGCTGCCTCCTCCAAGTCCACCCACCCCTCCCTCCTGGAGAGCCAAACCCCTCCAGTCTAGAACACCCCAGCTATAAAACTGGATTTCCCAGCCTTGCTTACAAGCAGAGGTGGCCAATACACAGAAGTAACGCCTGTGAATGGGGCTTCCAGCAAAGCCGCTCAGGCCGCTGGGCACGCTCATTCCCCCGTGCCGCTTTCACCTCCTTGATGCCGAGAACTTGAGGGAGAGGCCATGGAGCTTCAGCAGCTATTAACGACCTTGAGTAACCTTAAGGACAGCAGCGCACCCGCTGAAGAGCCAAAATGAAAAGACAAAAAGGATCCAGAGATCCTTACTCACAGAGCTACCACATCAGTCCCGGAAAGCCAGCCTTGGGACTTCTCCACTGGCAGAAGGCAACCCTCTATCTCAAGCCACTGTGTTGGATCTTAAACCAGCAACACAAGACGACAGGTGGTTTCCCCGCACTCACCTAGTCTCCAAAGGCATCCATGTAACATCACTAATGTTCTACTACTGAGAAAGAATACGTAATCTGAGCAAGAATATTCCAATGATTCTGCCTTTCCCTGGGTGGCTTCGCAACTGTTCAACAGAGCTCAAGAGCAGATCTCATTACTGGGTTTAGAACGCCACGCTTGCTCATGGTGGAGGGGTGGTGAGGAACGGCTGAGTACGAGAACACAAATTCCGTAACAGAAGACAACTCATTAAGCAAATGTTGCTTTCCGGGAAGTCCTAAGCAGGGCTTGCAGTGCCTCTGCTGGGGCCACTGCTGGTATCATCACTTAAAGAGGTGGCAGCAGAAGCAGCAGGAAAGATTCTGGGCAAGGAAACACCTCTTGCATCCACTAAGACCAGACAGCATGCAACTCCAAATGCGTGCTCAGGTACCACGTTTCTCCAAGAAACCTTTCAGAAGTAATTATATTTTGTTTCAGTGTAGCATGAATAGATTAGTCACTTTAACAGGTATTATTCAAGCACATAAAGGGTATCATGTATAGTTTTACTAACTTTTAGCAAAATATCTTTGTCATTGCAAGTACAGTAGCATCATGTAGGGAGAAAATCTGCTGGAATTGTATGGATACTGTCCTATTGTATAGGAATAAAGGCTTTTAAATGGTACAGAATAACCAGAAGAAAATTATTATGGAGAAGTATATAGCAACTAAAACATTCATACATAATTTAAGTACTGAAACAAGGGCTACACACAGAAGCTCCTACCAGTAACATGGGCCAGTGACCTTGAGAAAGGTCCCGTGGAGGCAGCAGTATTTTCCCGTGCCTCAGGGAGGCCACCCAACAGAGGGAAGGCAGCGTCCTCACCTTCAGAGTTTTGGGCTTGCCTCTGGGATGGTTCTTTCTCTAGGCAAAGTTCTTAGTCATTAGCTTCTCGAGGTCCATCCTTCTTCTTTCAGCTATTAGGTTTCTTCCTCAAAATCATATCAATCTAACCATGTTTGACCTCAGCCCAGGATTTTCAGATCGGAAAAACCAAAACAAGACCAAAGGAGCCTGCTGGGGCAGCTGCTAGTAAGGTCAGATGTGTGCAGAAAGCACGCCTGTTCTGTACATGCCACTTGGGCTTGAGCTTTTTAGCTCCTATATTTCAAGCCCTTGCAAAGTCTCAAGTTGAGTTTGGGGGGAAGGAGAGCGACTGTTGCACGGTCAGTTGGCTCTGATGTTGTGCCAAACGTTGATGCCTGCACCCCTCCCTACAGCAATGCTGCAATACCTAATGAAGCTTTGAGACAACCGCTTTACAGAAGTTACTCCACAGCAAGGTGGGCGAACTCCCACACATCACAGACACACGATGCTAGTAAGTTTATTACCCAGGTGACTCATGCTGCTGTTTGTCTTTCTCGCATGCTAATAACACTAACAATGCCATCACCCATTTATCCTGGGCTTTAAAAAAGGAGCTCCACCAGCTTAGCAGGCTGCGAATCAGTCATTTCCACGAGGTCCTGCTGAAGTGTGCAGTAAGTCAGCACACCTGTTAACTGAGAAACTGATGCAGCAACGAAACCCTGAAGTCACATGGGGTCCGTGCCGGCCAAAGCCAATGTGGCCGTTCACCTTTCCCCTCCAAGAACCGCTGCCCACGGCTGCCATGGCCAAGACCCACGGCAGGTGCGTGGACACCCACACACAGGCTTACCTCCCGAGTCACATACTCAGTGTTCAGGGTGGTACAGGATGGCATGGCCATGCTGAGATGGCAACCATTTGTATGAATTCAGTTTGTTGAGAAAGGAGTTGATGAGTTTGCTTCCTTCAAATAAAATGCTAAAAATGACCACTCTATACGCGGTTGCTAAAACTCGAGCGTCTCCCAGGTTGTGTATGGCTTCACTCTGCTGTGATCACCGACAGCGGGCATTGAGCCCCGGACCTGGCAAGCTGGAGCAGGCGGAGGTTACACGGCACAGGTCCGCTCCTGCTGCTGGAACACAGACAAGGCTACACGGGACACAGAAAAGCGGGCGTTTGTGTCTTGGAAAAAAGTGCTGGGACGGTTTCCCACAGCAAACTTGTATCATCAGAGACTAGAAACTATAGACACTGTTTAAAGACAAAAAATTGTGGAAGCGAGAAAGAGAGGGAGGGAAGGAGAGCAAAAGGAAAAGCCTTGTTTTCAAAATTCCTACTCCTAAGTGACCCTGCATCCATAGCAGGGGTCAATTTCTGGGGATAAATGTCTTCCGAGCAGACGCACCCCCTTTAGAGCAGGGTAGGACCGTCTCTCAGTGTGTGGTCTGACCAATCACGGAACCACTATGGGAAACCCACTGCAAACGGAGAGTCACTGTCTCTGGGGGCAGCGTGTGAGAAGCGGCACTTTTAACTCAAGTTAGAAAAACACTGATTTAGGAAAGAGAAAGATCATTTACAGAACACTTCCCTTCCCATCTGTCTTCTCCCTCCCCTCCTGACATGGAGAAAAATGGGGCCAGGCTTTCTAAGGAAGTGGGGTGGGGGGGGGCAGGGGGGCTGCTGAGAGAAGCCAGACAGATAGGTTGGGAGATTGAGAAGACTGAGCAAGTACACTAATTAAATAAATTAACATACAGAGGATCAAGGAAGCCAGTTTTCTTGCTGTCTGAGAAGGGATTTAGGAACAGAACGGGAAAAGCTGCAAAGAACCCTGATGTATTGGATTAGTAGTGGAAATACCAGTATGAACACGTGTGGTATTAAAACAGAGACAGACACAGACAGACACCGCAGCAGCTGTGGATGGAAGGACGCATGAATGGAGGGAGGAATACCTATCGACATACATGTTTCCTGACTCTGCTCACAGGGCCAAGCAGCCCTGACACCCACAGGTAAACAAGCACTCTCCAGCACCCAGGTCTTAGTTTCTAAATACCACACAGCTGCACGAGGAACCAGACCTCTTGGTGAGATGGCTGGTCTCAGGGACCAGGCAGAGAAAGAACAAGATGAACCTGGGAACTCACTGTTATGCTAGGACGTAACACTCAAATAATGATAGGGATATATCAAAAACCCCACAAAGGGGCTCCTGCTGGCCAAATGTGGACAATTTAGGCATCGAAATTGAGTGCTGGATTATAACGCACTGGATAGAATAAGATTCCGTATGTTTATAATGAAATAATGAATAAATGAGTGAATGAGAAAATAAAGCTCTTCTGTATGCTGGAAAAGTCCACCTAATAAACATGGAAGAAATGATGGAAATAAATGTCCACCTTCAGACGGCCGTCATAGTGTCGCTGATATGGGCAGGAATCACCAGAGGTGCTAAGGCCGCGAAGGGAAGTCTGATCAGGAACAGACATTGTGTCATCATCAGCGCATCTCCCCACGAAATGCTCATCCTAGACAAATTTTTCAGTGGTGTTTTTGAGGGAGAAACCTTGCAGACACTGAACCTCATGGAGCGGTCAAGGTTAACATCACCAGTTGCAGGATGGGTCCAACCTGAGCCCCTGCTGTGACACTGGGGGAGGGGGTGGGGCAGTCGGTCCCTGAGAATGGGCAGGAGGCTGAGGGACAGCTACAGAATGAAAGGCCTGTAATCCCTAAGACTGTCAAAGCCATGAGGCAGAGAAAGACTAAAGAATGTTCCACTGCAAAGCAGAGGTGCCCACCCTCGTAATGCCTTCTGCTGGACAGCATTCAGGGGCCAGGAGACAGACAGCAGACACACTTGGGAAATACAATGAGTCTGTGGGCAGGACGTCGTGTTGCATCACTGCTGATGTGCTGATGACTGCACACAGAGGGAGAGAGTGGAGAAATGTAGTGAAATATTAAAAACTGGGTAATCTGGGCCAATGGAGTGTGGAAGTTCTTTGTTCTATTCTAATACTTCTCTATAGCCTGAAATTATTTCAAAATTTTAAAAAAAGGCAAAAAAAATTGTTCTGTTGCATTGAAAGTTTTTCTGCTCATCCAGTTCAAATTTCTGTCTCCTTGAGTTTATAGCTCAGTTGCAAACATGTTCTTAGGCTAAAAATTGTGGATTAGTCATCAAAATTGGGAAGCTGTTTACTTGCCATCAAATTATCTTTAATTATTAGTACGAATTTGAAATTGAATGCAACTGCACCAAAGGTACACATAAGTTCCTATGTCAAGATGCCCCTTTTTATAGAATGTACTGATAACAGAGAGAAAATCCTGCACTGTGCTACAAGTGCACAGGGCAAAAGGCAGACGGAACTGGCTGGCGGGGCCAGAGGATGACACTGGGCAGGGCAGGTTGATTCCCACGTAAGCCACGCAGGCCAAGACTGGAGCCCAGCTCCTGCCAACGTCCTCGTGTGCAAGCTCGTCAACCCACAGTGGTCTGGAACCTACCACTGCCATCGAAAAGGAGCGCCCGAGAAAACCCTTAGTGAGCAGGTGAGTGAAGGCCTCATTACAGCATGGCTAACCGGGTCACTCCCTTTCTACTGCAGGTTGAAATTAGAAGATGCACAGAGACGGTACACTAGGGGAAAGAACTTAATGCTTTTGGAAACTCACAAAATCCTCATGAAATGGTGTCGTGCGGGGGACCCTGCTCGCTGTGCCATTTGTCGTGCGGGAGACCCTGCTCGCTGCGCCGTTTGTCGTGCAGGGCGGCCTTGGGGGTCTTTGCTCCCGCTCCCCATACAAGAACGCAGGATATGGTGAGGCCAAAAAGGAACACCCACGGAGCCATAGGTAGGGGAGTCATACCACTATATTCTCTCTGGCGGCACTATACTCTCACTGGAGGCTGGATCCACACTGTCTGCAAACCGCCATCCACACTTGCCAGCCCAGCCGCCATCTTCTTGCTAGCCCCATTCTTCTCTCGCTTCGCTAGCGTAGCCACAGCAGTTATATTAGTGGCCAATGGCTCACTGGTTACAGCTAACGGCCAACTAGCCACAGCTGATGTCATCCAATCACAGTTGATGGCCATTTACTACCTGAGCCAACACCTTTCTATGTGAGGCCAAGAGCCTGGAAACTGCTTTTTGGGGTTCTGTCCCCACAAATGGTGTAATGAAAAATGCCAAATCTGTTCAATTTTCATTTGTCCTACAGAAAAGTCTATCACTTATTTATACAGTCCCTAATAAACTAGATAATCAAATTAGCTAACAAGCATTAGATGCAAAATTAAGAAGCGTGATACAGAGTTGACTATTCTTTAATTCCATTGACAACACAAAATGGTGCTAATAAAAAAGCAATCTTGTTAGGCAAAAAGGTGACTAGAGGAACACGTATATAGATACCAGCTTCCACGGGAAGGAGATTTGACTGAGCACATTCCGAAGCATGTGAAGGGCATCAGGCGTCTGTCTATTCCCCGCTGGGCCCTCAGGGGTCAGGAGGCCTGAGCCCAAGGGCCTGAGCGTGACAGAGCTGCTGGTGAGGCAGGAAGTGCAGGCTGAAAAGCAAGTGGCCAGTTTCCTCCCCACAACCTTCACAAGGGGATGTAGTTCAAATCAAGGAAGGACTTGGCTTTATACTGTTATTAAACTTGTGCTGTGCGCGGCCCTCTGCTAGCCGGGCGGGAACGTTCTCACTAAAGGTGCACAGTAATCATCCACATTCGCACACACACACAGTATATTATACGAGCTCACGATTCAAGGAGAATGGAGGACATCAGGCATAAAGCAAGCCCACAAGCCCACAGAGAATTCCTCCTCACTCCCCACTCACCTCCAGGAATTTAATCAGTGTCATCAGGCCGGCTGGTGAAGGGCCAGACGTCGGGGACGTGGACAGGGTGAGGCGCCGCAGCCCCCCTGCAGCTGTCAGCATGTCTGCGCCCAGCGGGTCACGTGACACGACTGCAGGGGGTGGTGGCTGGGGACGTGAATGGGCCTGCTGGGGTTCATGTCCCTGCACCACCTCCTACAGCCCTGGACCTGGCACAAGTCACTGAGTCACTGGGCCTCAGTTTCCTCATCTGAGATTAACAACGGGGTGAATAACAGTACATGCCCCAGAGCTCTGAACATTAAGTATGTGATTATATAAAGTCCTTATCACATAGCCTGGCACAGAAGAAGGTGCTAGAACATAAAACAGGGATGCATTAAATAAGCAAGTTACCCTAAAACGATAAAGAAAACACAACGCTGAGATTTCTGAAACAGCAAGTCAGTTTACATACTTGAAAATAAGCGTGTGCTTTGTAATCCAGAACACGAGGCTGCATCGATTGGCCTCTTTTCTAGAAAGTTTCATTTAGGAAGATTAAATAGAGTTTGACTAGACCGAACAGCACGTATTTCCTAAATACATGTAGACAAGACATGGGAATTTCATTTCTTTTAGCAGATGAAAACATAAGCACTCTAATAATGGAAATCCACAATTGTGAAGAGTTTGCTCACAGCCCACCATCCTGTTTGACTTACTGTCTTTCACTGCCTACTTGGGTTTAAGAGTTACAATAAAACTGCAGTTTAATTCAAAATCACGTTTTTTTTAGGCTGGCCAAAGCTTCGATGTTTCTCAGCTTTCCGCACTGTGACACAGAAGTAATGGAGCGGAGGTGAGGGTGCCTACCTCCGAGTAAGCCAGGGTGACGTGCTCATAAACCCCCTGGTGGTGATGGATGGCGTCCTCCAGATCCTGCAGCTCCGAGGGAAGGTCCACCTCGCCACATGCTTTACACCACGAGTCCACATTGCTCATATACTTGGAAGAATAAAAGAAAAAAGATTATGTCCATTAGTGGCAATTTACAGTGAGAAGTGGCTGCTTCTTAATGCACTTCTGAAACAAGGGCAGTTGAGGGCGTCTAAGGTCGGAGCACAGTAGACTCCCCCTCTCAGACGGCTTCACTGCGAGTCTCTAACTGGATTCCCGGACTCCGTCTGAGTTTGGGTTCTGGCAGAACTGGGGCTGGGCCCAGAAACCCACAGTTGGACCACACTTGGGAGCGCACCGGGAGCTACTCTGCCTGCACTATCGGTTTGGGGCATCCCGGTTCATGTTCCCATTCCACGTTAGAAGTCACGCTGCCAACTGCCCTGCCCTGCGAGCCCTGGAGAGCAGAGGCCGGGCTCCGGGCTCAGCCTCAAGAAGGTGTAGCTTCTCGGGGCTGTAGTCCAGCCTCCCTGCTTTCCTTAACTTTAAAATGCAAATGGTTCAATAGCTGCAATTATTCACCTAACATTAGGAAGAGCAAAGGACCCATTTTCCTACCTTTTCAAAAGCAAATACACACAGGAGTAAAAGAAGACCTAGCGAAGGCCCCTAAACTCCTCAGCTGTCGTGTGTCGTCCCCCCTCACACACACACCCACCCCCCCGCCGGCCCCACAATCTGAGAGAAGGCTGAGGAGGCACTCAGGTCCTTCCCACTTTGCACGGAAACAAGAAGGGTGTCAGCTGCCGATTGCCATCCCAACCTCTCCTCAGTTTTCTCCACTGCCACCCCCACCCCCAGGATTCATCAATACTGAGAAACTACTCCACCAAATTTCCTAGGGAGATCCTATCGGTCCTATCGGCATCCAGCACGACGTTATGTGTCAAAGACAAGCAGGAGGCCCAATCAAAGACGCTAATTCAATTAAGCCAAACAGTCACGGACGCATTTCCCTGGCTTTCGCCTCTTTAGCTCCAGTTCCTTTCTCACTGTCTTTCTCTTAGCAGGGAACGCAGGGGGTGACTGCATAAAACGGGGTGACTGACCTGACACACAGGAACGTGCTGATTCTCTTAAAGTACGTATGAGAATAACCTCCCAGGAACTTATCACATTTTTGGGAGCTTAAAATATACACATCACCCAGGTAAGAAATGTTTATGAAAATCCCTCTATTATTAACATATTGGCTCAGAAAAACATCTGTATGCAAGTCTTAGCACCTGAAACCAATTCATATGACATTAAGTGTCATCTGATAGCGTGGGGTTTCTGATGGCTTCAAACTGGACTAAACGGACGCAAGCACAGGGGAATATCCTCCTTGGCCCCTGGTATGGAGTCTTCCTAACATCATCGAGGCAATGGATGATGACAATTAATACTAACAATTCCTTTGCTCCTCTCCCCCTCTGCATATGCATGTAGGACTGTTACTTAGCCATATTTCTAAGTATTTCTGACGTGCAGTGTTCTCTCAATACGATTCTAAGTATTCTCTATTTCACTCTTTCCGCTTCCATTACTGCATGTAACACCAATTATTAAGTTATTGTAAACCTTTTTCAAACACAAACTGAGTTTAACCATCATCATTAATAAAGCATCAAGTCAGCAATGAATTGCTCCTGCACACTGGCCACTACAAAATGCCCAAAACAGAGTTACAACACATTCTGAAGAAAGATTAAAATGCTTCTGATGTAATACGGTGAAGACAAGTTTTAGTTATGTAATACGTCACATGAGCAGAAGTGACACACTAGTGCGGTATGTCACGTCACTGTACAAAATAACTATTAAGATACATTCAACTCCAATTTCTGAAGCAACCAGTAAAGAGAAACATTCGACAAGTTTTATATATGCCTGTGGTAAAGCAGCTTACTTATAACTTAACTGCCCTGCAAGGGTACTGATTACACTTACCTAACCAAATGTAGCCAGGTTCTAACACCTGGGGAAGGATGGCTTGCCACGTGGAAACCTTGTGGAAGAAGGATTCTGCACATCTACATTCACTGGTTAAAATACCCAATGATGGAGATAAACCTGGCCATGGTTTGACAGGAATTTCTGCATCATTTTTATCTTTTATTCATGAGATGGCAACCCTAGGTTCCAGAGGACAGGCCCCAGCCCCTGAACGCTTTCTGAAGGGCTAAACACGCAGAGGATCAGGACCCAGGGCCACTGACCCGTGTAGAGAGCCAAGGAAAAGGGTGTTAACAGATCTTCCAGAGAGAGAAAGCTGGCGTGAAGTCCGGTGTCCCAGTTCGGCAGGCACTTATAGAACAGAACCTCTTAGAAACTGTCAGTACGACAACGTGCTTTATGACTATGGGGGACGGGGCGCTCGGATGTTCTTTCAAATCTCCTCTGACGACTCTGCCACTTTCCACCCTGCACACACCATCTTGAAAAATACCACTTGGGGTGGCGACACGGGAAATCTGCCTAGCACCGAGCCTGACGCTTCTAAACCACGGTGTCAGAAGGTAGCTGCTACACTCTAGCAAAATCAGAGCAGCCCATTTCGTGTCTGACGCTTTCAATGCTCAGAAGACCACAACATGTGAACACACAGCATCCGGCTAGACTGAGGGTGAAGACAGCAGACAGCGAGAGCTTCAACGCAGGAGCCAGCGTCGGACCTGGGGCTTCTGAGCCCAGCACATGGTGACTGTTGAGAAGTGCGGCTGAGTGTAAGATGAAAGGAGTCCGGGGAGGCAGGTTTGCAAAACTGACGCAAGCAGATGAGGGAAGAGCGATTAATATATAAGCTTTAAACGGTGAGCTTCAATCATTAATTAGCAGATTTATTTATTCCACTAATCTCCATCTGCTGAGACTAGGGGCTTCTGGTTTGGAGGCAGCTTGGCTCTCTGGGCTATTCCGCCCCCACCACCCAGAGCTGGGATCCTCACAGCTCGTGAAGTTCACTCCCACCACCTGGTGGAGTGGAGCCGAGCACAGGTGGTTAGCCTGGTTTCGGAAACAAAGGGACAGAAACTTCCTAGAATGTGAACTTTTAAAATACTTAGCCAGAGGTCTTTTCTCCCTTTTGGAAAAATTAAGACTGGCCATATTTTTATATTCACATGTAAAATACATATATGACTTCAAACTTCAGAGTTCTTTCTTTCTTGTTTCTAATTTCCTGATTATCAGTTTTCATTTATAGAAAATACTACCCTACTTTTTATTTCATCTTTTCTACTCCCTGAGTCTGAACCAACACACTCCTCCTTCCGGTGCCTCTGAGGGAGATGGGGTCCCATCTCAACCCAGAGAAATCACAAGACACATGAGGCATTTTCCACTGTGAGCCCAGCTCTGACAGGTCCAACAGAGTAACCTGGAGAAGACAGTTCAATTTATTATGTCAGGAACTAAAGGACTGTCACAGATGTCAACAAAAGACCAGCTTTGGGAACATGGGCAAATCACTCCCCAAACAGAATATGCCACCAGCCCCACTTACTTTGCTGGCCTGATTTAAAGATGAAATGTGATTTCGTGTTAAGGAGCTTTGTAAATTTTAAAGAATTACGCAAATACTGGTTGTTACTTTATTTTTTGGCTATTACCAAATGAGAGGCCCTTAAAGTTGTAGCTAAAATTGGGTGACCAGGTTTGCAATTCGCTCCGAAGGTATACACCTCTATCAACACTAACAGACTTTCTGCAGTGAGGTCGAATACAATAGCCATTAGTCCCGCCTTGCTACTAAGCATCTGAAATGTGGATACTGCGACTAAGGATGCGAATTTTAATTCAATTCTATTTTTAAATTATTTTATTTGATTGAAGGAACTTCAATAGCCACTTATGACTAGCAACCACACTGGACAGTGTAGCTTTAGATTGCCTTTTTTTCTTAATAGTTAAAAATTGGAGATTTTAAGGTGGAGAACAACCAAGTCACTTTAAATCTTTGTGTTATAAAAGGTAATACTAATAACATCTGCTGTGGAAGCTTGTTGATCCAAAGGGGCTGTCCAGTGGCTATACCATGTGAGCCAACAACGTGCAGGATGGAGCCCCTCCACCGTCTGCTGGTCGATTTGCTGACAAAACGGTCGTGTCTCCTCCTGCACACTGATACTCTCTGATCCTGTACAGCCTTCGCTGGGGAGAGGACGTGAGAATGACTGGCCGAACATCTTCCGAAAGTGTAACACCCACCAAACTTCATGCTCATCTGGTTCCAACCTCAAGATTTGCTTACGAAACCGCAAGCAAACACGAAACGAGAACACCCACAGAGAGAGGAGCGAGGCTGGGCGCCAGGGCCCACGTCTCCCCGGCTGGGAGCTATAGTCCTGACAGGAACTGCTTCCCTCAGGGAGACCATTAACCATGGGGTCGCATGTTTGAGCCGTATGTCCCGCTTATCAGATTTAAATTTTTAACGAGAATTCTGCATGGGGCTCAAAGAAATGGCAGTGATGGAGACCTAACCTGTGACATCCAAGTTTGTGGTCCTTTCTCGGTTGAGGTTATGAAAACGGCTTAAGCATAACTGGAAGGCAAAGCATTTGAAAAGAGGGCACAAAGCTGACCTAATCCTGTGACTGCTCTTCTGGGAAGGGGAAAACTATGTTAGTGGATGTGACCTTCTTCCATGTATCAGAATTCCAAGGATCTATCTTACTTTTATTCAGGGAAGAGGCAGATAGATAAACAATGCATTTTTACTTGAGGGTACGGAAACACTTCCCGAAGATGCCCTAATGTCCAGAAGGCACATTTCAGTTGCCTGGACAGGTCTCACTGCCCCAGTCAAGGTCCATCAGAGATGCCAGTCGCCTTCCACAAGATGCCACTCTGTCCTCAAGCCAGGCTCTGGCTTCTTCTCTGACCACTTGATCAACATGGAGACTTCGCACATTGCTATAATCTACGCAGGACACCAAGAAATTCTGTTCAACAATGTATCCACCTAGTTTAGTTTCCTTCAAATCTCTAACTCATTGCCATTAATTTTATCCAAATGAAAACACCCCGAGCTCCTTCAACTTTGCTGCCAGTTTGAAATTTTTGATAATGAAACACTGCACCCGCATTTCTAGACTATTTTCAGGCAGGTCAGAGCAGCAGTTAATCTTCTGGGTTTATTTACAATTCTGAATCCTGCTGTGTTTATGAAAGAGATTTTCCCCTATGTGTTCTTACGCTTCTGACAATCTGCCAGTCACCCAAGCAGCGTGTCCTGTTTCAGATTTATCCCCATCCTTTCCGGGGGCCCACGACCAGTTTCCACCCCCACGCCAGTTCCAGGGGGCTGCCGAACTCCACACTCTGCTACCATTCCAGCTGACACGCACGCAGGGAGCTCATCTTCCCACTCAGAGTACCTCCAGTCAGCGATACACCCCCAGCCTGCACAACGGCGGGTCACCGAGTCCGGCACACAGGCTGCTTTATCCTGAAGGGGGTCCTGTTACTTTGAAAGAACTTTTACGGGGGACAGGCTCTGACTGACCCTTTATCATAAAACTAGTTAAGGGCATGAGGTTGGGACGCAGAACCTCACTGCACAGCCCTGAAAGCCCCCACTCACAGCTTTCACATGAGGTGATTAGGTTTTTCCTCTTTACGTTCCACTCACACTTTAAAAGGTTTCCAGTGCTGAGGTCACTACTAATTAGTGTCTTGAACAACATCCCAGCTGCCTTGCCAAAATCCCAGGCAAGCTGGGGCCTCTGTCTTACCTTTATTGACTTCGCTCCTAAGAGACTGTTTCTAGATTAAAGAAATACTATTTCCTTCTTAGAAATGTCAGTGCAAATCCCTATGAGTATGGTTTTCCCCACAAAATTATTCCCAAAAAAGCTGTATCAGTGTATCTTCCTTAAAACAAGGCAACCACTGGCCTGTCCCCAAATGTCTTCCCAGAGGCCACAGGCTCCATGCTCTCTGTCCACATCCAGAAAAGGTGTTTCACCGTCCAGCGTACTTTCCCCACCGGACACCGGAGTCAGGAGCTCCTCCTTTTCTCTGACTACTTTCAGAGTGTTTTTGTTTCAGCAAGTTTGTGTAAGCAGATGCTTGTGGAGGTGTGGGAAGTGTCACAGGCACACATTACACATTCCCTCTCAAAATAAGGTATTTGAGCAGCACATCATCAAGTGAAGCCAATGTGAAGTCAGAATCCATACAAACCATTCGGTAATTGTGTAAGACACCGAAAGCTGCCTGCCCCAAAGCCACTTCCCGCCCCAGCCCGTGCGGGCACAGCCTGCCTGCTGCGGGGGCTAAGAAGCTGGATGCTCCCCGGCCACCCTGCCCTGCAGCCAGGACAGCGGGAATGGAGGGGAAGCGCTGGGGGGAGGGCCTTCTGACAGTGCTGCCCCCCTGACAAAGTGACAGTGGACACTCACCGCCAGCCAGCCCTGCACACCACGGTGGAGGGGCTGGCGCTGGCGGGTGTGGCACGTGTCCTGTCACCATGAGGGGAAGGCCTGGCAGGCCCCAGGTCTGACATCATGGTCCCACTAGAGCTCCCTGTATCAGCCAGGCTCTGGTGTTTAAACCTGATGGCCGGGCATTCTGTTACTTTCTGCCAATCATCCTAATTAGGGATAATAACGGAGGGGAGGAAAAAGAACAGCAGCTACACTTCTTAGTACTCACTCCATCCCAGGCACTGTGCAGGGCGCCTGGTACGAATCACCTCCTTTACACGGTAAAACACTCCTCTCAAGCAGCTGCTTTTATTTCCACTTCACAAAGGAGAAAAGCAAGGAACAGAGAGGTGAGGTCCCTTGCTCAGGCTGCACAGCAAGGGGTAAGGGAGCTGGAGAGTTTTAGCTCGCAGCTGACGGACTTCAGGACTCAGCTTCTTAAGCGCGCCAAGTGCTACCCTGACGTCCTCAGGATCCGGCCACCGGGACAGAGGGAACCCGAGGAGCCAGTGCTGCGCCACCAGCTCGCAGCTGGGGACCCCCCCAGGCACTAACCTTCTCCGCTTTCTGGTGGAACACGGAGGACATGTCCAGCAAGGTGCTGCGCTCGTCCAGGGCCGCGGCGAACGCCTTCCACTCCTGCTCCAGCTGACTGGCGATCTGTTTGATCTGCTGAGAGGCATAGTGGCCGGACTCCACCAAGCGGCTGGCCACCGACATGATGCGGTTTATGTTGACATACACGTTCTGAGAAAGGGGCAGAGAGAGGGCTGTTAGGGCAGGACAAACAGGAGGCTTCTTTAAGAAGCCACGGCTAGCACTTCCTGAACTACGGCCTGTTCACTTATTGTTTTTAACAGCAGAGTTCCCTGGTAAAGGTATATACTAGAATACATATCTGCTACCTGGATTTCCGTGAACTCTAAATATTGGTTTCCATTTCTATTTTTAAGACTGCAAAATTGCCAATCAACTAGCTGAAAGGCATATTGTGAGGCCCAAAGCAACCAAATGCACAAATGTGTGCACACAGATACACTATTACTCATTTCTTGGCTTTCAATCCTGAAAAGGGTCCAGATGGCAAGCCTGCTGACAAGCAGTCACCCAGGACTGCAGGAACCCAACATTTCAGTTTTTAACTAGAACCCAGAAACCAGTAAACGTGTACCTAGCAACCCAAGGCTATCTGTGTGAAAACAAGCTCTCCTTTCTACACACACCCAACTCATCTTTTTGGTGCCAATTGAAAAATCTTCTGTAAATGGATCCCCTTTCTCCAAGATACAGAACAATGCTGTGTTCAAATTCTAAATCAAGCTTTTCTAACTCTGTTGAAATTGCTATCGTCAGGTCCACCAGTTTACTGCAAAAAATAAGGGAGTGAGGCTTTAAAAAATCCACACCTTTCTTTTTTTTTCAAAACAAGAACTGGTTGAGGTATTTCCCTTTCTACCTTCCATCTTCTTTGAGGGTCACATTACAGCCAAGGCGGAGGTGGGGACCCACACCTCTGACAAAGCCCAGGCTGTTGATCTTCATCTATGTGTGACGTCTGTGATACATCACACGGCTGCTCGTCTCCACGGGTCCCCCCAACCACACAGCTGCGCATCTTGCCTCTAACCGAACTACCCAACGAGTCCAAACTCCTCCACCTTTTCTTCGCTCCCTCCCTTCCCATGGGGTCCTCTGGGCCAGTCTCCTGCTGCCTGGCACCCGGACCCCTGCAGGAGCTTCTCTGGGGTCACCTCACCTGCCCTCCTAAGTAAGCGTCCTAGAACGTGCACCTGTCCATTCTTTCCCGTTCTTTACTCCATTTCTGAGCCGCCCTGAATTAGGTGGAGTCACCTAGACCTGGAATCCCAGAGCCACAGACTCTGGCCTCGGAGTTACTTTTCTGGGCTGCATCTACAGACTCCAGTCAGCTAACAGAGACCCACATGATGAGAGTGGGAGGGAAGGGGCACTTTGTGAGGCTGAGACAGTCGGCCAAGGCCACGATCAGCGGGAACTGGCCTCATTGGCTCGTCTGGTGCCCTTTAAGTCATAAGAAACACCGCCCCTTCTCACATGTGCGCTCTCTCTCTAGTCACAGGAGACTGACTACAACCTCTAATTTCTGCTTTGTCTGTATCCTTAGCGGAACCAACCCACAAGGCCTGTTAGGAGCAGCACTAGCAGATGCCCTCTGTTAGAACCAGAGAAGCACTGGCTGTTCAGACGGCTCTTTGGTGGGGCCCGCGGAGGGTATGCACTCCCCAGGTTCCGCTCCAGTTTCCTGCATTAATTTCCTGTCCTCAAGCCGGCTGTGATCAGAGACCATAGAGAACCAGTGTACGCGTGATGCCTTTTCCTGGTCAGACAAAGGAACAGGGTGGCACCCAGCAGCTCAAATAAACCTGGACTCAAACATGGCATGGACAATTCCTTCCATTCAAAGTACCTACACCTCGATTCTTCTCAGCATCACTTCTAAAATACCTGTGATAGTAGAATGAGCAAACTTGTCAGTATCCCTTACGAGGCTTTCTTAATATGCTTTGTCAGCTTTGCACATTGGTATTTAGTATTTTCATCTTCTTTGTCAAGAAGTATTGAAAACACTGTGGATAACACAGGGAAGGGCTGAAGGTTAACAGGCCCTTGTTCTGCATGAAAAATGTCCTAGACAGAGGCTAAGGTCGTGGAGGTGTTGAGCACAAAGGATGGGCCAGGCCTGGAAAGCTCTCCCAGCAGCCATCACCCAGCTTGGCACAGACAGGGCTACCACATTCCTTTGTAATTAACTTTTTAACTTAGGAAAGTAATCGGAGTGTATTGTAGAAAATTAGAAAATATATTTCAACTTAAAAAAGAAAAAAAACTCTTATTTTAAGTGTTTTAATCTTTAAAAGTATTTTAAATTAAATTGATAACATCGTTGACAGTAAGTACCATTTATCAAGTACTTATTATGTATTCAGCACTGTGCTTGTGTTTTACATATAAAGAAACAATAAAATAATGTGATACCACGGAAGGTAGATATTATCCCCACTTTATAGATTGGGAAACCCAGGCTCAAGAGTTAAGCAACTTGCCTGAGGCCACATGGTAAATGGGAGTCAGAATTAAAAACCTTTGTATTCATAACCCACGCTCCTGTTTTCCACACCATACTTCCAGTTCTGCTGATTCCTAAATCTGTCACTAAAAATGCTGGGGTGGGGAAGACGTATATTTTCTGTTCATTTCTCGTTTTTTGTAAAATACACTGTAATATTTCTAGTTTTTAAAGTATGTAGTAAAGAGGACTAACTGTGCCTTTCACTATTAGTTGAAGTGTCAGGACATCGAGAAAAATTGATCAGAAATTTTAGGAGGAAATCCTTCTAGGAAGCTTTCCCAGAGGCAAACGTTTTGGCTCTCCTTATCTATGACCAGATTTATACCAAAATCCTCTTCCTCAAACTCGAGAACCGATATCAAATGTTTTGATGGCATCTATCACAAAAATTTTGTTGCTCAGTCTTATGAAAGCACCTAAGTTGGAGCACTTAGTTGACCAAACTTTAATTAAATGGCATCTTACTGAATTAATGTAAACCAAGAAGACCCTGTCTTCACATTGCATCGATGCTCGGTAACAAATGTTACAAGGCCTGGGGGTGGTTAATTCTCACGAGGCTGGTCAAAGTCCAAAGCAAAACTCCTTGTTCCTGAAGAGGAAAGTTCTGGAAGCTTACCTGTCTATAAAAGCAACCATATAACTTATAGAATATTGTTTTTAATTATATTAACTGCAAAAATGTAACAAAAGTGCTATTTGAAATTCACTGTTGGTTTCTTTGTTTTGTGTTTTTGTTTGTTTGCCAAGCAATCCTACGGTAACCCCTATCTGGTCACAACGGGCCAAGGACATCATGTGTAACAAACTCAGAGAGCCAGGGATTCCAGGCAAGGCTGACGTCTGTACCCCGGTCCTTCAGTTAAACTTGGAAAGAAATCTCATGTTTTAGGGGAATAGGGGTATGCCCTAGAGGTAAGCAGCAGGCTGGCTCATTTCTTCGTCTTCCAGGGCAGCCAGCACACTGACGGTGAGTCTGTTCAGTGCACTCGCTCGGCCTCTGAGCAGCTTTCCGGGAGGCCCTGCAGACTCCTGAGAGGTAGCGTACAACAGCCAGCATCAAAATCATGCATGTTGAACTGGCCACGTTAATTGGTTCAAGTCTCCCTAATTTGTTTGTTTGCTTGTTTTCATTTTTGTTTGTTGAAAACTTATGACAAGCTACCGAGACCCTGCCAACACTGAGACCTTCCCACTCTCGAAGTTTCAGCTGCTACCATCAAATCAGGAACTCTGAGGGCCCCACACACGGCCTCCTGCAGCATGCTGGGACGTGATGGGGGTAAAGGCCTCCCGTTTGCTGAAACATTTCCACTACAGCGTACGTCTCCTCGGACGGTCTCTTACCATACAGTTCATAGCAAAGTGATTGTGCTGTGTCTGAAGCTCCATTGCATGAGGATGGCTGGTCCCAATCTCGGTGTAGCTGTTCAGAAACAGGCCCTTGTTGTGTGTGATCCAGTCAAACATCTACCAGAACGAAAAAGACAACCTGGAATCAATCACTCCGGAAAGAGAAATGACTGGGCCCAGGAACGGGCCAAAGCCAGGAAGTGCTGCATCCTTCCGCTGACAACCTCTCAGGCATCTGGGCCCAGAGGACTCCTGATTTCTCAGAAGTCAGCAGTTCTGAACTTGCAGAATCTACAAGAAAAACACATCTAGCATGTTCCTTTGACAGATGAGGAATTAAGAAACATAAACAAAGAGGTATTCGCATCTCCCAGGCTAATTAAGAACTGGGATCTTTTGACTCGAAACGCAGCTTCCCTGCTGTACTGAACAGCGTACCAGGCCACACTACTCTTCAGTTAAAGATCTATTATGTGAAATTAGGATTGATAGTCCCGGGGTGGGTACTCAGAGCACTGACAGCAATTCCAAAGACTGAGAGATTACGTTCTTTAATGCGAGAAGTATAAAGGCACATAATCAAATTTACTGTAAAAATAAAAAGCATTGAGGAAAAAAATTAATGATGACATCTCTCTTAAGGTTCAGTGGAGATGCCACCTGGAAATGGATGTCAATTACACTGCTCGCAAGGACAACATTTAAGGGAAAAGAAATGACTATCAGTTAGCACTGCTGTTTGGGACGTGAACCAGAATCCCAGGGATGGTCACTGCTGTTCTAGTAACTGAAAGGAAGACTTTCTAGTGTCTCTGACGAGGCATTACGTAAAACCTAAGTACACTGACAGATATGTTAAAAGCTTATCAAAAAACAGTATTGGATTGTCATCTTTCAAAAGGGTTCTTTCATATCAAAGGTTTCTAATGTAGTTTGTTATGTGTTTTTTACTTTAGAAAATATTTTCCTGTCCATCAAAAACATTCAATGAGCTCAAATTAAGAGACTTTAATTCACCCATGTCCACGGCTTACAACACATTCCTGTTTTTGCACCTGCTGTAGTAAGACTGAGGTAGCCGGCAACTGACGAGAGTTCTCTTTGGTTGGTGGGTTTGTCTGGAGCACAGGAATAAAACTTGACACTATAAGTAATTGTTGCCTGTATTCCCCAGAAGCTATTACTTCTTAACACATTATTCACCTTTTACTTTTAAAACACACGCAATGACAGACCTGAATGGTCTACCATTGGCCTTATATAAATGGAAGCACAGTTATTGGCAAGAGATATGCACACATAAGTATTGCTTTCAATAACATAATCCTGTAAAATCTTCACTCTCACAGCGGAAGATATCAATCTCGTCCATCTTACAGATGACCAGTAATGAATAACTCAAAGTTTCTACAACAGCACTGCATTACACAAAAAGAAACAATTGAGAGCAGATTTAGGGGAGACCTCTGAGCTGACACTTGCGAGTCTCTACCCAATGCCGGGGGAGTAGCTCGCCCTTCCCCAGCCCTTTCTCCTGAGCAAAGCAGCCCTGGCTGCTGAGACCCAATGAGCCAGGAAGCTCTTCTCCATGGGCCATTTAGCATTCCCCTGCCTGCTCTTACCTTCTCAGCATCCTGTTCAAACAGCCTCAGCTGAAAGCACTGGTCCAGCTTCAGTTTCCTCACGTGCCACATCTGATGCAGATGCTGCCGCGTTGAGTGCAGCCGGTCCAACATGGCGGACACCTTGGGTAGGAGGCTCTGCAGGTCCGCATTGCCTGACCCCGAGTTCTTTTTGGGAAAGCTGTCGCTGCTCTGAATCCTCTGGAGCAGCTTCTGTCCCTCTAAATCCAAGTCCTCTATGGGGGCCTTAATGACCTTCTTCTTCAGCTGCGAGTGCTCCTCGATCATGTTCCGAGCCCCCTCCAAATCCTGAGGCAGCTCCTTCTTCGCCAGGATGTCCTGGAGCTCCTCCAGCCGGGACAGCATGTGGGTGGCACTGCTGATGTAATCTTCAAATGCAACTCTGATTTCAATCCATTCTTCATGGTTGTACTCCAAGCAGCCATCAAACTCGGGAGTTAGCTGAGAAGGGTCGACTACTTTGGTAAGGCCTTCTAAAGAGACCATATTTGTCTTGAGGGGGGAAAAAATACGTGTGAGAAGATGAACCAACATTATACAGCCTTATCATAACTCAATCTGCAACACTTACAGATTTTCAAACTTAAAGCAAGTAACGTATTTGTAGAAAACATAACGTACCTCGTTCTGGCCCCATAAAAATAAATGTAAATGAAAGAAGCATTGCCAGTATAGTCAGTGAAAGATACATTCATGAGAGCAACACATACGCGTGTGTGTTAGGTGGAATACCTAAAGTTATAGAATCATATGTATTTCATGAGAGCCAGAGAAGTTAGACTTCTTTCCAAGAATGTGGAAACTGACCCACTATCTTAGGCATATTAACCTGGAAATGTGTATAACTGCAAGCACAGAGCAGACGATTCAGAAATTTCACTTCCTCAGAGCAGCTTTCCTTATCAACACCACTGCACCATCTCACTCCCAACAGAAAACTCTGCGGAGGCGTCCTACCATCTGCAACGAGCTCATGTCTTGTTAGGGGCTTCACAACCCTCGGAAGCAGCACCTCCCTCTAAGGACACTTATCTGGGGGCTGCTTATTAGGTGACTGATCAAAGGTGCTCCAAGCAGCCCACCCTCATCACTCATCTTGCCCTAAACTCTACCTCCCATCAAGTAACCGATGAGAGGATATGAACGACTTTTTGTCTTCTCTTAAAATTTCTTCTCATTTTTTATTTATTTATTTCAGGTGTACAAAACAACATAATCATTAGACATTTAGACCCCTGACAAAGTGATAACCCCAACAAGTCTACTACCCATCTGACACCATACATAGCTACTATAATACCACTGACTACATTCCCTAGGCTGTACTTTATATCCCGTGACTATTTTTTTTTATTATAGCTGACATTCAATATTATTTTATATTAGTTTCAAGTGTACAGTGCAGTGGTTAGGCATTTATACAATTTATGAAGTGATCCCCCGATAAGTCTAGTTCCATCTGACACTGACTTTTTTAAATGTAGAAAATACACAAGGGTTAGCAAGAAAGCTGGCAGAGCTCTTTGACAAAGCTAAAGAAAGAAGGAATGTTTCATTCATTGCAATAACCCTCCACGATTCTGAGCAGTACAAGTACAGCACATAATCTGTACTGGATTCCAATCTAACAGTGACAAAGTTTCAGTCAACTACAACCCAAACAGGACATCTTAACCTCACCCTACCTGTCAGACGGGCTGCGAGATTAATGTAAGTGTTATGCCTCGTGGAAAACACGAGGGGCGGAGCGATTAAACGCAAGACAAAGGTAAAGGAAGAGGATTTGTGGCCTGGAACCAAAAGATAAAACGGAGCAAGGCTGGTACAGCTCCACCCTTGTCACCTCCAGCCTTAGAGAAACCGAGAGCTGCTGCATCTCTGCTGTTTGGCAGAGGAAGTTGCAAAGGTCAGCAGAGCTAGAAAGAGGGGCTGCTTCCCAGCCAGCACTTGTGACTGTAGCTCCATTACGATCTCATTCGCCTGGACTCTCAATCACATCCGTGGAGGCGATAGAAAAACGGGTGTAGGTTCTTAAAGGCCCAGCAGGAGAGACGGACATTAGCCAAAACTTGCATGCGTTATGTTGCCAAAGCACTGTTTCTGCTTAACACATGTATGATTAAACACAACACACTTTAAATTCTGCATCAAGAAAATAATAAGACCCAATAAATTGTCCTCCAAACTCACTTCTAACTGTACATGAAGTTTAAGGCTTCCCGGCTTCCTCTTTCACCTAAATCTCTTGACTGTAGTTTCAAATTCAAATTAAAACTAAATTCAGAGTCCAGATTGAAAAATCAGTACCATGGAAAGAAATTTAAAAATGCAAGAAATACACACATCGAAACACTTTGAAAAACATAACATGTAACATAAAGCCTAAGTACTGGGTGACGTGTTTAATACTATTATTGCTGTTGAGGGGAATCAACGTTTTGCCACCCCAAAATATGTCTTTTGGGATATTTATTTTTTTGTGGGGGGGATATTTACTTTAAGAAAGAAAAGAAACTTTAACCCTTTACCTGCCTCAAAGAACTCAGGCAGGAAAACCTGCTGAAAGGAAGAGAGCATCACCGTGACATCACCACACAGGCAAACTGGCAGACCGGGAGAAATTTGGCAAAGCCGGTTTGTTGGGCTCCCGTCTGTACCCCACCGTTTCTGGGTGGCCCAGCAAGAATTTGTTAACCCCATGTTTGCTCTTTCTCATCTGCCTGTAAATAACCTGCTTTCCCTTTGAAATCCGACCCCTGCCTCCTTCTGCTTTGGCCAAGGCAGCACCTACCCCTCGACTGCCCGAGGCGTCTTCAGCTCTCACACGTGTGGCACCCCTGCGTGTACATCCATAATAAATTCTGGACATTTTCTCATGCTACTTTGATTATTACCCCAGCCAGAAAACTTAGGTGAGAGGAAAACTATTTTTTGCCCCGCCCCCCGCAGTGTACCTTAAAAATACATGAATGAATGCTTTCACTAAAACCTAATGTTTGAGAAAGTTGATAGAAGAAGCAATCTATTCAACCAAAGTCACAATTAATTATTAGAAAATATTCAAATCTTATTACAGAATATGGCATGGGTCCAGATTCAGACTGGCCAGAATACTTTCTTCCCATAACCCTCTCGTTACACCAAGAGCATCTAAGCTTTGTCAGAACCCTGGCAGCTTAAAGAGGAAATAGGGGCAAGTTAGCAGGCAGGTTTGTTCTGCACTGTCTGAAAGACAGAGACCTTGGCACTGATGAATTCAGGATTCTGCATAGTTTTTAAAGGAGTATCTCTCCCTTTTCATAAATGAGAGACCTGATAGATGAAATACGTGGCAGGCCTTTCTCTGCATTAGCAAAGGATGAAAACCCCCATGTTTTCCTCAGGAAATCTGAAGGTGGTATTTCTCCCTAACATCCCCTGATTTCGATGGCTGAGGCAGTGACAGTGAATCGGAAGTCATGTGAAGCCACCTGCGCTGAATGGTAAAGCGGTGAAGTCAGAGGGAACAGGCTCCTTCTCAGGTAGTTACGGACCTTACAGCTACCTCAGCAGTCCCACCACCCAAGACCAAGAGAAATGAAACCTAAGCCATCTCGGGTAAAACAATCCACAAGGATAATGCGATAAACAAACCTGGTGAATTTTGTTATTTTAAGCAATAACTAATTTTACATGTGTACATAAGATACACGGTTCCCGTTTATTATGTAATTTTAAAAAATCTATTCTCAGCATAAAATAATGAGGGAAAAGTCAGCTTTTAATAAACCACACCTATTTCGGTGTGGTTGGTCTGGCTACACATGGGAGTTACCTCAAATTCAAATTTAGAACTGCCAAAATTCGTCCTCTGTTTCTGCCAAAAGTTGTCTGGCTTGATTATCAGTGCAACGTGAATGCAGCAGGGGAAGGACTCTTGCAATATCTTCAGCAGAGGTTTAATGGAGTCCCACTTGGACCCACGCATGTCCACAATCACCGTGAAGCCACGCTTGCAGACTTCTTCACTAGAGAAAAAGAAAACACACATTCAGACCATGCAACTCTTGCCACTTTTTCTGGTCCGAGTCCCGCTGGGCGATGATGACACTTCTTGCTTCCTTCCATGGTCTGTGGGGGTATCAGTATGTGGGGCTCCCGTGTGTGGGGTTCCCTGTGTATGGGGGGCTCCCTGTTGTGAGGCAGCGTGTGGGGCTCCCGCGTGTGGGGCTCCCGTGTGTGGGGCTCCTGCGTGTGGGGCTCCCGCGTGTGGGGCTCCCGTGTGTGGGGCTCCCGTGTGTGGGGCTCCCGTGTGTGGGGCTCCCTGTGTATGGGGGGCTCCCTGTTGTGAGGCTGTGTGTGGGGCTCCCGCGTGTGGGGCTCCCGTGTGTGGGGCTCCCGCATGTGGGGCTCCCGTGTGTGGGGCTCCCGCGTGTGGGGCTCCCGCGTGTGGGGCTCCCGTGTGTGGGGCTCCCGCATGTGGGGCTCCCGTGTGTGGGGCTCCCGCATGTGGGGCTCCCGTGTGTGGGGCTCCCGCATGTGGGGCTCCCGTGTGTGGGGCTTCTTGTGTGGGGGGCTCCGTTCTGTCAGGTACCGTCAGGTGGGACAGGAGGGGAGGGGCACCTCTCTCCACCCAGCGCCTGGCTGCCTGTCAGCAAGTGGGAGGAAGTTGGAGGATATAGAAATCAGAAAGAGCTCAGGTCTCACCCGAGGAACCAAATGCTTTCTCACCCTCCCTTGTCATAACAGAACAGACTCTGACTATACAGGCATAGAAGAACAATGACAACGTGAAACAAGGTTCAACTTATAAACCTTCAAAACTTTGATTTTGTACTTCTGGTTTTCCATCCTGTCCCCTCTTTACGGAAAAGAGACAACCGTCCTATGCATTTCTCGCTTCTGTGTATAACTGATCACACACGCTGCCCAACAACTATCACCGCAGGGGCCCTTGGGGAGCGCGACCTGGGACAGACCCGACGCGGGCGCAGAGCCCAGGTGCGGTGCTCACAGACCTGAGCACAGCAGCCAGCCGGCCACCGACCACAGGCCCTGAAACCACCTCCACCAGCGTGCTGGCGCCAACGGGGAGCTTTTTCATATTCCCTTTTGTTCCTTTAACTTGTTCCAGGACCCTGGGCGATCTCAGAGGTTCTCTACGTGGCCCACCAATCACAGGGGGCCCTGGGCACCCTCTGGCAGAGCCTGGGGAGTAAGTCTGCTTTCACAGGAATACTGACACTTATTTGCCTTTTTCACCTGGTTGCACTGATGGTGCAAAGGCAATGGTGGGGACATGGCCAGGCCGTAGCACAGGTCATGGCACTGCCAGGCGTCATGGGGTCTCCTTCTCCACATTCTTGCATTCTGAACAAACAAACAAGCCCATTTCTCTTAAGAATGACCTTGATGGGGCCGGCCCGCTGGCTCAGGCGGTTAGAGCTCCGTGCTCCTAACTCCGAACGCTGCTGGTTTGATTCCCACATGGGCCAGTGGGCTCTCAACCACAAGGTTGCCGGTTCTACTCCCGCAAGGGATGGTGGGCTGTGCCCCCTGCAACTAGAAACGGCAACTGGACCTGGAGCTGAGCTGCACCCTCCACAACTAAGACTGAAACGACAACAACTTGAAGCTGAACAGCACCCTCCACAACTAAGATTGAAAGGACAACAACTTGACTTGGGGGAAGAAAAAAAAAATGCCTGGAAGTACACACTGTTCCCCAATTAAAAAAAAAAAAAAAAAAAAAAAAAAAGAATGACCTTGATGGAGCAATGAAAACTAATTTTATTAAATCTCAACCCCTGAGTTCATGGTAAATACATGTAATGCGCTTCCGTACTAAAGAATAAACAAGAGTTAAAGTCCTTAAACACAGGTTAAAAATCCCTAGTCTCACGTGGCTGTAACTTCAGTGTTACAAGGGAAGGCTTTGTGATGGCTGCGGAACAGCCGTGTACTTGAAGAACCACCGTAATCGTCACTGTTACGTGGACAGGCCACGCAGGCTGCCGAGGTGGCGCAGACGTGAGCAGGTCGTGCTGCCTGCAAGCTCCTTGGAAATCACACCTAAGACCTCACGAATACCCAGTGAGAGCTTCAGGTTTTCACCCAACGTAAATGTACTGGGGTGATGGGAAAGACAGTTGACACTTTCTGCCTATGTAACCACCCTGAGAAATTAGTCCAAATTAAAACCTCAGAAAACTAATTGCTATCATTAAATGATGTTGAAAAGTCAAAAAAATTAAGTCAAAATTAAAACGAATTTCACGCTGTCTTGCATGAGCGCACTCCTCTCCCCTCTCCCGTCCCGTCCCATAAACGCGCTCTCTCTCTCTCTCTCTCTCTCTCTCTCTCTCTCGCTTCTTTTTCTTACCTTGATTCACACCATCGGAGTAACTGACATTCCAAGTGTCACAGACGTACCATTCCTACACCACAAGTACGTCAGTAAGAGGCATGCCACAAAAATATTTTAGAAAAGACCCTGACTAGATGGCAGCTCACAGTCCTTGAACATGGTGTTGAAAACCACAGAGAGAACGGATGGATCCAGCCACCTAGCTTATCACACAAACATGGGAAAGTGCTAGGAATGATCTGGTTCACTGGTTACCTGCTCCTATACGACCATGAACTTCCAGAGCTAACACCTGGCTCACACACTCCTCTTACCATCACCTCTCCCCGTCTCAAGCAGGTTCTGGGCCACGATCCAGAGAACACCAAACGCCCTTCACAAATCCTAGAGGCAAACAGGGCTTCCAGAAATGGCTCCGCACATCTCCCAGGTCACTGAAACTAAGGGTTCTAGACCTCCCTGAGCTCTCCTGGGGTTTGCGATGTTGCGACCTTCCGTTCAGTAGAAGCATCGGCTCCAGAGGCTGTGGGGCACGACCAGCCTGGGCAGGAGGAAGCCAGCCCGCAGCTGAGGCACTACCGCAGAGCCTCCACCCAGACAGGAGACTGGGGAAGCGTAGCGGTCAGTGTGTTTTACTGGTTCTGCTAGTTGCTGTTTGGTAGACTATACTGAAAGCATCAGTCTTCACCATATCGATATAAATGCTCTGGCAGTCCGTCTTTCTCCTCACATAGCCCTGCACGATATGGACATAAAACTACAAAGCCCCTCCACTTGAAAGGGGCTTAGAAAGAATCCCGAGTAACAAGTAACACCAGGCTTAACACCAGGAGCCAGGTGGAGAAGGACAGGACCAAAAGGCATGCTGTGCTGGCGCGGTTTACAGAGGATTAGCTAGTCCCCTTCCTCCACAGTCACACTGTTACCACCCAGTGACTTTCCAAGAAATAAAAACAGTGCCTGACCTGGGCTGGGAGTGCACGTCCTTCCCTCCCATCCGTCTTTATCAAGTTAAAAGCCAGTCACTATCACACAGCTACTGACTTGCAAGCATCCCCAAGCTGTTCTGTTCTTGAGCAGCTAATGAACTCTGGCAGCACAAGGGTTCCCGCTGTTCCGATACCTTAAAGACACAGCTCATGGGGAAGTGTGGCTTGTTACCCAGTTCTGATGGCAGTCTTATCTGTGAGTCTCATTTTATCTGTGAGGTGAAGGAAATTTAGATAAAACTGAGGTCTCTTCTCGATGCAAGCGTCTGAAAAAGAGCAACACTACTTTCTTTAGTTTCTGGATAAAGAAAGTCCCTTTTTACATGAATATTCATGATTGAATCTATTAAAAATCTCCGCAGTATTTCACTAGTGACCAAAGAGAGTCAGTGGTCTATCCATTTAGCTACTGTAAATCATTCTAAGGCAGGCAGAATGTTCTAGAACGTAATTAGTATAATTCAAGCAGTAAAGGCCTGGCGATGTACCAAGACCACTGTTATTTTCACTGCTGTGCAGGAGTCCCAATTACACCGGCAAGACATTCCGCTGAGACTTGTTTCTTCTGCACGCATTTAATGGAAAGTTTCCTTGCAAATGAATTCTATGAAAATCACTCTATTACTCCAGTTGTTTTAAGGAGGGGTAGGGAAGGTGACCCAAGTAAAACTACTCTCTCAGGTCCCATTTCTGTTTAACTCTGAGGGCTATGTTGTAAGAGGCACACAGACAATCCAGAGGCCATGGAGAAGGAAAGCAAGGTGGCTCTAGACCACGTCACAGGAAAATAACTGGAGGAAAGGAGAAGAACAACTATGAAAGATGGACATTGTTGTCCTCGTTCTGAGGCAGCGACGTATGTCAGGCACTGTACCGCACCTCACTCCACCTGCACCATGATGCAAAGAAGTGCAGATTATCATCACATTTTATAGATCAGAAAACCGATCAAAGTCATTAGGGAGCGCGTGCCAGCTCACCGCGAGTCTGACTCTGCTGCCCACACTTGCCCATGTGGCACACTTTCCATATTCTGGAATGTGGAGCCCTGGGACTGTCTGGCTGAGGGACAGCCAGCAGCTACCTTCACATCACAGAATACACGAAAGGACAGGGAATGAAATCTCAACCCCCCACCCCTACCCCGGACTGTTTACACAGCTCTGAGAATACAAGGAACGCACAAATCCAAAAAAATTCACACACCATTAATTTGCTGGTGACTTTTCCTGACACTACTGTTTCATGAGTGGGCCCAGGAAGGATTCATTTTGTTGCCACTCCTCTCCACTTAGACTGCGGTGAAATCTGGCTCCACTATCATTTGGCAAAATGCATCATTTACATGTTAATCGCACCTCTCTTACTTGATCATTAACGAAGGACAAGCAAAAGGGCATTTCTTGTCACTTGGAACTGTAAATACAAAAGCAAATCTAGGCAATGAAATGAAGTGCTCAGTCTTTGGAGGGTCACTCTACGTACGTAAGTATTTAGGGGCAAAACGGTAGGATGCTTGGGATCTGTTATAAAATATTCCAAGGGGAAAATTAGAGAAAAACAAGATAGACAAAAGTTGGTCATCGTTGAAGCTGGATGACACAGGTACATGATGTTTGCTCTCTTCTTTGGTGTAAGCTCACAGTTTTGCAATGACAAAGTTCTGTGGTTTTTTTAAGATGGGTCGTCCAGGTGGTCCAAAACATGCCTGAATCAACTGTTTGATAATATCAGTGAAATGAGAAGTCATTGTTTATATTTATAATCAACGCAGATTTCAAAACCAGAAAGCAAGTTGCCAAAGTTACATACAGTAATTCAATTATGTACATTGTTTTAAGTCACACGGATAAATACCAAATTCAACTTGGTATCATTTTGGTTGGCAAGGCTTTATTTACTTTTTTTACATTGTCCGTTGTGTGTCTCTATTTCTGAGCACATCATCAGCACAGCACCTGGCACATAAGAGCTCAGTAAGTGGCAGCTAGCAACTATCCTGTTATTTGTAAGTGACGGTGAGTAGTATATAACTTCTAAAACTCTTTCCAACGCTATGATTTCAACAGTTCAGCCATCCAAGAACATAGCAGCGTAAGAGCAAAGGGAAAACGGCTTCTGTATGTGTAAGTAGGGTGCCATCCCTTTGTCACTGATGATACGAAGTCATGGTTCTCCCATGAAGGACTGCCAAACAGAAAACCCGACTACTTCCTTCGCAGGTCAGACCACCAATCACAACAGCTGACTTTTCATCAGTCACAGTAAGGATGGTTACAAATGGGTCCAGTGGTCCTTCCTGGGTGGAGTCAAGCCAAGTAGGTCAAGAGTGTCACAAACCCAATACATTTACCTCAACCTCTCAGAACCCATTCCGCTGCTACTGACCAATCTTTTATTATTCTCTTGCGTAACGTGTTCCTTAAAAGTTACTATCTACTGTAGCCTAAATTATGACCGGGTTTTTTGTTGTTTTTTTTTAAACGTCCTAATTTCGTCTCTTAGGAAATGCCCTCCTTTAGCCTATGCCTTTCTGGGATGAAATTTTCTTTCCTCCCAGGGAAGCACCCCTCCGACCGCCCACACACAACCACCTATGGTTCCAGCCCTCGCTGTATCCTGGATCACAGAAGTATTCTATTTTCCAAAAGGTCATCTGAACAACCAATGGGACATACAAATATAGGGGGGAAATTTGTTTCACTGGTTGTCAGCTGGCTCCGTAAGTAAAACCTCAATCAGAGCAGAAACAAAGATTCTCAATTCCTCAAGTACAGAAACAGGTCAATTCCAATGAACGTTCCTCACTTCAGGGCTCTCGGGAAAACAGCTTTGCTGATTCCTGGTGTCCTCAGCTCCCACACTAAAATCCCTGACCAGCAGATTGGATGGGGATTCCCGAGCTCGACGTCCTGGCATATCAGTTGGTAAGGATGTTCAATGCCCCACAAATGTCATGCTACAAATCAACAGAACACTTGCAAGGAACTGCAGCTCAGCATGAAGACAGAAATGCACTGTCAGAAACAGCACCCGGTTTCTGGGCTTCCAGGGATCAGAATCATCGATGACAACTCTGCTTCATTTCTACCTCACACACCTGCCCTAACACCTCAGCCTGAGGCACCCCAACCCCACTGTCACCACACAAGGCTTTTCACTCAAAACGCGTACCTTCACGTCCCCGCACCCAGAAGCGTTGCAAACATGACAGAATGGTCACAAAAAGGAAATAAGGCGAGAGGTCATGATTTTAATTGTATACTCCTTTGCCTGCTGGGAATTCAGGCTGCTGGCTAGCTGTTTCCTAGAGAGCACACTGCGCAGCTCTCAGTGACAAGCCACAGAGCACGCAGCACTTACCTGGGGATACAGGCCAGGTAGGAAATGAGTCTCCTGAGGTCCTCCTGCCGTATTCTATCATGATTGCTGCGGGCTGGGAACGTTAAAACAGGACCTCCACGCTTATCTCTGCCACCTGCAAAACAAACATGTGGAATACACTCAGACAAAAACAAGAGAAGACAGGATGCTGCGTGCCACCGGATGTCCAAAATCACCACAGATCCACTCACGGCAAGGCCAGGAAAGACCGTGCAAAAGGCCAGAGTCCCTGTTTCAGTGGGGACATGGCCAAGCAATTTCTCCCCCTCCCAGGACTCTGCAGAAAAAGTCTGAGCTCTGTACACCACACAGAAGCTGTTACAGGAGGCCGAGTCTTTTTCTTCCAGTGTCCTGTTTTTTCAGTTTTATGTTCGCAGAGAAGAAGCGTTTGCATGGATACAGGCTTCATTGGCCTTCATCAGCCAACCACCTCCCCACACCGCCCACTCACTCTCAGTCCCCTCCCTCCCCTGCAGTCCAAGCTCTCTCTTTGCTACCAACCAAACTAGGTGTTAAGTCTTGAAACAGAAAAAGACAGAGATGTGCTTCGCACTTTACGCTGGTGACGACTGGACATAACCTGCGGCTTCTCTCAAAGGCAGTACCTGACCGCAGTGGTCAAACGTCACCAGTCTGCCACACACTGCCACACATACAGCAAAAAGAGAGATTGGCATGCAAGAACTGTAAGCCAAACTAAATTAGCTTAAGAACAACAGAAAAATCACATCACATACTAAGTACCCATCTCAGATGACAGGCCTGTGACGGGCAGAACTATTTCTCATTAACACACATACACCCCTAACGAAGCCTGCTGGTATCACTGACCACTCTCGGCGAAACTGTCACACGTATCGTATTACTTCCATCTGGGTTTTCAGAAAAGAAAACAAAAGCGAAACGGAGACTGCCCACGTGGGTCCTCCACCGAGTTCTACAACTCTGGTCATCTCTCTCTCTCTGGAAATACAGCACTAAGATCTTGAAATTCAAGTCATAATATGAAACTCTTAATTATTTTCTCATCTGAATTACTTACCTCCTTAGCAGACGCAAAATTAAAAAGCAAGCAAACAACAACTACAGAAAACCAGATTCTTCCCTTTTAGAAAAGCCAGAAAAGTATTCAGCAGAAGATACTGGTATTTTAAAAGCACACTTTACCAACATGGTGTTTACAATTTCCCAGGATGATTAACACACTCTCTAAACAGTAACAAAATTTAATTCTGAACATTTCACATGATCCCCATGTACTGTTCAGTCACGCAGTCTAGAAAGTGTGAAATTATTTATAAATCCAATAATTCTGGTATGAAATGGGAACAACACGAAATCGTAACCACCAATATATGCCAGGTACGGCATCGAGTGGCTGACACACGTTCTGATTTGGGCACCACAGTGCCCGTGGTTAAGAGGTTTATCATTCCAGCTGTGTAATGGAAGATACTAAGGCTCAAAGAGCTTAAGTAAACATGAAAGGACTACGCCAACATGGTCACAGCTGGGTCCTTTGCCCTGACGCGAACTTAAACGATGTTTTAATCTACTGGCTTTAGTTCTTTCTAAAGTAGTGAAAACGCCATAGGGACAACTAAAGAACGGGTTCCTAGGCCTTCTGTACGAATGAAAGGTACTGCTGCAAGTGAGAAGCAAAACTGTCACAAAGGACAGCATGTCATCACCAAGTATTTCCAGGGTGACATCAGTGGCTCTAGTTTTTGGAATACCTCTTATCGCCAAGACAAGACAGGTAACAGTTTCAATATTTTTTATTTCCCAACATCATTCATTCTTTTCCAAAATGAATCAATCTCCTGGATAAAAAATATTATACCTAGATCAACACATGTTATAAACTTCAGCTGTAAAAAATATAGCATGCTAGTTACATTGAAACATTCACCCCACTCTTGGTAAAGAGAATGGTATCTAACATTTTTCTGGACCACCATTCTGAATTTTTCAAACGCAATATATCTGACTCCGTAGGGAAACTAAATGCCAACGACCCCTGTTCAATTCTCCTCACTCTGGGACCATCATATCTCCCAATGCAAGCAAGGCAGGGTCCACCAGGGGTGTGACAAGCAGAATCCAAAATCTGCCCATCGAAGAGAGTCACGTGGGGAGTCAAGAAGACACACTGCACACGGCCATTCTGTTCCCTCCAGAAGGGAGAACTAAACACAAGAGTGCACACAGGTATGACTGCCTGTCGCCTGTTTCAGCTTCCCACCAGAGACTCTCCCTACACTGGGAGCACTGACGAGAGCCCCCTGGGACTTGCTAGCACGCTCATCCACCAAACAGGCTCTCACCCACCTCCTAAAAAAAGCTTATTTAAACCTACACTTGCATTTGAAGATAGAGAGGAAAAATTCACTTTATCTTTTTCCTTTTCCCAGAATGGAGCTTCAGAAAACTCACTAGGATCATTTTAAAACTTCATCTGTATCTCAGATCACTAAGAAAGGAAAGAAGAGGAACAACAAAAAACTTCATCAAAAATCACGTATGAAATAAAAATTTCATACTCTCTATTTAAATAATTTAAAATTTTGTTTTCACTCCCTAACGTCTGTGCACTGGGGGGCATCTTCCAACATGTGGTGTGTCACAGTCAGTGACAGGCAGGCGTCTGTCACCCGTCTGCTAACCCCTCCTAGTGAGGTTAAAAAATATGTATATTAGAACCAATAAAACGTAGTATCAGTTCAGAGCTACATGGTGTCTCCATCTTGGTCGCCAAGGTCACCCAAGGTACCCAAATGAAAATGCTCTCTAGGTTATGAAGCAGAAGAGTTCCAAGTTCAAGTTCTTGTTCCTGAACTAATACATAGAATAAGGCTGCAGCTTCATCGACTAGATATACTCCTGTGTGTCCGATGTCAAGCCCCAGCCTCATGGTGAGGCAGGTGGGACAGACGTCAGTCCCATTTTATAGGCAGGAAACTCAGCACCTTAGTTTCGACAATGAAAAGAAAAGGCAGGAAATCCATTTCCTGCACCTACCAACGTCACAGGATATCTACGTAGGAGAATTTTACAGTCTCTGGACCTTTACATGTCTGTAATCAACATCCAACAGCTCGTTAAGGATTATCTGCCTATCCAAATGCGTGTTAGTCAAAAAACAAAACAAAAAACAAAAAGGACAGTTTTGTTCATGACACTGTTTTATTTTCAATTCTTGTAACATCACATCTGCTTTACCCTTCCTCTCCCCATCTTTTATTTCTGTAGTGAACTATACTATTCACACATTTTTTTTGTATTTGTCTGTCCCCATGACTAGAATTGAAGCCCCCTGGAGGTAGGCCTCTTGGTTCTTTCACTGGTATCAGTCAACACCCAAGGCCTAGTGAAATATTTGCTGAATGAATGGATTCTTATTCTACATTCCACACAAAGATAATTTTAAAAACCTACTATCAGGTATCAAGAAGTTAAAAATGGAAATGCCTGATGAACATTCCTGAAGAAATACACATGCTAAATGAAGTGAGGTTTATTTTAATATTAAAAGAAAGAAGAAAAGGCCCGGCATTATAGCTACAAATGTCTGTGTGACACTTACTTCCTAAAACCCAGCAACACTCATTTCCCTCTTGGAAAAGGTCAAACTCCAGGGGCCTTGAGCCGTAGGCCCAGAATGACCAGAAGCAGTGAGGCGCAGAGTCGTCCATCTTTAAGAGGATTAAGAACTCACCTTTCACCCACTTAGAACAAACCTCTCTGAAGGAAGGCATACTTACTTGGGGAAGTACAATGAACATTTCAACGGATCAACTGGATTTTTCTCTGTATGGCCCTCGCTTGAATTTCTGGATTACAACACCATTGAAAACAATTCTTTACACTACCCAAGAACAGTCCAACTCATTGACCAACTGTGAAAAACTGAAAAGATGTAGTTTGTGAAAGAGAAAGTATGGCTACAATCTATTAAATCAGCTACCAAGTAACAAAACTCTGTTAAGAGCACGTCCACTGGGGCCCTGCCCCCGAGCAGCCAAGGCCAGCAGCTCACCAGTCCCCCCTTCACAGGCCGCCTTGTCTGCCTCTAGTACCGGAAACTGGCCCACAGAATATTCTGAATGAAGACTAGGAGAACTCTGCAGCTCTTGGAAGGCCTCTGGCAGTACCTGGCCTTCCTGTAAGTCACTACGGCCTCAGGCTGTGTTCCATCCTCACAAGAACAGACAGCATGGACGGGAGGTGCCCCCTTCCCTTTCCAGGAAAGGCAGACCCTACACCAAACTGGAGCAAGGACTAAGGTCAGTGGTCACAATACTAACGGCAAACCCCTGGGCAACCAAATCCCAGTTCCAGTCAGTGCCCCACCTGCGAAGGTGAATGTTCACCTTGCCCCTAAAAACGCTGTTCTTAAAAAGTGACCCAATGTCCACCCGTGGGCAAGTCACTGAATAAACTATGGTGTTACACACAGAACTATAAAAGTAATGAGGACTCTCTGTGTACTGCTATGTACTGCTTTCCAGAATACAGTTTAAAAATGAGACAAGTGAGGCAGAGAAAATGGTGCATAATAATTATTGTTTACGTAGGGGAGGGGGAATGAGATTAGATGGTTGGATAGATAGAGTGCTCTTATTTTAAAAGTATAAGAAATAAACCAAAAACTAAAGAAAACAAACAAACAAAAAAAAGCTTTCCGATGGGGAGGGAAGGTACAGGGAGAAAGAAGTAAGGAGAGAAACTGGACTTGACTACATACTACCTTTAACTTTTTTTTTAGTTTTTAAACTTGGAATGATGTACACATTTTATTTGATACTGAAGCAAGATTAGGTGGCTTGTTTTTTTTGTTTTTTAAGCCTTCAAAATATAAAGCGCAATGAAACTAATGATCCTGTTTTTCAAGTTTTCTTGTACACAGAGAGGAACTATTTTATGTGACCTTAAAGCACTGTAATAGGACAGTACATTCCGAGTGGCATGCGCTCCGAGGACAACTAAACAACAACAGACGGATTACATTACATTTGGGAGTCACACTGCGGTAACAACATCAGCAACATCCGGGTAAATAAGCAATTATGTTGATGAGGCAGAACTAAGATTTTTACCATAAGGAGATACAAGGACTTAATCAAAGAAAAATAAAATATCTGTAATCCTAAATTGGAAATTTTATTACGAAGTCATCTCATCTTTTCTCATTAAAACACACACACACACACACACACACACACACACACACACACACAACATACACTCTCCTTAGATGTATGTGTCCCCTGAACAGACACAGAAACGGTGACCCCACCAGAACAGCAAGCTTCCCTAGCACCCTGCACGATTCCCCAGCAAAGGACTGCACATGTGGTGCGGGAAACTAGACAAGATGGGCCTGAAACATCTTGTCACAGCAGCAAAGAGAGAAGCTGTTGTTACTGAGGTTGTGGATTCAGGAGCCAATCTGAAGAGGCTCCCATTGACCAAAGATGGGAAATTCTACCATCATAAGAGGAAAAAAAAATGTACAGTGAATTAAAACATCAAATATTATTGTAGCTCCCAAGCTCAAAAATGACATTAAAAAACTTTTTTTATTAGTCTGAAATTTCTAATGGTCATTTTTCATTAATGTGAAAACTGGTAAAGGACAAGATCAATCATTTTATCCTACTTTTCCTGTATGAACTGTGTTCTCAGGGTAACCAAGAAACTGACGATGGGACAGTTCTCTCTATGCGACACCCAAGTTGATAAATGAAGAAGGAAGGACATAATTAAAATGACACCATTTTGAAACCCTAGCAAAATACTAGATCTAAGCAATGGTCATCAATAGATGCTTAACCAGACTCTCCCAATAACATTCCCAGTAGAACTACCCAACCCCATGCGTGAAGGATTTCTGCCTCCTTCCCTGCAAAATCTAAGCTAAGTCTAACCAAGCCTCAAGATTTAGCTCCTAGTTCAGATGAAATAGGGTGGGATGCAACCAGCAAAATCTAATAAAATGTAGAAAAATCTACAGAAAAACACCCAGTTTCCTCACCTAATAAACGCAAGACAAAAATAACGAGGAGGAGGAAGAACTCACAAATTAAAAGTGATGTCCGACAGACCAACCGCCATGTGTGTCATGTAAAAACCACATCATTAGACAAGCAGGGAAATGTGAATATTGATTGGCTTTTTTCTATTAAAGAATTACTATTCATTTTTGTCTGTTAATCATAGCGTGGGTTTTTTACTTTTTCCTTTTTTTTATTATTTGTTTTCAATTACAGTTGACATGCAGTATTAATTCATGTTAGTTTCAAGTGTACCACATAGTGGTTAGACATTTATATAATTTATGAAGTGATCAATGTGGGTTTCCTTAAGCTTATCTTTTAGTGAAGTAAATATTTATAAATAAATGATATGATATCTGAAATTTACTTCAAAATTATCCAGGGTAAAGGGAGGGGAGGAGTGACAAGGAACACAGATGAAACAAGATTATAGTAGTAGCCAGTGGGTTCCTGGAAATTCATTATACTATTCTCTCCTGTGTGGGAGGTTGGAATGCTCCATGATAAAAAAGTAAGGGGAAAAAAGTGTTCTTAATCCTGATTGTTGTGAGTTCTTTTAAGGCCCAAACCCTAGTGGTCCAGGAACCACAAGTAATGGTTGAAATTACGTATGTCATATACATATCGATATATGTATAAATATATACACACACGACATGAAACATATGGTAAATATATGCTACATTAAATATACACTATAAATACATATATATATAATACACTAAGTATATCTACAATAAACATAAATATATATGCTACATTAAATATGTATATACAAAACATTAAGGAGAAACTACAAGGTACTTCTTTTACTGCCCCTCCGCCTGACTTGACGCATGAAGTCAGAGGTACATCTACTTCACTGCATTCACCCTTTGAAAGGAGAAAGTACTATTTTGCTATCTTACTTAAATGCGGTGAGGATTACTTTTTAGACTAGCTGGAAATGAGACAGGATCACAAATATTCAAGTTCAAGGAATCCTCACTGGTTTTTAGAGACCTTGACCTTGTAAGTATCTCACGGAATCACTGATCTCTTGGTCTGCTTTGTAAAAGCCATTGCTATTCCACTTAATTTCCTGCACTAAGAGCCACTCACATGGAGAACATTTACAAAGGCTCCATAATATTTACTAATATTTTTTAAAATGGGGGTAGAGCAGAAAGATTAGCAATTGTCAGAGCTGGGGAGGTGGGGGCCTGGTCATGGGGCTCTTTGGAGTGATGAAAAGCTTCTGGAATGAGATGTGGTGTGGTGATGAATGCACAACCTTGTGAATACACTAAAATCCACCGAATTGTACACTATAAAAAGGTTGTTTTTATGGGACGTGAATTACTTCTCAAGAAAAAAGAAACAATGGGGTTGCAGGTAAAATTTTTTTCAAGTTTCCTCGTTCTTTGTAATTTTTTCCCCAAAAAATTTTTACCACACAAATAATCACTTGTTTTTAATTTTATGATTTTTTTTCCCCTTTCCCCTTCCCAAATGAGATAACAGCAAGCCAAAGGCAAAAGCAGACAGCTCACTCATGCTCATGACCTGGTCATAAACTAGGAAGTGCTATAACACTGTGGTGGCACTACTACCGTCACCTGTCTGTCACCTGTCACCTCGTTAGCACAGCCAGGGAGTCCTCTCTATTGTGAAACTGTTCTGTGCTAACTTACTGCAATGTAAAACTTCGATCCCCACTAAAGATGCCCAGCTTTAATGAACCCTGCAGAATTCACGGTTTTAGGAAAGAGTCATGATAAACTCTAAAAGTGCTGTTTTTATTTCTTTGATTAATGAAAAGGGAAAAAGGTTTTGTTTTGCTAGGAACCTACATAAAAATTCCACCTAATAATATAGTCTGTATTAAATGCCTAATAAAAGAATGAATACAAATAAAAAGTATCAACTTAAACCTCCCACTGTTTTTTACACGTCCATCTCCAGGAGCTGAACAAAAGGAGAGAGTGGGGTAACAAGAGGTTTTGGAACAAAAGGGGGGACAGAAGAGCAAATGCTCTCATCACAGATAGAAAGTAAAAATCGATCAACGTGCGATTTTCTCTAAGCCTTTCTTACTGACGATGCTTCTAGCATGCGTAAGTAATCTTTTCATTATATTAACTTTAAAAGCATTTGTAGACTACAAAGTTAAGAGTTCACGAAATGCACATGAGTCCATATTATGCAATTTGTTGGTGAATGATTAGAAAACAGCAGCCTACTTTTAACACAGTGAATTACAAGCCAAGAGTTGTTTGGGTTTTGTTCTTCATTTTTTTAACCGTGTATTCCCAATAATATAAACACCTTCTTCTTTTCATGAACTTCACATACTCTTCTATTAACCTTCCAAGTGCATTATGCATTAGACTTGCTTCAGCAAAATCATCTGTCATACAGTGCCTGACAGGGACCAAGGAATACTGCTAAACAGAAAGCAAGGCAAGAGTGACAGACGCCACAGGAAACTGCATCCTAACTACACACCAGTCCCACAGACCACAAGGACACACAAACTACCTAAGAGCAGCTAGCAGTGTTACAAATTCAAAATAACACGTGTTCAAGAGGATATATCAGACCAGCATCGCATGCCTGTTTGAGAAAGATAAAAATTTATCAAGGGAAACACATCCAGGAAGACTGGCTAAAAGCATGTGACAATCTGCAGATTCACTTCCTGCTAAAATAGAGCAGAAAAATCTTGCAAACCTTTGTTTTGTAACAAATTAACGAGTGCCAAAAAAGGTCTGATACCCAATGGCTGTTCACACAGGAGGAAGCCCCACAGAAACAACTCGCAAGCCCTAATGCTGACCCTCTCTGTGCAGAGGAGACGGCAGACAAGTGCCCCAAAGCCTGGCAGGAGATGGTCCACAGGGTCACCTGCTGCAGGAAAGTCAGGCGCCCCAAGGACCAGGTTCTACACCTAAGTGCAGGACCCAGCTTGAAGGCACCCGTGGCTTTCACAGTCCGTCACAAGGGTGTTAGGGTCTCCAGGACCAGAGAGCCTGAAGGAAGGGATGTCATGGGTATGTGGACTTTTTCACCTCCCAAAAGAGGAGGCAGATGGTAGCTACAGAGCACAAGAAACCACGGTAAGAAACTCAGGATACATCAACATACGGTCACAATCCCACCACTTTTGCTGACATGACAGACTTTGAAAACAATTAGGCGTTTTATTCAACTGATGGGGCAAAACAGCCAAATGTGTGTTGAGTGACAAACACAAGCATAATTTAATACCCGATGCTACCTGACTTAAGATGTGCCTGCTAGCTAAAAGAAAATGCTACAAGAATAAAGCAGTTTCCAGTGCTTCTGTGTGTGGCAGGTGAGTTAATTCAGTATTTCACACCCTGTTACTGTGTCAGAAGCAGTCAGACGAACAATAAAGCAGATTAGAAAGTTAAACTTTACCTGAAAGGTATGCAACTTTTTCCTTTAAAATTGGCAAAACATCCATAGCTTTCATTTCATCGTTTTTTCGAAAACCTGAAATACAGAAAGAGAAAACAAAATTACTGGGTTGCTTGAGTGACAGTTAATTTCTTAACCATTCTATCCAATGCCAAAACAGGAGCTTTCTCCATGCCCATTAAATCAACTCCAGAAATATCATCATTTGAAAACATTTGACTTCTACGAAGGAAAGTCTCTGATCACAGAGACTAATATCAAACAGTGATTTGCACACAGACCCAGACGCTACTGTACCGAGCAGGCGCTCAGCCATTTTTCACAACAAAAATCCAGTCCCAAAAAGACAAGATATGAAATAAGTCCAGATCATTTCAAAAAAAAATCTTCATTTTAATCTTGTAGATTACTGTAAATACTGGCAAATAAAGCAGCAACATTGTTTTTGAAAAACTGCTATGTGTGGCACACTAAAACCTCTAGGGGGAGCTCAATGCCTCATCTTACCAGACTTCAGAGTGGTTAAAAATAAAACAGTGGCAGGGAGGAGAGAAGGGATTATAAATAGCTGGGGACCAGCCACGGCTCCCTCTCGTGCCACCCTTCCAGGCTTTCTGGGCCATGCCCCCTGGAGGAATGTCACTGGGTAATGTGGCAAGATGGCCCAGTCCTGCCTGCTTCAGAGAGCAGCCAAAGCCCTCTTCTCACTGCAAACCAACTCTCCCCACACCCCTCAGTCACCTTAGAAGGCCAAGTAGAAATCTTGCAGCAGGCAATTCAGCCCAAGCCAACATCCATCTAGCAAAAGGAATTATTGCAGCCCAAACATGTCTAGCCCCAGCTCACCAGGCCGAATGCCCACATGAGAGTTTGGGGTCAAAAATGTTCATACTCATAATAACACCTCAGGCTATTTCTCTTGGCGGCCTCTCACAGAGGTCGTCTAGGTTCGGGGAAGCTGGCGATACTCATCAAAATTAGTAACTATCATTGGCATAGCACTCCCTAGAAAAAATAGGGGACTGCTGTTTGTTTTTCTGTTTGTTTTTGCCAAAATAGTACAAGAAAAGCATCCCAAACGTTAGCGTGGTAACACAACCAATGAAAGCGTAGACCTGGAATTACAAAGTAAATGAATGGAGCTTGAGTAGCTCCTATTGGACCAGCCCTGGCACAAACCAAATGCACAAAACACAGCTATCTCCAGGCACTGCAGAGTCATCAAAAGCCGGGAGACACACCTGGGAAAGGGGAGCGATTGTGTGCACATCCCCTAGGGGGCTTTCAGCCTGAGGACGGGCCCAGTCTAAGCCACATGGAGCTGCTAAAACAAGAACCAGGACACAGCTCGGGGCGACCTCAGCAGCTGAAATGGAAAAATCGTGAAAAGAAGAAGGAGAGCCCCAAATTCGAGTATAAGCATCGCCCAAACCTCAGGCAAGCTCCAAGCAGCTTAAGCTCTTAACTGAGGATAAAGACCTGACCAAGGTTTGAGTGGCTGCTGACAGCAGAGTCTGGAGCTCGAGTCCATCCAAATGAGTCGCCTGCTAACGCAAGCCAGCAGATAAAAATCAGCACCTTTGGGAGGAATATAACACAACCCAGTGTCTACAGCACATCACTCACAGAAGTAAAGAATGACTAAATTAGTGGTGCGATTTGATTTTTTTAAGTAAACCTCTCCTGCCCATAGAGCATCGTATATACTAAGGACCCAGTGTAACGGGTTAATGGCACTGACAATCACCAGAGACTCCGCACAAAGACAACAAAGGCAGAAAACACGTCTGTTGAGGACCCTGAGCTCCAGGAGGCATAGTGGCACTTCCCAGCAGGTCGTGAAAGGGCTCAACGCAACCCAGGCTGCCAGTTCCCGGGCCATATTGCTTTCCAATATGCCACGCTTTGTGCTGGCGACCTACCAAACCTGTAAAGCAGTGGCTATTTATAAAAGGCAAAACAAGAGCCAAGAGTTCTGCAGTGTCATCTTTAAGGTTCCTTCAGCTCTTGAATGAATGCAATCTAGTCTCAGCAATTCATTGCCAGCCATTGGGTAATTCACTGAACATGTCTACAAAGATTGATGACATCCCAGTTCCACCTGAGGGAACTCTGATGACAGGAGACCCCATGCCAGCGCTCAAGGAGATGTGTTTATAGGTACCCACAGAATGGAAAGTTCTATAAGCAGCACCAAGGGCTATGGGACCCAGGCAAACGTGGGGGGCAGATCAAATGTGAGAAATGCTAGTAAGCCTTAGCTATAGATGCCAACCCTCAGGGATTTGAAGAGGATTCCCCTTCCATTGGCAGCAAAGAAAAGGCATGCTGCCTTCCATTCCCACAGCCTGTGCCCACAGCTGCCCTGGCCAGGACACAGCACCTGCAAAGAGGGCTGTGTGACGTCAGTAATAGTTCCAAAGCATTCCTGACAACGCCTGCTAACTCTGTGAACCACTCCTTTACTAACACCCTTGCTGGAGTGAAGGCTGGAACCCCAGGCCGCCCCACAGGAGAGCATCATACTGACGAGAAAAGAAGGCGAAGAAGACAGAACTCAACACTGGGCAGCTCCATCTCCTCATCCCAGTATGAGCCACAGTCTCAGGCCTATGCAGCTTTAGTTCCTTAAAACGGTGGTTCCGTTAGCCTGTCAGTTCCAGAATTATTACCCTAAATTAAATAAGATTCAGTCTTTCTAGAAGAGGAAAGGCACATGAATCAACGGCTAAATTGGTGTTGAAATGCAGTACACTTCTTTTGTGATGGACGTACATGTCCAAACACGGACTAGAATAGAAATTCTAAACAGTTTTACCACGATATTTATGTTGAGTATGTCACAGGAAAAGAAATATTTTATTAAAATTGTCAATTAAAACTTTTAAAACAGAAAAGAGTATGGGGGTGGGGGGGAAGCAGAAATAAAAAAACTAACCCACAAAGAAACTGAGTCTGTGGCTGTAATGGAGATCACCTAAGCATTATTTTTAATCTCGTTTCCATTTTTAAAAACACACCCAACAAGCAAAAGACTTAAGTATGCATATATACTAAAGCTAGATTAAACACATCGTGTAACTTTCAATTAGAAGCAGGAAGAACTCAGCCGTGAAATAGCCTCAGATCAAAAAGGCAGATTCTGTTCCATGCCCTCAAGAGCTATTTATGAAATGTGTGTGACGGTAAAAAAATTACAAAGAAATGGCCTCTGTGCTGTTCCAGTGATTCTAGATTACACTGCAGATAAGACAACTGCCACCGTCTCCTTTCCTCGCACATTAAAAGATCTAGCGTGGGTGGTTGCTAAACTTTTGGAACAACCGGATATGCTCAGCCCATCCCAGGAAGCACACACCTCTCCTGCCACACTCTGGGTCTTGGGAGGAAGGAACATCCAACACCACCTGGGACTGATGCTTCTGAGACCCCGGACCCCATCTCCATGCTACAGAGCAGGAGCCCACAGCAGTTTTACTTCTAAGTGTCATCCAGGGAGTTTGAAAATGCCACTAATAGGTGGAAGGGGGTACCACAAAGAGAAATTTGGTAAAATTAGGAGTGGGAGGGCAGAAAAAGAAGAGCAACTTGAAAGGTGATAACTAACACAGAGGTAAATGGCCAAAGTCAGAGGACACCTAGTTGTACCCATTGTGTGAATTACTGTAGAGCTTAGAGTGAAGTGTGTGGAAAGATGGACTGGATTCTTACTGCAATTTAAAGTACACTTAGCCAAAGTGAATTTTATTGAAATGCTAACTTCAGGAGACAGTGAGCGCAGCCCAGAACACAGTCAGCCCAGGGTCACCCCCAGGGGCACAGGCTGTTTCCCCTGGGGGTTGGGGGGCGACCTAAAAGGCAAGCAAGTGCTCTTTCAAACTAAGTCCACAAGGAATCTGAGCAGAATGTTCCCATGATAACGTTTGCCGTTACCCTAAGATCTTGAGATTAATATTTGTTGAACGCCACTGGGGGAAAAGGCTTTGGGTTAAAACTCAGAGCTTCTCATCGTTAACATAAATGTGCAGCCGGTACTTGACAATTTCCTTTGCTCTTTCCAGTTTCAAGCCAACACAAATACCGCCTTTTTCTAAAACAACTGAATTTGAAGATTTAGAGGTTTTAATACATTCATTTTTAAAATCTCAACTCCAAGTTTCAACACGATATTCCTTAACCAAAATTGATTCTGTTATCATCACCTTTTAAATTCCTATGTGGTTCAGCAGCTTGTCCACCTGAGATAAATTTTAAACCCCGGCTCCCAAACTGCTCATATTTCTTTAAATGATAAGCATTACGTTGACTATCAAGAGGTTACTTTTTCTTTCTCTAGATCAGCCTGCTAGTCAAAGGATGGCTGTTCTGTTCCCTGGTGTAGCCCAGCTATCCAGGCAGGGTCAATCACGTGGGATGGATGGACGGACCTCCCCAGCTTCTGCCCCTGAACCCCTGTTCAAGTACCCCGATGTTCCTCAGCACTTTCTATTTTAGGCTGTGAAATATAAGCTTGGTGTTGTCAGATGGCTACCCTCTAGTACGATCTGTATTTATAAGGAGGAAAATTAACCTCTGTGCCCTGGGAGGAAATATTCCACAAGTTACCATCCAACAATGGAGAATGTTTTAGCTGAATCAATGGTCTGAAACTTCAGCTATCTAATACCTCACTGGTCAAATCAATTTCTCATTTTTATCCTGAGACTCTGCAAGGAGATGCTGTATTGTTACTGGTGACAGATACCTCCTGAAGCGAGGTATGTTGACCAGAATGCTCACTCCCTTGGTCACTCCCTTGTCACTTCCTGGGTATTAGATTTAAAAAAAAAAAATTACAAACAAATAGAAAAAGAACAAAAAGCCCCCAAGTTTTTCTGTTTAAGAAGAAAAAAACAGCGCCACAGAAATATGGTCACAATGAGTAAAAGCTTTTATGCAGCACATTATTCTAAAAGTTTGTGTTTTTTTACACTGTGGTTAAAAAATTTAAGATGAAATAAATCAAATGAATTTAAAAAATGAATCAAATTTAAAAATTGTAATCTAAACCACAGTTTAATTTTTTAACCTCAAATTTCTCTCTGATATTAGTAATTTGAAATCTTACATAATCCTCAAAAGGAAGTAGTCATATGAGGCTTTTAGTAAAAAGTATTAGGAAAAAGCAGTTATATCCTGATCATTTGAGCTGAACAAAATGACTGGAGCCTCGCTCTGGGCTGTCTCATGGGCCTTTCTCCTTTGAAGACAATCCATCAAACCAACTGTGCTCCTCCATCCATTCCAGAGACGCTGTGCAGCGATCTCACGTTGGCATTTATTAAATGGGAAAATCGAAAGTGGGAGAAACTGAAAACAAAAATCCTATACTTAATAAAAACACAGGGTGAATCAGTACTAAAACAGTGTTGCTATATAGAGCAGCATTTGAAACAACAAAAAACAGCATTAAACAGTAAGCTGGAGGGTTGCTATCAGTCCTAAGTCTTGGTGGTAATTACCGAATTTTACTCTTCAGTTTATTTCGGGGAAACGCGGGCGCACGCACCCCGCACACAAAGAGCAGGTGACAAATCTCTGCGCTAGTGGCGCCGCGCACGCGCAGGCACGACTGGCGGTGACGTCACCCTTTCCAGGCCGGCGCCGCGTCCCGACTCCCGGACCTGCCTCCGCAGCGCCTGCAGCATCAGTCACAGGCCACGGGGAGCGGGCGCGCAGCCATTCAGCCGCTGCTGCGTAGGAAGGAAGCATTTTAACTCGCCTGGGTCCTCTCTGAAAATGGTTAAGGGGCAAAGGTACAAGGCATCAGTATCTTTTTACTAACATGGAATAAAATCAAAACCTAGAATGCGATGCTTACATCATTTTTACATGAATACATAACTACAATCCACATGTATCCAATGTTTATAAAACGCACAGAAAGTGAATTAAGTACTTGGGCTACACAGGAAAATGAACGGGGTGTCATAACCCAGCATTACGATTTTTATTTATAACCTTTATGGTTATAATAACTGTCAAACTGGTTAATTATTCCCTCACAAAATTTCAGAATAGCCAGTAACATCATACCTTTAAGGAAGAAAAAGCAACATAAGTTTGATTGATTCAAGGGAGCTAAGGGGATTTCAACTTAAAATAGCTGTGGTTTTTAATGTCCTGAGCACAAATCACAGAGGACAAACCAAAATCACCAAAAAGACCACAACAAAATACGTCTTAAACTATAACATGTATTTCAATGTAGATAAAACAATCTGTATAATTTTTAACAATTAATGATTTAATTATGTATTAACTATGCATTAGAAGTTAATTAAAAGCATAACTCAAACCAGGGGAAGGGAATATTTCAACAGCCAAAAAAGGAGTCGTTTTATAAAAGGTATTCTACCTTCTTACAAGCTCATAAATCAAAAAAGGGCCAGGTGCCCGGATGTACCATTCATCTCTGTATCCCCAGGGACCAAGGCTAAGCACAGAGAAAACTTATCCTCATGTTTGCCTAATGCCAAAAAGAAGGAACACATCTACGTGTGTGTGTGTGTGTGTGTGTGTGAGCGCGCACGCCTGTACAGCTTGTGAGGAGGTGACACTGGGCAAAGCTCACCCAGCCTCCAGTCTGGGACCCTGGTTGTCCCATGCTAAGCTATACACATACACATACATATACGTGAATACATACAGTTCTGTGATAACAACCTACTCCAAAGAAGATATGCTACACGTAAGAACCAGCTTCCCAGCAAAGCTGTTTAGAAACTTAATTTGTATCAAATGAACCACAGTGATACAACTAATACAACTCCATCAAATGATTTGATTGCTAGCAAATCAACCCAAGCTCAATGCTAAAAGAAACACTGTTTATAATCATTACATCAAACATTTCATATGTTAGCACCCTCGCCCTCTATCAACTAAGAAAAAATTCTAATGCCCACAAATATTTTTAGTGCAGATCACAACCATATTTTGGAAACTAAAGCTATATTGTAATTCTCCTCCCTTTCCTTTACATAAATATCTTTTTAATTATAATTATGTAACGTGCAGAAAGGTTTCCAAGTACAGAGGAACAGTATAGATTACTGACATTAAAACTCTCTCCGTGTACACAGATTTGCCCTGCACTGAGAAAGAAGGGTGCTTGAACATAAACTGTAATCTAGGTCCTTAGTGAACTCAGTCTATTTGGGAAAGCAACACACGTGTGGTCAGTTCTGTGGTAGAGATACTTGGTATGGAAAACCCAGGGCCAGAGGGATCCGAATAGCAGCCATCCTAGAAGATGTAAAACCTGTGGGGGAGACTATCCTGGTGGGTCTTGACTGCCCAGCAGTGAACGGTCAGTACTAGAACCAAGGGGCATCATGAAGAAGAGGGCTCCTGGTGCCTGTGGTACTGCCGTCTCCACCTACATGTAACCCTGCGCTCACCCTGACCCCCCTAAACCTCCTCCCCCTGTGTGGGTCCCAGTGCAGCACCTGGCCCCACCAAGCATCCACCCTACGGCCAAACCAAGAAGCCGGGTTTCTCCCTGCCCTCCACCCTCTCATGCACCCCTGTGCCCTCCATGACTTAAATGGAGCGCCATGTCTGTCTGCCCCCACTGGACAGCCTCGCCCTCATGTGGGGTATTCCCGCCATCTCCTAATGGATGTTCATGACTCTCTCTGACCCATCCTGCCATCTCCTAATGGATGTTCATGACTCTCTCTGACCCATCCTGCCCCTCTCCCTAAACACACATTCCATCATTTTACTCCCCTAAAACTCTCTATGCTTCTCAGTGCCCTTAAATAAAGCCCAAACTCCCTGACAAAACAGTGTCCCTCATGATGAGTCTGCTTACCTCTGCAGCCTTGCTCGTTCCCATTCATTACCCTCTCTCCAAGAATTCTAATCACCTGCAGGTAACACACCCCCTTGCTCACTACTGAACTTCCACCCACCCACACTGCTCTCCAGCAGCCTAAACACCCCCTCCCTCACCTCCCAACATGCACCCGTGCACCCACACACTTACACTCACAGACACTCATCTTCCCAACTCCGGAAAGAGCAGACTCACGCTCTCTGTGATGCCCTCCCGAGTCCCCCATTGCTGGGGGGACCGCCCATGCTGGACTCCCACAGCACCCCGCACCCCTAACACGCTGCACGCTGTCTAAATACAAGAAGGCAAGCTCCTTGAGGGAAGGGACTGCACTGTCTTACTGTATGGTTCCGACGGCTGCCTGGCAGAGCGCCTTGGCACACGGACGGATTCACTCCCAGCCACTTAAACGCTGAGGTACATATGCTTCAAGCATTGGGCGAGTTCAGTGGAGTTTTGAGCAAAGTATGCATCTCACCACCGTTAGCAACAGCTCAAAGCAAGCACCCTCCCCGCACGCTCATTTGGAGGGGCCTAAGGTGATCAGGTCACTAGTTCTCTGTGCAGTGCATTCGGGGACCAGTGTGTAACATTGCATTTACATATGCTTAATCTGGATTTTAAAGAAGGAAAAGTTTACTTTAGGATTTTTACAATGGAATTAAAACGTATTTTCTGCCCCAGCCACCCCCCAAATTAATTAGTTAATTAATTCTAAAAAGCATCCCTGATGGGAAGAGCAGGCTGGGCTTTGGGAGAAGAGCTGGCTTCTCGCCCCCCCACCCCCCAAAGGACACCTAAAGGAATGCAGAAACAATGTTTAACTGAAGAACTGAACAGTTATTTCCGTTTGGATTTAATTCCAACATAAACTCACTAGAAAGACATATCTTTAATAACATCAAAGAATTTGGCAGAACTTTCTACCAGTCAGTCCTTTGATAACGCTTAGAATTGCGTATTTAATTGCTTGGCATTCACAGGGGACATATTTACACCCGGTGCTCTCTTAAGTCCTAGATATTGGCCCCCTAAATGGCATGTTCCTGATTTTAAGAAGTTTATAATCTACAACAAAATAAAACACACAAGAGACCAACAGTGGGCCTTAACAATGTACAGAGGTAGCTCGGTTTTCTAACGTAATCCGTTCTGAAAGACCATTCAAGTTCTGAAATGTTCGAAAACTGAGGCACGGTTTCCCCATAAAGTAATGCAAAATGGATTAATGCGTTCCAGACCTTTAAAATCAACACCTAAAACTGCAGATTTAGCATGAATTTTACTATCTAATGATACCATAGATCCATAAAATTGACGGCGTTTGTAAACTGAAATGTTCATCAACGGAGATGTTTGAAAACTGAGGTACCACTGTATATACAACAAGCAAAGTCTGATGGCCAAATAAATGTCCTGCAAATACATGTACTATTATTTATAAAAGAGATGCAGATACTGATGTGATTAATTAGACAAATCCACCTCAAAATGTTACTTTTGTCACTGAAATTTCGTTTCCATCACTGGCACTAAAGTCCTTGACATAAAAAGGGTGTTCCAGACCCCTTTGAAGGGTTGAGGAACCCTTGCTGCAGAGGTTAAACCACAAGGCATAGAAGTGAGTAATCATATAAATAACATGTCTGAAGATTAACACTGTGATGTTTTAATCAGTAGAAACCACTGGACAGCTTACGGACAGCTTCTCTGCCTAAGTTTTTCAGTTCACCTACTTTGCTTTGACAGTTTTCTTCTTCTTTTCCTGAATGTATCAGAAACATATCTGAAATACAGCATGAAACATCGGATGCCTGCGGACCCCAAGGAGCAAGCATGGTCTTGTCTTTTAGATGTTTACTGACCAGCAGGAGACAGAGCCTGGAACAGTATTCCCGAATTCTAGGAGGAGCAGGCAATTCTGTCACCGCCAAGTTAGGACAACTCAAAAACTAGTGGCGCTGTGTCACTTGCTTGGTTTCAGGCTGGACGGCAAGTCCGTCTACAGTTAAGTTAGAAATTTTCTTCCAGATTCTCTATCTGGCAGAACAAGATCTGACTGGTCAACAAGTGTGTTGGGCCTGAGGCCGTGCTGCTGGGAGAAGGGCCAGCCTGAGTCTGCTGTCAGGTAATGTGACACCACTGAGGGCGACCTCTGCCTTCAGGACTCACTGGCTGTTAAGGTTAAAGGAGCCTCTTCTGCGTGTAACTCAGGTTGCTGGTGTCCTGCCTCACCTCATTTCCCAGCAGGGGGAAAAAAACAAAACATAACTTCCAGTGAAAGGAGCCCTATCATTTACCTTCCTGCTGAATTCCTAATAAGAAACTTAAGAAACTACAAAGCGGGCTGAGAAAAGTAATGTATCTGCTAATGTGAAAAACACAAAGACAAGAGAAATTCGTCTGCATTCTCCACCTACCTCCCGTCCCACCTCCTTTACCTCAGATTCCCTTCTGCACACACACAGAAGTGGATTCTTTAAATTCTGGTGGAAAATGTATTTATTAAGCCAAATAATTTAGATAAAAAACAACTTTTGACATAAAAATGGATTAATGTGAATTGACTCATCTTCCACTGAGCATTTCTATGCACATTCGCTGATGAAGACGAGAAGGTGCAAATTCACACATAAGGGGACAGAAGTGTCTGAGAGGGCGGCAGCCTCGGGCAGGGGTAGGGAAGCCTGCCCAGTCGTGCTGGGGAGCGGTGACCTTGAGATAACCAGCCGGCAGCCTCTCCCTTGATTCAAGGTCGAGGTGGGAGGTCACAGAGCAGAAGCCAGCACAGGCTCCGCAGGACATCTAACTCATTATCCCACTGGGGACAGCGCTGACTGCCAGGGGCTGAGCTGACAGGTGTCAGCTGGGCCAGTGCTGAGGTCACAGGGCCTCCTCCTGCTTGTCATGGGGACCCGAAGGGCAGGGGGAGAGGCAGACGCAGGCCGAGTGCTGACACTCAAAGCTGTATGAGCGCGTGGAGGCTGGGCATCTGTTTTACTTTCTCCAATCCCCTAATTGCTCAGTCAGTGTCTTATCTACCAGAAAGCCCAGGGAACCTTTTTTTCCCAAAGTAACTCAGATAGAAATGCAAACGGCCACAGGAGAGGGACATGTAAAAGGCGTGGGACTCACTCTCCAGCTGCCGCACCTGCACAGAGGCCTAAATTCACCTGCCGCCCAGGTGCTTATGACGCAGAGGAGACAACAGGGTTACAAGCAACTTCCTTCCCAGGGAGACAGGCCCCAGACACAGGAGGTGTGGAGAGGAATTCACCCTTCACTTCCGCTAGCCCTGCATGAGAGGGACAGAGTCCCAACTCTAAACAAAACTTTCTGTCCGGGCCCAAGTGTCTAGTGAGGAGCTAGGGCTGGCCCCTGGCTGCCTGGTCAGGGGGGAAACCGTGGGCAGGGGGGCGCTGAGCGTCCCTGCACCTGTCTCCCAGCTGTGAAATGGGTCCCGATAAAACTACTCACAGAACTGACTAAAAACAGCACCTAGGACACCCACTATTATTACCATTGACATTTGAGGAAGCAGCTTATTCTTAGATGTTCACATGTGATAAGTGCTTTAAATAAATGTATTTGGGGAAATTTTGCCCATTTACCTGCAATTACTGCATTCTATAAAGAGATGCATCCTGGTTCAAAAATACAAAACAATAGAACTGAGACATGTAGTTATTGTCAAAAGCCACACACACACACACACACACATACACACACACACACAAAATAGACTTTTTTTCAATAGCAACAATCATGATAAGATTAACCTTGGCAATTTCCTTCTCCCGGGACTGACTATAAATAATTTAAGGAACTCAAAGGCAATTGAAAAGTCAGAACACTCTTCTGCCTAAGAGTTTTCAGCAGTTTATCCTGCCCGCCTTGTCACACTCCCCCTAACTCCAGGGCACCCCCCTTGCACCTGAGCGTTCCTGAGGTCCTGCTTAGCCTGTTTCTATCTGTGGAAAGAGGCAAATCAGGACACAATTAGAAATGAAAATGGATGAACCAAAACAAAAAGTCACCTAAAGAGAGCAAATTTTGTTGGAAGAGCTCACACCTCCTCTCACTAAAATGGTGGCAGCAAAATCTTTAGTCACCTCAGAAGTGCTCTCTTTCTGACATCTTTTCACTTTACGCCCGTTGTCAGAAGCCTGTCCACTGGTGTAAGAATTCCTCTTCTCCGCCTTGAAGGGAGAAGCGGGTAGGGACTACAGGCAGCTTTGCCAGCCAGGAGGCGGGCTTGCTGGCGACCCCTGGATCTGGGGGAGACCCCACGATGTGCTGGTGCGGTGCCCGGAGGGCAAAGGGCAGCTCCCACGCCCAGGCCCCCACCTGCAGGAGCCCTGCCTCCGGGAGGTCTGCAACCCACAGAAGGAGGGCACTCTACCCCTGCAAAGCTACCTGCTCGGGCCTGAGGCCAGAAGGCAGACCATCCTCTCCCTCCATCCTCACTGCCAGCTCCAGTCTCTCTTTTTAATGATCGTCTCTCATTTTAATAGATGATCAAGAACAAACAGGATTTCCCCTCTCTGCCCAGACAAGTGACGAAATAGACAGCTAGCTGTGCCGTTCCGAAAGATGCTGCCTTGGTACAGACACTGCCCACGGCTGCCACACCTGCAGCCCGCTCCGCTGAAGGCAGAACTCATTCGAAAATAAGTTCTAAACGTGATGAAAAATCACACTAAGTTTTCCTCTTCATTTCCTGCAAAAGCCAGCCCAGATGCTTCTGTGAAAGCTCACAGCATGACATCAGTCACTCTGCAATGGCACCACCTCAAAACCTCAGAACAGGAGGACAGGTGGGTACTCTTATAGTAAATAACTTCTAAGGGCCTTGATGGCTTTAAATACTCAATTACTCACTTTACGGTCCAACAAAACTGCTTTTAAATCAGTTTCTCTGATTCTTTCAGCTACTAAAATGAAAGCCCAGGCCAAACAGACCTGACTTAGAAGAGCACGCCACCTGGTCTGCAGGGGGTGTGTTGTGTGTGTGATGTGCACGTGTGTGAAATCACCAGCCTGTTTAAGAACCAGCACACAGCCAACGCCATGCCTGCTGGTAACCACCGCCTGGCTCCAGACATAACCACTGGGCGTACGTAGCTTTTCTTGATAGTTGTGCCATTTGTGAATCTATTGCTACACGATACAGCTTCATGTGCTTGTCTGTGAGCTTCACATGAGTGGAATCATACCACACGCGTTCTCTCGTGACGTGTCCTGTGTGGGTGGCTAATGCACGCTCACGTGCATGCCGGCTCCGTGCTCTGCCTGTGCCGCAGACGTGTTCACAGATATCTGCTCTGTCCCCCATTTCTGCTGTCATAAAGTGCTGCTGCTGTGACACACGCACCCCAGAACACACGCCCAGAGCCCCTCCAGGCCGAGGAATGTGCCTGCGGGAGAAACTGCTGGGTCAGTTTACACACCCTCTTCAAGCTGAAGCGGAAATGCCAAATCGTTTTCCCTAGTGGCTGTGCTCCATCCACATCCTCTCTACAGCCTGTGTTGTCTGTCACATGCGTCTATGTGTTTTCTGTTTTAAGAAGCAACCATTTGGTACCTTTCATCAAAATCAGTCGAAGAAGAAACAAAAACATTAATGGGCAAGAGGTTAGTTTGAAATTAATTTGGGTTCTAACCTCTCTGAGCTAATAGAATAGTAAAGCAGATTTTCACGTGTCATCCTGAAAGTTTGAGACTGAAAGAACAGGATCCCCCAGATGTTTCCCCTTCTATTTCTATCTCAAACGAATTCCTCTAATAGTTCCTCCTATTTAAGATTCCTTAGGAGGAACTGCCAAAAAGGAACTGCCGTGGAGACCTGCGTAGAAACTCCGCTCCAACCTCTAAACGGCCTGTGTTCCAAAACTTTGTAACACAGTTTAAAAATCCACTGTTACTCGATCTCAGGAATGGATTTTCCCACAGAAATAATGCGCTAGGTTGGTCTTAGGGTCTCAGGGGCTCCCAGAAAAGCCCAGTTAACACAAATAACCCATCTACACTACTGGTGTGGGTTAGGGCAGGGACGGGGAGGGGGCGGAGTGAAGACCCCAAGTACAACCCTTCCTGCCCCTCTCCGGGGACGATGGGCGCAGGCAGGGGGCAGGGACACGGCCCCGGCCCTCACCATCCTCCTTCCCCAGGCTCCTCCCGCGTGGGCCTACCAGACCTCTGAGGGAGCGAGCAGCTCTCAGGTTTTGTGGGTACTTCCTGTCATCCATCCTATCCACATAACATCTAGATGTCTAATATGGGTACTTACCATATTAAAAATTAAAACTGAGAAAATTTAAAAGATTAATCTCTTAAAAAATAATAATAGTTTTGGGAACGTACAGAGGGATAGTGGATGGGGGGAGGGGGGTTCACACAGTGTGAGGGATATAAATGATAAACGTCTAAGTTTTGCTTTGTCTTGTGCACCTGAAACTAATTTAAAAAAAATAATAATAATAATAATAATAAAGCCATTACATGTCAACAGTAATATTTTCTATTTAAAATATCTGTATTTTCCCCAAATCAGAGGACTGGCACTGTTTTACACTTTGGAGACTGGCTTGAACGTCTGGCTTCATAGAACACACCAATTTCCTCACAGCTGTTGTGAAGTCACATGCCAGGCAGCCACGAGCAAGCACCACTGCACACTTGGGTAAGAATGAGGGGAAAGGTAAGACTCTGCAGCAGGTCCCCAAATAACACCGTTTCATCACAACAGTAATGCGATGCCATAGGAAAGCATCTCACCACTGGAGTTAGCTTTAACTCACAGAGCTCCTGTAAAGTTCTTGGGGGGCCCAAGGGACCCTGGAACCACAGTTGGGAGAATCACCACCCTAAAGCAATGCCCTTCAAATGTTTTTGCTCAAGAACCCCATCAGCAAAGAATTCTCCCACACATCCCCAAATATAAGCTGTAAATGTACTCTTGAACTAGACTATTACATACCCCCAAATAGACATTTGAAAACAAGCTATAAACAAGTCTCTGTAAAAAGCTGTTGATACTTCCTTCCACACTCACACTCAGGAGGTCACCACGCACACACACCCTTAGGCAAAGGCAGAGCTGGAATCAGTACTTCCTACTCTTCAGCAAAGTTCCTGGGAGCCACCACTGAACACAGGGAGATGACAGGGAAAAGTGCGTCAGTGACCAGCCATCGTGCTGACAGAGAGGGCGTTTCCTTGATCAAACGAACGGCCACTCGTCATTCCGAGGCCAGGCTCCCCAGTGAGGGGAAGGGTAGCAGTGCATATGGCTGCACCCCAAGTCCAGGAGCACAGTGTGCAGGCCAGTCCTGCAGGACTCTGCCAGGGGTCAGCTGCCCTACTGTGCGCCTGTCCCGACCCCACCCCACAATGAGCTTGGCAGAAGCAGGGAAGGCTCACACCTGTCCAGGCGCAGAACCCTCGCCTCTCTGCCCCCCTGCATTGTACCAGGGACTGTCCTGGTTCACAAAATGACATAAAAACCGACACTGGCTCAGACACAGGCCAGTGTCAGTGGAGTAACTCAGACCTGGAAAGGGCAGTTTTAAAGGAGTGTTTAAGGAACAGCTTAATTGTTTCTTCAGCCTCCTCTCATCTACCCTTCCTGTGGGAGGCGGCAACAGAAAGTGAAGGGTGCGCCTTGGAACAGCCCCTACGTCAAAAACAGGTGAGCCCCTCGGTGACGCAGGTGAGGCCACCTAAAGAACCCGAGCTGCAGCAGGCTAGTGATGGATACGCGAATCCGTTCAAGTCCCCGAGGAGAAGGTGGGCCAAGGGCAGGCCATCCAGGGAGGAGCTGGGCTCTGGGGAGGCAGCGGCGGGGGAGGTGGTGACAAAGGACGAGAGGTAGAATGACCACAAATGGAAAAGCAATTAGGTGTGTCCACAGGCGTGATGGAAAAGCCATGGCCCTGACGTACTGAAAATGTCTCCAAACAGCCTTGCACAAAAGATGCTTAATTTTTAATGAGACAAAATCTTGAACAAGACACAAAATCACCACAACTGTGTATGAAGTCAGAAACTGACCTTGACCTTCTCCTTTTGTAAACAAGTATGAACAAAGCCAAACTGGTATTTATTTTTATTTCGGTGTCTTATTTTACAGGATCTGATTAAGGCTAAGGATACAATGGCTGGGGAAGGGAATGTTTTAAAGGTTGGCTCCTTCAGAGTCCTGTGCTAAGGCGTCACTGTCATCTCACGAGTCGGTCGAGTGGGGTCAGGTGCCTGGTGGACCATCCCCAAAAATAAGACCATGTTCCCAGTGAAGAGAGGCACCGCTGGCTGTGGCTGTGCCCAAACCCCTGATCTCCCTCAAGACCCCGACCTCAGCTGACCCTCTCTGCTGACTGTCACCTCTTACTTCATCAAGAAAAGCCCGGCTGTAAGATACTAACTCACTTGATTTTCTCCCCTTCCATATCCAAACACCTCTACTGCGAAATCTCTTCTGACTATAGAGAAGAAACAGGCGCAGTCTTTTCTCGAAAAACCTCCCTCTGAAACCATGGCTCCTGCTGGCACCTGCTGCATCTATAATTAGGCCGCTCCCACCCCTCACGCCTTCCCCCTGCAGACGGATTCCAAGCCCCAGCGGCCCACTGCCCCACTGCAGGGACAGTCCACACTGCGAGGATTCAAAGAGGTGACACGTGTCGAGCACCAAAATCTGCTCAGCAATGGTGCTCTGTAAATATCAGCTCAGCAAGTAAAAGGTCACCACACCTGTGTTCCCTGCCACCGAGGCCTGAGCCTGTACCGTCCACAGGAAGAAAGCAAGGCCTTGTCAGAGAGGCCACCCCAGCCTGAGGTGCGGCGAGGCTGCATGGCGGCCACCAAGGGAGGAAAGGGCCAAGCATGACGGCTGTGAAGACGGTGGCACCCATCTCCCATCACCTCCATCTCCAAGTCCTCCGAATAATAAGGCACTTTCAGAATGTGGGATTAAGATGCTGTGAGTTTATTTATACAGGAGTTAAGCTGTCACCTAACATGCAGCACATAAATGCTGATCAAAATCAGTGCTGGCACAGCCTAACAGTACGTTCTCCAGAGACAGGGGCCCCCCACAGCCAAGGAAACCGTGCAAATCCTTCACAATTACAGGCAGCAGCACGCAGCCACTGCAGTGACATCACCCAGCCTTGGTGTCATAAGCCTCAGTGGCCAGGGACTCACACACCCAGGGACTCTTAACTGACAAGAGAATCACCAGGGCCGGCTACAGAGAAGGACGTCTCCAAACCTAGTCTTTCCTTTAAAGAAAATAAAAAGAATCACTGTGATCAGATGCAAAGGGGCCCCTAGCCAGGCTGTCTGTGTGGCAAACCTCCCGGCCACATTGCCCTCCCGTGACAGTGCGTTTCAGATGCTGTGGGCGAATCTAATAAGTAAATGCAGGGACGTGCTTCCCCCAGGGCTGAGCAAGGAAGGGCAGCGAACCCTGCAGCGATGGCGGGGCTGCTGCTCCTGCCCTGCTCAACGGGACCCAGGGAGGAAGGACGGCCCAGAGGCAGCCCGTGTGGCACTTAGAAAGGACGTGCTTCTACGAACATGCAGCTGAACGCGGGCAGCCTCCCCTTCAGCCTCTCGAGTGCAGGCTCAGGTGAGCGGCTGTCAGAACTCCCGAGAAAGCAGTGGAAGGAAGGAAAAAGCCGAGCTTTGAGCAGTTCACCCTCTAATAACTAGGCAAGCGGTTGCTAGTGGCAACAGAGCGTCCACCACCACCACCACCCTCCCCCGTTTTAAATGTATGCGCTCACACAGCCAGCATGGCTCTCCACAATATACTACCCTGGTCACTTTTCTGCAAAAAAGTCACCCGTGGAGCGCGAGGGCACACGCCTGTAGGCACAGGTGTCCACACAAAGCCTTGCGAGGGGCAGCGAGAGGAACGTGGTGAATTCCAAGCGCACAGCCCTGAGCTGACAGAGCGCTGGCAGCGCAGACAGTGTGAAGACAGTGACGGCATGCTGGCCACGTGGCCGAGGGGACGGATTGCATCATCGGCTTTGTGCTCAGAGGGGCTGCAGGAGAAGCTGCTGCACCCTGGTTCACGCACCACGCGGGGCTCGGCGGCCGTTTCTGCTGGGGACAAGCGCCCTTATTTCCCCTTTGTGTCAAAAATAAAACACGCCCCAAAGATGATAAAAGTCGAGCAGCGTGGATTCTCTAACAAACTCATAGTCCTGGTTTCCCGGTGCCTTCCCCAGCACACAGTTTCGTAACAGGATAATTCCTTAAACTGTGAAGGGAAAAGACTAGGTCATCTTATGAACGAGGTAAGAAAATCGGCAGAACATCCACTCATTCTGGATCTACTCGGGCCTTCCGTTCTGTGCGAGGTGGCATATTACCGATTGGCACAGGTCGCAGCTTTTCTCCCACCCTAAGAGGGAGCTGCTCTGGGCCAGCGTCAGAGAGCTGAGCCCACACGTCTCTAAACAGCTCTCAGGTAGGGCTGTCACCTGGCCTGAACTCTGTTCTGCTCATTTTTAAATGATTCTAGTAAACAAGGAAGCCAATCGGCTCAGAATGACACTAGCACCAAGGACCCTGCTCACACAATGCGTCCTGTGAGCAAGCGCCTGCCCTTCAGTCACAATGAACCTCACCCTCGGCCGTGTAACAGCCTCTGTGCCCAGGGGACTGTCCAGCTGCTGACCTTGACACATGCAAATGAAACGTACACCAAGGAACCAACAAGCCTGAAGCACAGGAACACATTCTCCGTCAGCACTTCCCTCAGGAATTACTGCTCAGGAAGTTCAGCCACAGTAACGATGAGGGTGTCCGCCTGGTAACACCACCTTTGTAAATGGCCTTGGCCTGGACTGAAGGGCAGTCAGCAAAGAGCAGCCTCCCCACAGGCGCCGTGTCATCTGCTTCATGACAAGGCCAGTCACCCCCATGTTTAGTTAGGATGGTTCCGGAACCCAGAACACAACTAAGTCAGCAATGATTTCCCACCTTTCCCTTTCCAAAGTCCACTTGAGCAACAAGACGCCATCTGCACTGGTCGGCTCACTTCCGCTGCGCTCTTCCATGGACAAGCCACACGGCCACGTCTGAGAACACAGGTCAGCCTGCAGGACACATGTGCATGTGCATGTGCGTGTGTGTGTGTCCTCTGAAAACTCCACCAAATTCAGTGAATTTTCTAATACAAGTTTCAAATGATCAAGACTTTCTTCAATGTAACTTCAATTTCTGAGCTAACCTGTAAGAATGAATTCCTTTAAAGACTTTATTTTTTTATCTTAATAAGGTATGAGAAAACTGTTCACTTACAGATGAAAATAACTAAATTGCACATTAAAGTTTTTCATAACTCAGACTGATCTTCCCCAGAATTCCAAGGCTTACATCCATACACCAAAACAACGGATTAAGCAGCAGAGGCCAAATCTCCAATAGTGGCAGTAACAGGACACTATCTTGGCTCAGGCTGAGGGCAAAGGGGGAAGTGCCCACACATTCTAACGACAGACCCCAGGGACACCCCTGCCCGGCTTCCGGGCAGACCCCCAGCCATGGTGCAGGAAGGACAGGGCAAGCCCGCTCCTTCCAGTTTGGGAGAGCACACGTCCTGCTGGTGTGGGCAAAGGGACCGAGGAGAGGGGCCAGGAGGGCAGCCTGACAGGCAAGGCCTCGGCAGAGGTCGCGGGGGTGCACCTCCAGAAGGAGCTGTGAAAGGTCACTGAGCTGTGAAAGGTCACTGGCGTGTGCCTCGCCGGTGTCCGGGAACGTTCAGGAGGTGGGGAGGTGGGGAGGGGGTGAGAGGAATGTCTCTAAAGGACCCAAGGGACAGGAATATGCAGAGACAGAAACGGAGCACAAGAGAATGGTAGATAACAGCAGCTCCGGTCAAACGACGTCACCCTTTCTCTCCCGTCCGCAGCCTCCACCTGGAGGGGCCAAAAGGAAGAAGGGGTGAGACGGGTGAGTGGAGGAGGGTCTGCAGAGAGAAGAGATGAAGAATAGACAGTGCCCCGTCCCTGCAGGTGGTCTGCAGAAATGGGGGGCAGGCCTCAACAGGGGAAGAAGGGTTTTGAGTTGGATAAAACAGGGGCGTTTTGGTTGAGACTGGTATGGTCCCTTAATGCCTAGAGCAAGCCCTTTCTAGCACCCAGAGAGGACAGCTGCAGGGCCGCCCTGAGAGGCTAAGAGGGGACACAGGCCAGGCAGAGTCCAGCCCTTGGGGGGCAGGGTGTGATCTTCCCACCACCCAACAGTTGGGTGAAGTGGTAATGTGACCTAAGGACTCACTTGACACTTTAAATACTGACAAACATACTAAGTTCCAGGAGCACAGGGACCTCCCAGCCCTGAATGAAACTGAAACTCAGAGTCCCCACCTAGTTTAATGACTAGCAAATCAAGTTGTAAATTTTAGAGAAATGAGGTACCGAAACTTTAGTACTGTTGATCCTGTAATTAAGTTTTATTTTTCTATTATAAAAAGGCATTCTGTTTATTTTGAACTTTCATCTTCTGATTTAAATTGTTTCAAAGGGTACTGGGAAACAGTGTTTGTAACTGTTTATCAGATAAAAGAAATCGTTTAAGGTGAGAGGGGAAGTAAAATTTACAAGGGATTTAAATAAATCAACGTGCCAAGATGAGTTTTTTTCTCATTATGTCATTAACTAAGAGTTACTTTCCCAAACCCCTCAAGCGGCATTTAATACACACCTTATCCTTAAGTAGCTTCAATCTTTACCTGCTCAGAATAGACACCATATATTCAAAACTCAGAACAAACAGCCATCTAATGCTTCAGCCTGTATCATTTCACTGGAATGCAAATCATTTCACGAAATGGGCTTTCGGAAGGTCCACCCACTGGTTCACCAAATAACCACAGGCCACCAGATATACTGGACTTGGAGGCACTGGGCCGAGATATCAGCGCTGCACGCTGGTCGCCCAGTTCTCTCAGGGACCGCTGTGTGTGCCCCGGGGAGAGGGCCGTACAGTCGGCTCGGATGCAGAGGCGGCCTGGTGCGACTGACCTGCACACAGCAGCTTTTCCTTGCCCAGGCAGCGCCCATTTGTGACAGCACAATTGTCACCAGCTTGGTCCGACGTATACCATCATTAAGCAATGACAAGCACAGCTCTCTCAAGAAAACAAGATTTTTGTTAGCAGCTGCCTCAAACACAATCTAAGCCTTTCTTTTCTTAATTCAAAAGTGGAGGCGGGGAGTGAAGGAACTGTAAGCCCTCCCTTGAATAAGAAACGCTGTCATTGCAGAAAAAGACTGAACCATTTAAAAATTGTACACTGATTCTATCACACACATTAAAGCAGAATGTTCTAGTTGAAAGAAGAGACTTCAGTGAAAGAAGGGCTCAGATTTCTGGGGGGGGTACTCATGTGGAAATTATGCCAGCATTTTCAACAGGTGCAAACGAGCTTTCACAAGAACCTAACTTAAGGACCCCGGACAAATGGACACACCACTGCATGGCAAGTGGTGCTCAAGGTTGAGAACAGTGAAACAATGACACGGAACACAACGTGGGAACAATATTAAAAGGCGCTTTATCACAGCAATGCTATCTTTTCACCAACCCAAAAGATTCACTAGCTTTTTCAAACGTTTTGTCAGTAATACTTTAGCTTTTTCTGCAGGAAATTTTGGTAGCTCTCCACGCTAAAACAGTACACTCCCCAAACGTCATTCCAAGTTCACAGCTGCAGTGACTACAACCTCCCTATAAGAGCCGGCCCCCACCGGACCCCCCAGGAATCCGTTGCTCCCTAAACTGATGGCAGGGAGAAGACAAGGGACACAGTTCCTGGGGCAGTGCTAAGACTGCTGCTTCCTACTACGTGGGCTTCATGGCGTGGGGGGGGGGGGGGGCAGAGATGTGGTCCCATTGGCCCATGAGAACTTCAAATCTAATTACTGCTTATTTTTCTCTAATATTGTTAACAGTATATAGTTCAACAATATTATAGGGTAGATAATTTCTAGGGCCTGGCCTAAAAGCCTAATGACTAGAAATAATTCTACAGGCAAACACATTCTAGAATGTAAATAACCAATTCAGAAAAGTTGGCCATGAGTTGCTTACAAGTATTCCACAAACAATGTGAAAACTCAACATCTCTGATAGCCTTCGAAGCAAGCACTGGTGTGTCCACTCTCCAGCCCCTTCTGGGACGGACGCGCACCTCATTCACGGCAGACACTGCCAATCCGTAAACCAGAACGCCTACGAATTCCTACACTGAAGGCTGTCAATTCAAAAGGAAATCACAACTTCAAAGTACCTTCTGGAAACTGGCAACATCAAATGCAAAATAACCATCTTTATGAAAAATAGGTTATATTTTTTTACGCTATTCGGATCTTCTTACATGAAAGAAACATGAACCCCTGTGTCACCAAAGCATTCTATCCAAAGACCTTAAAATTGTTCACGATGCTTTACTTTCCTTATTTCCCTAACAGACTGAAAGTATAAAATGCTGAATCGCCTGGCAGTGGCTGAGCAACACAGCCAACCAGGGGGCCATCCCCACTCCCATGGGAGTGGTTCTCTGTAAGAGGACCCTCCTGCCACCAGGGCCTGGATACATACGGCCGTGTTAGTGTCCTAGCCAGTTTGCTGAACAGCAAGTGGAAGGCTCCGACGAGGCCGTTGCTATTTTTCTAAAAAACATCCTCTAGTTGATGAATGGGGGAAGCCCTAGGCTACTGGCACGCCCATACTGAATACTGATCATACAAGACAAAAACTAATGAAAAATGTACACAATTAAGGGGAAAAAAACTGCCAGCATACAATAGTCAATGTCTTTTAATGCACCTAATTATTTTCATGACATATGTTTTCCTCATAAAATGTATGAGCAAAGCAAACGCTGGCAAAAACTAATTTGGCTTACATCCTCCTGCTGAATAATTTTTTTTAACTCCAAACACTACCTTCATTCTAAGACAATACTTTCTCTTTATTATCTCTATTTCAGGTATACCTGCCCAAAAATCATTTCCTAATTCAAGAGACTCTCATGGAAACTTTTTTAAATCGAGCACCACAAAAATAAAAATCAACCAAGAACTCTATAAGCTAAAAACAACTTGATGGGCTGGGGAGGAAGTTTACTAGCATTAAGGAATATAACCTCAAAGCAAAACTAAATGTAACTTTTTAGAAAAAAACACTCCGTTTCTAAGGTACAGGCTGAACTTTGCAGGAAGGAAGATAAATGTGAATGAAGAAGAAAGGGAGAATGACAGCAGAGGCAGAACAGATACATAAACACCCGAAACACTAGAGAACGGAAGCCTGAAGAGTTATGGTGTGAGAAGGCCCCTAACTCTTCACTGGGCACCCACCCCAGTCCCTACCGAGCCCCTGGGCTTGGGGATGGGAAGAGACAGACTCCACCCAACAGGCTGACGTGCGCATGGCCAAGGGTGGGGGGACTCACTTGTCACGATGCATGTCAGTTCTGAAAGTCCCCTCGGCTGGAACTTACAGACAAGGTGTTTCAAGGTTCACCTGTAATTCACCTTCCCAAGCAGAGAGGGTGGAGATGGTGTTTCCTATTTCTGGTTTCATCTGCAGCTGTAATGCACTGTATGGCAGGAAGTTAAGGACTGGCTGACTTCGCTCAGAGAGTAGATCAAAAGGCCCCATGTTATTACCTTTTTCTCATAATAATCATTTGTGAAAGAGTGTGGATATAAAACTAGAAACCCCTCTTGGCCAGTTAGCTCAGTTGGTTACAGCGTGGTGCTAATTACATCAAGGTTGCCGGTTCGATCCCTGCATGGGCCACTGTGAGCTGTGCCCTCCTTAAAAACAAAAAAACTAGAAACCCCTCTATGCCTAGCAGATAACACTTAATATTCTTCTTGTGAGGATTCCCCAAAGGGAACGCTCTGATAATATTTTTAATCATAAAAATTGACGAGACTTCAAATTTGTTTAGGATTGTCACCTATGTGATTTATGTTTAACGACTTTTATTCTTTGGACAGAAATGCAGGTTGACAAAAAATAATGATGTAGCATATCTTTATTATATACATGATACATATATTCACATTCCAAGGACATATTAATGTAATGGAGAAAAGAACTTTTTATCAGTCAACTGAAAACATCAAATAGCATGCGGATAAGAGCCCAGGAGTAAGACCAGACTGCTTGGATTCCAAGGTTGGCTCGGCTACTTGGGAGCTGTGTGGCCTTGGATAAGTCACTTAGCTTCTCTGTACCTCCATTTCCACATACGTAAAACACTATGTCCACCGTGTAGTCGGTAGTGAGGATTAGAGTTAACACGAGTCAAGGTTGAAACCAATGCCTGGCATGTGCTAAGTACCGTAAGTGGCCATGGTCGTGGTTATTTAGCATGCTGTTGAAATAACGTAATTCACTTCTAATCGTAGTAAAAACTATAGCAGTCAAATATATTGAACTGCTACAAAAAAAATGTTACAAGCTTCCCATGAAATATAATTTGTCCCACGTTTGGCATTACCAGGCTGCAATGCTGATATAACTGGCATATCTGAACGTGTAAAACTAGAAGCAAAGTATACAGAGTGTCTAGGGAATGAGTGAAGAAACAAAAACCTAAAGTGAGCAAATCCATATTTTAGTTGTTACTGCTTTGCCTTCTTCAAATTGTGATATTCAGAATGAAATGAAATGTGAAGAATGAATGCTAAAATCAGATATTTCAGGCTGGAAATTTCTCTATATCTACAACAGTATGAAACATCAGCCTATAATATGAATTGAATTTGAATTATATACAAGTTGTAAAAACTTGTTTTAAAGTACATAGTCGATTCTATCTTCTCCTTTCCAATCTGCCCCCACAGCATCTGATAAAGAAAATCCTAATTGACTACCTACTGTTACAATGTACAGATTTTATGATCATACTAAACAATTACTAAAAGATTACAAAATCTTCTGCCTACTCCATAATTTCTACCTGGTTTCCCTAAATCGATACCATTTAATTCCTTATTATAAGGCAAATTTATGATGTTCAAAGGATAATTATACACTTAATTTGAATATGTAAGAGACAGACCCACCCACCCCCGAAGGCCTACATCTGTAGTTAAAATGAAAGAAACGTATTTGGAAAATATTCTTCTTTGAATAAAACCCTCAATTGATTTAGAGATCTTCACCAAAAATAAACTCAGTGTGGGGGGGGGGGGGAGGGAAGCCTTAATTCTAACAATGATAAATAAAAAGAAGAATCAAAGTAGCATTTTCATTTCTTTCAATGTATTAAAATGCATTGCTATTTCCCTTAGTATTTTAATCACTGAGACACTCTAGGGACCCAAGATCTCCAAGAACTACTCTTAAAAACTTCTGTTTCATAATGCATGAGAAAATAATATACATTTCAAGCCTTTATCATATTATAATACAAAATGGGTTTTGCTAACAGCTTTAATGAAGAAATCCCATCTTGATTATTAAAAAAAAAAAAAAAAAAAAGAAAGTAAGGAGGCAAATCCAAGTTTAATATCTTTTCAAATGCAAACCAATTGGTAGATTTGCAGAATTTTGTGAGATATTGATTTTGATTAACTGGGGGTATATTTTCTATGATTTAGAACTTTTCGCCTTCCATAAAATAAAAGTAGTTTTCTCTCTTGTCTGAAAGTCTACAAAAGGCTGCCCCACCCCCAGGGAAGGCATGCAGGCTGCCTCCTGTATGTCAGAAGCACGCAGCAGGCAAGCCGAGCCCACTCATTGCAGCTGAAAGGGTTTTGGAAAATGTCTGGCTGGTTAACAGATGCTTGGCTTGGGTTTCCTCCCAAATATGTTTTTAATGCTGATAATTCTTAAATGCAACTGTTCACAGCAAGGGAAAGAGTGAGGGGAATGAAAATCTGCTGTTATGTTAAAAAAGGGGAGTAGCCTCAGGATAACAGCTTAGCTAAAATTTTACAGTGATTTTCACATACAAAATACATCAGTCCTTCCCAATCTTCTTGTCATAAGAACTTTTTTCTTCATTTATCTCCACTGTGAAGCTCATGACTGGAGTCTCCCTAGTGAAACACATTTAGTAGATAATAACTGACCCCATTTTTAGAAATTCTTTATCTGTTAGAACAAACCAATAGAACCACACTGCATTCATAAAAGCAAATATACTTCATGCTTCGCTTAGTTTCCAAAACCTTATTCCAGAAATCTGTATGATTCCTATTAATTTTTATTAATAATACTATTATTATTATTTGAAAACGTATTACTCATAAAGACAAAAATCCAGAAAAAAAGCAAAATTTCGGATGCAAAGGAATGAAAGCCAGGCAGAGAGTTTAGGAAAGTACAGTTAGCCAACCAAGAGAACCTAGGGAATGTTCTAGATGGAAATATGGGGTCCTCCGGAACAATTTACAAATGATGTGTGAATTACTTCAAAACTGAGAAAATATTCCTTCTGCTCCTATCCCTGTCCCCTCTCCCCAAAGCATCCTTCTTCTGCGGCCAGTCTCAAAGTTCATGAAGCCTTTCCTAGTGATGAGGGAGCCGGGTGTGCAGTCATTGTAGACCCTCCCCATTTTCAGTGTTTGCTAAACTGACCTTTGGACTCCATTATTAATTTCAGTCATTTATGTTCTTGTACTATCCCCTCCACGAAATGTGAAGGCAAACAACGGAGGAAAGAATGCGGGTTTTGTGAGCTGGCTCAGCCTGATCGGAATTCAGTTCTACAACTGGGTTGGGTGGCCCAGGGCCTCAGAGTCCCCATCTGTGAAATGGGACAGTGGTACCTGATGACGTCAGTGGAGATTAAATAGGGAAACCAATTCCTGACCAGGCACCCAGGGAAGGAGTCAGTTACATGCTTCTTCATCACGTGAACAACATCTCGACACCTCCAGGGATTTGGGGAACTGTGCTAAAGAGCCAAACTTTTGGACACATGAAAGCTGTCACTGCTGAATCGCTGCATATAATTCTTACTCTGTACACAGCAACTGAGTAAGTATAGGAGGGGGACACTAGCTGCCTTCTGAGGAACACAAAAACCCCGGAAGGGACGGGGTGCACGGGCGGGAGAGGTCGGGACTGTACCCAGAGTACAAAGCTACAAAGTAACTGTCAGACTTCCTATCAAAAACAAACAGTATATAAACATAATGTCAGGATGCCGTTTCTACATTCTAGGATTATTCCTGCTCATTTAATATTTCAATTTTCCACTGTTACTTTAGTGACTATAGAGGCCACCCAGGCCTTCTGCTCTCCATCTCAAGGGGACGGCCTACAGTTTCAGGTTGCCCAGAGCCTCCGACCATCCTCGCTGAGAAGGAACCGTTAGCAGCAGCAGCACCGTTCACTGAGTGGATACCATCAGTGGCAGTAGGAACCTCCTAACTCTGTGACTCGCTTGTTTTTGTACCTATTTCCCATGAGAACACGGAGGCTTACGAGGGAAGGGTTCCTTCACTTGCACAGGTGCCCGAGCGCAAGGACGGGAAACCAGGGACTCAGCTCCACGCAGCGCCCCGCGGCCCACGCGGAGAGCGCTGCACGGTCCTCCAGGTTCTCCACAAAACTGCCTGCAAGTCCTTAACTTAAGGGACCATTTCATGAATTAAGGGGAAAAGGAGGACAAAAAGTTACATTAAATAAAAAGACGAACAAACACTGAGGTCTCTTTGCACCTGAGTCCTGAATTTTATACTTAAAGGCGAGAGATTCTCCACCCGAGCTGGCGCCCACACGCCCGCCTTCCCGCAGCGGGGGCGGGAGGCAATCCCCGAGCCCACGCGCAGTGGCAGCATCACAGACGTGACGTGACACGACAGACACTTGCCTTTGAGTGTACTTACGCTGCAACAGGGAAGAGAGCCTGTCGTTGACATTATAAATGTTTCCAACTAATGAGCAAATTAATGACAAAGTTCAAATCGGCACCAAAGAAAACACTGAAATGTTTTTCCCCGTCCCCTAACCACCTACCTACTCACGAGTCCTTCCCTGCGCGCAGGTGGTCGGCTCGCCTCCAACACCCACTATCCCCCTCCAAAACCAGAATCGCTGCGCATTTCCCCAAAGTTTACCTGTATTAAAATCTCCTACGTGCCGGCCACTTCAAGAAATCTGACCCAAACTCTCCTTCCTCACATGTAAATCATCACTCGACAGCTCTGACTTCATCTGAATATTATGGTCACTTTGAACTCACAGAAAATAAGAAGGAAAATGCATCCTATACAGCTCTTCCCACATGAGCAGCTGACTGAAATCAGGCAGGATGGGCAGTCGCTGTATTAGCTACTCAGAGCAACACCTTCGGAGGGAATCTTGCCCAATAAATAATAATAGCGCTAAAGCTAAGACAGAGGAATGGTCGGCTGTGGATTCTACTGCAAACTGTAGCAACCTCTAAACTAAAACTCGGCAATCAGGTCTGGCTCGGCTTGTAACCAGTTTCCCTTTTCAGTACCTCGGTACCAAGTCCTGACCAATATTCCAGGCCGACTGATTATCGACCGATCCAAGGGTCCACACAGACGTCGATGACATTGCTAAGTCCAGACCTCGGTCAGGCATTTTAAGCACCAGGCCAGCCCATGAATTCAGCGACTATGCAGAGGGCTTTCTGTCTTACATTTAACTGTGTCATGTTCGCTTCCATCTGTGTCGAGGCTACAACTGTTGACTTCCACCCAACAACTGCCAGTAGCAGCAGGTGTGTGTGCACCATGTGTGACACGCATTTCCAGCATGCCCGTCAGCCCGCCGTCCTGAATTCTGACCTCTGATGTTCAGAGCAGCACGTGAGCCTCTGCCCACCGAGCCCACACCACACACATACCTACAACAGCTCCATAGATCACGGTACTAGGACATCTGAATCACTGCATGAACCACCTCGTTAGACCAGAGGAAGACACCTCTCGGACCGTGTGGGAGGGAAATCCGCTCTGAAGTGCTGACAAGCAGGCAGCCTATACAGATGCACCAAGTCACGCTCTGTGGGGCAGGGGAGACGCCTAGAAACTTCCCAGTGAACTTCCTAGGCCTTTCTCAATTTATAAAAACAGTGTGTTTTACAGGGACATCCGTAGAGAAAGAAAGTGGCTTCACAGATGCCTAGGACTGGAGGGGGTGACAAGACTGACGGTAACAACGGTCGTACAACTATGTACAGATACAAAAAAGCCACGAAATGGTATGCTGCAAATAGGGGATTTTTATGCCGGGTCAGTTACATCTCAATAAAACTGCAAGACAAAAAAGGTTGTTTGGAAACGTTACAAAGGCATTTTATCTACATAAAATATTGTTCCATAACTGATTATTAAAAGCACACAAATGGAATGGAGAGGTCATTCTGAGTAGATATGGTGTGATTATTTCTTCTCTCCTAGAAACACACAAAGTTTTAGCATATTCGATGACTAAGCAGTGATAATGTTTAACACCGTGGCCAAATACCCTCTGGAGAAGTAAGTGCATGTACACTCTAAGTTAACTATTCCTGACCCCAATAGTTCTGTTTGGTGCACTGAGAGATACGGGGCTACTGCTTAGGTATCATACCTTTGCTTCGGCAAGTAGTTTACTAGAAGATCAAGTCCTGAAGAAGAAACATGTGGATTTTATAATTAAGACAAATGTTTTTCTTAATATGTTTTTTGTTGTATAAAAAACTGCAAACATTTTTAAGATTTTTCAATCTTTGAATTAAAGAAAATACTTCATATCACCGTTAAGTTTTTCGTTTCTGGAGAACTTTGATGCGCTGGAAAAAAACTTTATTAAACTGCCTTGGGAAGGGCCAAACCACAATTCCACGTCATTTGGACTTTCACACAGAGAAAACAACAGTTCAGTAAAATTAGCTTCATTTCTACCATAAAATACTTGTTAAATAGGTGATCTATCTAGCCAACCGGGTCAGTGGGTTGAATCCATAGTTGTTTTATGTTTCATCAAATATGTATAATTTCATCAGTGAAACAACAAACAGCTTACATCCACTTCCCAGAAGCCTTTGACAACTTTCCCGTGAATTCATTTCACAAACACATATTTTTAGATTAGAATGGGTACACGTACGTGCTTAAATTTCACTTATGGTTTTGACATTTTGGCTTTGAAGGAAAACAATTTTCACTTTTCTAGAAGACTTCCAGTTTGCATAAATTAAATCACCTTTGGACCTGGCCAAATGGCCATTGGCCAATATCCCAGCTTTAAACTGCTGAAATTATTAACATTTTATATATAGTCCTTCGCAGTTTTCAGAGCATTTCCCAAACCTAATTAGCTCATGTAATGACTAAACCCAGCCAGTAAGATAAATACATTTAGGCCTACACTTTAGAAACCAGGGACTCAAGTGTTAAAGATGAGACCACCATTTACTGGAGATCACGCAGCCGGGAAGCAGTAATCAAATCCAGGTCTTCCAATGGCATGTTTTTCTGATCTGATCTATTTTATTTCTAGAATGTATGAGACTTTGTGTGAACGAATTAGATTGTATTACAAGATGCTTAAAATATATTTTAACGTATCAAAAAAATATCTAAAAAGAAATGTTTTACAAGTAGCAAAATACACTTCCTAGGTTTCCCTTATATTCTGAATATGTTATGCAAGAATGGATGATACTTTGCTTTGGTTCTGGTTTGTTTTTCAGAGATACCATTTTCCCCTAATTCCTTAATAGCTCAGAGTTTCTTCAAGAACAAATTAAAGTCTTCATTAACATCTTACTTAGATCAAATTTTCCAAATTATTGGAATATAATTTAGGGCAAAGTAAAATGCCTTTCTTTTATATACCTTTTATAAAATAATATTTTAAAAGAAAAATAATGCATTTTAACCTAAAACAAACTAATCCTTTCTTATCAACATGCTACATTATAGACATTCCTTGAAAATAATTTAACTTTATAGATGAGATCAGAAATTTTTATAAAGTCATTTCAGATCTTTTTAAATGCCCCACTTCTGTTAGATGACATAATGTGACAATTCATACTTTCTTAATAGACTGATATATTTGCTGCTGTTAAATAGGCTGAATACATTTTGTATCACAGTCTGCAATTGTTACAATGCTTCCCTTTATTTGTAGATACAATGCTACAGTGAGAACAGAAACAATTTTCACTATTTAGTTCACTCCCTACACTACACCAAATATGATTTTTCAATATTGATTCTCTAAATACAGCTATCAGGACCGTTCCCTCAAGCCCACAGTTGTGTAACAAGTCCCTCAAATGGCAGGACACTGAGATCCAGAGCTGGCTCATGGCGTCTGTCTGCCTCTGACCAGCAGCATCCCTGGCAGTCTCACACAATGTGGAGGAAAACACGCCAGAACCGCTACCACCCTACCCACAGATCAGTAAAAGAGGCAGCGTTTCCCCAACACAGGCCTGGCCACCAGCTTCTAAGGTCACAACTGCCCGGTCCTCTTAGCCACTGACCAGCGCATCCAAATGTCACCACTGAACTGTACGTTTTTATCCTCTGCCATTCACGCTAGCTCTGACACCGCCAGTATTTCCCTGTGGGCTCAAAGCAGTGGCGTCACATTGCCTTACATCCTTTGTATAGGAACCTCATAAACATTTCAATGGTAACAATGAGGAGTATTTTTTAGGTATCTCTGTAAAAAAAAAAAAAAATCTAAATCTCACAGAAAATTTAATCAAGATCTTAAGAGGGAACTGAATAAATTGTACTTTATTTCTACTAAACCCAGAAATAAAGAGGGAAGGAAAAATATTTACTAAAGGGTCAGAGAACTCAATGACCTGTCATCTCAAGATGGTGAAGTCTTACACCAGGGACTGGTGTCACCTCAGCCACCGCCACGTCCAGGCTTTTCTGACAGGTCTCATTTCCCACCACGCCCCCACGGTCCTGATGCTTCTTCGCGCTTCTGCGCAGTCACACAGCCCTTCCTGCATGAGCCCAGCACCTCCCCTCTGGGCTCTGCGCAGCCCAGGAGCGGATCCACCAGGCACTGACAGTTGCTGAGCTACTTCTTTTTCCCACGAAGTCTCCCCAGCCCCCACCGGCAAGCGCAGTACGTCCCCTACACGAGTTGTTCCTTTGACACAAAAAAATATATTAGAAACTCCATGTTTTTAAAACTTCTTCATCCTTTCTAAAGTCCCAATTTAGGGAATTTTTACAATATGCAGTATATATTCAGTATACAACATACATATGTTCCAAATATAATTGTTTTTTCTGACTTAGCCATTTTTTGCCTCTGGCTTCTGTTCCCTCTGGCTTCAATGAACGGCCCTGGTTAAGTTCTAACCATCGTTTAGTTTTACCTTACGTGTTAGTGTTGCAGGCAGGCTGGACCTGAGTGAAGCCCAGCACGGCAGAAACGTGCAATCAAGGACGGTGACAAATACACGCACTCTGCTCCTACCCACCACGCGAGCCGGAAGCCACTCAGCGTCTCTCATCTTTACAGCCCAGCACTGCAAAGTGGGGTCACAAAACCTCCCCTGGCAGGACTGTGGTAAGGATTGCATGAGGCAACTCCCGCACCCTTTACCTTCACCCAGGGGCTGGGTGGTGGCTGTGCCTCTGCTGCTTATACTCAGGTCCTTACATTCTCAACCTGACGCTCTCACCGGACGCCAGAGTCTTTACCTGAATGAGCCTGCACACGGGTACCCTCAGCGAGGACGAGTCCCCACCCCACCCCACGACCTACGACAGTGTGACTAATAATCGGGAACACAGAATCAGCCCCTGGTTTCTGCCACACAAGGCTCCCCAAAGGCACACAAATCCCAGGATCAGGAAGGGTCCCCTACTGAGTCTACAATAACATAGAAAACTTCGTATAACTTTGCATAATAAAAGTTTTAAACACAAGAGTATCACAGTGACACATTTTGTTCTCGCTACTTTATGTTCGAGTCACATTATTAAACTCACAAGGGCAGAGAAGGAAGCGTAAATGGCTCTATACTTCTACTGCCAAGAGGGCAGGGGAAGTGGCACCAAGAAACACACCTGCTCAGGAGAGCAAGGCAGGCCCAGACTGCCAAACGAATCCCAAAGAAAGGTTTCCTCCCCTTCACTGACAGCCTGGAAGGTCCAAGGACAAATGTGTCCACCTTCTGGTTTGAGAAAATTAAGTAGTGGTTATGACTCATTACTGCTCAACTGTGAAATCTGTAAAAGTCAACTGAAAACAGCCAAATTTGGTTCATAAAATATACCCGTAATTCTTATTTCAGAAACAACAGTCGTAGCACCACTCCCCCTTCCAACATACACTTTAATGGTCATAGTTACAGGTCATCAAGGGTCTGGCCTGCATGGGACAACAGAAAGGGCAGGTGGCATTACTGGCAAAGGGGCTTGTTCAGGGCCGAGTATGACGGGTCACAGAGTGAGGAGAGAGTTGTTTAAAGCAAAATGTATTTCTAAACCGTTGGACAGTTAAAGTGCCCAACGACAGCAAACACGGAAAACAATTCTTTGCTTCCCTTCTTTTAACAGGCACCACAAAGCACGCAGAGCACACACACCTGTGCAAGGTACTAATCTGGCCCATAGCACTGTGACATGTATGAGCCTTAACTCCACCACTTTTCCTGCAGCTCAAAAAAAATAAAAATCAATAGGGAAGAGAGTGATATTGGGACGAGTACACTGCAAGTGTCAGTGCTTTAATTATTACTGGTAATAACTTATTTTCAACACACCTTACAAATGAGAAGACTCTCCAGTATGCTGGAACATGGAGATGAGAATCTTTATCCTGGAGAATGACACAAAACAGAAACGACCAGGGGAAAAGGGAGGGAAGGAGGCAGAAGGGAAAAGACAGAAAAGGGGGGAAAGAGAGTCAAAACAAACACCTCAGAAGTTGTGAGGCAGTCAGGCGAGGTAAGGTGCTTTTCCCCCTCTGGGGGCCGTGGCACTCTGCAGCCCAGGAAGTACTGACCAGACGGTAAGTAAATGGTTAACGCTTCTGCGTGCTCACCTCCACGCTCCTGTGTTGTTTCATAGTCAGAAACCTGTGGGAGCATCTGTGACAGTCACAGGATGGGGGGCACTACTGGGCAGGAGCGCTGCAGACCATGTGTGACCCCCCCCCAACACGCACACACACGTGTGCGCCCCTCAGTAAGCATCCTGCCTGACTTTCCAATGTCTCTGCTATGGAGTCAAGGACAGAAACATCCTGAGCTTAAAACCAAACTGCATTTTGCGCAAAAACAAACATTTTTGGGCACGGTTTTTACATATTACATTTTTTAAGAGAGCAGCTCTTTTGTAAATGGAGGAAATTTCTACAGTACTTTGGTTTGGAAACATACCAAGAGCTGTTCGGCTCAGAAAACCATGTCACCAGCAGTAATGTGGCCCTGAGCTGCCAACGTGACACGACACAGCACAGCAGCGTCTGCTCCCTGTGGACCTCCCGTCCTGGGAGACACCATATGTGGGTGCACCGCACCTTCCAGAGCAGTGCTTCCAAAAGCTGGTCCAGGACTGGTGCCAACACACAAGCTCATTAGCACGTCTCTGCACACAGATGAGGTGTGTTCCCTCTTTGGGCTGACTTTATTCTTCCACATCAAGACTCAATGAAGGAAGCTGCTGGGCGATTTCCATTCTCTCAGCAGACCAGCGACTCACTTATGACTGTTCTAGTACACAGCATACCTAAACCTTCGCACATTTAATCAATGTCTATAAATTTCATGTAGTTCATTTCTTCTTAAAGCATTATTTGATTTTTTTAAAGTATGTGTTAATTACGTTTCGGAAAGGCACAGGGAGAGTCACACACGTTACAAACAGCGGGGCTGGGTCTGACACAGCTGGAAACCACTGCTGTGAAGAAAGAGGAGACTCACGTGGCCCCAGCCTGGCAACGTCTTCCTAAAGGTACTGGACTGTTCCCAGGTGGTGAAGATTGCATCACCCCAAACCTAAAGGAAATTCCTGGGACAGGTTCTACTGACTATCACTGGTGTTTTACAGTTTCACTTGTTTCAAAAGTCTAGAGAGAAAAAGAGAGACCTCCTCTCCTCTCTCCCCAAGCCTTAAAACAACACTGCAGGAAGGAACTAGCAAATGGGAGCCTGGGGGCCATGCCCGGTCCCTACAAGGCTGCTTCCCAGCTACATCTGGGGGCTGAGTGGCTGCAACAAAGACCTATAGGTCTCCAAAGCCTCAAATACTTACTATCGGGGTAAAAAAAAAAAGAAAAGAAAAAGTTCCGATTCCTGTTCTAGCTCAAACATACCTTGATGTTTTACTTTTTTCTTAAATCCATTTTAAGTACATAAAATCGACATATCGTAACTGATATTATCAATTTAAACATTATGGGGGACGTCCGACATGAGCAGGATGGTTTGAACTTCCGTAGTTACACCTGGATTTTAGTATGTTTCATTTTATGAACTTTCATCTAAAATTCCCTGCCCAGATTTTGATTTGTCATGGCTTACAATTAGAACGGCTTTACCCCATCAATTACAATTTGATGTATTCAAACAACGTTAGTAAGAGAGGAACTATTTTTCTACCAAGCAAATTCCTGAAATCAGACAGTTCTGTAAGTACAGAGGGTGAGAACACAGATAGAAATTTCATTCTAAAGAGCTCATTCACGACGACGTGATGTGTGCCCCTGCAAGTTACCTGCATTTAGACCCACATGCAACCCCCTGAAGTTCACATGGCTGCAAGAAACGAGACGGGACACAGAGAGGGCTTTTCAGTCCTCGCCAGCATTTGAGCCCAGGGAATTTGCGGGTGTGCTGCTGTGGTACAAACATTCCCGGGGCCATTTGTCGTCTGATTCCCAGAACACACTCTGTCAATCACACATTCATGCCTGCACATCATCCGTCCGTCCACTTCAAAAACAGTTTCTGCTCACCAATGTGGTGCGGACCTCGGGACAACTGAGCAGGAAAGAAAATCTCAAACTCTGCACAGTGTCACTGTCACGGCTATCTACGGGGTTTCTGTCCCTGACACGTCCACACAAAACACCAGACTTGAAACTCTAGGTGCAGAAAACGGCATTAGAACACAGACACAAATTCCCCCAAAACCAACCCAGGGAGTCGTGAAAACAAACACTTTTTCTTCCTTTTCCCTTTATTGGGGGGCAAGGTTTCCTCCATTTGGAAACTGGTCATCAGAAACCGTCTGACCGGGCCCAGCTCTCATGGCCGCCCCTCACTCAGGCCCCCACGCCCTCCCTCTGAGCTCTGGGAGGGCTCAGATATAAACTCTTATGGGGCCTGTGTTACAGAATACTTTACTAAACATTAATATAAACTGAACTCACTGTGAGTTTCAAATACAACAAATATACTGTTAGCAAAAAAACTGGATTCTAATCTTACAAGAATTTTCCATCACTGAAAAACTAACTTCATTTTTATACCATAAACTCTCAAATGAGATTGAAGAACAAAGCTAAATAAATTTCATGTTTGAATTAAAGAGCTTAAGTGTCACACTCCTTATCATATGGCTTAAAACAAACCTCCCTGGTGTGATGTCACCCTGTTCGGTACAACGTAATTTGCTCACTTGTACTTCCTGAGGCTCTCCGGGTCTCTCATACATGGGGCTTCCTCCCAGGGAGAACCTTCTAAGATGCTATCTTTTACTTGCCATTTCCTACAGAGCTAGAGGAGCGAGTCCTGAGAACACAACAGATACTAAGCAAGTACCCCCGAATGACTGCACTCAACACAAAAACTGGAGCATGCCATGTGGTAAGGGAAGTCTGCAATCTGAAAAGCACAGCCGAGGAAGCCTGGCCAGCATCTAGGCCCACGGTACCCAAAGGCCCACTCGAGGATTCAACTTCACACAGCACCACAGGACGATGTGCCAGTCCGTTATTGCGCAGGTCAGGAGTGGGCTGTGCTTGACTCTCTCCTCGTGCTGTGATTTATAGGAAACACCCTCATTGTAACTTTCCAAGTGGTGACCTGAGAGTCAGCTCCCTTCCCTTTTATGTCACAGCCTGGACTGCTGACAATCACACACTTCCTGAAGCCCACTAAGGGGGTAAGGACCAACATGCCTGAAATTCCTCCAGGACTGAGGGATGGGGAACAAAACTGAGTCCTTAAAGAAGTGACACAGTATTTCCGATTTCCACCTGTTCTCCCCAAAGCTGTCTCATGTGCCTCAGCTCTGGATGTCACAGGTGCTGAGAGCTTACTGACGGCTCCCCGGGGGAGGACAATTTCCTTGCCACCACCTTCCCCTCCTGACGCCCAGCCCAGAGCCCTGGGTGAAAGCAGTGCCAGGAGCAGCGGCAGAAGCACTTTCCTCTCTGCCCTGGGCAACCAGCCCTGCGCCCACCAGGCTCCGACCAGGCTCTTTCTGGGGAGATCTGGAAACACTCCCCATGCCGCCCTACTGTGACAATCAGCAGTTACCAAGGAGCTGACACAACAGGTCGGTTATTTAAATAAAGACGTCGTCCACAATGTCGAACTATGTTTGTGATTATTAGAAATTCCACGTGTTCCAGACACAGCCTCTTATAAATACATAATTTAGATCAATACTGTGCAAAGAAAACTACTTCTATAGACCCATCTGTGCACCTAACCTGCAATGGAACATTCAGACTCCCGGTTTACTAACCTGACTCTTCCTTCATAAATAAAATGATTCTGTTCATCACCATCAGCCTGCTTTTCAACCTCCAAGGGGTCTTCTTAAAACACAACTGTATAAATTGCTGGCAAGGCTGGGACTTTGCCAGGAGAACGGCTACAAATCCCCTAAACTGGCAACAGGGAACAGAGAAGATGACCACTGAAGAACTCCATGCTGATTTGTTTCCCTCTTTCCTTCCTCTCGTCGGTTAGTTCGATCACAGTTCTGGAGCACAGTGGCAGGCAGAATGCTAAGACGCCCCATGACCCCCACCCGCTTTGTGCCCTTCCCTTTGAGTGCGTGGGGAGTGGGACCAGCGAATACGATGGGCTACCACTCGTGATGAGGCTACGGATGAGCGGGCGCTGGTTCATCCAAAGGGAGCTCATCGGGTGGGACGGACCAATCAGGGAGGACTTGGAGAGGCTGCCCCAATGGCCTCCACAGAGCAAGGTGCCCCACGGTGCAGGGGCATGACACGGACCTGACTGACCTCAACTCAGGTGCTAGAGGGACCCTTGGCCAACAGGGTCCCTCTAAGGAAAGTGGGGCCTCCGTCCTTCACGACTGCCGGAATGAACTCGGAAAAGGACCCCGAGCTTCAGAGGAAATCAGTCTGGCCTGGATCTCAGCCTGTAGGACCCTGAGCTGAGAACCCACAGATGCTGTGCCCAGATGCCAGACCTCCCAGGAAGCCCGAGATGATAAATGTGTGTTCTGGTGATGGAAGAACTGACTCTGGGTGGTGAACACACAATGTGATTTATAGATGATGTAATGCAGAATTGTACACCTGAAATCTATGTAATTTTACTAACAATTGTCACCCCAATAAACTTTAATTTAAAAAAAATGTGTGTTCTTTTAAGGGGTAATTTGTTTGGCAGCAACAGAAACTAACACAGGCACCTAAATGAGTTTTTGGTTCCACAGATTTTAATTCCATCTGCTTTTTCTTCTTTTCTCAAAGAAGCAAGCTGCAAGCTTTCGTCCTGCGGTCTGCCCCACCCACCACACCCGCACCCGTACAACAGCCAATTAACATTTTGATCAGGGTGTTATAGCCAACTGCACCGATTCGCTAAAATTTAAGTAAAACTTAAAGAAACTCCATGCTTCAGGTGGCCTGTGGGGTCCTGTCACAGAGGAGCATGTCAGTTTTTAGGCTTTCAAATAAAAACGGAAACTGCTCAGGACTCAACCCCTTTCATTCTTAGAAATGAAGAAATGAGGGCTCCAAGAGAGTAAATATTTAAAGACCAATCACCTTTTTTACACACGGTATTACAAACACACAATATGTATTTTAGTATAATGTCATGTATCTTAACCAATATATGTGTTTAACACTCTGCTATCCTACCTTTTCCTCTGTCATTTAAAAATTGGTGGCCTGGCCTCATTCTCTGGATTATCTCCCATATTTGTAATTTCTGCTTCTATGCCGACAGCATTAGAGTTCCAGAAAACAGCTGAAAGCCCATCATTTTTGTCATATGAAATACAGTTTAATTACTGAGTCCTTCCACTATGCTTTTTCTATACATCATTTATTACTTGTTCTGTATTACCTGATGGCAACTTATAACTCACCCATAAAAGCAAACACTCAGCCGTCCTTCCAAAGTTACTCTCTATCCTTTAAAAACCGATATAAAGTCAAACAATGTTTCAGATGGATTGGGCAGTACAGACTATGTTACATATTCCTCTCTTTATTCTGTCTTCACCGAAAACCACAGGTTAACCGGGCTCTACCTCCTTAACTAAGAGTTTCCTTACTACAGGACTTAAACTGTAGAAGAGCTGATAAGAACTCAGCTCTACTTCTTTTTAAAAATTATTTAAAAAAACAAAAAAATGTTAGAATTTCTACTTAAAACTATATATATATATATATATATATGTACATGCACACACACACACACACACACACACACACACACACACACTGTCAACCCAAAGATGATGTAGGGTTTTGGCTCCACATACTTTCTGAAAAGGAAAAAAATAATGATGTTTCTTCCACACAAAAAATCAAGAAGTAGAAAATGGATTAACATTAAACAAAATTAAACATGTAAATTCTCAAAATGAAAATACGATTTAATTGGATATCAAAGAAATATACCTGCAGCTTCGCTTTTTTTGTTTAACGCCTGTAAATACTACTTTCAGGTAAAATAGGAGTTCTGCCTCCGTCTACATATTCTCCAAGACATCAAGCCACAGGAATAACAAATGTAATCACTTGCAGATCCACGTCAAGGGTTTAGATACATTAAACACTGAATGATTGTAAAATAGTATTTTAAAAGGATATGTATCTCTATAACCCAACTTAGAATTAAAACTAAGATTGGATGGGAATTTGAGCATAAAATGGTACAACTTTAAAAAGAGCAGGCAGCACACATGGGAAGAGAGATGATAACCTACAAATTAAAAATAAAGTTCCTCTTTAGGCCACAAAATGCGCAGCTCCAGCGCCAGCTCAGCTTCCCGGGCACGTGACCATTTCCTCCTATTCTCACAAACCCCACTGGGTATAACTTCCCGCCTACACACTGTCAGAAGCAGTTGCCTAGTTTCAAAAGAAAACCCTCCTCCCTTTCTTTACGTAATGAGAGCAACGTGAGGTTGTGCCATCTTAGGTCGGCCTGCCTCGCTGCTCCAGCACCTTGTTCCCAAGCCCAACGGATAGGAGCCCGGGGAAATGAATGGCTGTCATGCGATTTGCATCCCTCTCCTGCTGGAAGACAGGGCTTGTTCCCAGGAGGGGCTCTCGGGCAGGAGAAAGTGGGGCTGCAATGCCCCAGTCCAGGATTCTGTTCACATCACTGCCCCCGAGGGGCTCAAAACACGTGCACACATCTCATTTAGCCACGGGGTTTCTCTGTCAGGCAAGGGACAGGAAATATTATTGTTCAAAAGATAAAATCACAGGATTTCAAGCGCTCTGGGAGCTAGATGCTGTCATGTAACCCTTTGGTTTTACAAAGGATACAGCCGGGCCCAACCACGGAAGCCGCCGCCTAGGGTCCCAAAGCTGGAGGCAGAGCTGGACCCGACGTGCAGAGCAGTGAGTGGTGCTTGGCGCAGACGGCCCCCCCGATCCACCCATCCGTGCCCTGGCCTCTCGCATCTCTAGCGTCACTGACGGAGAACACAGGTCTAAAGGGCTGCCCCACAAACAGCAGTAACAACACTCCCCAAACAAAATGCTTCATGCCCACTCTTCTCTTTATAACTGTTGTTGTTTAACAACCCTCTTTTTCCCCATGAGTGCAACTCCCTCAGTCAGGACAGTTGATCTTTCACATGTCGTGTCATCTGATTCCTTCCGAGGAGGGAGGGATGGCCTGGGCAGGACCCACCCTTAGCATCTCTGGGTTGCCATGGAAGTCACCAAACGGAATCAGTGTGGCTGCAGGGTCCTTATTGGTACAATGGGGGGAGAGGGAGGGCACGGGTGTCCCCTCACAGAATTGGTACAAAGCTTAAAACGCAGGTCAGCAGTTCCTGAAAGGTGGTCCCAACACGTGCCTCAGAATCACATGGGACGCGCATTAAAATGCAGGACCGCAGGCCCACCCCCTGGATTCTGAGACAGCAGGTCTGAGTGGCGCTGCGTTTTACGCAGTTAGTTCCCTGGGTGACTCCAGTGCACGGCCAAGTGCGAGACCCACAGCCAAGTACAGATTAAAGGCTTCCCCCTATCTTTATTATTGATGCTCATCACAAAGTGCATGATTTGCTGGCTGGTGCGCAGGCTGAGGGTTGCAAACAGCACAAAAGGATGCTGTGAAGAGAAGGAACTCAGACACGTCTATTCTACCGGCTTTGCAACTTTATTGGCCTTGACCCACAGTAAGAAATACATGTTACAATGCAACCGAACACACGAACACACGCATGTCATATGTACTTCTTGTGACTGTGTCACAACATAGCCCTTGGTGTGGGCAATGAACTCTAAGTTTTACGTTTAATGCTGGTAACAACTGATGGCTATTTTGTTTCCTCCATAAATGGTTCTTGAGCATTAGTTTAGGTCGCACATAGAGATCTGATGTAACGCAAGTGGCCCATCACCCAGGACACAGAGGCCTGGCCCCAGCGACGCCAGGGCACGCTTCGCAGGACAGCACTGCCCAAGGAAGCAGCTCAGTGTCACATGTGAGGGACGGCGAGACCTGCTGAAACTGAATCCCCACACCTGGAGGGTCTCCTAGGACCACAGCCAAAACAGCTGCACACTCTGCAGGAAGCATGGAAATAAGAGGGGAGCGCATCGCTGTGGGGCTGGCAGAACAGTCAGGGACGTTGCAGAAAAATGCAAGTCTTTGTCCAGCACTGAGACGGAGGCTAAAGACCCCCGGCTGTGCATTCTGAGTAACAAAGCGCTGTTCACAGAGGCCATGGCAGGGCTCTAAAAGGAGCTTTCCTCCTCCATGGGTAGGGCAGTTTTGAAGAGCAACCCCCCACACCCCCCAGAAAAAACTTGTATGGAAACAAATACCCCCCATCCCTGCCCACCCCCATCCCTGCCCACCCCCATCCCTGCCCACCCCCATCCCTGCCCACCCCCATGCCCACACAAAGCACCTGGCCCTACGCTGTCTTCCTATGCCCCTGGCATTTAACAATCATGCACAATGTCACGTCACCATGCTGGCCACCACGTTTCTACAAACTGTGGGCCACCTGCGTTCACCTTGGACCAAGTCTCTCTCTGCACCTCTGACGGCACTGGAAACATGGGCTGCCACGTCCCGCAGCGACAGGCTTTCCCGTCCTGCACGGCAGAAAAATCCACGGCATGCTGGCACTGCTGATGCCACGAGGATCCCGTTTTGGCGGTGCCAGTCCCTCTACAGGACTTTATTCTTCCTGAAAGTTCATGGCCTTCAGGATTACCAGTCCCCACGCCTCGCCAGCCATCAGTGCTCCGTTAGCGCAAAAGCCTGGCCGGGGTCCAGGGGTCCGACAGTGGCTCTGCTTGGAGTCTTGGCTCGAGCTGCTGTGCAATCTTGATGTACCCACAACTCAGTTTGTTGTGGGACCACATGCGTTGGTGCTGGTGGGGACAGGGTGACTGCGGCCGCTGCCGCTACTGTGACCACTGAGGCAGAGCCTCGCCCAGAACAACTGGACATACCTTCCCTCCCCCCCAACTTCAAAGCTGACTGAGATTCTATTTTCCCTTTAAACTACTCTTTTTATTTATTTGTTTTTGGTATGTCGATATCAATTTTATGGTAGCGCTGATTCTCCGAGAGTCAGTTCACTCACGTCCTTGCTGGGAAAGTTAGGAATTTTTTCAAATTAAACGACATGCCGCATGGGAACAGTATTTCTTTTGGGGTCTTAATATCAGCCTTCTACACGCGTGCATCCTTACGGATTCACCATGAAAACTATTCCAACAATCACGGGACACCTGACCTGTCCCAGGCACCATCCTGAGCTCTTCACACAGACCACTTCATTGAATCATCCGCAGTCCTTCCCAGGTGGCTCTGTTACCACCTGAGGCCCAGAGGGGGCGAGAGCTGCAGGGAGATCACACAGCGGGAGGCTGCGAGGCCGGCCCACACCGGACCCCGCACACTGGGCGCTCAGGGTCCTGTCCTCCTTTGTCCAGTCTTCTGCGCTTCTGTAAAAACCGTATTGACATCTGTACTTACATCGTCTATTAAGGAGGAAAAGACCAAGCACCCTTTATTAAAATGTTATATTTATGTTCTCTTTGATTTCTCACTGAAGCTGGTGACCGAGTGTGATGATGTGAAATCTTGTCCCCATGGATGAGCCTCACTTACTTTTCAAAAGTTATATTTTAAAATCCAACCATTTGGAGAAGGTACATGAGAATCTTCCCCCTCCCCAAGAGACATAAATTATATTAAAAATCAGCTGATGTAAAACCTCTATTCCTTTAATAAGAAAGGCAAAGTTTTGTTTCTGAAAGTTACTGAATGTTTTTAAGTGTCTGACTTTACACCTATAGAAGGTCCTTCATTTCACATTTTTCCCAGCCTTAGACTCTCAGTTATCAGCATTCGTGACCTAAGGTGTTTCCTTCTTCCTGGTGAGAAATAAATAGAACATGTCGGCATGTCTATACACACACCTCACCTGATGCCACAGACAAATCAGCGAGGTCTTATATCATCAAACTGAAATTTAACACTCAGGTTAATCCAGCCGATAAAAATAATTAGATGAAATAAAGTAACAGTAGCATTGCTTTCTAATTTGTATTATAGTAGGTTTTCATTTCTTCTGTTGCCTTCTTTCAAACTTTCTGGGGAGCTATGGCAGATGTAAACTTTAACTAATAGATTTTTCGTAACCTTTTCAAAACACTGTGTGTTGGTCAGGTAAACGTGTATTTGCAAACTGAGATCATGCTATGCCCTTTCAGAAAACAGGAGGCAAGGAAACGCCTGCTGAGCTGGCAATAGCAGGGCCTGTGGCTTTTAGCGTGGACAAACACCTGTGAGACCGGGACAAACAGCCTCACTTCCCTGCCCACGACATGAAGCACGGGACCACACGTCCTGCAGTGGCCCTGCCCGCAGGGTGACAAACAGCGTTCCTTTGCCTAAGACCTGGGAGGTCATCCGATCACGGACACCACGGCTCACTGGTCTGCCGGGTGAGGACAACTGGTCAGCCAGTCATCCACCTTGTGGTGGCCAGTCCCCGGTCGCCAGTCCCTACACGCGTGACTGGAACACCAAGGGCACTCTGTCCGTGACCACCCCCGAGCTCCCGCCTGCGGCTCGTCTGTGCAGAAGCCTGCTCCTCGGTTTGATTGCGAGCCATTTGGTCAGATAAGTTTTAACTCAGTCTGTTACAGCGGAAAGCCATTAAAAAGACACACATTAAAGATTCCGTTTCTTCCCTCCTCCTGTGCCGTACGAGGCTTGCCCCTTGCTGCGGTCCCAGGACCGGGGCTGAGGTCTCTGAGTGTGAAGTTCTGGACGGGATGTGGTCACTGTCTTACTTGCAAACCCTCCTATGCCAATGCTGGTGCTTGTCTTCAGCTGCAGCTAGAATACAGAGACACTGCAGGAGAAACCGAAGGGCACAATGCTTACAGGTATTTACAAAGTTCTCTTTACAATTGTCTTTCCCACACTTAATATGACAATTTTAAATGTTTTGCCTTTGGCAAAGCTTCCAAAATCATTCAATTTAGCTTTTACAGAAACATTTTCTTTACCACTCATGGCTTAAACGCTTAGATAATATAATTTGATTATGTACTGATAGAAGTGCACCTGGCATCAACAGGTTCAAAAACAAGCGCGGCTCACTGCCGGGAAGTGTCCTAGTAAGCTGGAAGGGTAAAGTGCCCGAGCTTGCTGCAGGAGCACGCTCGCCCTGTGCTGGCAGCCACAGTTAATTACAAGGTTAATATTTAGTTTTAAAAGGAGAGGAGGAGGAGGAGGAGGAGGAGGAGGAGGAGGAGGAAGAGGAGGAGGAGGAGGAGGAGGAGGAAGGAGGAGGAGGAGGAGGAGGAAGGAGGAGGAAGAGGAGGAGGAGGAGGAGGAGGAAGGAGGAGAAGAGGAGGAGGAGGAGGAAGGAGGAGGAAGAGGAGGAGGAGGAGGAGGAGGAAGGAGGAGAAGAGGAGGAGGAAGAGGAGGAAGAGGAGGAGGAGGATGAGGAGGAGGAGGAGGAGGAGGAGAAGAGGAGGAAGGAGGAGGAAGAGGAGGAGGAGGAGGAAGAGGAGGAGGAGGAGGAGGAGGAGGAGGAAGAGGAGGAGGAGGAAGAGGAGGAGGAGGAGGAGGAGGAGGAGGAAGAGGAGGAGGAGGAGGAGGAGGAGGAGGAAGAGGAGGAGGAGGAGGAGGAGGAAGAGGAGGAGGAGGAGGAGGAGGAAGAGGAGGAGGAGGAGGAGGAAGAGGAGGAGGAGGAGGAGGAAGAGGAGGAGGAGGAGGAGGAAGAGGAGGAGGAGGAGGAGGAAGGAGGAGAAGAGGAGGAGGAGGAGGAAGGAGGAGGAAGAGGAGGAGGAGGAGGAGGAGGAAGGAGGAGAAGAGGAGGAGGAAGAGGAGGAAGAGGAGGAGGAGGATGAGGAGGAGGAGGAGGAGGAGGAGGAAGAGGAGGAGGAGGAGGAGGAGGAGGAGGAAGAGGAGGAGGAGGAGGAGGAGGAAGAGGAGGAGGAGGAGGAGGAGGAAGAGGAGGAGGAGGAGGAAGAGGAGGAGGAGGAGGAGGAAGAGGAGGAGGAGGAGGAGGAAGAGGAGGAGGAGGAAGAGGAGGAGGAGGAGGAAGAGGAGGAGGAGGAGGAGGAGGAGGAGGAGGAGGAAGAGGAGGAGGAGGAGGAGGAGGAGGAGGAAGAGGAGGAGGAGGAGGAGGAGGAGGAGGAGGAGGAAGAGGAGGAGGAGGAGGAGGAGGAGGAGGAGGAGGAAGGTGAGAGGGAGGAAAAAGGTTACTTTCCTTTCCCTTCTTTCCACTCACAGGAATCCTTCTGCCCCGATTTAAGTTACTGGTATTTACAAATACAAGGCAGACTTGTTTCCCTCTCATCCTTCTCAGTGTCTGTGAGGGTATTTGTGCAGCACACACAGACCTCTGGGAGGAAGGCGAACCTCTGACGTGTCCTGGATCCCTTAGCCAGTGCGGCTGAGTGGTGCTCCGACCGTTCTCAGGTGGGAAGCAGTCCATTCTAACGCACCCCCTCAGGCCACTGGTCGCAACAGTGTCACTGTTTTCTCCATCCAAACATGGAGAAAACACAGCCTGCCCTGTTTGGTTTGTTTGACTGCTAGAAAATAAATGAACTAGTATGAGCACCACACAAATAAAAATCGTGAAAAATCGCTTTCTCAAAATTTTGACCCAAATCAAATTCAAATACAATCTATACATCAAAAAATAAAGCAATGGGGCACCAAAGCCCATCTTCCTGTCTACAATCAGCACTTTATACACTCTGGTCGGAACAGAGTCACTTGCTTTGTTCTCCCAGCGTTTCAGGAAAATAAAACATTAGTTCTTTTTGCTTCAGTAAAGCCGACAGTTCTTACCTGCCTGTCCCAGCCCTTCCTCAGGCACTGCTGCACTGTACGTGGCCCAGGCTAGCACCTGCACTCTGGCAGGGCGTTGCAAAACAGCCTGCGCGCCTGACACATGAATTCTACGACAGCGGCACACATGCGTGTCTGAGCGTGTGTGCGCATCTGGATGGGGAAGGACAGCGCCCTGCCAGTGCCCTCTGTGACTCAGCGCTGACACGACTCGTCCTTAGAGACTCAGCTCTGACATGAGCTCCCACAAACAGCAGTCACTTTCCTTTCAAGATGAAGGTGGGAGGAGGCCAAACCAAGAAACAAGATCAAGAACTTTTTAAAAATAATTTTAAGGATTGATGCTGGCTTTATATGCAGAGTGATTAAAAAATACAATGAATATTTAAATTTAAAAACTGTATTACAGTAAAAAACACATTGCCATTAACCCCCCTCAGATTACTCCCCCTCGCTTCTAACACACTTATCCCGTCATTCTTGCCACTTTCTGAAGCAGTTCTGGAAGTCCTCTTTCATGAGTGTCTTTAGTTGGGCTGTCGTGGCTGCCTCCATGTCCTGAATTGATTCAAAACATTTTCCTTCCATGGTCATTTTGACTTTGGGGAAGAGCCAGAAGTCGCACAGTGCCAGACCCGGTGAATAAGGTGGATGAGGACACACCATAATATTTTTATCTGACAGAAATTGCCGTACCAGAAGTGATGTGTGACACGGGGTGTTGTCATGATGGAAGATGAAGTAAAGACACTCATGAAAGAGGACTTCCAGAACCACTTCAGAAAGTGGCAAGAACGATGGGATAAGTGTGTCCGAAGCAAGGGGGGTGTATTTTGAGGGGGATTAATGGCAATATGTCTTTCACAGTAAATTGTTTTTATTTAAACATTCACCATATTTTGTGACCATACCTCGTATTTTTATTTAAAGTGGTATTACAAGCACACTAAAATAACAGCCTATGCAGCAAGCAAAACATCATTTAAAACAAGCAATTTAAAACTGCTTTTTTCCCAAATACTCCACATTTTGACATTCTGTTTTAATATCAATCTTTCATCCAAAAAAATCTGTGTGTTCCTCCTGTATAAGTGATTGATTTCTCTGCATTTCACATTATGTCAGTGTGGATACATTTAAAGGAACAAATGTAGTAGCCAACTCAGAGGAAAGGTCTTTTTCCTTTTATCCTGGTCACAGAGTAAGGATAGTGAAGATATCAAGCTGCTCCTTACGACATACTGCGACATTATTAACCACCTGTGTGACAGTCAGGACAAAGATATCAAGAGCACCTTTGTGTGTTGCGTAAGAATTCACTTTTATACCCAGGAATTATGCATAATCCTCTTTACACGCAACCCCTCACTCCAACACCTCACCCCCTGCCTAGCATTCAACAAATACTGTAATGAGAGCCTTTTAAGTAAAAAAGACATCTGAGGATAAAGTGGTTCAACCTTGTCTGTCTTAAAATTCGGCAGCATCAGGTGAGGGGCTGGCTGGAGCCCTGGAGGTTCAGCAGGTGCCTGGCAGCTGTGCCGGGTGTGACTCATCTGAGGGAGCCACAGCCCACGCACCTGTCCACCGGGCTCCGGGCCAACCTGAGGGAACAGGAATCTTCCAGGCCCTCAGAAACCTGCGGGCTGGTCCTTGAAGGGATGGAGCTGGCCCATCACCTGTCTCTACTTCTTTCCTTTCTGAGCACTCTACCTAAGCATCAATGATACATTTTAGGCACTGTTTTCCTTTCATCTATTACATTCCTCCTTATACTTTTTAGTCCATTGAGGATTTTCCCCTCACAGCACTGACTGGATCAGAATACTAAAAAAAAAAAAAAAATCCTACATTCTGTTTCTTAAACACAAACTGTTGATACCTGTATTCAGATCTAGCCAAGAGAGGAGAGGACCTATGTTGACAAAAAGATTGTTCTTACTAATTTCCAAAAAATGGATCTTAAATTTACATACACAGAGAAGACCAGCTGAGTTTGCACGCCAAAGTTCTATATATATACTTCGGCTGGTAAATGCTTGTTCTAATATTTTATACTTTGTCACACATGGCAAAATACTCCATTGTTTCATATGAAATTACATATACCATGTTTCCCTGAAAATAAGACCTAGCCAGACAATCAGCTCTAATGCGTCTTTTGGAGCAAAAAATAATATAAGACCCGGTCTTATTTTACTATAAGATCAGGTACAATATAATATAATATAATATAATACCCGGTCTTATGTAAGACCGGGTATTATATTTATATAAGAACAAGTCTTATATTAATTTTTGTTCCAAAAGAAACATTAGAGTTGATTGTCTGGCTAGGTCTTATTTTCAGGGAAACATGGTACAAGGTCTGACAATTAAATTCGTGAACTTGTTGCAACAATATTGCTAACCTTTTTTGATATCACAGAGATTATTCATTATGAATTTGTAACAGCTGGACAGTTAACCAAGTTTACTATTTGGAAGTGCTGAAAAGGCTGCATGAAAAAGTTAGATGACCTGAACTTTTTGCCAACAATTCATGGCTCTTGCATCACGACAATGCACCAGCTCACAGGGCACTGTCTGTGAGGGAGTTTTTAGCCAGTAAACAAATAACTGTATTAGAACAGCCTCCCTACTCACATGATCTGGCCCCCAATGACTTCTTTCTTTACCTTAAGATAAAGGAAATACTGACAGGAAGACATTTTGATGACATTCAGGACATCAGGAGTAATGTGACAACAGCTCTGATGGCCATTCCAGAACAAGAGTTCCAAAATTGTTCTGAAGGGTGGACTAGGCACTGGCGTTGGTGCATAGCTTCCCAAGGGGAGTCCTTCGAAGGTGACCGTAGTGATTTTCCCATAGCACAACTAAGGTATGTAGCACTGAGGTATATATCACTTTTTCTAGGACGAGTTTGCCAACTGAATTGTCCAACCTCGTAAGTATGTTCTATTCCAGGTTAATTCACAGCCAGGGTAAGTTTATGATAATAATGACTACTTATGTTAGTGCGTTTAAAGTTAGTAATAGTAAACCATTTCCAAATAGGGGCTTTGTACCAGGTATGTTTATAAATAGGTCTAAATTACTCATTATTCATATTCAGCATTTGGCAGGCCCTACCCTAGCACATATTAACAGCAAATCTTTGCAATGATGGTTCTTTTAAAGACAGTAACATCCATCTCTCTGATTCTTCCCCTTTGGAGGAAATGATTTTGGTAGCTCTTATAAATATGAATCACTTGTCTGACTCCAACCTACAACTCTTATTGGCAAGTTAGAAGATAAAAACCAAGAGGTCAGAAAAGGGTCACGGACGGAAGAGGTGACTGCGAGGACAGAAGAGCAAACGGACTTCCTGTGTGTGGATCATTCTTTGGTGTCCGCCTCATTTCTGCTCACTTCAAATTTTAATTTTAATCTAATTTCGAAATATTGGACAAGTAAAGCTACGCCGAGTAAGCTGACACTTTAAAATCATGCCATTATAATAAATGATGAAGAAATGAGGGTGATCTCTGTGATTCATACGTAAATTAAAATGTGACTATTTCCTTTTTCTTCCATGCTTTTTCTCTGCAAACACTTAGGAAACAAGTAAATGTTTTGTTTCAAAAAGTGCTTGAAAGGAGATTTAGGAGAAATAAACAATGCAAAATAACCTCTTCTCAACTGTCTCCACAGGTCTGGGAAAACGAGACCACTCTGGCTCTGATAATGCCGCCTAAGTTGAAGGAAGTCTAGACAGCAGTGTCAGGGGTAACTACGCGGCCAGCTGCCTCCATATGCGGTCAGCAAGGCGGTCCTAGTAACCGCAGGGGCCCTGGGGAAAGCAGGACACACACACTCTGCTCAGGAGTCACTCAACCATTTTGAGTGTGGCCTCAGGCAAGCCACCGCCTCCCTAGACTCAGTTTCTCCATCTGTAAATGAAGACGTTAGACAAAATATTATACTTACAAGTGATATGTAGTTCTTTAAATGGTCCTGCCAAGTCACGCTTTCGTCTACACAGAACTGTGTCCATCATCTAATTTCTAACCTTCCTTCAAACTCAACTGAAGGGTCCTCCAGCCACTCCAGTCAAACTGGCCCCCTCCTCCTCAGGTGCCCACACCCCACAGCCCCTGTCCTAGCCTGTGTCACCTGCTCCCTCACCTCACGGGCTCCCCAGGCAGGTGCCCGCTCACAGGGAGGAAGGGACCCCTGGGGACCCCCTGCTGGGGCCATGTAGTGCTCCTTCCCGCCAGCTTCCTCTCTTCCTAAAGTCTGAGACTGAGGAAATTCCCCGACAACTGAAAGACTAACAGCTTTAAAATCCTGTCTTAAGGGATGACAAGGTATTTTTTTTTTAAAGACCTTTCACGATAAAACTTTCAGCGTTGCTCAAAGTAATCACAAACTTGAGCAAAGCGGGGGGGGGGGGGGGGGAGAATACCAGTAACGTCTGTGCTTCCAAGGAACAATCTACAAACCAAAGAAACAGTGGGGCCACCTCATTACACACATGTTCGCACACGAGCACAGCTCCAAAGGGCGACTTCTGCAATTCCTGCTAAACCTTCTCTTCTGAGAGTACATGTTAAAGCACTGAAAGAAAAATGGTTCCTCCACACAACAGCGCTTCTGGGCCATGGAGCTCAATCAAAGATGGCAGGTCTGGAGAACAGGCACAAGACGTGTCCGGAAGGGCATCATTTACCAAAGCAGTAAGTAGATCAACAGAAATGACCAACGATCAATGACCAAGGCATGATGGTACAAGCAATGGAAAAACAAGCGATCATGGGCAAATACTGATACTACACTAGAGTACTTATGAAGAAACAATACAATGACAGGGATTTGCTGCAAAGCAATGCAAGGAGAAGGGAACCGAGCTGAACCAAGAGAGGCCATGAGACGACAGCTGCTGCTAAGGGACGAGTCCATCGCTGGTCGTGACCAAGTCTGTTTCTATGAATGTCTCCAACGTTCCAGTGTAAATTTTAAGAAATGATGGCAAACACAGTTCCTGACATAGAAAGATGTCCATGATATGTTCTTTAAAACATGTCATGAAGTATTTTAATGAAGTAAAAATTTTACACCATACAAGTCACTCATTTTAGCAGATGGTTTGCTGTGGTCAGAACACCTGAATGTGGCCACCTGTCTGCCAGTTACTGGCTCTGAGACCTGGAAGTCACATACCACCACTGGTCCTCAGTTTCCTCTTCTGGAATATGGGTATGTTATCTACATCTTAGAATTAAAATGAAATCACAAATGGCAAAGGGATTTGTAAATTGCACTTTGTTGCATAAATTTTGACTGCACTGCTGTTTAAAACATGAACCCATTTTAAGTGAGTTTCAGGAACTTTAGAGTTGCGCAACTATCATGATAATCAGTGAGAACATCTGCATGACCCCCCAGCAGCCCCCTGTGCTGCTGTGGGCAGTCCCCTCTCCACCCCTAGGGCAAGGCAACCCATGCTCTGCCCGCTGTCTCTCCAGCCCTGCCTTTGTCAGAAGTCTCACATATGTACACGGATCATACAATATGTAGCACCTTGTGCCGGCTCCTTCACTGAGCCTGGCGTTGCTGAGGTCCATCCTTACCGCGGCACGTGCCAGAGTTAGCTCCTTACCGCCGAATGTCATGGGATGAGAATGACACACCACATCTGCTGTATCCATTCGCCGAGGAATGGACATCTAGACTGTTTTGTTTTGGGCTATGAGAAGTAATGCTGCTGAACGTTTGAATGAAAGTCTTTGCGAGGACATATGCTTTCCTGTCTCCCAAGGCAGACAACCAGGAGTGGCATTGCTGGTTCATATGGTCAGCGTATGTTTAACTTTTTAAGAAACTGCAAACTGTTTTCCAAAGTGACTGCACAACTTTATATTCCCAACAACAGCTCATGAGCATGCTAATTTCTGAGGTTTCATCCTCAACACCTGGCCAGAGTCAAGCTTCGTCGTTGCAGCCATTCTGGTAAATGGGCAGCGGTACTTTGCAGTGGTTTAAACCGACGGTTTCCTAGTGACGAGTGATACTGAGCATCCTCCTGGCGAGCGTGGGCCCTCCGGGTACCTTCTTTGCTGAAGTGTCTATTCAAATCTTGCTCTCATTTTTCAAGGCAGCTGTTTGTTTTCTTGTTGTTGAGTTGTAACAGATCTTCATCTACTCCGGCCCTTCAGGGGCCATATGAGTTACAAGTACTTTCTCCCGGTCTGTCTATGGCTTATATTTTCATTTTCTTAATGGCATATTTTAAAAGTAAAATTTTTAAATTTGATGCTCAGTGTATCAACTTTTCCTTTTGTTGTTCATGCTTTATGTATCTTATCTAAGAAATCTTTGCTTAACCCAATATCACAAAGATTTTCTCCTACACTTTCTTCTAGAAGATTTTTGTTTTTAGTTTTACAGGAAAAAACTAGAGATAAAACTGTACTGCAAAATGACCCCTTTAAAATATGTAAAACATGATTACATATGCTTATGTGCAGTTACATGCACACAAGCACAGACAGAAAAAGTCTGAACAGATATACACCAAACAGCAGACAGTCACTTATATTTGAGAGTTTTATTTTCTTCTTTCTTGTCAGTGCAAAGGAGTAACATAATAAACTGTAGGATTCGTCACACCCAGACAATGCATATGTCATGCACATATTACTACCCAAGGATGTCATCAAAAGGAATGACAAATCTCAGGAGCAAGGTAGCCAACTGTCAAGTGGCCTGTGGGCCAGAACAGAAGGGACACTGGGGGTTAGCAGAACAGGAGGGAAACGGGCTGTTGGGACCTCACAGGGCCTCGTGGGAAGAAAAAGGGGAGTTAAACGTCTGGAGCAACTGATGCACGCAGAGCGCAGGTGATGCAAACTTCTCTGTAGCAAAAGTCTAGGTGAACTGAGCAACGTGTTTTGTGGGGTTTTTTTAAACTTCTTTTTCTAAAGAGTACATTTTAAAAGAAAAAAACTGGTATTTCTAAATTACTAGTAATTCTTCTGTGTTGTGTTCTTAACAACATAGCGGCCAGATAATAAAAATCGAAGCGTTATTATGGAGTGTGATGTAGCAGCTTTGTAGGAATTCAAACCGCTTACAAACACAAGCGGGAGATTCCTATCTTGGCCAGGAGCTTTTATCCGCCTGTCGTTGGCTGATGCACAGCAGATACAAGGTACAGGTCTTCCCTGTGAAGCAATGTAATGAACAGCACATTTAGCTCCAAGGTCGCTTGAAATGCTGAGAACTACTGTTTGCTGCCATGATCGCTGCTGAATGAAACAGTTAGCTACGTCGTTGTGCTGACGAGCTTTTAAATCCCTGTTTCTTTGGATCACATGTTCTATCTTCCAAACAATTTCCAATCCACAAAGACAGCACCAAGGACGTGCGACGCATGTGCTCAGCCAGCACCACCTACTCAGAGCTGCGGCCCCAAAGCAGACACTTCCTGCAGCTGCAGCTCACACAGCGATGTCCGTTGGGTAATTCTGGCAGGAGCTGATGAGGTAGGACAACGAAATCCTGCACCCGCCCTCGTCCATGGGCACTTCCTTTGCTCCACAAATACTGAAATGTCTCCACTGCAGCCGTGCAATAATGCCCGGAGCAGGAAGAAAAGCCTGGAAGTGAACATTTTCAGAGGGTTACTCCATGCCCACTGGGTGTCTAACCAGCCTGACAAATACCCGAGGACTATTATTAACAAAAAGTACACAATGCACATGTGGCCCCAGGGCCTGCCCTAGGCAGTTTTTGGCAGGAAGTGATTTAATCGCCATAGCCTATGTGTGAGGACTTTTGTTATCCATCCCCACCTTCCAGGGAAGAAGCCGAGGCAAACAGAGCTGAAGTCCCGTGCCCAGGTCGGAGCCGCTGCTGTAAACCAGCTCACCCTCAGGGTAAGTCTCGGACTGCACTGTCCCTGTATTTACCTCTGTGTGCGAAAATCTCCAGGACAGTTTAGGGGAGGTGGGGCTCACCCCAGTCCTCGGTTCAGACCACCTCTTTCCCAAATGTTGTCTTTGAAATCCCACTCTACCACGCATGTCTCCAAATCCTTCCTGAGGCATTTTTCACTACACCTCAGAGCACGTTCCCACGTGACTGCTCCACTGCCTGTAAAGTGACCGTCCACCTACAGGAGCCAGGTCCCTGCTCGCGGCTACGTTGCCAACCACCATAAAGATGACAGCGGAAGGGGAGTGAGCCATCGTCCCCCATCCCCCGTGCTCACTGATGGAGAAGTGGAGGCTCCCCTTCCCCCTGTGCACCCCACAGGCTAGCAACCCGGAGCCCCACCCCCTTGCTCCCTCCACCTGGCTCCCAAACCACCTATGCAGAAAAAAAGGCAGGCTGGAGCCTTCAAAACCAGTATTTTACTGCATGAGGTCAAGGTGAAATCTAGTAGCAGCAAGACCACAGATGACATTTTTTTGGCTTCCAACAAGACACACAATTCCAAACAAGCATTTCTTTCCCAAGAAACAAAAAGCGTAAGCAGCTTTGAAAAGTCTAGTGCCGTTGGCAGGTTCAGATACTTTCACCAAGGTCTAGAAACACTCAAGACATCCATCAAGATCCTAGAGAGAGCTGCAGCACTTCCTACATTCATTGCTTTTACTTAGAAGTTCCAGATGTTTCCTGAGGCGCAGTGTAAGGACAAAATAACAAAAAGGAAAACACTACCAGTTTTACTCTACAGGAGCTGACGTGCCTCCTGGCATTTAGTATTCCATTCGTTTCTCCAACAGCCATCACCCTGCACCCCCTCTGACCCCCTGCTGGGGAAGTGACTGCTTCAGTGCCAGCAGGGATCGGGCACCTCTGCCAGAGCCACTCTCACATCCACAGGGACAGACAGGGATGAAGCCAGGGACGCACTGCTCCTGCCCCCAACTCTCCTGGGGGGGGGGGGTCACAACGCCCCTCCACCACTCTGTCACGTTCTTAAGGGTACTGAGACCACAGCTGGACAGCTCACAAACAAAATTTCTTTAAAAGACTGCCTCCTAGAATGTAGTACTTTTTATACTCAGAACCTTAAAAGGTCATTTGAATATAAGCTCTTGTCGTCATAATACCGTGTTTTCCCGAAAATAAGACCGGGTCTTAGACTAAGGTTTGCTCCAAAAGATGCATTAGGCTTATGTTCAGGGGCTGTCCTCCTGAAAACTCATGCTAGGGCTTATATTCTGGTTAGGTCTCATTTTCGGGAAAACACGGTACTATTCCACATTAAATACAAAACCAGAACCATCTGACCAGAAGACGTGTTCTGCAGAACGTTCCCTGCCTACCTGATTCTGAAGAATACTGTCGGAATTAAAGTGATGTTTGCAAAGCTTCTGTAGTTCCTTAGGGAAGGGGGGGAAGGGGAGCTGGAAACAAGGGCTGAAACTGTTTGTTTTTCTTTTACATTTTTTTATTTTTATTTTTAACACAGATGCAAAATGAATACTCGGCGTGGTTACCTTCAAATAATCACCCCGGGAGGCTGCGACGGACCCCAGCACACACTGCAGAAACGCTGCCTGTGCTCACAGCCATCTGGACGCTCTCTTCAAATTGCCTAGTATTGCCTGTGGCACATTCTCTGGAAAATTCTAAATGCAGTAAGCTGTTATTCATTCAGAACAGATTAGAATTTGGGAAATAAGTAAATCATTCAATGCCAAGCATAGGTGAAAAGAACAATAAAACTTGGTTACTCCATTAAAAACAAAAAGTTATGAATATGCCTGGTGCATCAGGTATCTAATCACTGCCTAACAAACCACCCCAAAACTTAGTGGCTCAAAACAATAAGGACATTATTTCCCAGGACTCCATGGGTTGACTGAGTGGTTCTTAAAAATCATAAATAAAATCATAAATAAAGATGATAAATGACTCAAATGCAGATACTGACATTCACAACAGGAGCCATGATATTTAAAATGACAAACTTGTGTATCGGCCCTTAGAATAGCCTACAAATGTTGGGCTGTCTCTATGCTACGTGCACAGGATAATAGGACTTTCAGTTTTATCTTTTTTCCTGAAACTATCAAAGCCAAGTACTCTGGGTCCACCTATACTCTGGGTCCAGATTTTCAATCACTTCTGTGTTTTTGCGTTTATTTAATGTAAGTTTGTAATTTGCAAACAATTTGTATTTTTTTTAAAAATGAGGAATCTATTCAGAGTCAATCAAAGAGAACCAGCTCATTAATATTTGCAAAGTAAATCTGAGTGCGGGAAGCAATACAAAGAAGCTCTCCGTTCACTCACCCACGTACGGGATCGTCTCACAGCTCAGCTCCTCCCCTTCCAAGAAAAGGCTCTGGGCTGAGAGCAGCTACACGTAAATCCTCAAAGTTGACAAATAATGCAGCCAAACAGGCTAAAAACTACAGGACATGACCTGAGCAAAGTATTACACTCACTTGCAACATGTTTATCTGTAACCAACTCATGTTAGAAGTCCTGTTTAAAAGAATGGTTTAGTTTAAGAAAAACTACTATGGCTTACATGCAATTTTAACTCTTACTGTACTTTCGTTGTACGGTAAACAGAAGCAAACTATTCTTAAATTACTCTAAAACATAAACAGCAGATCAGAAATAAGTTTTCTTTTTGGATACAATTACCTTTCAAAGAATACTGATTTTAAAAATATCATTTAAACATGAGCATAGAATCTTTAGCTAACTTGGAAGAAGCAGAAACTCAGTCGTTTAACAGAAGAGAAAAAAAGTTCACCCACTAAATGGGTGATCTGTTCATACACTGGTACCGAAAATATTATCTAACATCAGTAACACCACAAACAGAAAACGAGAGCTCTCCTATTGGACAAATGGCTTTATTATGTCCTATGAACCAAAACACCTCGGACCTTTCAATGAAGCCCTCCCCTTACTGCTCATGTGTCCACCTCCCCCAGCAGCTCCACAGCTGCCGGGTCCTTCAGTCTCCATTTGCAGATGTGCTCGCTCACCAATTTCTAGGTCAATCCAGGCCCCTGGGGGAAACCCTCAGCCCCACCCACGTAGCAGACAGATAGATATTTATTAGCCACTTACAATGTGCCATCACGACTTAGGCCCAAGAAGTACACCCGTCCTACAAGGGAGACTGAAATTAAACCCATAATCAACACAATAAATATTCAAGCGACACGTGCAATGAAAGATGGAGGGTCCTACACAGCATCTCATTGGGAGCTTCCTGATCTGAGGGGTCAGAGAAACCTTCTCACAGCAAGTTACACTTCAGCTACGACCTACGGCTAGAGAAGAATGCGGGCGGGGGCAGGAGTGTCCTTCATAATCAGAGTGAAGGCGGCTGTGGACGGCAGTGAGGGAGAGGGGAGGGCAGGGCCACCCCACTGAATGACACTATGCAACGTCCCTGGGACACAACATCTGCCTCCCAGAAAACAGGGCTGCCGTCCACCACTGGTTCTCCCACCCTGCGGCGGAACAGAACCCAGGTCTGAATCGCTGGCTGGCGGCAGGGGCGCTGCTCTAGTCAGTCAGTGCCTCGCGCTCTGACCCCTGGCTGGTGCTATTTCAGGTGGGCCCCCGAAGTGCAGCCATTTGCCTTGGGCACCCCACGGCCAGCCCAAAGTTGGCTGCACCCCTCCTTCAAGTCTGCTTTGACCCGCCCAATGCCTTCTCCTCCATCAGCTTTCTGGGCGTGGAGGGTGAGACCAAAGGTAAAATACTCTTCAAGATGCCAACTTGAAATGAGGCTCTGTTCAAGGCCAGCAAAACTCTGGTAGTGAACACATCGTCACTCCACAAATCTCCCAATTTGGGATAAAAGGGGAGTGGGACAGGGGGACGAGATGGTGAAGAGGTACACAGCGCTACAGCCAACCAGCATCTGGGATACCATCTCCATCAAGTCTGGTCACTGGAATTTCCACAGCCAGAGTGGAAATAATCCTTAACAGCACATCGCTTCTTAGTAAAAGAAGCTGGAACTTGTTTGTTTGCAAGCAGCACATCGTTATAATTTTCCAAGAACTGATAAGCTTAAATCAGTCAACAAAAATTAATATTTTCTTGAAAGCAAGATGAGATAGCTTTGTGCCTTTTAAGAGAAAGATACCATTCAAAAGAATATTTAGCAATTCTGCCTCAATCCAAAATCTAATAGTACCGAATTTTTTTAAATCAAGGCAAATTGTAGTTATATAAATACCTCATAACTGTCTTTAATGGAACCTAGAAATATGAATATTTAACACCTTGAATTGCAGGGTTGGTGGTGGGAGGGTTACTTCTCCACAAAAGATTTTTCAACAGCTTTAATAAATTAAGAGAAGCACATGTCTGGAAATGAACTATCTTGCTACTCTTCACAAAGACTTGAGTCTGACTGGAAGAATAATTATTAAAACTAACTAACTGCTGTTTGGCAAGCGTGTCACAAGGCTCTGTGCCACGTGGCCCCATGACAACCAACGAGACGCCAGAGGGGTTCCGAGGCTACAGGGAGAAGCAACTGTGGGCTTGACTGAGCAAGATCAAGGGTGTCAAGAGGTTCTAGGAACCAGACCCCAGGTTTGCACAGTCTCGTCAGGGCCTAATGACAAGACGTCATACCAGGGGTACTGTGTCAGGAGCAGAACGGCCCAAGCAATGAGGCTAACGCACCAGCTTCTCACAATGCCCCAAATTCCCACCATTCCATATTCAAGTTGTGTTGTTGCTTTCAGAAGGTCTGGGTGAAATGTAAATATATTAAATGAGAAGCTTAACAGAATGAAAAGTTTGGATCAAATGATCTGAAACCTCTTGAATCTCGGAAACTCTTACTCCATACTTAGGACAATTAAGTGGTGGGCAGAGAGGAGGGCCCAAGAGACCCAAAACTGGGCACAGATGCTTCACCATGTCAAGAACCTAGGTGGCAGGGAGAGGGAAATGGGCGTAACACAGCGTTACCTGAAAAAAAAATCAGGTTACAAAATGGAGTGTACGAGATCACCAATTTCTATGAAATAAACATATGCTATATAGAACATCTATATTTATGGAGATAAAACACTAAAAGTACATATTTTAAAACATTAATAGTATCTTAGGGTGGGAAGATTACAGTGACTTATCTTTTACTTGTCTTCTAAGTTTCCACAATGCATACTGCTGGTAGACACTTTTCCAGAGTCTCTTGTGAGTCTACACACCAGGCAAGCAGAGGCACAAATAGACTTGGAAGACAGAGCAAAGAGCAGGTTTGCTTATGGCCTTGGAAGACGAGAGACTCTCTCCAGACAAAGAGCAGCCACACTTACAGTCGAGTAGAAAAGGTTTGGGCACCCTACGTTTGGGGTTCCTCTCCTGCAACGCAACCCACTGCATATACAAGTGTCAGCTGGCCTCTGCACATCACCCTGTGGGAATCGGGGCTTGCAGAACTGGAGCCAAAAACGTACCATAACTACGGTCACTACCACGAGTAATAAAAGTCCTTTACTTTATCTCAGACTCAGGAGTCTCATGTCTCCTGCCAGCATCCACCAAACTGTGGCAGGCAAACTTCTTAGCTTGCAAGCAGGGTGAAAAAACTCAGCCTCTTCATAGTTCTTTACAAATATGTACTCTTGTTACCACCTGACATGCTTAGGCTAGAAAGTTTCTATACTGCTTGCAACCAAAAGTCCTTTCTAATGATATAATTGCTTTAGGACTCAAATCTTCCAATGTTCAGGGGGGAGGGAGAAAGAAGGGGGAGGGAGGGGAAGGGGAGGGAGCAGGGCAGGAGAGGAAGGAGGAGGGAGGGGGAGGGGGGCAGGGGAGAAAGAAAGGGGAAGGGTCAGAGGACCCCAGCTGTAGAGGCAGCACAGGACAGGTGATGGCCTTCTCGCTGGCTGCAGCCCTGCATGGAAGGCACTGCGCCTGGGGCCCGAGGCAGCGCCAGGACAGCGCCGGGAGGGAGGCAGACAGGCAGGAGGCAGCCTGCTGAGTACGTGTACATGCCCGTCCACCACCACCACCACCACCACCACCACCACCACCACCACCAGAAGCACAATGAGCCAGGGCACAGCACTCTGTCTGAGAGGCTGGGAGGGGGGATCCCAGCAAGCCTGGGGAACCAGGGAGGGCTTCCCTGACATTCTACAGATGTCTCTTACCGGTGCACAAGCAGACTCTTCTCCCGGCAGGCAAACCTTCATTCCAGAGTCTACCAATTTCAATAACCGGCACAACGTGACCAGGCCTCCATTCTTTCAGTCCAACTATGTTTTCACAAGTGTTGAATAACAGTGTAATGACAGATGAGCGCTAAGCAGCAGACTGGTCACCAAGAATCCAAGGTAGAGTCACCTAAAGTCATAAACCATCAACCACGCCAACAGATTTGGATAACTTCTACATATAAAGCTTTGGAATATTACCCAGTGGGTGGCACATGCAAAGTTAGGCTTCAGGCTTGTTAACACTACGTACAGTAAGCACTTTGTAGTTAGAAGGCAGCTGGCAAACAAACAAAAGCAATATTAAGGGTTTTCTAAGACTACTGGACTCGGAGCCAGAACCTGAAATTTACTCCCCATTTACTCTCTGTGACTTTGGCGAAGCCACTTCCCCTCCCAGATACCAGATGCCTCATCTGCCATAAGAAAGGACTAGAGCACAGGTTATTACGATTCCTAACTTCTGAAGGTAGAAGAATGATCGCATCTCATTAGACCAGCATTTGGTGGCAACGTTCCACTTCCTGCTGAAGGCCCTGCTGGCTATTCCATTCCCCAACTGCAGGGCCGCAAAACTGGTTACAAAGCACGTTCTAAGTGACAGGTAGTGACTTCTCTCTTGTTTTTGACCATGAGAACAAGATGACAGTGAATTACTCCATCATCTGAAAATACTATCTTGAACACATAGCCAGCTTCAGAATACAGACTACCCCTTTTATAAAAGGGAAAAGATTAATTTTTAGGTTTTCATGTTTTAAAAGTATACAGGAACAGAAAATCTGCTCAATGTATCATCAGTTAGAAGGAAATAAATTTAAATTTCACCAATCCTCAAATAAGCTGTTAAATTGAGTAACATATCCTTGCACTGTTCTGTCTGTCTGTGTGTGTTGTGTGCCCGTGGGTACACTTTTTCCTATAACAAACATGGAAGCAAGTAACAAGGCTGGTTTGGAAACTGCTTGACGCATTTGCAATCTGTGACGTTACTGTTGTCACAGTATTACTCTACGACCAACATCATTTTAATGGCTTCGTAAGAATATTTTGTATCAAAAATAGGTATCTCACAATAAACATAACTTTAAAATTATGACTAATAAATGCTGCATGGAAATGCAGTTTTGCCGACAAAACTTCGAAATGTGAGCTCTTGTAATGAGAGCAATTGTTGACACCGATTTCTGAGTTACTTCCAGCAGGGGCTCCGTTTCACTCCCACCACCAGCAGAAAGCTTTTAAAACATCCAGACTTCTCCGAGTCTCCCAAGCTGTTAAGAACAAATCCATATATGGCATTTTCCTCAACTATAATCACTCTTTTACCTTCAAAGTAAACCATGCCTTGCAGAGGAATCATTTCTAACTTGTAAACCGCCATAAAAATAAACCAGTGCCACGCTCAAGATGTTCAGCAGGCCCCCCCTTCTATTCCTGACCTAGTAATGTTCACCGAAAGGCCAAGGTTATCTGCTTAGTGAGTCAGTACAGGCCTTACAGTGAGTAAGGCAGTTATTAGTTACACCTGTTGACCCAGCACTCCCTTCTGTCCTTAGAAGTGTTCTGCTCTGTACAACACAGGATTTGGTAGCCTGCTGCGGGCAGGTTCCGGAGGGCACTTCCTTTGTGTGTGAATGCGGTCATGTGCCTCTCACGAGCACATGGAAGCATTCCTCATCACTAGCGTCTCTGCTGTCATTACTATTATGAATGCTTCATATCTCCCTCTTCTTTAGATCCAACCACAGTATCTCCAAAGAGCAGAAGCATCATTATTTCTGAATTCCTTTTATGTTTTCACATTAGGATGCATTCACACCTAGTTCTACTCTTCAGTCCTCTTCCTAAATCCCTTTCCCCCCCACATATTTGATACGCCATCAACCCCTAATATGCTTACTGTACGGGGGTGGGGGGAACACATTAATAAATAAGCTCTAGTTAGTGTTCATATTGAATACAAAGAGATTAATTAACAAAATCTGGATTTCCTGGTGAAGCAGCAGCGCTACTAGCTTATGGGACATGTATTGAGAACCACAAACATTCTCTAATCATCGTGTCTTCCCGTCTGCAGCTTTCCTGACTGCGGCTCACTCCCCTAAGTCCGCTTACTGTTCTATATACTGTCATCAGAATGAACCTCCCTACTCCTTCCACCTATCATTTAATCATCTGTCTAAGAAAATATTACAAATTATACTCTGTGTTTATCACGAAAATACGTGGACAGGCGGCTGTGGGCATTCTCAGAACGGGACCGGCAAAGGATTTTTGTGGCCGATAAGTCACCTCTGACTGATTTCTAGAAAACTCACTTCAACATTTGTGGATGCAGAGTGCAACATACATGTATGCCTAGTAGGTCAAAGTGGCTTTTTGGGTCAAATCTATGAGGACATAATACGCCAGCCTTGCCCCATGGGGTGAGATCCAGGTGCAGACCTGCAGTGGACAGGACGCTGGTCAATACACTGCAGTCCAGGCGTCCTGTGTCCTGCACCCGTCCTGCAGGGTGGGGGTCACTGCAGAGGCTGGGGGGTTCTGCCTGCCACTCACCCCTTTCCAGAAGAACTGGCTGGGCCAGTTAATTAACTATATATGTATCAATCTCAGGGGAAGGGTATTGTTACCTGACTCAGAAGGGAAATCCTAGAAGCACTTGTGTGGATACAAACTGATTAAATTACTACACAGTGTTATCTGCTTTTCTTTCTAAAAGCCACAGGTGTCAAATGAAGGGGCGTGGATGTAAATTTGTCCTGAGATACCTCTGACTAGGCCAGCCATTCACTTCTTTCTGGGGACAAATTTTTAAAAAATTATTGAGTTCATCAAAGATCGGGGAGCTGGGTATTTGCAAAGGATTAGAAGGTCCACAAATCAGTGCCCCACGCATCTGAGTCAGTCTTCAAATGAATAAATAGGGGCAGACACAGAATGTGAATTAAAGAAATATTTACACTGAAATTTCACGTGCCTGAATCACTTAAACAGGCAGGCACTGAGTGAACACAATGCCTGGCCTACAAAAGGACACACGTGTGTCTGCGGAAAGACCACAGGTGCAAAGCAGTAAGGGAGCCAACCCCAAGATCTCCTCCGACTGACTCGGATTTCTTACAGGAAGGGACGTATTCTGCACACACATACCTTTTAAATGATCTCTTATGAACAAAGAAGTTCATCAATATTGTTTTTTAAATATTTGCATAAGTGGCTGATTTTACGGATGTTTCTTTTTCTTTTCAGATTGCCTGAATTGGACGATATTTATTACCTTTGTCACCAACTAGGTGTCCTTACACAACTGCAGTTTCCCATGGGCTGGAAGGGTCTGCTCTGTGCAGCGCTCCCTCTCGCCTCGTACCTCAACAGGGCCATTCGTTAGTCGCGGCCCCTGGGATTAAGTGTTTCTTCATTGTTTTCCCTCTGTTCAAAATTGGACCAAGGCTGTAACTGTTTCTTCATAGATCCATTCACTAAGTACTATGTAAACTAGCTTCATTGACCAAAAAACGCCAATATTCTGCCAGATACGAAATTCCGCGGACGGTCTGAACAACCGCACCTCGGCTCTGCAATCCCAGATGGACAGCAGACCCCTTTCGCAGAAACGCATGGCATACACTCCTGGGAGCGTGAAAACGAACTGCACTCACACGTGCCTTCACACCGGGCCTTGCTAATGTGTACAACCCAAGGTGGGAACTCGCCAACATATTCTTGGGGCCACACACTTACGTATGACAAACAGGAACTGCCACTTTTTGTTTTTCAAGATTAACCCTTTCCTGGCCCTCTCCCATCCAATTCCACAGAAACATTGGATGTTTGGGAAGTGATGCAAATTTCAGAAAACATTCTATTTGTAGTTGGGTTAATTTTACTCAAATTTGGTAACAAATACAGCACGGGGGGTATTGGGTGCTCCATCAAACCACAGGCGCAGAAGTGCCAGGTGTCTACATTAGCCCACAGGAAATGAATGAGGCATCCATGTGCCAATGTCCTCACTGAAACTTAGGTGCAAAGTAGAATTTCACATGTCGACACATTTTTAAAATACTACTCAACAGAAAAAATAACAAATACTAAAAATAGAAAATAGTCACAACCCAAAATCCATGTGATTCTGTAACACTTACACCAAACTTGTAACATCTGTAGTAGAAACCCAAGACCAACATTAGAGAGTTATCCATGGAAAAACATTTTCACTACAACAAGCCAAAGCTCGACTGCTAAAAATACATTTAATGTGCACACAAGTACATGGGTTCATGGAAGTACTCATTTCACAGTATTTCCACTGGAATTACATCACCGGACTCTCCCCACCCAAACGGTACCCAGCAACCTGGGATTTGATCCACAGGACAAACCTGGAGACTGGAGAGAACTGTAGCAGAAAAGCTGAAAAGCATCAATGGGAAAAAGCAGGAAAACTGTACGAAAACCAACAGTTGTTAGTGGTGGGCTTGCTCCGTCCGTTCCTTCACAAACCCTATTGTAGGTTATCAGCAACGGCACAGTGGAAAATGACAAAACTGAAGGGAAGAAAAATCACCCAAAAACAGGAAACAAGTTCCATGACATTAGGCTGTGGGAGGCATGGAAAATAAAGGGTCTGATTTTACACGTCACATAAAAGACAAATTGATTCCTTTATACCCAGGTGTAGTAAGTTACTTAGCTGAGAAACATTTATGGCTCAGTGGTTATGAGCAGCGACCAGGACCCAGGTTCAAAGCAGCCCCGCTCCCAGCCAGCTCCACACCGAGGGCCACGTAACTGCTGTGTAGCTCAGGGCCCTCATCTGTGGAGTGGGGACAACAGTATCCTTACTACACTGCAGGCCAGGAGCACGGCGCTGAGGACAGCAGGCAGCAGCGCTCACGCCCAAGAAGGGGAGTGGACACCACGATTATTCTACGTCACTTGAAACTGTCTCACAAAATACTCAGTCAACTCCACCAAGTGCACACTTTGTCCTTTTTGCCAAAGTGTTTCTTAAACTCTTTATTTTGTGTAACCTGGCAGATGTCACAAAGAAAAGAGTAGTGACTTTGCAAAATTTGTATTCACAAATCCGCAGTTCCAGTCCGTCCTGATGACTTTCCAGTCTAACTTCTCGGCTGGCGAGGGGAAAAGCGAAGTTATAATTATGAAAAAAGCAAAGACAGATTGAGCTTCCTATCAGCAAATAACAGAGCGGTCTGCTCCCCGCTCAGCCAGCACTGGCTCAGCAACACAAATGAAAACAGTGACAAAAGACATTTCTCCCTGTAATGAAGGCATAAGCCTTCCTTTTATTATTTTAATAATTCTTTCCTCCTCCCCTTCCCTCAATGCCTCATTCTCTGATTGTATTATAAGCAAATACATCATTTTAATAATCAGGAAACCTCAGAAAATATTAATATCGACACAACTTCCCTAAAGCCCTTCCTATATAAAGCAGAGATCGGCATCAGCTTGTACTCAGACTTCTATGTGAAATCAAATAAAAATTCAAATGTCAAATTCCATTACAAATGTTCATTTTTGTTCATAAATCCAAAAACCCCAACAACAAAAGAAACGTAATTTGTTCAGATTAAATAGGACCGACCAGAACTGCTACAGATACTCCTTGGTACGATGATTTTCAAAACCACAAGGTAACCCCCTGACAGGGAGCATTACCTGCCGGATATTGTGCTAACAACTGTGGGCAATAAAACCAACGCAAACAAAGCCGAAGACACCAATGTTCACAATTTCATGGTAAAACAGAGGGCGCGGCAATTCTTTTTGTACCTTCAAGCCTCAGCCACCAATAAAACAACACAACAACAAAACCCACCTGGCAACTTTTTCTTTTCCTTAAAAAGCCTCATTGCCCCCGGTGACTGTTGGCTGGGCAGAAGCTCTGCGGGCTTGTTAACACCACACACTGCATTTTAATGTGGCACCGGAAACAGCATCTAACATTCCCATACTCACCCACTTACTGTATTGGGCGCTATAATTAGACACATAAGAAAGACCAAAACTGACCTCCCATAAAACACTATTAAGTTCCCATTCATTGCTGTAGGCTGCTGGGGCCAGATACCTTCTCACCTCATGGCGTTCCCACGTGGACACACCTTGGTATTACCAAGGATTCATGCTCTGGCTCATCTGTCCAAGTATTACTAAACATTAATACAGAACTTTAAACAAACATGGGTCTCTCCACCATGAAAACGGTCTTGGCTCAACGGGCATGACACAACTATGAGGCTTTATGTCCAAGAGTCTCCAACATCAGAAATTGGTTACTGATGGAACGATGAAGGGTCGTCGTTTCAGAAGTGACCGCAGGCAAACGCCCGTGCCTCTGTCCAGGTGAGGCTGACCTGCCTGCCCTACAGCTACTCAAAAAAGCATCAACCGGAATGTTCCACGGGGGAGCCAAGGATACAGCCTTTCACTTCCATTTCAAATGACTCCAAATTTAGACTCTGCTCGGGAACAACATGAAAAACTATCTTCAAGTATGTTTTTATAGTTCTTTAATATCCACTGGATGACTCAGTTATGTATCATAGAGGCCAGGTACTTTTATTTCTAAAAAAGGAGTCTGTCTGAGTGTTGGGGAGGCCGGCCGAGCGCTCTACAGCTTGATAACCAGGCAAGAAAAACAAGGGAGAAGCTGGTTCAGCTCCAGCTCAGGAAAATTGAAATTTCAGGACTAAAGGCTCGTTTAAAATGTCACACTTAACTCAAGTTTGCAATTTATTTTCCAGCATAGTCTCATGAATCTAGTCAACATTTACACACTACTCAGCAGTGCTAATTGGGTCTACTTCTTAAAAGTCTGTTTAACAAGCTATTTAAAACACCCTAGTCCCAAGCTGCCTAAAAAAATATTTTGAAAACATTTACTAGGGCACCACTAGGAATCAGTCTTTCCGGTAGTTCTTCCCAGACTGTGGTACTCAAAACAGCAAAACAGTCTTCTCCAATTGGAAGCGGAAAATCCTTCGGTTCCCACCCCCACCCCATGTCCACCCCCCACATGGGGAAGTTCCCGGGGAAGGTTTGGAAAAGGTTTGAGAAGGGTCTACGCATTGCCAGGCAAGGAAGTCAAGCTGTCTATTTTGCTTTGCAAAGGAGAGAAATTAATCCATTTGTCGAGGTGCGTGTTGCCGTTAGATTTCCTACAGACATATACTCAGACTATGGACTGTTCCCCAACTGCCCACAGTTTGGTTTATTCTGTCAAAGATTCCAAACACAGTATGTCAAATATAAACGCAACGCCAACGCTCCCTCTGCTGAATCAAATCACCTGCAGCAAAAAGCAATTTAAAGAACAACTATGGGCAGCCCCCTATAAGCCATCAAATAAACATCAGAGAGAACTGTATCTCCTGTAAAGGTTCTATTACTGGCCACAAACTGTTTCACATACGCTCATAATTTCAGGCAAGGCAACATAAAACGTTAGTGATACTAAATAAATGCAAGGCTTAAAAACTTACCTGGCAAAACTGAAGACTAAATAAATAGGCAAATGCTTTTTTCAATTGGCAGTAAGACAATATCCATTTAAATTTATCCAAAAACATGAATTAGCCAAATTCAGGCAAGCCTTCATCAATTAAATCAGCTTCAAAATATGTTTAAGTTTTTCCCCATGTGCCTAAGAAGTCACTCACCCACCACCTTCCCATCAGTTTGCCCGTTCCCCCTTTGTCTTCGCCCAGTTATTATTTCCACTTATTTTTGGGCCCCTCCTCACCTTTTCCTAGGCGGCTGGCATGAGAACAGCAATACTCCCAATTCCTCCCTACTCGTAGGCCAGGAAGCCTTCTCTGCATCTGCATACGGGCAGGTGTGCACTTGGGTAAGTATGTGGGGGGTGGGGGGTACCCACGGGGGTGCGGGCACACACAGGGTACTGAACCAGGGCATGGTGGCCAGTTTGGCCCTGGAAGCCCGCTCAGAGCCCAGCACACCTGTGTTCGCTATCATGTTTAACCATTTTATGCTGGTCGTGTCTTTCAGCTATTCTTCAGAGCTGGCCCACCATGGGCAGAATGCCCTCCCCCACTTAGGACTGGGAAGGAATGCACTGCCCGTGTTTTTATGCATTTACTTTTCAGTTGATGTCAAGCGTCTTCAGGATTCAATTTGTATGGAAATAACAGGACCAAGCGCTCCCATAAGCCTCCGTAACTTTTATTTTGGTCTTTATAAGGGAAAGGCATGAAAGGAGAGAGAGAAAAGGCTGGGGGAAGAAGGTGGGGGCGGGGGCACTCATTTTATTGGGAAAAGTATAAATATCCAGGTCTTTTGGATTCAGTCACTGAAAATCACTAAAACACCTTGAAGATCTGGCAGTTCGCTTACGTTTTAGGGAAATCCAGCCGCTCTTGCCGCCCCACACACACAATCTCACTTATGCGTACCCTGCCCCACACCTGAGATTCTGCCCAAAAATCATTTCCAAGGCTAAGTTAAACAAATTGCTCCACCTCAGCAAGTCATTTTTCGTTTCCTTGACTCAGCATGCTACAGAGTGTAAGGCACACTGAAGGTTTAATAACAGCTTTTTACTGGGGGGAGAGGAGAGTAACACATTAGCTAAACATCTCTGTTGACAAATACACAAAGATTTCAGAAAGTTACAGTATCTGTAGCTACTCATCACCTCAGATACTGATACAGATACTTGGCTCATTAACAGCATTGATACATTTTTTAGAATAAGTTTTACAAACATTGGAATTTACAGCCATGACCCAATGACTGGAGCCATAAAAGTGTAAACTACAGCAATGCTGAGTGTAAAAATCCTATGCACTGAACACTGGGCAAACAGTGTAAGCAGATGGGGCAGAAGCAGCTCATAATTTTTAAATCATGACTAAAATCATGGCAAGTTCTATTACAAATAATTATCACTAATGGTTTTAAATAAATGGTCTTTCCCTTTTCCAAATATCTCTATTTTGCACTTCACTAGACTCCTCAACAGGACAATAACTAACAAACATGGATTTTTGGAATCACATGCACACATAAAACCAAGATCCAACAGCCAACAAAAAAATGTTACAATGTTTTAAATTATAAACAACCTTTGTGAAGTAAAAATATTGAACAACCAATGGCTACAGGATACATTCATACAAGCAGATTCTAATTACATTACTCAATGTAGAGGCCCATTTACAATCCGCGGGGGGGCCGGGGGGGGGGGATGCTGCACCCCAGGCACCACAACCCTGCCAGACCTGGCACAGCTGTCACATTGAGTGCCCTGCTCTGTGAAAGCTGCTCATAGGATGAGTCCCATCTCCAGTTAGGATTCAGAACAGCAAAAGTCACTAACAAACAAGATGACAACTGATGTAGAAAAGCACAGAAAACACAGCATGGAAAAGCAGAACAATGCTTGAAAGACGCTGACATGCAGGATGAAAACTGAACCCAGAAAGTGTCTGTCCCCACTCCCACTAACCTTAATTTTTTTTTTTTCCTGAAACATCAAGAACTTTCCACACATAGTACGTGCTGAAAAGAAACATGATACGATATTTTACAATGGAAGTTCCTTTCAGGAGCATTTAGAAGATGTTAAGATGCAATCTTTCCTCTAAAAGTACATGTGTTAATCATCTGAGGACATAAACAGCAAAGGAAATGAGACTCCTCCAAACCAATGAAGTCCTGAATTATACTAGAGCACTAATATTAACCAATGCAAACACATCCCAGCACACCAAAGCCTTGTAATTTTCTCCATATGACAAAAATGACAAGTTTGAAGCCTCCACGCCATTGTCACGTGCGCCTGCAATAGATCAGAGGACGGGGAAAGGCACCTTGCAGAACGGAAGCTCTGTGACCCAGTACTGCACAGAGGCCATGGAGCAGGGGTAGCCTCGCAGCCGTGGGACACAGCGTTTCCAGAGGCTGCCAGTTGTCCTTTTGCCGAAGGGACACACAAGCTGTGTGCAGTACTCCCTTCCACTCTCCAAACACTGCTGCTGCTGCTAAGGGGAGCTGCAAAGCTCTTCTAACAAAAACATTTCAAAATCCCCCGGGGACAAAATCTGCAAGGCAGACTGGCTTAGAACTCTGAAGTCAAGGTCAACGAGAAGCTGTGTTAACAAGACGCTGAGCACACAAAGTGCAGGAAGAAGAACTAAGTATTTTTCAGGTTTGGGATCCATCTTTCCTTTACAAGCCATGTCCTCTCGGGTAGTATTTTTTAAAAATAAATGCTTACCATGGAAATAACTGCAAAGTAAAACCGTCACCGTTTGTGGAAGGTTAATACTGGCAGTGCCACACACCCGCGACACCAAAACAACCTCTAGAGATCCTGGGAGGTGTGGCCCGGGACGCAGGCAGCTGTCCCTGCGTCCCGGTGCCTTCCTCAGCAAACGGGAGGGGAGACGGCACAAAGCTTTGTGCAGCCCAAGTTTGACACCAATTGCATTATGGAGGAAAAAAAGACTGATGGTCAAGTAGCAGTGAATTGGTTTTTTCTCCTATTTAATTATTTAGAATTTCCTTAGGGTTGCAGGGGAAGTGGCAAGGAAGAGAATGGGCCTTTTTTTTCTTTTTTTAATGGTCAAAGAAAAATATTTAACAAGTAATTCGTTTAAACTAGTAACTTTTAGGGGAAGTATTAATTCTTCTGAAAGAGCACATCACTTTTTTGGTAAAGTGATGCCTTTTTAGCAGTGTTTGGAAAAACAATTCTCCAAGGACACATTTTTTTCATTATTTATATTTACTGGGCTCCTACTATTACAAAAGGGGGAGAGAACACACCCTGTTTAAGTCACAATCTGGTTGACGGAGAGAGAAGACAAATCGCAAAAACCGCACTCACACAACCTAAGTACCACAGACCTACAGGAGTTCAAACTGGGAGTGATTGACGGCTTCCAGCTGAGGAGCTTAAGTCCCACTAAGACTGGAGCTTCCGTAAGGGTCCAGGCGAGCAGTAACACACCTGGATGTGAGGACAGACGGAGGAAGGGGCGGGCATCCGTCTGAACCCCGAGGAAGAGGCCCATCTCCCCCCGAGGGGACGTCTGGGCCCCACCCTGAGGCCCAAGGTAACCGCCCCGCACTGCCCGCAGGCTGTGTGACCAGGATGGCAGTCTGCCTGGCTCAGAGGAGAAATGCTCCAGCCAGGTGGCTGCAGAGGAGGGGAGAGCCTGTGTGGCCATCCTGCTCCAGAAGGAGGTGAATGGCAGGACTTGGTCCACTTCCCTTATTAATCCTCTAGAAAAACCAGGGAAAGATTACAGAAATCATCGGAACTCCAAATTCATACCTAGGGAGCACTTCACCTGTCAGGAGAAATTAATTCTTAAATGCTAGTGAGCTTTCCAACAGGCGATTTCTTAGGACAAAAACAAAATGTAGAAAAACCTTAAGATTTAAGCATAGAGAAAAAGGACATAAAGTATAACACTGTCCTTTTTAATTAATGCTGTTTTCCCACAGACCAAGCTTCTATGTGTAAATTGCTCACTCATTTTTATACTTCAATCCTTAACAAAATTAATGCATAGAAATCGTACCATCATTTAATCATTATTATTACCAGGGAGATTTTTAGCCACATCTATGGACAAGAAGAAACAACACTGTATTTGCTAAGCCAAGCATGTCTAAAACGACTGTCTCCTAGCTTTGAAAACTTCACTATGCCACCCACTCTGACAACAGTTTCTATCAGATATAAGTTTGTCCCGAGGTTGAAGCAACTCCATCGGGCAACCCAGGCACCAAGGTGCCGTTTTGGTTAAAGACAGTTCCAGCAGAAGTCACAGGGTCACAGCATGGCCGCACTTCTCACTGAGCCTGACGTCCTCGTTAAGGAGACTGCAAACAGCAGGCACCCACACATTTCACAGATGGGGTCCTCTCCCAAGAGCTTGCGAGCAATGACTAGACAAGAAGGTAGAGACGTCCCAGTTATCAAATCCTCAACTTCACGGCTCAGAGAAATCATCGCTGTGTTGGGTGAAAAAAAATGCTATCCAAAGATCTGAACAGGAACAACGGAAAGAAATAAGATGAAAATCAACGATATGCGTAAAGTCCCTTTTACGTTCAAAATATGAATGTCTTAAGTACAAGTCAGGAAGGGCCTGTATGAAAAGGAGAGAAAGAGGCAACACCAGAAGGTATTCTGGAGAGTTCTATGAGCCAGAGCTCTAAGCAGAACGGGGCAGAAATATAATAAACGTGGTAATGCTTTGCTTGATAAGGCTGCCTTCATTACATGAAACAGTGCTTACACAAAAAAGAGATCTTATTATAAATTTGGAAGAAACCTATGTGATGTATCAAGCCATGTAGTCTCTCTAAGTATTCACACATAGAGAAGAGTCACTGTGAATTTCATGAAGATAAATGTAATAAAATTGGGAACAATTTCAGGAGGGTTTCTCAGCTTCAGAGATTGAAGAGAGAAAACTTTTGGTCAAAAAGCCCATTTCAGAGGGCCGGCCCGGTGGCTCAGGTGGTTAGAGCTCCATGCTCCTAGCTGCCGGTTCGATTCCCACATGGGCCAGTGGGCTCTTAACCACAAGGTTGCCAGTTCAACTCCCCGACTCCCGCAAGGGATGGTGGGCTGCGCCCCCTGCAACTAAGATTGAACACAGCACCTTGAGCTGAGCTGCCACTGAGCTCCCGGATGGCTCAGTTGGTTGGAATGTGTCCTCCTAACCACAAGGTTGCCGGTTCGACTCCCGCAAGGGATGGTGGGCTGTGCCCCCTGCAACTAATAACGGCAACTGGACCTGGAGCTGAGCTGCACCCTCCACAACTAAGATTGAAAGGACAACAACTTGACTTGGAAAAAAGGCCTGGAAGTACACACTGTTCCCCCAATAAAGTCCTGTTCCTCTTCCCCAATAAGAGGAACGTGGCAGAGCAGCTGTGCCACAAAGGTCAGAGCTGGGCTGCTGTGACCCAATCAGTGCCCCGGAGGACAGGGAGGGGAAGCGCGGGTGTTTGAAGGAAGCCTGGGGCCAGGATGGACCTTCTCACTCCCTCCAAATATTTCAGAGGCTAAGCAGAAAAAGAACATTTGCAGTTCTGCACACTTGACACCTACGGCCAACACTGGAGTAAAGTGAAGTTTTAGGGAAAGAGCTTCCAACTTCTGGAGTGTTGAGGTGGAGGGACAGGAGAGAAGAAACAAAAAGTAAAGGACAAGGTGATCAAAAATGAAAGGTTATCGTGTGTTTAGGAATGCCTTTCCTGCCAAGTTGGAAGTGTCTCTGGCCTGTGACAGTCACTTTTACCACGAGGTTCCAAGCCTCGGATCTTGGAAGAAGATGGGGTGGCCGACTTCACTGCTGTGCTCTCTGCGGGCCTCCAGAAACATGCTAAGTAAGTATTACCATTTACAAACATGAGCCCAACAATTCCTTGTGTTGACCCCCCAGCTCAGCTCCAAGGCAGAGGCAGAGCATGCAACTCCTGATTCTCTGCGCTTTCCGTTGTGCCCTGTTACGCCTGCCATCCCCTGAGATTCTGAACTTGGCTGAAATCCTGATTTGTCTTTAAATACCCCCAACACTGGTCTATAAAGCCAAGCGAGGGAGAGGAAGCCAGAGTGTTCAGAGCGCACTGAGATGGACTTAAAAAGGGATTTCTGCAATGCACTGCCCTGCGGCCCCTGGAGACACTTGTCCCAAGTGAGTGGTCCCCTGCATGAAATCGAGGCCCGCCTGGCCCAGAGACAGCCCCGCTGATGATCACAGGCACGCCCACGCCATTCACAACCTGGAAGGAGGGTGGGCACGGACGCTCAGACTGCACAGACCACAGAAGGGTCTGGAGGGTCTCAGGGCCCTAACGACAGGTGCTGGGGATGATAACCAGACCCAGCCTCCTCTGGCTGGAGTGAAGTGGCCATTGTCCTGCAGTGGCCATAAAGCGTTGAGTGGAGCTCCAGCCTCAGTTTCTACACATGCCAAAACCCTGAGGGGGGCACCGCCACAATTCCTCCGGGCCAGTATCTGGAAGAACTTGCCTTCCCAGTCTTCTTGAACACACTGGAAGGCATCTAAGAACAATAATGTAGAAAATATCCACGTTCACTCTATACTTGTTAAATAAGATGTCTCTTTATTACTTGGAAAAAGGCTGTAATGTGAGCTTCACGTCCTAGAAAAGATGAACAGGCTGAGACATAGAGCGAATAGAAGAATCAAACCAAAAACTGCACTGTAATGTTCCACTGTCGATTATTTTCTACAGTCCACGTAATGGAACCAAGGAAACTTCTAAAGGTACATGTGTACGAATGCCTTTTTCTTGCATGTTCTTCACACCTTTGCTTTTTGTGAGGGATTTCACTGGACAAAATGAAGTCTTTTGCAGATGTAGACAAGTAAGCCAACTCCAGTAACACATTTCCAAAGAAAATTAAAACTATCTGTATTATTGTATTCAAAGTTCCTAGCACATGCCCTACTTCTGTGATATTATTTTAAGCTGAAAATGAGATTCCTGCAAAGTCCAGGTTGGGTTATATTTTCGTGAAAAGCAAGGAAACCTATTGATTGAGGTAAGAATACTGACAGCTCCCTCTTAGGCAGTTCAGGAAACAGAGGGTAGAGTCAGTTACCCCCTTCAACATAATCTTATTTAATCCAATGAGAAGGGGAAGCTCCAGGCAGCATGTAATGATCAGCCTGCAAATTCAGGGCACACAGACTGAATATGTCAGCATGTAACCAGCTTTTTATCTGGGTGATTTCAGGAGGCTGTACCACAAAACCAGGAATATAATGCACCAGCCTGGCTGTATCTATATTGTAGTTAATTAGTACTTTACCCAACATGCCTTCGAAAATCAGGTGAATTTAAAATATATATACAGTATGTATAAAATTCCAGATTGTGAGAAAAAGATATGTTTTAATACACATTACTTTTGATTTGTTTCTTTAATACTTACACTGTTGAAGCATTCTGAGGGCATAAAAAGTAAACATATATATATACACATACACACACACACACACACACACACACACATATATGTTTTATTTTAGGATGGTTTTAAAATTTCATTTAAAAGTGCATTTTAACCGAGCATTACAGGACAATTAAGAGCAAGTGCAGAGCGATTCCTCTGAGAGCTGCGAAGGCGCCGGGGATTCTACGGGGGCCTAACTACAGAAGAACCTTTGTTCCTCATTCTGGGACCCCAGACCCACTCAGGAGGGGCTTGGAGGGGGGCCTGGCGGGAAGCTGGGCAAGAGCAGAGGACTCTGACCAAAATCACTCAAATGGACTGAAGCTAAAACGCCTTTTTCAGCCCCCTTCTTGTGTGGCTGGGGAGGGGGCAGCACAAAGACCCCCTTCTGAGCTCTTGGGAAGAAGGCTAGGACACAAGCCAGCGCCTGCGTGTTGATTCCCGGCTCAAGTCCCACTTAGCTCACACACAAAATGGGTGATTCAACCAGTCAAGGAGGGGGCGGGAGCCTGGATGTACCCCAGGTCTGTTTCTGAACAGACCACTATTGACAGCAGCTGACTCAGCAGCACCTCCTCTGACCACTCTTCTCAGCTAACTGTCAATGCCTGTATGTGTCCCACACTGACTCAAACACCATTTTCTCCGAGCGAGAGGGGGATAAGCACCAAACCCTCAGCGCTGCGGGTCATGAATATCTGAGCATGACTCTCATCCTCTGTATACGGAAATTCTGAAACTGTGGACAGTGAGTCGGGTGACCATCAATCCTGGCTCAATAGGGACAGTTCCAGTTTACACCTATTGATCCAGAATAATTATCAGTAACACCCTCTTCCACTCTCAAAAGCATCTCTGTTGAGACCACAAATTGTATGATCAGCCTATCAGTAAAGAATGTCAAGCTAAGGAGGCATCAACATTTAACAGGAACACTTGTCCGTTCACACAGCGAGCCGGGCCGACTGGGCTTTGTAACCACAGCACAGAGCACAAGACGTCAGCCTGGGCTTGGGAAGCCGCATCTGAGCAATCACCCTGCATGTTGACTGGAACGCAACTCCCTGCCCCCTTTTAAGCTGCAGCTTTCCATCACCTACAACGACCTTCCTTTTGATCTCTTGGCACCGAAAGAAAGCCTTTGCTGTGTGGTCTGAGTACCACACACACAGGTCGGCAGCTTCTGCTTGGCAAACACAAAAGCAGGAAGGGCCAAATGAAATCTCTGCCCTTAAAAGAAGGAGTTTTAGGGAAGAATGGTTAGAAGAAGTGGGGAAATGAAGAGTTACTCCAGGAACTGGGAAAATCACTAGCTAGGAGTATCTGTAAAATAATAATAAGCCACACACGAATGAATAGTACTCTCTGATATTAAATGGTAAAAATAAATATGAAACAAATAAATAAAATGGGAAAAGTAAACACTGCTGAAAATCCTTGCAGAGGGCTGGACACAGCCCAGCTATAGGACAGCCCGGGCTCATTTGGTTTTGTTGTTGCTGTTCAATGTGCAATAATGGGCCAGTGGGAATTCAGGGAAAGTTCTACATTTACACATGGATGCAAAGCAGCCCCTCCTTCATGCAGCCAAAATATGAAGGAATAAAGCAGCACTCAATCCAGAGGAAGGAGGAGGAAGCCTAGCTCAGTGCCTCACCTGGGTGACAGGTGAAGCAGGTGAGATCTGGGCAGTCAGGAGCAATGCGTCCTCTCCAAGGGTCCAAGGGTCCAAGGGTCCCGGGTCCCAGCCAAGGGAGGGAAGCCAGTTAGTCCAGCAATTCTTACCCTCTTTCTTTCTCTCTCCCCCTCTCCTTCTCCCTGTCAGCTATCTTTTCCTTTTTTTTTTTTTTTTCATTTTCCCATTTGCTAATAAACCCTAGGCAGCAGGCTTAAAAATGTCAGAATCCTTGCTTTCTAAATCTCTAGGTTCCAGGAAGGGGCGCACTCGCGTGGCATGTTTCGGAGCAGTCAGACCCCAAGAACTAACATGAAATTCCCACAAAGGCCAGAAATGCGTGTCATTAAAAAGATCTCTGTGTTTGAAGTTTTCCATTAATAAAAATGTTTTTGTAAAAGGTATCTACTCATATTCTAGTTATCAAAAAAGTGAAAAGGTGACCTTTAAACTTGGAAACTTTTGAACTTGTGAAATATAAGCCACTGAAAACAAAACATAAATGGGGCAATTTATTTATACAAGTTTTAAGTAGATGAATATTAATTTGTTTGCAACACTCCAATGGATTCCAGAATAAGCCATGTGCCCCACAGCGTGTCCTCATGTGATCACTGCTATCAAATTGAGTGGTTTCCTCTTCCAAGCTCAGGGCAGAAAGAAACAAAGTATCAGAAATGGGCTGTTTTCGCTTATATAAAAATACTCCTGAAAATTAAATTTAATGGTCAAATGTTTCAGAAGACAAACGCATTTATGAAACGCATATATCTAACATCAACCCTGTAAATACGTGCATCAAATATTCCACAGCCATAAGGGAACTTAAAACCCAGTTTTCGAGTGATGATACTTTAAAATGGAATTAAATGTTTTGGCTATCTCCACTGATTTAGCACTAAGTAAAATTGTTATTTTTGAAAGGTTCACTGTATCTAAATTTTAAAATCATCTTTAAAAGCACAACTTGACTTTTTAAAGCCCTGTTTTATAAAAAATTGGCATAGAATGTATTTTTAAATAAGAACCATGCTTGATATTTGTTATTCCAAAATACATTAGCCTCTAGATATTCTTCATAAATCAGTATTTCCAACGCGGAGACATATTTTTACTGCAGCATGACATTTTGTGAACTTTTCTTTCCTAAGTTGTGGTCCCCCAACACAACAGTCTATGTATCTACATATTCTATATATTTTCATGACGCACATAAATTGCCCTGAGCTTGTAGTCATGGATTGATTGGTATCCTACACGAGACAGGCTGCCTTATCATACAAGGAGTGTCCAATACAGTCATGTAATCTCAATGTGATAAACCGGTTTTATTCAAAATGCCCGGGTAAATTTAAGGGAACTCATCACAGCCAACCTTGAGAAACACGGGCTTGTAAACGTATCTATCTTGCTTCCACATCTTGACGTTATGCTCCAAGATCTAGTTTTATCCTGGGGTAGCTCTCTGAACTTTAAAATTGTAATAATCTAGAATCTTCAGCTCCAAAGAATATACAATTTATGCAATGGACAAACAAAAAATGAAATCCATTACTAAACCTTGAAAGATAAAAGGACGTAAATAAGAACTGTGAAAAGGGAGAAAGGAGTTAAGACTGGGAGAAAAATTGGAAAACTCCTAAAAACCATGAATCTTGACAGCCATAAAGAGAAAACTGTGGTTTCAATTCCAAGTAGCAATTTTGGAGGAGCAGTGCATTTCTAACTAGTGGCAGTCTGGTCAAACTTAATAAACCTCTTCTCAGAATATTGTTTTTAAATGTGTTAAAATATAGAGAGAAGCTTACAGAAAACCAATTCTATTTTGTAAAGTTATCAAAAGACTTTCAAGTAGTCTGTGCTTCTTTACTACACATGAAATAAAAAGGTGTGGCAATCAGAGTAGTACCTACTGTGTCAGTTTATAGTAGTGCTGAGCCTAAACAATATTTTGAGAGATCGGCAATAACTAACGGTAACGTCATTTCAAATTACCTATGACATCCACTGGTGACAAGTCACAGGTACTGTGAGAACTACTGTATTACATTCATAATTGAAAGAAATACCGTATTGAGTTGGAACTAGGAAGATAAAGATGTAATTAATTTCTTTCCCATCCAACTTCATGGCTCTTGACTCCAGACCAAAATCTTACTCTAGACACTTTGTTACTTATTTGTCGTTTGATACCTACTTTTGGAGAGAATGCCTTAAGAAAGCCACCTAAGAACAGGTTCTTAGCCAGGGGAGCATCTGCTCTGCAGCAGACTCTCCTCTCAGGCAAGGGTTAGGGTGGCAGCCCCGTGTTGGCCCCCATCTACAGCTGACCAACTTCACATAGTTGCTAGCTGATCCCTTCTTGAACTATGCAAGTGAGGTCGAGTTGGCTGCGTAGACAGACAGACAGGCAGACATGAAGTAGACGCGCGAGAGAAACAGGAAACAGAGGCAAACGTAGAGCTTGCCAGCTCCCACTCCAGCAGCTCTCCGCCGACTGAGAGGGTCCCATACACTTTGGATCAATTCTCTTTTCTGCTCTAACGAGTAAAATCGCCTTAACTAAGCCTTGAAAGTGCGTGTATGGCACACTGTGCATGTAGCTAGCTACTCGCGTGCAAACCACTAAACCCAGTGACAGTGTTCAATGAGCATGGGCTGGTGACGACTAGAGTGAATTTCCCCACAAATCAGCAACATTATCAAGTGGCTCTAGAAAGTACACGAAGAGTCTATGCCCTAGGGATGCTGGAGTGGCAGCAGACCCAGTCCTCTCACCTCCCCTCAGCTAGGCTGCCTGGTGTTCACTGCTGGTGATTTGGGTAGCGTCACACTGTCCGTGCAGAGGACAGCCAGATGTGCAGACAGCATGTGGCTCTCTCTGCACTTATGTTCACCAGTCTAGGAGGGCAAGAGTCACCCAGACATTGCTCATTGACATGTGGAAAACCAAGCCAAACCTCTGGGCCTTCATGCCAGTGTTTTTTTTATTAGCAACAACCGAATTTCTTTCCTGCTCTAACATTAATGCAGGGAAGAAGTTGCAGACGGAGAAACATGCAGAAACAGCAACGAACTAGTCCTTGAACCCAGCCAGGTTTCAGATACATTACTAAGAAATAATCCTGATGCAACCTCTGTATGTGTAGGTGATTTCTACCTGCACTCCACCAAGTGGTAAGACAAACACGAGGACAGCTATTGGCTAACCCCAGCCTTTGTCCTCCATTGTCCTAAATAGCTTAAATTGTCTAGTTCTGACCTCAGGCTCTTCGGCTTATGGTTTACATTCAAACGTTACAAAATTTAGCTAGGCAGCACTACCTTAAATGGTGCAATTTTAGAGTCTTTCGAAATATTAAAAAATTTAGAGCGGCATTCCTGTACTTCTAGTCAGAAGGATGACCGCTCACGGTGACCAGCGAGGCTGAGCCAACAGACTTTTCCTACAATGGCACCACATTTTTGGCAAACTATTATAATATATTTTGTTTCTTTTACAATAGTATAATTTGCTGTGCATACAATTTTTGCTAAACATAAATCAGTTTTCTTTGTGGTCATGCAAATTGAAGTAGTAACAAACCAGATGTTTGATTTCCTTATTTTCTTGGGCAAATCAGCCTTGGTTGGGTCTTCTGGACTTACTTTTTATTTTATTACTTTATCACTCTAGGATTTTAAGCATTTCCAATCTTCCCCAAATTATCTCCATGATATTTGATTTTAGGGCAAGGATGGACAGAATTTAAGAATTCGAATGCTGAAATAACATCAAGTTCCAACAATTTCGCATTTTTGTAAATTGCTACTATTCCATCTTCATTTCATCAAATGCTGAAATTGTATATCAGGTTAAAAACTGACAGGTATTTAAATTTTGTTTTAATTTTAATGCAAATTGTTGACAATTGATAAAATAGTTCTATATATATAATATTCTTCAAGAACTCCAATTAACTTCAAGAAAAGTTTTAGTTTTACTGACTGCTTGGCACATAGCAGATGCTCAATAAATGATGTGTGAATAAATGTGCATTAATGATTATTTTAAATAATGGTTAAGGTGAAGGGTTAAGGGTTTAGCAAATAGCTAAAGATTACCAAAAGCTTATATACAAAATTTTTAAAAAAACAAAAACTTTCTAACCACAGTATACTCGTATGCAAACTACAAAACTCTTTCCACCCAATGTGTTTTTAATTAAAATGGAAAAAGCTAAATATTATCTACATCATAAAGAGATCACAGAGAACTGTTGCTCCTCTCTCGTTTATATGGCTTATGTGAAACTTAAAACAAAAAAAGTTCCAAAAACATGTTACAGGAATCTCTGCTTTGAGTAAAATAGAGACAACGCACCCAGGAACAGAAATGAGTTCTAACGGCACTTCCCTACAAGCCTAACGCGTGGCCTGCTTTCCCTTCCTCCCACCTGCTTCCTTTCCCTTTTCCCAGCTTCATCCGCTTCCCATTTAATCACCTGGAACCCTGCTTTTCTCAACTACTTTCTCTTTTGCCTACAAAAAACGGTTCCCGTTTGTTTTTAATAATAAGCCTTGTCTGAAATTCTTCGTCTAATTACCAAATCACTCTACAGCTGGTGACAACATACTTGTACGATCCAAGTACTATCAACTTACAGATATTTTCAAGCTAATCCTAAAATACCATTAAGTACTTATCACTTAATTTTCCAAAAGTAGATTTGAATCTACTGGTGGGTTATCCTTTTTTAAAGAATGTACTATGACTCCAATATGAGAAATCACAATTAAGAAGCTTAGAAAACAATTTTACTACCCCACTGCACAAAATAGACATAAACAAGTCACACTGCATTTCACGGATATATATTTTATAACTCAAGAGTTATAAATAACACAAAGAACACAATAGACTTGATAAGCCAACATACAAAGAATTTATAAAACAAGAGCGAGTTTTCCTGGGACTCAGTGGTCATGACAGCAGTAACCCCAATTTTCCACCTTTGAAACAAAATCACTCATTTTAGTCACTATTAGTAACACCTGGAATCAAAGGAGAGCTAGACAGACCAATTAGTGATCATCAGAAATGACATTGTCCTACAAAGGTAAAGGACACAGAAATTTGGGAAGACTTTCTTAAAAATACAAGTCTTGTGCTGTCAACTAAAACTGTGTGAGGAACAACATGACGTAAAAATAACAATGGGGACCTTCCCATGTATGAGAGAAAGAAGAAAGAAGAAAAGCAGTCACTACGCATTAAGAATATAACCGAGTGATAAACAGCGGCAGACCAGGATGTCTTAAATTTCCCTTTAATTCTGTCCTACGCAAAGAACGCGAAACTTAATCCATGCATTCACCTCAAATAACCTCAGTAAAAAGTGAAAACCAAACAGCAGGAGTCACACATCTCACCCTCTGAGAGTGCCCCAGGGACCTGACTGCACTGGTCCACGGAAACCCCCAGCGCTGGCCACCACACCTGGGCAGGAAAGCGGGCACGGCCCAGGCTCTCCTGCCACCCTGGGGACAAAGACCAGGGCCTGTCCCAGGACAGGCACTCCAGAGACGGGTTTCCTAGTGACACTGCCAGGTATAAATATGCATTTCAACACAGGTCACTCCAAAAATCAGGCTGAAGCATAGATCAGTAATTAAAATGAAAAAGATGGACACAAAGTACCATGAATTTAAACATTTCTACTGCAAATGGCAGCATGAAGTCCTAAGCCCTGCACCACCACCGAGCCTGAAAATAAATCGACCTCACTGGAGGAGGAGAGCGGAAGGTATGCGCCACGAGTACTTCCGGCTAGAAATAGCACCCAAAGCCACACGAAAACAAGTCGTTCTACTGCAATAAATTGGAAATTAACCCTCCTGAAAATCAACTACCAGGAAGAAATGAACTAATTTATACCACGCTGTACAGTCACACTCTTGCCAAATCTTGGTTATTGGAGGCTCCGGTTTCAAAGACATGATGAGCAATTCTTTGGGGGAAGAGTCTCTGCTCAGTTCGCCCATGTGGGAACTCCCTGTCCAGGGGACTTTCGGGTAAACGTAAAGTGTATCTCCTGCATTAGGCTACGGTAACAGCACAGAAGCCTTGGTCGTGAGTGAAGCACGTGGCACGTGCACTCTTCAGGGACGATAAGGGCCATGAAATCAGTGATAAAGCGTTTCCTGACTTCAGGACGGTACCTTGGGTGTGAAGCTGTGAATGTTTGCACCTGTGAACTCGGCCAGTTCTCACAGCGATGCAGGCTTCTTGTCCATTTTACAAACATAAGGCAGAGTCCTGGAAACTTTTCCAAGGATCATGCCAGAAGTGATTACCATTCTGATAGGGCATCTATTCCTAGATACACAGGAAGAACCGCCCTGCAAATCCCACCAGTTTCTTTCCTTGCTGACTTGCTGTGAATCCCTTCCCAATATCTCACTATCTCAGTCAATTCTGATACATAGACAAAGAGCACAGTCATCAATCATCAAAAAGAACTTGGGGGAGGCATTTAAAGCAGCTCACTATTAAGTAAGACATGAAGGATCCGTAGTTAAGCAAAGCAAAAGTACCCGTTCGACTGACACACGCGTTACGTCGCGATCCTCGGGTGGAATGCTGCTACGCATGGCTGGCTCCTCAGCAGCCAGGTGCTTCTCCAGACCAGGCGCTCCTTACAGGTCTGCACCTGGCCTCACTCCACGTCTGGCCACAGCAGGACAGGCTGTCCTTTAACGTCTGTGGCAGCCGGTGGAATTCCTAATCACGCAAGGCCCAGAAATCAGCGTCTTCTAGTTAGTTCTAGTCTGCCCAAGGTTCAGCTTTGAACATCGGTCCTCTTTCCTTAAAATACTTTTGGCTTTAAAGGACAGTCTCTGAAACCCTACTTTGTAGAAACATCCTGACCTACTTATGAAAAACTGGGTTGGCCTCATATTGATATGTATAATTTTAAAAGGCCTGTGGACTGCTTTCAGATTCATGTAAATTAAGGCTTAAAGGGGTTGGGTGGGGAAGAGGGGGGAGAAGTCTCAGAAATGGAAGTGAAACAAGGGAAGGGTGAGAGGGCCTGAAACGGTCTTCAGGGGCTTATGAAAAGTTCACCCATAAAAATAACCCCCCGAGAAAATCTCCCCCCATGCTGCCTTTCCCCACTGTGACCTTCCCCAATCTGCTGCACCTTGGGAAATCGCCTCATCAAAAGAAAAACATTCAGGGACAACCAGACCCTACATCTCAAAGGAAACCCGATAAAAGAGGCTTCTCCACCCTCAACTGTGACTGACGAAACCCGCTCATCAGTCAGCAAACACTGCTTAGGGTCCGAGGCGAGCCTGGCCAGTGCAAGGACTTCACAGGAAACACATGTCCAAGTGCGAGCAGTATGTCTGGAGGATTAATTAGCAACAGTAAACAGCAGTGAGCAGGTCGATGGCAACATGGACGCAGCCAAACGAAGGGCAGCCACTTCTACCTGGACCTGCCCTCCCCTAGGGCGCCTCGGCCCAGACCCCACATGCACACAGCAAACCCCCATTTTCTGCGGGAGAGGATGTTACGCCCTAAAAACATCTGCGTCTTTGCCACTGGACACGGAGATACAGCACGCATTTCATCATTAATCCGGCAAACATGCAGTAAGCGCCCACGGTGTGTGGGGCATGAGGACACAAATGTGAGCAAGATGGAGCCTCAGGGTCAATTACAGGCAGAAACTATCAAGAAGAAAAGACATGGCAACTGTGAGTCTAATGGAATTACAAGGAATAACATACCCTAGTGTAGGAAAAGGGATCCAATTATCCCCAAAATAGGAACCATTAGGTTTATTTGCTAAACCAAGTTTATTAGAATCATCATAAACTGCAAATCGTACATAAAATGTGGGGGGCATAAAATGTGGCATCTGCCTAGTGGAGCGGCACTGAGCCTAGGGGCACCCCCGCCTCCTTCCCTGCTTCCGCGCTTTGGAGGTGACAGTGTGCAATTTCAACGCTCCACCGGGGGCATCCCCCTAAATTCCTGCCCCTGAAATCAAACTCCCCTCTGTCTCCAGCACACACAGCAATGGGCGTAAGTGGCACCATCCCTCTTAAGTGGTCACAGAACAAAGACAAGAGAAATGTAGGAAAAAGGAAGAAATGAGGAAAAAGAGGGATAAAAAAGGAAGATTAGGGTCCCATTTGGTAAAGAAAGCCACTTATCCATTTGTCAAGTCTGGAATCAGGGCATATGCCCCTAGCAGCCACCAACTGTCCCACTGTCACTGACATTACCACTTCTGGAAGCCAGAAAGACCAGAGATGCGGGGTCAAGAATGATACCACTGAATGCGGGCACTGGTGACAGGTATTTATAGGGTTCCAGGGCCTCTGTGAAAAGCTTATCTCGGGGTAGACGGGGCTGTTTGGGAAGGGCTGCGCTGAGAGAACGATCTCTGAGTCACGCTCCTAAGTGGGCACATGGAGACAGGGAGCCGGAGAAAGAAAGATGGGGGGTCAACGGGACAGATAAAATGAAACGGGGACTTGAAAGGCAGGCGGGGCAAGGGCCGCCTTCGTTCACTCACCTCCCTTGCGTGCCCTTCCCTTATTGAGAGGGGGCCAGCCCCCCAACCACTGCGCATCCAAGGAGCAAGTGGAAAGAACCCATCTACTCTGCAGTGGATCTCGGGGCCTTACATCCCGTGGTGTTTCTAACAAGCAATTCAATAGCAAAATGACAGGGACACTTCAGGGCACAGGCCTCTACGTGCAAAGCTGAATTTGAATTAAACATGTAGACACTCCAATAAGGAAATTCCTCCTACAGAGGTAACTGACAGACAAAGGAATCATCTTAGGGATTATTAAGGGGAAGGAGACAATCACATCACCAGTGGGCTGAGGGGACAAAACGGGAGTCATTCCAACTCTGACCGAAGGCAGATCAGACGTCCGTCCTAATGAGAAATCAGCTCGTGGAACGCTACCCAGTGACTCCCCAAATCCAGTTGGCTGGGAGGTCAACACCTAGGTCTTCCCAAAACTATCTGCAGAAAAGAAGATCCTGGGCTGGGAGACCTTTGTGCCCTCGATGCAAATCAGGTCCTGGGCAGATTCCACTGTCAATCTCACCTCATTACCATGACAGTTGGTCTTACTTGGCCAACTGACCTCCTCGCAAGCCATTTATTTTGGTAAGTGGGCAATTTCATCCCCATTCACTCAAGCCAGTGCTAACAGACTCTGCCACACACTAGTTCCCAGGAGGTTGAGCCAACTTTGCCAAACGGTATCCATGCTTATCAAAAAAATTAGGGCTTAATTCCACATTTTTTCACTCACCCTTGCAATGGCTTTGGGCCTTCTGATAAGATTGTTTTTCAGATGTTTTTTGATATAATTACCAAATACTTTTTAAAAAATTTTTCTAGCACTGACACAGAGGTGTCAAAGGACTGAAGTGATCTCAATGATTCACCCTGAAGGAGGAATGACTACACCCAACAAAGTCAGGATTACAACTGGCCAACCAGTCCCACCACCGTGGGGCATTAGAAGCCATCATCCAGACCAGCAGCACAAGCACGTGACAGGTACTCACTAAGCGTGTGACAGGTACTCACTAGGCGCATGACAGGTACTCACTAAGTGCATGACAGGTACTCACTAAGCACGTGACAGGTACTCACTAAGCACGTGACAGGTACTCACTAAGTGCGTGACAGGTACTCACTAAGCGCGTGACAGGTACTCACTAAGCATGTGACAGGTACTCACTAAGCACGTGACAGGTACTCACTAAGCACGTGACAGGTACTCACTAAGCACGTGACAGGTACTCACTAAGCAAGTGACAGGTACTCACTAAGCACGTGACAGGTACTCACTAAGCGTGTGACCGGTACTACTCACTCAGGCAGAAAAGGACTCAGAGAGAAAGGCACTATACTGTTAACGTCTGCATTCCGTTTAAAACACGTTCACATACAAGCAACCCAGGGCTTGTCTGGAGACTGGAAAATTTACCTGTCTGTTAATGTACAGCACCTGAGAAGTCAGAGTGATGAAAATGCATCAGGGACAGCCTGTTAAAATTCCTGAATAATTTAAGAATGTCAGAATGAATAAAATCTAAAAATTATGGTAAACGTCTTTTACTACATGACCTAAAAAACAAGGTAAGTTTAACTGAATTTTTGAATTACACTAACAGGATTACCGTCTCCTTAATTTGAAGTGGTTTCATTATGTATCCACTCTGGTCACTTACACACGTAAATTATAAGCGTGTGTGTGTGTGTGTGTGTGTGTGTGTGTGTGTGTGTGTATGTAAGCACGCACATACACCAGAACTCGAGTCAAGTTGCAGTTCCCTGCAAGAGGCAAAGAGCACTTGTCCCTGATGAGAGGCACAATCTTTAAGAGCTGCACGTCAGTCCACAGGCTAGAAGACTGAACAGAAAAGAGAAAAAAGTTCAGGGAAGTCCTCTTAAAGAAAATATCCTTTACATGGTTGATCACAAGTAAAACACCTCAGAAGTGAAGATACTGCTTGCTGAATCTACACAATTTTTTAATTCATTTGTGAGCAAAGCTCTGAGACCCATCTCAATTACTATCAAGCCAGGATATACAAATTAGCCCAGGGGCCGGCCTGGTGGCTCAGGCGGTTAGAGCTCCATGCTCCTAACTCCGAAGGCTGCCGGTTCGATTCCCACATGGGCCAGTGGGCTCTCAACCACAAGGTTGCCAGTTCGATTCCTCGACTCCCGCAAGGGATGGTGGGCTGCGCCCCCTGCAACTAGAAAATGGCAACTGGACCTGGAGCTAAGCTGCGCCCTCCACAACTAAGACTGAAAGGACAACAACTTGAAGCTGAACACCACCACAACTGATATTGAAAGGACAACAACTCGACTTGGAAAAGAGTCCTGGAAGTACACACTGTTCCCCAATAAAGTCCTGTTCTCCTTCCCCAATAAAATCTTTAAAAGAAAAAAATTACCCATATACCGCTACTATCAACATAACCGAGGAGAGCATGAAATCTATACGCGGAACTACAAACAGTAGCCAATTACCTGTGGGTTCTAAGGGAAGTAAAGAGACCACTCCTGAAATGCTTTAAACAGGCCCCCTTCCACCTTCCATCACCGCCATTGTATATTGTATGTGTAGCACATATAATACCCCTTTTAAATCTTGTATGAACTCTGGCATTTATACAGGTTAAAGAACAAAGTAAGAACTGATATTTGAAAATATTCTCAAGTATCAGTACAAAGAATATGGCCTAAGAGAGTGTTAAATTACAAGCCATCTGCTCTGATAATTTACGGTGTGATTCCTCTCATCTCCTTCAACTCCACATAACGTCTCTATGGCAACACAGTGACTTCCAATGCAAGTTTGGAGGGCCAATCGTGCCTTCAGTCTGCTCACACAGAGAAAGCCAGACTGGTCAGCGAGCTGCTGGAGGAGCCAGGATCGTCCCTTCAGGGAGGATGTCCCCATCATAAAGGGACTGAACTCCCTTTCTTCATTCCCTCCAGGTACATAAAGGAGCTGATTCTGCAAACTGCATGTCCCATGCCCCACACAGACTGGCCTGGTCCCTCACCCACAGCCAGTGCGTGAGCCGAGATGTAACTCAGTGGGTCCTCAACCCAGCTGCGCAGCTGCACTCCAGTGGAGCTTTTTCAAAACAGATTCCAGGGCCCGTTCTAGCAGCTAAGTCGGACTCTCTGGGGCTCCTATAATTTTTAAACAGCCTGGGTTGGGGAACCACAGGTGTGAACCACAACAGGTGCATCCCGCGCCTGTACTTGGGCCTGCTCGGGGCTAGTGGCCCAGAAGTGCCCACTCATGAAGAACAATCACAATGCAGGGCAGTCAGAACCAGAAGACGTGTGCACACGGTGCCAAGCCAGCGCCGACGGCCAGCGAGGCCGGGACAGGACGGACAAGAGCAGTCTCCCAAAGGAAGTGACGCTCAAGCTGAGTCAGTCAGGGAAGCCAGAGGAGCAAGGAACACCCAACACAAAGACAGGTTCAAGGGCACGTTACAGAGAGCTGGGTGTGCACTGGGGGCCTGAGAGGCTGATGGGGCAAGAGGTCCAGAAGCTTCCCTCCACTGAGGCTGTGGGGACAGAGTCCCAGAGAGCAGTTTCCAGGCTCTCGGCCTCACGGGGAAAGGTGCTGGCTCAGGTAGTAAATGGCCATCAGCTGTGATCAGATGGCCATCAGCTGTAACCAGTTAGCCATTAGCCACTAATATAACTGCCGTGGCTGTGTTGGATGTTGGTTGGTGGGCAGAAAAGCGGGCGGCAGGTTGCGGATCGTGTGGCTCCTGTTTCCTGTGTCTCCAACCCAGCCACCAGCGAGAATATAGTGGTATGACTGCCCTATCCATGGCTCCGTGGGTGTTCCTTTTTGGCCTCACCATATCCTGCATTCTTGTGCGGGGAGCGGGAGCAGAGACCCCGCGTGACAGAGGCCAGCCCAGCAGAGGCAGATGACCTGACCAGGTCTGAAACTCAGAAATTTGTCTTTGTGACTCACATGTGGCCTTGGTTACAAAGCATCATCAAAAAAGAGGATTTGGGGATGGCAGAAATGGAACTGGAAATGACTCTGCCCTAGTCTGTGACACTGGAAAAATACCACATGCATCAATAAATGTGTGACAAATGAGAACTAATATACTTTGTCTTTCTAAGAGCACCTCAAATTTTATTTTCACCTTGAGAACAATTTCAGTGAGGTGGACTTGAGGTAGCTGATCACCTCTTATAATTTTAATTTCTACCGAATCCCCAGCACATATTTAAGAGGCCCAGAGAGAGAATCTGCCGAATCCTCGTGTCTCTTTGGACTATAAATTCCCACTGGCCAGAATATTATTTTTGTCTTTTCCAGCTGTATGGCACCTGGTGTACTGACGGTGCTCAAAGGATAAACAGCTCATTCATTATACAGTGTCATGTATAGTAAATAATGCCCATAAAGTCCTTTGAAGATGAAAATCACTTCAAGTGCTAAGCAATTCTGGGCTGGGCATTTGAAACTGAGAAACAAAGATGACAGATCCAACATCATAAAAAGGTCACCAACCAGCAGGAAGGCTCTCGGTCCCTTCGCAAGCATGCTCCACAGCTGACAAAGCCCCAACCTGCTTTACATGCTTTCAATATATATATTCAGGGGAAAAGGTTTCAAAACGCTACAAAGAACAAAAGTCTTCAGTGGTTCATTTCATTCAGGGACCATGCCCAAGAGTCATTTCAAAGCCACATAAATTCTTCTTTCTGAGACGTCTCCTTTTGAGTGAAGCTAAAATACTCTGCATGAAGTGTCAACTCAATTCTAAAACAGGCACAATGAAAATTCTTGCAACAGAGCATATGTGATGTTATGCAAATCAACACAGTTTCTGTCTTAGAGTCCACCACATACTCTATGTCTCGGTCACGTTTGCAGGCGAGCAGAGCGGACGTCAGTGCCCAACAACTCACAGAACTCAGAGCAGCAGAACCCGGGCTGCTCTTCCTAAGGTCAAGGCCATCTTCAGCAGGCGAACAGCACAGCCTTGCGTTCCCTTCACCTTTCCCAGGATGTTTAATAGGAAGACGGCAGGTTCATCAGTTGGAACCATTTCAGATCTGCCCTTCGCTGTCCCCAAATACACCACCTCTTTGTCCTTTTCTTTTTGAGACTGAGAGATCCTAGAATTTTCAATGGGATAGTTAATCTGAAGTTTCCTAAGAAATTACCGAATATACCATCAGCTCACCCTGAAGCCCGATCAGACCTTGTCCACAATGCCCTCGCTCAAACAGGATGTTGTTGTTTTTCCTCCCTGACACCAGAACAAAGTAGAAAGCTTCCTAAGGGCATCAGGGACCTCAGTGTGACAGGCCCTGCACAGCAGGAGGCAGGCAAAGCCCTGTTTCCACCCAGGACACCCACGTGGGGAGAAAACCACTGTGCACGCGGCATCCTCGTCTGCCCCTAACAGCTGCTGATCTGCAGCAAATTACAAAACCTTTCTGAGCTCCCTTCCTCTCCTATAAAATTAGATGTCACCGCCTACCCTGCAGGGGGCTACGAAAATGAGTAGCTGGTGCATAGTAAGCACTCAGCAAATGAAGCTGTTTTAAGAACCTGAAATGTTGCCAATTCAGCCATGACCTTTCCTTTCTGATTGATACATGACTTACAGGCTATAAAATTCACCCTCTCAAAGTGCACAATTCACAGGTCTTTAGTACCCTAACAAGCTTGTGCAACCATCTCCACTAGCTAATCCCAGAACATCGTCACTCCAAGACTTTCCCCAGAGCGTCCCCCCTCGTCACCACCTTTTACTCTCCCAATTTTCTAAATATCAAAAGCCTTCTCCCCCCTTAAAATATTAATTAGAAAGTTACGACTCCTCTTCCTGCTAAAATGCCTAGTTGTACAAAGGGCTTCTAGAAGTACAGAGGCCAAACTCTCCAGAACATGACCTAACAAGCATGAGGAAGTTTACAGAAAATACAGATCACAATATATGACCTTTGGAAGACTGTCTCCCAAAATCAAGGGCCTATGTTCGATGTCATCATTTAATATCGAAAAACACTGAATGGCAAATACCCACTTTGCCTGTAACGCAAGATCTCCACCCACCGTTCCGGGACTTCTAGAACTGTGCACACGCACGCTTCCCAGAAACCCTGCACTAACTCAGAAACCACACCACTGAGTCAAATTCACTGCAGGTGGTGTCTGGGAAGAAACATTTAGTCAACGAAAGGCATCAAGCAAGAGTCTCTCAAGTCATGACTCATGACTTACTCCAACACACAAACTCAGTTCCTTCCCGACTCACAGAACGTAATGGACTCCGGAGAAAAGGGCGTCCCGCCCATCCTGGTCATATGGCACACGCTCCCATTCCCATGCCGTCTCCTGCGTCTCATCGTCCACTCATGATCTCAACACTTGTCTTTTTCTTCCTCTCTTCCAGAAATGAGTACCTTCAGATGAACGTGGTCAACTTCTCCCACAACAGGTGTCATCTTTATAAACTGCACTTATTGGACATTAATCTTACTTTTTTGGCAACTCCTTATTTTTCAAATGTGAGCATCAACATCACCAGCAAGTGAGCCGCTGATGGAGTCTGGCAGGTCTTCTCTTAAACATGCCTCTGGGGAGTTCCAGCACGTCACTTCCTCGGTTTTCTTTGGATGACTAACCGACAAGGCACTGAGCTGAACAGACGCTGACCACTAACTGCTGATTGGAGAGTTTAAACTGGAAGATGTAGGTTGGTTTATCGCGGTGGTATGGGTTAGCATTTTGAAACTAGTTTCTGATTATTCGAGGACTGAATAAATCCATAAAGATACTGAGGATAGAGGGAGCCTTCACCATCAGAGAAGGGAGTTACAGATATGCAAAAGGGCAGACTAACATGCACCCTGTGGTCTGGAGTGAAATTGAAGGCATGATTTAAACTCCTGGGCTTGATTATACACAGGTTAAGTGCAGGAAGAGACAGCAGTATGTGTTCACGTGAAATTATGTACACAAGTGTGCATCTATATAAATGCATGTATACACACACACCACATGTCCCAGCTCTGTCCACTGAGGTTCTAGAAGCAATGACACCTCTGTAGCAATGAGGCTAGATTGTGTTTCTAAACACTGTTCTGTGCTAATGAATCAGGGCTCCTTGGAGAAATGGCTGATTCTAGGGCTGGAGCAAGAAAAATAAAACATAAACCTAGAACATCTTATACGTCAGAAAATAAGTAATTGCTCAAAAAACAATGATGGGGACAGGTCACAAAAGACAAAGGAGAGAGTCTGAAAGGATCTCACCGGCCAAATCTCGGACAATTTGAGCATCAAGCTAAATAATGACAGCAAAGAATTATAACTCCCTGAGTAAAACAGGAATCCATGAGGCCATGCTCACAGCAATAAGTAAGTGGGGCTGGAGGAAAAGCTCTTCCTCAGGGTAGAAAACCAGTGAAACACAGAAGGAACAACAAAGTTAAAAAAAAGTCACCATTTCACAACCATCAGAGTAATCACTGATTCAGGCAATCTCATCAATAGATGAAAGTCAGGAAAGGACAGGATTTTATGTACGCCTAAGTCTCAAATTATCTCCCCACAAAACGCTCACTAATTACAAGGGAAAATGCAGTGGAGAAACCTGGTTGTCGCCATTGGACCAAAGGACTAAAACGAGCATCCCACAGTGGGGCAGCTGACAGCCGGGTCCCTGACAGGACACTCGGGGAGGACAAAGCCCTTCTACCAGAAATGGACGGCCTGAGTCCGTTCACGAGGGTCACACAACCCAAAGTGAGGGATGGTCTTCAAAAGAATTGACTGTAATCTTCAAAAATATCAAGGCAGACTGGGAAAATGTTCCAAATTGAAGAAAACCAGAGACATAACAACTAAATGCAATATGTGGTCCTGGATGGAATCCTGGACCACAAATACTTTTTAACTGCCCAAAAGGACGTTTCTGGAACAACTGGTAAAATTTTATTAAAGTCAGTAGACTTAGTAACATTGTACCAAAATTAATTTCATGATTTGGATCATTATGTAAAAGAACGTCCTTGCTCTTAGAAAATACATATGAACCTCCATTTAGATGTGAGAGTACCATCACCTCTGGAACTTACTCTCCAATGGTTCAGAAACAAAATAATATGTAAATTCTATTGTGTAAGATACGTATACACATATGCGTGTGTGCGCTCCAGTACAGGGAGGGGAGGGGAGGTCACCACGTGTGCTGGAGCAGTAACAAGTGGGGCGTCCCTGCTTCTCTGAACATGAGTTCTGGCTTTTCAAAACAAGTTTACCTGCCCCCTCAACCAAAAAAAAAAAAAGCACCCAACAAACTTTAAATGTAATCAACAATAAAGACATAAATCAATGCACCAGCCAAAATACAGTGAAATCTCAATTCGACTAAGGTATATGAATTTGAGCTTTGTATCTCCTTTGATAGTTTAAAACCAAAGATAAACTAAAACAGTAAATCAAAAGCAACCCAAAATCTTACATTAAACACAGGCCAATCCTACTCTTTTAATTCCATAAATTTTTAAAAAGCAAGATTTTAATAACAACAACAAAGGAAAAAACCATGAAACTTATGGAACCGCCTTGAACAAACCAGAAGGAAGCGAAAAGTGTATGTTTTTAGAGTGTGATAAACCTTCTGGTTATATATAAGGCCTACACCCAAGATGCCAGCATTTCACTCATCCTCTGACTGAAACATTAAAAAGCCTGAGGTAGACGCGGACGTCCTCAGAGACACACAAAAGCAGAACACGTTCCCCGTGTGCAAATGATGCCGGAGGTCCATGTGGAGATAAACCTGAGCAAGCATCGCATAAATCAGGCTACCAGGGTGACGGGGGTCGGACAAGGTGTAACTGACGAAAATGCACCCCACAAATAGAAAAACCCAGAACACACGCCCAAGAGATATGTCGCTAAAAGAGGACAGTGAGAAATAACCCTGTTCCCCCTGATAACACATCATCAACTGCGTTTCAGCGATTAACAGCAAAGAAATGAGAGGCTCCACCAAAGTAGCTATATATAGAGAACCCAGGAGTCACCACACCCACCTTATAAAACTGTCCCCAAAAGAGCAGCTTAGCAGCCTCCCGCCCCTCCCCACTCCCCCACCCGTTCCCCTCCTAAATTAAAAAGGAGGCCCTGGTGATCCTTCTGTGTCACACACGGGGCTGAAAAACGTCCCTCCCTGGCAGCGTCTCTCAGCTGCTCACAACGTCCCGCGCCAGCCTTGACCTCCACAGAGGTCTCTCCCTCGCTGCAGGCCACCAGGCCAGGGAAGCAGGGCCACATCCCCACCCCGACCCCTCCCAGGACTCACCCTGCCTCCCGCCTCAGCTGGAAAGCTGGGGTTACTAGGGTTGTTTATGTAAAAAGGAGCATCGTTTTTAATCAGGTGAGAAGAGTTAAAGGATAGAAAGGAAATTATAGGGCCTGGACCAACATGAGAAAAATGCTTGCTGTATCCTGGAATCTTCCACTCAAGTTTTGTTTGGTGTGAGAGTTGTAAATTATAACTTAGATCCTCAACACACAAAGATATACGCATCCAATTTTAAAGACCTGACAATCACAACACGACGCTGAGGGTCATTTCTATTCTCTCTCTGTTGGGACCGGCAGGGCAGGGGGCTGTTGGGTTTCAATTCCAGGTCAGGCCCTTCAAGCAGTTCAGTCTGGAGCAGGTCACGGCCTTACTAGCGACCAGGACCTTCATCCTAATACAGAACAGCACTGCCTGCTGCAAGCGGCAGGTTGGTTTTACAAGAGAAACACCTGCACGGTAGGTAGAGTCAGAGGCACTCAGATGGCAGCCAGCGGTGTCCACAGTGCAGGTAACAGTTAAGAGAAAGACTTCCCCCAGGCTCTCTTGGAGGACAGGACTGGCATTAACGACATTTGGAGAAAATAAACAAGCTATCTTACATCTCATCCTATGACCTTACAAGCAGGTGATTACTTTCTGGATGAACTTCTTCTAATTCCAAAGGTGTTATCCGACCCCTGACGATTGGGCATTCTGGCCTCTCACTCTGCTCTGGAAGCAGCTGCTAAAGATCTAGATTAGAACAAGACAGCATGGGAGAGCAGCGGGCCATTACAAGACTGCTAGTCACCATAGCTTCCCAAAAAACACCCCCATGTCCACACTGCAAGGTGTCACAGGAAATTTACAGTGATCCCGTCAACCCTGCAAAAAAAGGTTTACAGTCAAAGGTTTCCATTGATGTGTGTGGCTCAGGGGACAGGTCCCATCTCACAAATAGGCTGAACCTTTCATTAAGTCAGGCAAGCAGCGGAGGTGAGGCGGCACCTAATAAGCAATGCCAGGAAGGAGGGAACCTCCCCACAATGAACGCTGCCATGCTGCCTCTCACGGACTGCAGTTAAATATTATTGGGAAAGGAACGGGTACACTGACCAGCTCACAAAATGCTAAAACGTAATGACTGCTGTGGGGGCAGAGCCCCAGAAAGTAGTTTCCAGGCTCTCAGCCTCACATAGACAGGTGCTGGCTCAGGTAGTAAATGGCCATCAACTGTGATTGCATGGCCATCAGCTGTGGCTAGTTGGCCGTCAGCTGTAACCAGTGAGCCATTGGCCACTAATATAACTGCTGTGGCTACGCTAGCAGAGAGAAAAGAAGAGAGAAAGAATGGGGGCTAGCAAGAAGATGGTGGCTGGGCTGGCAAGTGTGGATGGCGGTTTGCGGACGGTGTGGATCCAGCCTCCAGTGAGAGTATAGTGCCGCCAGAGAGAATATAGTGGTATGACTCCCCTACCTATGGCTCCGTGGGTGTTCCTTTTTGGCCTCACCATATCCTGCGTTCTTATGTGGGGAGCGGGAGCAGAGACCCCGCGGGTTCCCTGCACGACAAATGGCGCAGCGAGCAGGGTCTCCCGCATGACAAATGGCGCAGCGAGCAGGGTCTCCCGCACGACACTGCACATGAAGCCTCTCGCAGAGGCAACCTACCAGGGGACATGTGGACTGAACTGTCACGTGAAAAAAATGTATGGCCTGGAAACCGCCAAATTAGCACTGGTTCTCGGGGCTCCTGAACCCAAGACACATCAGGACAAGCGCAACAAACTGTAGACGGAGGGGAAACGACTCTAAAATAAAAGTGTGAGCTGTATGCTGCCTCTGTGTGATCTGGTTGTTTGAGCAGGTAACGGTCCTTTGCATGCCAGCTGTCATCGCTGTGGTCCTGGAAAGGGGAGTGAGGGATGGAAAGAATTTCTAATCATGAATTTTTTTTTTTTTTAAATGCTACCTACAAACAAGAAACATCTATTTGCCTAGTACTAGACTAATGAGGAATTTATTCCAGGTATTTGGATGCCAAAATATCAAACAATTTAAACTTCAGAGATGTTATTGTGTGAGTGAGACTTGTTAAGCAGAAATACTTGTAATAGCATTCTAGTCAAAGTATTGTTTCCCAATAACTGTGTGTACCTTCCGAATAAATAATGGAGGTGTTGTACTTCTTGGCCCTCGTCATTTAAAAGTTAAACTAATAGTTATCCAAAAACGAATAAAATGTGTGTGTTACTCCTGCAGATCCTAACACATCTGTCATGCAGAACAAGGATTAACTAAAAGTAAATGCAAGTAAGGAAATGTACAACTTGCAGAATCCAGATCACCCAGGAGCGCCCTCCCATAGGCTTTGCAGCCGTGGTGTTCAAAACCAGTGACAAGAAAGAAGGAATCCTTGAGGATATAGATCAATGTAAGAAGAGGAAGTGAAGCAAAGGGAATAAATGATGGAAAATGATTTTATATACATACTGTTTTGACCAACCTCTTACAGACATTTCATATGCATAATTTCCAAATTAAAACATTCTGCCCTAAAGTATACATGTCATTTACACATGTGACTTCATATATGCTAGGAGACATGGGTTCTTTTAAAGTAGATTTCAAATACTAGTCTCTGATATATTCATCTGTTCCTTCTTGTATTGAAACAACCTATTCCAAAGTGGGGTGTTTTATGACTTTTAAGATCCCCACATGTATGTGCATACATGGGGGGAAAGACAGCAAGAAACACTATCTAAAAATACTCAAGGATTGTACTTTTAAATTTGATTTGTTTTCCTCAAGACTAGCTTTATTTTATGGTTATGAATGTTAAGTGGGGGGGAGGATAACACTTTATAAATTCATTCATTAACCATCAATAGTGTGAAATAGATAGCTGCGAAGTCAATTATATACATGAACACCCCAGAACAGAGGGCAAATAGATACCCACACAGATGCTAATTCAGGAGCAAGCCCCACTCCCCAGAATGCAGCCGACCCCTGGAATACCTTTTTTAACACCAGGAATGTTGAGCCACTGCAGACCATCCTGCATGTACTACTCTCTCTACCTTCTTCTATCTGGACAGCAGCAAAACCCACTGGGGTGGGAAAATCTGAAGCAGGAAAAATGGTGACTGTCCGTATCTAAAGACAGTTTTGTTTTTAAGTCAGTAGGCTTGAAGCACATACTGTGTGGATTCTTCCAAGTGAACCCAAGAAAAGGACCTTTATTTTTATTTCCCCATAACTCTCTTTCAAGTTTCCCCAGACTACCCCTAGAAATTATGGAAACTTTGGTCCCACACAGGGCGGTCTGGGTGACTGCTATTATCTTTCAAACCTTTCCAAAATAACTCCATTTTGTTCCAGTTTACCTAGAGAAATGACTTATATTGGATTTGGGTTTTGTTGGTAAGTTGGTTTTTATTTGCGGTTCCTGAGCTGCTCACGAGGATGAATATTTACTTGTTGGCCACTTATACTTCTTTAAGTTGTCCATTTGCCTATTTCCTTTTTGGATTGTTTTTCTTACTGATGTGAAGTTCTTTTTTATGTATATATTTATATGTCTGATTTGTAGTAACTGTTCACTCCCCGTTTGTTGTTAGCTTTCTTTCATGTTATGTTTTAAATTAACACACAGTAAAACTGGATTTCTTCCTCTTTTTTTTTTGGCATACAGGTCTATGTATTTTGATACATACAATGGCCACCAACCACAAGCAGAACACAAAAGTTCCATCATCTCCCAAAATGCCCCTTTGTAGTCACACCCTCTCCACCCGCTAACTCCTCCCAATCAACCCATCTGCTCTCTCACTGCTGTTCTGTCTTTGAGAAAGTCGCCTGGAACCCTACAGAAGGTGTAGCCTCTTGACACTGCCTTCCTTCACTCAGCAGTAGCTGAATGGATGTAACCGTTGGTCTGTTCAGAGCTATAATGCTTCAGTGTTGCCACCACCAGCAAACGCAATGAGCCGCCAGCCCTTCCCAGCAGCAGGACACGAGAGAAGCAGCACAACATGTACCTCGTTCCTGGAGCTAAAGGGGAAGGGGGGCGGTCCATGTAGCTTCCAGGACCCTGCAGGGACCACTCCTTAAGAGAAACCAAGTGCAACCCATCACTGTCTGTAAGAGGGCTACACACTGTGGAAAAGAAGCCTGATTAACTCCCACGGACACCGCTAACCTAACCCAAAGTACCCTAGACCTAGAATCCTTCCTTTTTGTCCATTGACGTTTTCATTAAAGCTCCCACGGTCAGTGTAACTGCTGGACTAATTTCGGACAAAGCCCAAACAGGGTAATGCTTCCAAAATACAAGCCATGCTCTACAGATCACGTCACACTCCTCACCAACCAGACAGGAGTAGACAGGTCGCTCATTCAAATCTTCAGTCATCTAAAACTCAAGTATATTTTTCACGAAAATGAGGTTGTACCTTTCCACAGCACACCTGGCATTGGACCCAATATTACCACTCACTATGAAAAAAGCCCAGAGGCTGCACCCTTCCTCCAGCTCAGCTCCTTTCACTTCATGCTGGGAACGGCTGCACACTCTCACTCTTGCCCCAGCAATATAACCTTTCCCAGGGGTCAGGTGATTAATAGGTTGGGTTTCAAGGGGCTTCCTTACATGGAGAGGGAACAAAAAAGAGGAAATTAGGGCAACAACTATTCAATAAGCAAATGGGGTGTTTCCATTAGTGAATGAGAAGTGAAAATGAGTATTTATGGATTTGGTAACCATTAAACAGGAGAACAAGAGTCCCTATAAATAAGAATATCCATCTGCACATAAAGCTTAATAACGTCAAAAGGCTGGGAGACTACACTGGAAATTTGAGCCAGATGCCTCCATTCCCTCTTTATAAACTGGCAGAGGTGGAGGGAAATGGGAGCTGGGCACCCAGAGGCAAAGGCCGTGAGGGGCAGTGCCTCCACCAGGGGCACAGGCGCGGGCACAGGCACGGGCGTCGGGAGAGGGCAGAGGGGAGGCAGCAGAAGCCAGCGCCTTGCAGAGCCCTGATCCCTTCCCTGCCTCTTTCCCCCTTTTGGCTTCTTTCCCCTCAGTTCAGAGGTACAGCAACGGCAGTTACAGCACGGCCCCAGCTGAATCATCACCAGCCAGAACTCCGAAGTTCAATTCCTCAGTGCATTCCTGAGACGACACCCCCGTCCATGCTCACCCCCCTGCCCCCTGCTCTGCTGAATGCTCAGCAGAGTCTGGAGTAGTACAGGAGACAGAAGTCTGTCCCACACCACCAGGCCCCGCTGCTGACCCCTTGTCCCAAGCCTGGGCCATCAGCTTAAATGGGGCTGGGAAGCACGCATGGGACATAAAAGACAGCATCTCCGTCCACAAGACAAGTAACGCAGCCCCCGGTCAGTTCCCCGGAGTCCACTCAGCTGAACACTCAGGAGAGAAGGAAATGAGAAGGAACAACGTCAGGGTGGCCACCGCCTTCCACCAGAACAGCGGATTCTCATTCAAATCCATCTCTTCACTGGCCACAGAGGAGTGGTTGTTCCTGCCAGTGGCACCACTAAAAATGTGTCAAGACAATGCACTTAAGGAAATAAAAACCAATTCATTACAGAATTGGGGAGGAATGAGGGGGGATGTTAAGAGTGCTTTTTATAGTAAAGCACAATTCATCACTTTCAATATAAGTGATTTTACTAGGCAGTAAAGCGTGGCTATTGATTAAGAATTTCACTTTTCTCTGGAATTCTGCCAAGGATATGAGATAAAATTTTATTTTCTCAGTAGAGGAGTCAAGTACATAAACTTAAAATAAACATCAGATACAGCTCATTTGGATTATGACAGCTTCAAACACATCTTTCACTCAGTCAGAAACAAATCCCAAATTTATCATAACATTTAAAAGGTCTAAAAAGACCATCCTAATCACATATTCTTAATATACATTTGAAGAACATATTTAAACCACATGCTTCATTTTGAACAGAACCACTGGCTTCATTTACATCTTGGTTAATTATTCAAATGGCTAAAATGGCTTCATTTAAATCTTCATCTGAATCTCCAATGGTTAAACTGCAAAGGGGAAAATACACCGCCCATTGAGTCATTAAGTCCCTAAGTCTGTTTAGGTCTCAATGAAGTTTCTGTCAATGACTGTTTCATGGCTCTTTGATTTCTTGAAAGTCACTTCCAGGATGATTTAGCCATCTCTTTGCTTTCCTCTAAAACTGAGCTTCACTGTGCCACTGAAAAAGGAGAAACCGTCACCCCAATAAACTTTAATTGAAAAGAAAAAGGAGAAACCAACATTCACTGTCAAATTACATTTTCTTGAGCTTCCCTTTACAAAATACAGCGGGTAACAAGGACCGACTTCATAATACAATAATTATTACTGGTGCTCACCAAGACCCACATTGCCAGGCTCTAAATACACACGGAAGCAGCCTCGCAAGCTTGAAGGCCCGCTACTTAAGTGGTGTTAGAAGCATAGGTATGAAGAAAAGCTTCCCTTTATACTCCATGAGGAAACCGTCATAGCAAAACATAGAAAGATATGCATGTGGTTCCTCCCTAAGCAACAGACTCAACTTTCTTCACAAACCCCTTGGAAAGAGAAGGCCACAGCCAGGAGTCCAGAATAAGATTTAATAACGAAAGAAACACAGTACAATAGGCCACCATGCTTCAGGATAACCACAAACCTTTATTCTCTGCACATTCATTTAATGCCAACCTAAAACATGCCAGGCAGGTTAAAAATAATGCATTTATGTAAGCACTCCCCCCACACACACACACACTCTTGCAAGGTTAAATAGAGAGCTCTGAAAGAATGATTTACTGCCACAAGAATAGAGCCCCAAAATAGATAGGCAATAAACGTGATTGGTCCCAGAGGGGTTGAGAACTAATGTAAGTGAAGTCCTGGCCATGAGAGGCACGGAGGGGAGGAAGGAATACCAGAGCGGGGAGTGCACTTCCCGGGCCTGACCCCACCTGTACCAGAGTTCCACTCTGAGCAAGTCACCCAACCTCCCTAAAAGCCTTCTGTAAAATAAAAAAATAAAATAACATAATAAAAAACTGTACTAGCTCCCATCTGTGATGCCTTTTTTCTTTTTTTTCTTTTTTTTGCTTTTGCTTTGAAATCTGCTATATCTTTTTTGGTGCTGAGCTCTGCGCAAAGGAGAAAAGTGAGGTCTGAAATTCACTAACACTTGCAGAAAATCTCAGCAGCCCTTCAATACCCAATAACCACATTTTTCAGCTCAATCCAATTTAACACTAATTGACCTGCCTGCTAGAGCCAGATCTATAAAAGGCGGATCAGGATTGCCAAAACGAGTAGAAGTTGCTGTACCTCGGACGCGTGTGGAAAATGAAATGACAGCGCGTGTGGAAAATGAAATGACAGCACACGAGGTCAGGAGTGACATGGACAGTGGGGGCCACGAAGCAGAGAGGACGGGCAGTCGTTGCTCTGAAGCTCTTAATCACCCAAAGAAGAGTGAAGAATAACTAAGCGTTAGTGCTGGGGGCTCAGAGGGAGCCACAGAACCTGAGAGAGTGAACCAGCCAGAGCCATCGCCCCAGGCCCCTCAGAACCTTGGCAGGTGACAGTGCCCCTGCTTGAGTACTTCCCATAACGGAGAAATCACATGGTAGCCCATTCTATTCCTGAACTGCTCTAATTGTTTAAAAGTCCCATTATGCTGAAGTCTTTCTCCTTCTTTCGCCCAACCCTGGGTACCAGTGTTCAATGTGTGACTACAAAGATAAAATTTAACGCAGGACAGACAATAACTAAAAAGAAGGGAAGAAAAGAAGGTGGCGAAGCAGAGTCCCAGCGCTGAGAAACGAAAGGCAACCATGTCTGGTCACGTGGGCAACCCTCAGTGCCAGGCTCAAAAACACCCCGGAACAATGTTCACACCCTGACCTGTCCACCCCCGTCAAAGATAACCTATTTTCTGTGTTTCTACATCTTAGGAAAGAACGTCTGATTTTACTGATGGACTGGCCTCTCCGTTCAGCCATCCACATTCGATGGAAACTGCCCAGGAGCGCCCCCAACCACCCACCTGAGCTAATCTAACAGGTCAACTCCCACCCAGGGTCCTGCTGCTTGGTGGGCCAGACTGTCCAAACCCCTCATCCCACGCGCACCAACCCGAGTGAACGGTCCCTCTCTACCCTCTGCTAGACATCACTGCCCTAGATGCTGCAGCCAGGATCTAGGTCAGGGATTCAGAGCTACCCAAAGGAGGGAAAAGCACTTTTAAAAGACGTTCCAGACTCCCCCCAGGATGGGACAGGCGCAACTGCTGCCTACTTACATCTGCTCTGGCTCCTGATGCCAAGTCAAACAATTAGAGGGGCGGTATGTCAATCATTTTGGAGGGTGGGAGAAAGGAGCAAACCAGTGAGCAGCATTGCTTGGTTCTACCCCAAACTGAACATGAACAGGAGCCAGGGCCTAGGCATGACCACCAACAGATTTATCTCCCCCAGATAAATCCTGGGGAGAGCCACACTGACAGGGAGCAAGTCTTCTGTGGACGTCCAGTCCAACCTGATGTCTTTGGGGGCTTTTATGAACATAAGAAGTGATTTCTGTACTATGCATAATAAAGACGTAAGAAAGTCTGGTCTCACAAGCACCAAAAATTCCATCTGCAGGCACAGGAGCCTTTCTAACAGAGAGGAGCTGAATTCTGCACAGGATCTATTCTTTCGTGACAGGTGGTAGAGTCAGAGAGCAGACAGGCTAGACTTTAGCTTCAGGGCATGAAGGGAAGACGACCCAGTTCTGCTATGAAGAGGCAACCACGGGGCTGCTCTATCTGGCTAGGTGCACCAAGGAAAAAAAAAAGAAAGCAAGAAAAAAGCTTTCCATTTCAAGGAGTTCATGTTTCTTAAACCTTTGCTTTCTGCAAAGACCTCACTGGGAGAGGGAGCACTCAGGAGTGTATTACCCCCAAGCTGACACTGGAGAGTCGGCATATGTCACTCCCAGCCCCAGCCAATCTGTTAAACTGACTCAAAAATAACCCCGCCTGGCAAAGATCAAGAAATGGAGGGGAAGGCAGTACTAACCCAGGTATCTACTGATACTGCTAACTTCTGCCTCTGACCATCGCCCTCCCGCTGCAAATTGCTCCTGTGACCCGGATTACCGAACTGATTTCACCGAATTTGGGGTGGTGATTTTGAGAGAGGCCACTGAGAAGCGCGAGCCGCTGACCTACGGCGCGCGCCCTATGGCAAGCAGCTCCTCCCAGCATCCCTGGCTCCGTCGTCCTCCCCGAGGCCGCCACCAGCACCCCGCACACGCCCTGCGCCGCCCGGGGCCCGACCTGGCCCGCCCGCCTCCGCTCTTCAGAGCGGAGCCTGCATCCTCCTTGCCCCGTTCCTGGCCCGCTGGGCACTGCGCTCCGGGCTGCCGGCCTCGAGGCCACCGCCGCCAGCTCCTTAGCAGCCACCCGGACGCACCAGCAGGCCGGACTGGGCGCGGGGACGCGGAACCGGCTCTCGCCCGGGCAAGAGGAGGCACTGCCGCTGGGGTCCCGAGGACGCCCTGTCACGCCCCCCGCGCTTCCTCCTGATCGGAAAGCTCGCCTCTCCCACCGCCACCCCCTCCTCGCCGGAAAGACACCTGGCACTGCCTCCACCTCCAAGCCACCCAGGCAATGCTCCGCGAGCGCCCGCCCCACGCCTCCCCCCAGGGCCACCACGTTCCCAGATGTCCCTCCCGGGCCGCCCCTGGAGACAATGGCTCACCCGCCTCCCGGCCGGCGGCGCTTCATCTTGGCCAAGTCACACACACACACACACACACACACACACACACACACCCCTGGGCCGTGGGTGCCAAGGCTGCCCCCTTTCACAGAAGTGTAGACGGAGACCAGGGAGGTGACAGGCTGGAGGACCGACCTAAGAAACCTGAATGCTAAGGGGGTCGAGGAGGGGCCAGGTACAAGTCGGCCACCCAGACCGGCCCAGATAAGAGCCCACTTTCCCCGGCCCGGCCCTGCCGTCCCCGTCCTTTCGGCCTCCGGGACAGGAGCCTCCGCCCTCGCCGTCCCCGCCGCCCCCTCTTCTGCCCTCCCGCGAAAGAGACAAAGAGCCGGCGCCCCAACCCGTGGAGCTGTGGCCACCGGGGGCGGGAGACCGAGAGATTTTACCCTAGGACGAGGGGTAGGCGCAGGGAAGAGCCAGTCGGCGGCGTCCAGGCCGAGCCGCGGCGCGAGAAGCTGCGCGGGTAGACGGACCCGCCGTTGTAGGTCCGGGAGCCCCGGCGAGGGGCGCAGTGGCCCGGGCAGGAGCGCGCCGAGCCCGCCTGGCGGGCGAGCACCGGGCGCACCGGGGCCCGCGGACCGCGCCTCCGCGGCAGGGTTGGCCGAGCGCACCCGCAGCGCCGCAGCTGCACTCACCGGATCGGAAGAAGGCCGCGATGTCGGCCAGGTCCTTGGCCGCCTCCTCGGCCCCCTCGCCGGCGCCGCCCCCGCAGCTCGAGCCCGCTGCACTGGTCGTGGCGGCGGGGCCAGAGGACGCGGCGGGGGCGGCGGCGCCGCCGCTGCTGCCGCTCATGGCTGCGGCGGCGCCCGCGGCCGCGCCCGGCTCGGGCCCCGCGCCCCTAGCGCCGCGAGCCGCCCGCTCCGCGCCGGGCCTGGCGGAGCCGAGCGCCCAGCTGCCCGCACCCGGCGCGCGGACGCAGAGCCCCGGGGCGGCGGCGGGCGGCGGCGGCTCGGCCCGAGGAGCGCGCCCACATAGAAGGGGACTCCGCCCGGGAGCCGCGAGCCGGCCGCGGGGCGGGGGCGCGGAGCCACGGCCTCCGCGGCGCCGGCAGGAGCTCGGGCAGCAGCGCGAGCCGCGCCGGACACGCAGTCGCGAGGGCGGGGGCCCGGGGCCGGCGGGAGCTCGGCGATCACGGGCGCCGGCGGCAGCCGCGAGCCTCCATCTTGATTTCAAATGGAGAAGGAAGGAGGGGGAGGGGGGAAATCACGGCCGAGGGAACCCGGGTGAAAGGAAAAGGGAGAGCAGGGAAAGGAGAGGAAGGAAAAAAAGAGGGGCTTCGGTAATTTCCGGCGAACATCGTCAGGGGCCCGAGCGTGAGCTCGGTGGGAGGGCGGAGCCTGGCCGGGGGCGGGGCCTTGCGGGAGGGGCGGGGCCGCGCCGGGCCGCCGTGCACCTAGGCGCCCGCGGGCGCTTGCCGGAGCGTTCAACCGGTCTCCTTCTCTTCCTGCCCGTAGCTGCGACCCTGGAAAGGAGCAGAAACGCTCTGACCAGCCGGGGCGGCCCTTCCTAGGCCTGGCGTTGTGCCCCACGCTGGGCGTTCGCTCCTGCACGGCGAGCACCGTCCTCTGAGCTCTCGAGCTGTTTATTACTAATCTTGCCCGCGGAGCCCCATGACTGGCACGAGTCCAGCACTGCCGTGTGATCGGTATTCCGTACTAGTTGTTGAATGATGAGCGAGATCGTGAAAACAGGTTATCTACTCCAGTCCCGGAGGCGAGTGAGGCAAGCCTCTGAACTCCTAGGGGAAGTCTCCTCATCTGTACAATGAGATTCCGGACTCCACCAAAATGCAGAGAAGGAGGAAGGAGATGGGGCTGGGGAGACCAAAAGAAATGAGGGGTAGGTGCCATCCAGCTTTACGGAAGATCTGTGTCAAACCAGCACGTGACAAATAATCAGGTGCAAAACGCCTAAGACGTGGCTATAAAAGAAGAGGTCAGAAGGATGGGGGTCAGAGGTTAAAGGCTCCAATGCTGCAGAAAACAAGGAGACACAGAAACAAGATTCATTTTGTTTTTAATTGGATGATGAAACCACTCTGCATGTATACTGGAAATTAACAAATGAATGGATGAATGGTGGATGGTGGAAACCCGTGTTTTTTTTTTGAGAAGTAGGTTACAGATAAGCAGGAGGAAGAAGCTAGATGATCCACATGGTCTGGATCAGAGTTGGAGACATCAATGTGAACACCTGCTTAGCTTAATATAGATACAGATGGATATATAAAAAGATTTACAGATATGTGTGGATACATGGGTTAGTACACTTACATAGAGTTCCTTGCTCTGTCAGCTAACTGGGCTTAGAAATAACACTCCAGTAGCAACAAGCATACCTGGCATTCAGATCTTTTTTTTAAAACACCATTCTCCCATAAAAGGAACAAGGTCTCCTTGGCAAAGTGGCTGATTCTAAGACAAGGGCAAAAAATACACAAGATGAGCCTGGAGCATCTTGTTCTGCCAGAAGTAAGGAAGAACTGAAAACATAACAAAATTTTAACCAACAACATAGTGAAGGGGGTCTGTCAAAGGGACACAGAAGCCAATTGAAAAAGCTCCCAGTGGCCAAAGCTGGGACAATTCCAGCAAGAAAATAAAAAAATCCTTAATTGTAACCCAAAGTATAAAATAAATATCCATGAGTTCATACTGATATAAATAAATGATGTAAGAAGTAAATACATGAGACGAATCTCCTGCACATAGGGATTCCACATCGTTTATGTAGATACTCAGCCCTCAAAGTGGAAAGGGAGTGGAGAGCAGCTTTACAACGGAGAAACCTAACCAACACTCCTTCTGCCAGGTGATCAAGAATAACATCAATGGTGGTAAATCATGTGGATGGTATGGACCCTTGATATGATGTGATGAAAATGACACTTCACAGCCGCATCTTCCTCCCCAAAACACATAACCCCAGTCTCATCATGAGAAAAACATCCAACAAATCCCAGCTGAGTAATATTCTATGAACTACCTGACCCGTAGCTCCCCAAACTCTCAGTCATCAAAAATAAGGAAATCAGTACAACTGTCACAGTCACGAGGAGTCCAAGGAAACATGACAACGAAATTTAATGTAACAGTCTTAATGAGATCCTGGAATCAAAAAAACAAAAACAAAACAAGTACATTAGGTAAAAACTAAGAATATCTGAATAAAATATGAACTTTAATTAATAGTACCAATACTATTCATTAATTGTGAATCTGGTATATGGGAACTCTGTACTATCTTCACAACTTTTCTGTAAATCTAAATCTATTCTAAAATAAAAGTTTATTTTGAAATGTTTTTTTTTTACAGTGGGCAGTATCTCGAAAAGAAAAAACGCAGTAGGTCCAAATTTCACAGACCATTTCACACCTGTTAGCCGAGGTGTGCTGACAATGTTCCTTTTTCTTGTTTTTCTGTCATGTAATTTCTAACTCCAGCTCTCATTCCTCCTCGTAGCCGAAAGCTTAATCTGGTTCAGGGAAAACTGGATTTGCAGCACTTTTATCAGTGGAGTATTTTCGCAGTCCTGCCTTCTCCCCAAGACTGCAGCCAAGCTTCCAGAGGCAGTGAAGATACCACAGCATGTGGCATCATGCTGTGGGGATGGAGAGGTTGCACACGATCCTTGGTCATCAGGGGTTCATGCTGGTACCGGTGCAGATGGGTATCCCAGGTCTGTCCCCTCCCTTACACTCCTGCCTGGACTGCGGACATTGCTTTCTGCTGGTGTGTCCTCCTCACCCAACCACAGGGCCTGTCCTGAGCTACTCCCAACCACTCAGAGAAACACTCAGCTACACACAGGGGTGCTAGACCCCCTTCCCCTCCCTTCCTACCCCAGAAAGTGAGGCCAAGTTCTCTGTGCTCCCAGGTCCCTCCAGCCCACCTGGGCACAGACTTCTTTTCTCAGAGAGTCTGGGGTCTAATGCTATCCATCGCCTCTCCCCCAGATTGCAGAATTATTTCCTCTGCAGGAAGAAACCTCCCTCCAGTTCCATCAGGCTTTCTTCCAAATCTTATTGTTTTGGACATAACCCTTGTGATCCTAGGAGACTCCATTTTAGTGTTCAGAAACCCTTTCCCTCCAATTATTCCTTCTGCCATGGTTTCCAGGAGTGTCTACAAATTCAGCAGCCGAGTGCTGACTTCTTTCTTCCCCTTTGCATCCTGCCCATAGTAACCCTACCCTGCGGGTAGTGAATACAGAGGCCCCAGTTGCTAACTAAATGATAGAGAAAGATCAAGAATTTGAAAAATAAAAACTGCTAGGGGTGGAGGTGGACAGGTTGGCTATCACGCACCCATAGAAAGATTGGCCATACCACAGTGGCGGTACTTGGGAAGTGACAACTGGAAAAGGCTAACTCGTGTGGGAGGGTTCACAGGTGGAGGCAAGTTCTGGGTGTCGGGAGATAGCTGGAAAGGAAATGCGAGCGGTAATGACTGCTAAGGATGTGGAGATGAGGCGGGCACAGAGAGGTTTGTGTGTATTTGGGTAGAAGAGCTCTCCAGGGTCGAGACCCAGACATTGACCAATTCTTCTACCTCAGGGAGAGTCGATTCCAGGAAAGAAATATAAAAGACTTGTGTCTGAGTGTGAGACATGCATGAAGGCTCACCCAGATTGCAATAAGAGAAGAGGCTGCACACAGGTTTGTTTTTTGTGTTTTTTTTTTTACTTCTGCCATCTGAGCATGTGGAGGGGGATCTAAACAGGGTTTTATGACAGCTGCTGTTGATCCTACCCAACCTTCAAAATCCAGCTCGAATTTCATCCCCTTTTATGATGCTCCTCCATAACTCAAATTGATCTCTCCCTTCCCTGTATTCTGCAGCGACGGTCATTCTGGCATTCGATCGCGTGCTGCATTACATCATGTATGTCGCTCGTGTTTCCTGTCTTGCCTACAAGATGAGCAGATCCTTTGCAATCAGCACACAAGCATCAGCATGTGTCCTGTGTGCCCAGAACTCTACCAGGCCTGAAGGCACGGAGCAATCGAAACAGCGAAAGCCAGCTGGGACAGACATGCAAGTTACCTGCTTGAGATTCTTTCTCTCCTTCTTAGGAGAACCCAGGCCAGGTTAAGACACTCCATTTCCCAGCTGTGGTGGCTGTGGGACAGGGTGCTGGCTGATGAGCTGTGAGTGAAAGGACTGGGCAGGTCTCACAAGAAAGTTCATACTCAGCATGCGTGTGCCCTTTACGCTTTGCCCTTTGTTCGCTTTTCTCCACAGCACAGAAAAGATGCTGGAGGTGAAGAGGCCACTGTGTGACTATGAGAGAGTGAACATGAGGACAGAAGCACATGGCACAGATGACTGAGTGAGCTGCCCGCCTCCAAACTTCCTGTTCCATAGAAACAGACAAGAAAAAGAAGCCCCTGATTTAGTCGAGCAGCCATAAGTTGAGTGTTCAGCTTTGTGCAGTCAAACTAGCTCCTGTCAGATAGACCAGCCATTGTTCTTCATCAGTGTTTCTCAAACGTTTTCACCAAAAAAAAATACCCCTCAAGATGGAGGAGAGTGAAGAGGCAGGTGCAAGGGATATCCTTGGGGTTTTGGGAGGGGAACCCAAGCAGCTACCACAAGACGAACGTATCTTTCAAGTTGCTGGCTTTTTCTTAGAATTGCATTTGAGTTTTCCCTTCTCCTTGTACGTCTGTATTTATTTTAATGTATAAATAACATCTTAACTCATTTACCAGTTGTTTGGGGTTGAATTATGTCCCCTCCCCAATGCATTGAAGTATTAACCCCCAGTACCTTAAACTGTGACCTTATGTGGAAGTAGGGTCGTTGCACATATAATTAGTTAAGAGGAGGTCATATTGGAGAAGGGCAGGCCCCCTAACCAGTGTGACTGGTGTCCTTATAAGAAGATGGCCACCTGAGACAGAAACACACAGAATGTCACGTGGAGATGAAGGATTGGGATGACGCATCTACAAGCCAAGGAACGCCAAACATTGCCGGAGAACCACTCTGCATGTGTACTGGAAATTAGCAAAGCTAGGAGCTAGGAGAGAGGCAAGGAAGGCTTTCCCTATGGATGTCTGAGGGAGCATGCCCTACCGGCACGTTGATTTTGGATTTCTAACCTCCAGAACTAAGGCAATGAATTTCTACTGTGCTAAGCCACCCGTGTGTGGTACGTAGACTTATGGCAGCCTTAGGAAACACACGAGCTAATCTAGTCCTCCAAATTTTTGAGTGAAACTGTCATTCTAGAGAGAGGTTTACATATTGATCTTATAGATAATACCTGATGGGTGCTTAAGGTACAGAAAAAGAAAGAATCCAGAGGCCCGTGGGGACTTTTAACTTAGGGCTACAGGAATAAATTGAGGTTAGTGAGTACATACTACAGAAATGTCCAGATGAACACTTGACCTCTGGCCAGAGTTGGAACTCTGAATTTGAGTCAAAGGGCATAAAGATACTGGGGTTTCTAGACTTGACTAGTTTACCAAGCAGATGAGTTTAAAAAAATGAGTAAGGCATGGGGCCAAGGGCTGGGTTTTTATGTGTGTCCTAAGGGCTGAGCCATACAGTGGGAAAGTCTGGGTAAAGATGTCACTTGAAATGCCCTGGTACTACCAAGTTGGCAGATTAAGAAGCCTGTGGAAGGAGAAGAGTAGACCCATGGGGGCCAGGGCCCCGAAGCCCAGGCCACGCTAAATCTGCTCACCAATGACTCCGAGTGAATCCAGCTTCTCGGATTCCTTTCCTCATCCACTAACCAGGAAGGTCCTGGCCAGAGCCGTGCTCAACCCCGCCCTGAACCCATATTCATAGGCACGGTCCCCAGGAATGGCTTGACTGCCTTTGGGGGCTGATTGGTAAGAGTCTTTTAGTGCAGGCACTGGGATACCGCTGAATATAGAAATCAAGCAAAGAAGCCCTGGGTGAGAGGTGGAAAGGAAATTAGGTGGAATAAGCCTAGAAAAGGAAAACAGGATGGAATTTGGGAGCATTTGAGGTGCACAGGTGGCAAAAGGTGTGTGTGTGTGTGTATGTGTGTGTGTGTGTGTGTACATGCAAACAGGTGTCTGCACACATGCTTGTGACTGCCTGCATTTGGCCTGGGAGTTGAAGATCTTGATCTGATAATAGGGAAACCCAATAATACTGGAAGAAAAGATAAAGGCAGATTTGGCTCTGAAGTGAGCTCACATTTAGAAGTGGCAAGGTTTTATTATTCCTGGGAAGTGACAAGGGTGGATAGGAGAAATGACAGTATCTACATTTGCTGCCTTGGTTTCAAATTGATCCTTGCTTAATAACTGCTGACTCTCTGTTCTTACTAGACAGTAACTCAAAGAATTCCAAATTTAGCCCCCCGCCCCAAATACGCAGAATCTGAAATTCTGCAAGGTGAGATTCATTCATCGTGATCCTGGCCAACTTTTGGTCCTCAAGATTTCTTTTTAAAGGGTAAATACTCCTGAGAGTGCTAACACCTTAAACCTTTATCGCTTAATGCCTTATAGAGAGGATTAGTGGATTAGCCCAGGGTTGGCCTGAAGTAATGAGGGATTTGAAAAAGGAAAAGAGTGATGGAAAGCACCAATAAAAAAAGCATCTACTTTGCTTTTCCCAAGAGCTGGTCTTACTGCTTCTGTCTAGTGTAGATCCTGAGAAAGTTCTGACCTCGGTTCATTTGCAGGGATGGTGAAGATTCTTGTATTTCAGAGTCATTGATTACTCGCTGAAGGCCTCCCATTGCACACAGGAAGCCTTGTAAAGACTCTGGTGTCCAGTTTGGGGCTGCTCTAGAAGGCTTGATTTATTGATGCAGTAAAGATTTATTGAGCCCTACTATGCAGCAGACACTGTTTTAAGCGACAGTGACCAAAACAAGCAAAAATGCTTGCCCCCACAGAGCTTACTTTCTAGTGGGGTGGGGGAAAAGACAACAAACAAATAAGTAAAATGCATAATGGTCCAATGATAATAAGGCGTACAATAGACAAGAGTTAGACAGGACCTGGAAGAAGGCTGGGGCCAGTTGCTGTGAGCGACATAGAGGTGACATTTGAGCAAAGATCAGAATGACAGAATGAACCAAGTGGATGTCTGGGGGACGGGGGAGAAAGCAGCAAGTGCAAAGGCCCTGAGGCAGTCCGGTGGGCTAGACCACGTGGAGAATATACAGGAGGGCACTGTGCTGGAGTGTGGCGGGAAACAGGAGATGCGGTCGGTGAAGTGTAGGAACCTCATCCTGTAACACCTCTTGGGTGCTTTGTAAGGATTCTGCCTTTAGTCAGAATGAGAGCGCAGGTGTAGATTATTGTACAAGAAGATTGTAAGTGATTTAAGGTCAAAAGTGGGAGATTATGTGGACTCATTAAAAACCTTAGGAAATAAAGCAGAAGTTTGTAAAAAGCTTTGCAAAAGACGGTAGTGGACAGAGCCTTAACTAGAAACCAGCGGCTGCCACCTCCCAGGGTAAAGGCTCCAGACCATGCTTGGGGGCCGTCACACCAACTAATGGGAGCTGCACCCAGGCAGAGCTGGCTGGGAGAGCAAGGACACCCACCGGCAGAAGGAAAACTGGGGCCGCCCTGGGTGAGTGGACCGGTCACGGCTGCCCACCTCACACTGCACAGATGGCTTCTGCAGCCACACTCAAAGGACGCCTTCCCTCACAAGCCTAGGGGTTCTGCCCACACACTTCTATCTCTTCCCATCCACTTGCCTGCTCGAAGGGACTAGAGACATGATAAGAAAACCACTTCTTTGAGAGCACCTTGGCCTCTTTTTACTTCCTGTTTATCACTGGTCTCAGAGTAAAATCAGAGCCTACACAAAGCAACAAGGAACCCCCATTCATGAACTGGATTTCTTTTTAAAAACCAGTATAGTTGACTACCTTCTAGAGATGACCAGGTAGATGCTGTCATAGAGGGGAAAAAAGCCCCAGTAAGAACTGGTTTTTAGTGCTAGCTGTGTGACCCTGGGCAAGTGAGATAGAGCAATACAGGTTGCCTGCCTGACGCTGGCCTTCAGGCACTGCCTGGCATATGTTCCTGCCCAGGGAAGGCTGCATATGCAGTCACTGCTTTTACCAGGCAGCCCCCATCTGCTCCCTGCTCAGCCTGACCTCCCTTCTAGAGGTAAGAAAGCACCTGACTGAACTCATTCCTACTTGAATTAGGAAACTTGGAGAAAGGAGACAAGAAAAGAGAGACAACTGTGCAGCAGGGGAAGTGCAGGGTGGATGGGAGACACAGTCAGCCTGGAGTGCTGCTCTATTCCAGCTTGTGTGCTGGTTCCCTTCACTGCCTCCTCCAGCAAACCCTTCTCCTGCGATCACCTGGGGGTGGCGGGAGGGGGTCTCTAGCTAAAAGCACCACACTGGAAGGGAAATCAGCTCTAACTCTTCACAACCTCAGAGAAGGAAAGGAATTCATATCTACTGCTTGAAATATATTCCCTGGAGTTTTCCAAAGTGGTGGGTTGGGGCTTTGCGGCCCTTTCAAAGCCATGCCTTTCACTCCTTCACTCCCCTCCATCCCGGTCTCTACCTTGGGGACATCTGCCCAGAACCCTGGTCTTCTTGCCTTCCTGTCTCGTCCACTCTCTCTGACGTTACCTGATTGGTGTCCCTGTATATTTGTCTTCCTGAGATAGAGTGTAGAGTGGAAGAGAGGCCAATGCTATTGAAGGGGAGACTAGACTGAACTACAGGGGAGCAGTATGTCGCACACGATTGGAGCCCCCCATTCAGAATGTTAAGAATTACCCTAGACAGAATATGTCCACATTATTTTACCCTGGAGCCCTACAGAAATCAAGATTTAACATGATGTGCTCTGCCTTTCCTGGGACTCAGCGTTTGAAGACGCTGGCCTTCTGTTATTTAATTTCCCCTTTAATAAATAAAGGCCCGTGTGCTAGCTGTTTTAGAATTTGGTAGTAGGAGAGTTTATCTCTGACAGATGGTTGTGCTTCCTTTTATGAGCTAATGCAAACTATGGAACTCACCATGTTTCTTTTTACTCCTTGGCAGTCAAGATGCTCAGAATTAAATTATGTGCTTATTGGAGATCCTGTGTGATAGTGGTGCGTTAACAAGCCGGGAAAGTGGAATATTCATGATAATGGGACTTTATATGTCTCTGCAGCTGCCTGAGGCTAGGGAAATCTAGGGGAGAGTCACAACAGGGTACACCAACTGGGGGAGAGGGCATCTGTCTCAGGGAAGGGCTCTTCCTCTGAACCTTCTCCACACACCTCAGTGTTGCCGCAATCATTTCTCCTTTGACCATAATCCCAGGGACGTTGTGCCTGCCATCCTCAAAAACCTTTGATTCACTCCCTACCTTTCAGAATGTCCTTCAGACTCTGCATGACATTAGAGATCCACTTTGTTAGTGTCCCACATCTCAGAGACTCTTACAGCCTTTATTTTAAACCCTCATTTTGGAGGGTGCTCCATGCAGAATGTCCCAGGGTGTCCCAGGGGCCCCACAGATCCAAAGCTCTGACACCCATACCTGGTATAGGATCTGGGCAGGAAGGTCCCTGGAATGCCAAGACCCAGTCAGACCAGGACCTCAGCCACTTAGACATACAGAGCTGGTGGGGTACAGCCAGAGAACACCCCTGTCCCACAGTCTTCTGCCTAACTTGTGCTCCCCAAGGAGCCTTTGATCTTGATGGTCGGATCCGAGCGCCCCACTCACCAACTCCATGCATTCTCATCACTATTCAGAATCATTTCTCCTCGTAATCCAAGAGGACGTTTAATGACTGTCTTTCCCACTAGTTCCTTGAGAGCTGAGACTGGCCCATTCGTTCTTTGCGTCCCTGTTCGCTACACTGCTTCACAGATTTAGTTAGTGTTCAAACCATGACTGCTGAAATAACGAATTGCAAAATCTGATTTTCGTCACTTATTTTTATGTGGGAACGTTAGTCAAGCTATTGCCTCCCACAAGGCAATTTAAAACTTTGCTCCAATTACTTTTCTCCAATTATGCAACTGAATGTTTTCAAGAGGTTTCCCACATTAGCAGGCCCGGAGGAGGTTTGGGGAGCCGTGGAGGCCCTTTCCAAAGCCATGGGAACCACACCAGCGTCCTCAAGCACCCCTGCAAGCCACAGTCCTTTCCTAATGTTCCCCTTGGAAAAGAAAGAGCAAAGCAAAATCTACCAAGCCAAGACTTTTGAGGGGCCGGTTTTAACCCAGCCCAACCACTCTGCTTTTCTTAGCATCTCTCTTTTCCTTGCGCCTGATTATGGCCTCCAAACCAGCAGCCAATAATGTAGGATGTGGGAAAACTTCAGTAAGAGAGCAAAACCAGAATGGTTTCAGCCTTTCGGGAGAAGCAGTCTTTTGTTGTTGGTGTTGCTGTTGTCTTCTTTCTCTGTTAAATCTCAGGATTTACCAGGCATGAGCTAAACGGATTAATAGATATTTATTGAGCCCTGTTGTATGGTAGGTATTGTGCTACTAATGATGTTATGCTGTGGGTCATCCTTTCCATTTCAGTGGTGTTTATTTCTTTAATGTAAAATTTGTGCCTGTTGAAAAAACTTTCTTCAAGGCTAGTGAGGAATCACCTTACTTATGTGAGCTTTTTATTCTGTGGTGGACTGCTGGAACTCACCAAGGTCCATTTTTCCCTTCTTTGAAGGCTCACAGACTACATTTCCCAGACCTCCTTGCAGTTACATGGGACCATGTGACTATATTCTGTCCAATGTGATATGTTTGTGAACCTCTGCTCTCCACTTTCCTTCCACATCAGACTTGGCGCCACATGTCCTAGATGGTGAAGGTACAAGTTGAAGCAGAGCTACCAACTTGTGACAGACTAAGACGTGTGAAATATACTTTCACTTTTGTCAATCCTCTGAAATTTAAGGGTCTATTTATTAGCAAAGTCTTTTGAGTAATATATATTCTTTCTTTAGTTTAATGGTGTTTTTTTTTTTTGGTTTGGTTTGTTGGTTGGTTGGTTGGTTTAAATCCTTTCTAAAGAGCTTTGTATCCTTTTTCTTCATTTTATGATTCTGGCTCAATGAATAATCTTGAAACAAAAAAATACACGTGACCTCGACCGTGATGCTGTTTCCCACCTTTCCATCAGCTTTCCATGACCTGACCCCACGTAGTTTCCTTGTAAGTCTACTGGCCCCAGACCTCATAAAACACATTTTTATGTCTTTACTTTTTATAATTTTCCCTAGGAAGTGTATCAAGACCTTATTAAAGCTCCTCAAGTTTCGGTTATCCTAAATTGCACTTATGAAATTAAATTAAACTCTACAGACACTCGCCCTACCCTACTGGAGCCGCCATCATAACAAAACTTGAGCGAGTTGTGTAGCCTGGTTGTCTTAACTTCCTCACCTCCGGTTTCTTCCTAACCTGCGGTGGTCTGGCTTTCCTCCCCACCAGCCCATGGAGCTCACGGTCACCCAACAGACAGACGCTTTCCAGGCCTTGATTGTATGGGTGTGAATGGGAGCATGCGTGTTCCCAGTCCCAATGTTTCCTTCCGTGTGGGCGGACCTACCTGGTTGGGAGGAGGGAGTGGGCAGGCTCAGTCTTGTTGCTGCCTGCTTTCCTCTTGGGAGAAGCTGCTGCAGAGAGCTCACCTCGAGTCCTGCTCCTCGTCCATGCCCCTGAGTGGGGGTCACCGCAATCGGGCAGCACGTCCTGAGCCTGGGCGCACTAGGAGGCCAGGTTTCAGTACTGGATGGTTCATTACTGCCACACACCTAAGCCACAGCGCTGGTTGTCAGCTTTATCTATAATGAAGGTGGCAGTGAGTTCTCCAACTAGCTACTCCCTTATTTATCTCTTAGCTCAGAAAGTATTTAGGGAAAACAGGAAACATTTGTGAACCCCCCCACCCCCACCACAAACCCCAATATAGTTTCCCAACATCTCAGATGTCCACATAGGGCCCTGTATTCAACTCTGTCCTATTCCCATCACGGTGTGTTATAATCTCCCGTGTACTTGTGTGTATCTCCCAACTAGACTGTGTGTTTGTGGTGGGCTCTGTGTTGCATCATCCAGACCTCCCTTCTGTGAAAGATTTGTTGCCCCAGCTGCTGGGAACACTATCAGCAGACTGCCTTCAGCTGTCACCCTCTTCAGGGAGTGTCTCAGTTATAGAAAACAGTCTTGCCCGAGGTCATGCCCATTCCTGGGGCAGCCCATATCCAGGTTGAGGTATAAGAGCCTGGCCATCTCAGCCAAACTCAGGACAACTTGGACCGGCTATCCTAAGCCCTTGAAGTTGGCTGAGACTATCACTGGGCCTGCTTTGCAGCTGACGAATATCTGATACTCTAGACTCTTCCCAATGGGTGTGAAAGACCTCAGAATCTTGGCTCTGCCTTGGCTAACGTCTAGCTTATCACTTCTTAGTTACTGACTCCCCTAGATGTTTCTTTATACAACAGAAAGCATAATAGACCGTAGTTACTCATCCTTTAGTAACTTTAAGGTTTGAGGAAGTGTGAAATGGGCTAAGTCCTGCCATGAAGTACATGTGTGAAGGAGGTTGCTAACACACAAATGTCCGGATGGCAGGGGTGGGGGGACTGCATTTCTTCAGAATGCCTTGGGAGCACACTGCCTCTGGATGTCTGGGCAGTGGGCAAGTCCCCAGGGCTATGGTCTGGGCCCTCCCTGACTGGGGGGACACGCTGGTACTGCGTTTGTGTGTGGCAGTTGCTGTGAACTGGCTGCTGTACCTACAGGCTGGCAGGTGCCAGGTTGTCCCCTGGAGATGCCCACCCTTGGTTTTCAGTGCTGAGAGGGGTGGGGGAGAGGGTTCGGAGTGAAGAGGATAGCACTAGGAACATATTACAGACATGAGGTTGGACAATTCAGTTTGTGAACTCATTCTAGAAAAAGTGCTACATACCTCATTGCTGAATATCACTATGGTCACCTTCGAAGTACTCCCCTTGGGAAGCTATGCACCAACGCCAGCACCTAGTTCACCCTTCAAAGCAATTTGGAAGCTCTTTTTCTGGAATGGCCATCAGAGCTGTAGTTATATTACCCTTGATGTCCTGAATGTCATCCAAATGTCTACCTTTCAATATTTCCTTTCTCTTTGGGTAAAGAAAGAAGTCATTGGGGGCCAGTTCAGGTGAGTAGGGAGGGTGTTCCAATACAGTTATTTGTTTACTGGCTAAAAATTCCTTCACAGACAGTGCCCTGTGAGCTGGTGCATTGTCGTGATGCAAGAGCCATGAATTGTTGGTGAAAAGTTCAGGTCGTCTAACTTTTTCAGGCAGCCTTTTCAGCACTTCCAAATAGTAAACTTGGTTAACTGTTTGTCCAGTTGGTACAAATTCATAATGAATAATCCCTCTGACATAAAAGAAAGGTTAGCAACATCGTTGTAACAAGTTCGTGAGCCTAATTGTCAGACCTCTGTAAGCTCACTGCAGCACTTGCCACATAGCCTCTCAGGAAACCTGCCAAGACTCTTCCATACTAAATGTCCTTTATGCTTTTGCAATTTACTCCATCCTGGACGCCCAGCTCTGGCCCTCGCCTTTCACCAACGTACCACCATGGCCTTGGGGCAGCCGGCGTGAGCAAGCTTCCTTCACTTTAAGATGGTCTTCAGCCTGCACACTAGACTTTCCTATCACAACGTCTTTTTTTTTTTTTCTTCTCTTTAGGTGTTTCTTTAACTGTGTTAGAGATTCTGTTAAGATATGTTAGCTCTAGAGTTCTACCTGTGGGTGTATAGTAGCGGTTTGTGTGTTCATTTCTGTTTTAACCCGATTTCCCTCGCTTCTTTTGAGGAGCTGTTGTTTTAGGAACTGTACCCTCCCCCAGCCCAGAGTAAAAATAAAAAGCCCTAGGTTGAGCCCATCCAGCATGAGGTCATCCCCAGTTTTAGTCCTGGACGGTGCTAAGTGGCCCCCGTCCATGCCGACATCCAGGCCGACCCGGAGCCCTCGTGGCTGCCGTCAGGCACCACAGCATTTGTCACGTGACGGCTTTTGATGAGCTGCAGAAACCGTTAAGAGAGCATGTGGACAGCAGCTTGGAGATTAGTTTTCTTTTCTAATGCTCCTATGTCGCCCACTTCTCTCTACCTCCCATGTGCTTGTTCTCTGCATCCAGAGTGTTCTGATGTCAAATATCTGCCAAAGAGTGACATGGTGTCCAGCCGTGAAAGCGCACACCTAGTTACGAACGGTTCCCATACTTCCAAAACGTGTTCTCCGTTTTCTAGGTCTTACCTGGCAGTGGGGTTGGGGGATGGATAAAAGCAGTCAGACTTTTTGCTTATTCATCCAGTCCGGGGAATGTGTCCAGGTGGCTGCTGGAAAGTTTGCACTACAATTTACTACGGTTTGCAGGAAGCTTCAGGTGCGAGAGTGTGGGACAAGCAATAAATGCCAACACTGGGAGGGGGAAGCCACAGAGAGCTAATGGCCCATTGTTGGTGCCTATTGTGTGTCTCAGGGGCCAGGCCCTCTCTAGACAGAGCCCCAGCTCTTGGCAGCAGCCCTTCAGCTGCTCCTGGGGACACAGGCGCTTCTCTGTCCCTCCCCACTGTAACTCTGCCACGGGCCAAGAGACTGAACCCAGAGTCAGCAGCAGCCTTCATCTTGAGCCTTGTGTAACTGAACAATGGTTAACTGTGGCTCGCAGAGGACCTCAGAGGCAGCTCCTTTCACAGTGGGATTTCCTTCCATGAGGGTTGTCCCAGCTGTTTTTGTCTTTGGTTGTGTCTAACAGATGTCTGTGGACTTGGAGAGCCTTCTGAAAAAGCAGTGACAACTAGACCTGGGAACCCTTCCGGGAAAAATGCAGCAAGGGACCTTCCGGGGTCAGCTGAGGCCTTGGCAAGAATAATATTGGCAAATGGCAGGACGCCGCTGGCCTGTCCCCTTGCGTGTCCTTTTCCTCCAAGGGTAGTAGAGTGCTATCGGGGAGATTTAGGAGATTGCCTCTGGTGCAGTGGGATGGAGATAAAAATCAAATTCCAAGAATTCCTCTTTTGGAGGTCTCCTGTAAACTTATAAAGAACTCCTCAAGCATGTGAAATATGAAACCGCAGGGTAAGATTATTGGGTTTTTTTCTAACCAACACAATTAACCCCATGTATGACCAGGGTCATCCTTCAGAAGTGTTCCCCAGGAATCAGTGGACTCATTTCAGTTACAGTTTCATTGCTTCACGCATAATTGGAACTCCTTTTTTGGAACTGTTTTCTGAATTAATCAATTTAATAATTAAGAGTGAAAACATTGCAAACAACCAAAAGAGCTAATACTAAGGAAGGAGTAACTGAAGAGTAGTGTGTTATATGGTCATTAAAATATAGTTTTTATAGACCGTGGGACTCTACTTATGGTAAAATATAAAGTGAGAAAGGAATATGTGAATATACATTAATTATTGCAAATTTATTTTTAAAAAGTAAAGTAGACACAAACAAAAGACAGGAATAAAATCTCCCCCCCTCAATGCTAATAGTAATACGTGAGTGGAATTACAGGTGATTAATTGACTTTTTTCTATTTTCCAAGTTTTCAGCTGTGTGATTATATACCTATGTAATAAAAAAGCATAATTTTAAAAAAGTCCTATGGAAATTATGGCTTGGGAAAGACTAAATTAATAGGCTTAGGACAAAAATCAGTCTTATTTATTTAACACTGCAATTATTTGGGGTGAAAAATGCTATTACACAGTTAATTGTATCTTCTCTGACTTTTGGCTATTTCTAAAAATCAGATCTACTTCAAAAAGTGGTAAAATTTGCCACCATTGACTATTTCCGTGAGAGCACAGGCTTTTGCTATTTTGTTCAGTGATATACTTCCAGGCCCTAGCTCGGTGCTTGGCACATAGTAGGACTCAGTAATTATTTGCTGAATGAATGAACAGGCTGTAGGTTGAAAAAGGAGCTGGAATATAGGACAGAGAACGGCGGCCGTAGAAATGAAAAGGCCAATCAAAGTCAAGAACTGCAAGAACTTTTTTTGCAGAAGACTCCATGCTGTCCACTGCAGGACTCACACAGGTTCCTTCAGGTTCCCTTCTTAGTCCTGCTTGTCCCTCTCAGCTCCACTATGCTTTTGTTATTCAAGGCCCACACCTGCCACTCTTCTTGGAGGATGGCCCGTGGGCTGCTGATTTGCAAGTCAACAGAGCAGACTGTGTCTGGGAATTCTTTCCCCCAGGAAGCCCCCTGCCCTTGACAGTGGGTGGCATATGTTCCAGATTCCCCTGAAGGTGCCTGTGGGGACAGAGTCCCAGAGAGCAGTTTCCAGGTTCCCGGCCTCACGTGGAAAGGTGCTGGCTCCGGTAGTAGATGGCCATCAGCTGTGACTGATTGGCCATCAGCTGTAACCAGTTAGCCATTGGCCACTGATATAACTGCCGTGGCTGAGCTAGCAAGCGCAGATTGCAGCTAGCAAGTGGGGTTGGTTGGTTGGCAGAGAAGCGGACAGCCGAAGCGGACAGCCGAAGCAGATGTGTAGCTCCTGCTTCCTGTGTCTCCAACCCAGCCGCCAGTGAGAATGTAGTGGTGTGACTCCCCCATCCGTGGCTCCGTGGGTGTTCCTTTTTGGCCTCACCATATCCTGCGTTCTTGTGCGGGAAGCAGGACCAGAGACCCTGGATGACAGTGCCCTCCCTACAACTTTGCCTAAAGCAGCCCCTTCAGAGTCTGCTTCTAAGAAAGATGACCCAAGACAATGATAATTCAATAACAAGAAGAAAACTTCACATTCACGAGCCACTTGTAAAGTACCAGGCACAGCTGTAATGGGTGAAATAGGGATTATTACTATCCCTATTTTTCACTTGAGGAAATGGAGACACGGAGTGGCTAAACAACTCACCTTCGTACATTTAAATGCTGAATCCCACCTTGAAGAGGATTTTTCTGACTGTGCTCCCAGAAGAGCCTGGACCTCCTTTTGCTGTCCTGTCTCCTGGTGTAAAGACAGACCTTCAAGAAAGTAGCACAGACCAACCCAGGGAGCGGAGCATGTTGGGAGCTGTGGGGAGAGCATGGCTGGGTCACCCCAGCCCAGTGTGGAGGGAGCAAAAGCACAATCAGGAAAGATCAGCAAGGAAAGCCCCGTGTATGGGAACCTGATCAGAAGAGGCAACATTTGAGTCCGTCCGAGGTCTGGCTGCCAAAGTCATGCTGAGCAGAAGAGGATGAAATCCAAGATCCTCCCGCAGAAGCTGCATTCAGCTCTTTGTGGACAGACCTGGGTCTAGCTCCAAGAGACCTCTCTTTCGGTCTTCAAGGAGCTGAAACTGGAGTGACGTATGATGCCTATTTCCTTTGGTAAGATAGTTTTGCTTGTAGAAGTGGGACGATTTAATGTAAATCCAGAGTTATTGTAAAGCATTCCTTTGGTTTAGCATGGAGACAACACCCAGTCAATATTTGTTGGAACAATAAGTGAATGAATGAATGAATATGAATGAACAATGTAACCTGAGGGCGAGTGAGCTCTTTCAGAGGCCTAGGGCCTTGGAGACGATGACAGCATGATGAGAGTGACATTCCTGGAGGTTCAATCCAATTCAACACATGTCAACAGAACACCTGTGGCTGTGGGAGCGACGGGCTGAGTTATGTAGGGAATGGATGCACAGGTAAGGGGAGGCAATCAGACAAGCCCAAACAGGCTGCCACTCTGAGCAGACAAGAGTCTTAAGAGGTGGCAGGCAAGAGTCACGGAGGTGCCAACAAGAGCAGGGTTACACTCATTTGGCAGGGAAATCAGGAAAGTCAATCCGGAGGGAGTGGTATTTGAATTTGCCATGAAAGAAGTAATATTTCAATAATAGGATGTGGGGGTGGAATCTGAGCTGGGATTGCGGGGAGGCGGGAGTGGAGAAAGCAGAGCAAACCAGGCCAGGAAGCATAAGGTGAGAAGTCTCGTCTGATTGGAACGTGAGTGATGGGGAGAAATATTGGAATATAAGTTTTGACAGAGGGGTTGATTGTGAACTTAATCAAAAGAAATTTCATTATTGTGATGGATTTGAACTGATCTATTTACATATTCTTGCCTGGTCCTCATTGAGTGGCTGGGAGCTGCGAGGGGTACACGGATGATAGTGAATATACATCCAACAGGGGTGGCTTCACCCCTGACCTGGACCCCATGACAATCTTTTCATTGGGTTGAAATATGTTTGCCTTAGAACAGCCTTAGAAGGTATAAAAGGGTATGAACTAATGACAGTTAAGACTCCAAATGTAACCTTGGCAACAGTTAAAAAAATAAATTGAATATTGCTCTGTGCCCAATTAAACATAGAATAACAGTGTGGAAGTGGAAATTTATCTGCGCTGGATAGCTTCATTGCAGGTTATGACAAAGCAGAGCGTGGCAGCTCATATTTTCCAAAAATGGCTGTAACAACAGCTCCCATCCCACACGATTTTCAGTAATATGACCTCCCCACTCCCCATCAGGAGGGGCCATTTATTTCTCCACACCCTGGAATCTGGGTGGGCCCCATGATTGCTTTCATCAATAGGATACTGTGGAAATAACGTTGCCACAGTTGTGAACGAAGCCGTTCACTGGCCTGGGAGCTTCTGCTTCCTACCCTTTGAAACGTTCACTCCTAGAATGCTCCTCTGGAAACCCAGCGCCATGCTGCAAGAAGCCCACTTCGGAGGGAGAGGCTCACTTAGGTCCACAGCCCCCGCTGAGCCATCGTCATTGAGTGGACCTTAAAGGAAATCCAGCCCAGTGGAGAGTTCAGGTGATAGGATATCAGGTTGCAACCACATGAGAGGCTTTGAGCAAGAACCACTCAGCTGAGCCTAGTCAAGTCGCATGAGAGATAATACTAAATGGCTATTTAAGCTGTTAGGCTTTGGAGTTACTCAGCGACAGACCCCTGGAACACCAAGATTAGGGGAGCTGTAGATGCAGGCCCATGGTCGTGCAGGGGACACCTGATCCCACAAAAGGCAAGACAGCCCAGGTAAATGCCTGTGGTATGGGGTTGGAGGAGAGGACAGGAGACTGATGGTGGCTGTCACCTTGAGCCCCAGCTTTCTCACTCATAAAGTGGAAAGAAATCCTCATAGGATGTTATGAGGATTAAACAAGGAGGCATGAATGAAGGTACTTTACCCGCTATGAACCTTCCCCAGAAGGTACTATTGTGATTTCTTACAGAGGGTCCGATGGCCAGATGTCAAGGATGTGTTAGGATGTGACGGTGGTGTATCATGAATGGGTTTCTCCTTGGAATGGTCTGCTCCGAGCAGCCCCAAGATGCAGCTCCTAAACCCTAATCACAGAGTGGCCGTGGCAGTCCTGTGACGTTCTCCACAGTCCCTCATTCATTCATTTCTTCATTCATTCAGTAATTACTTGGCTGTCAATTACATGCCAAACAGTACTTCAGGCACTGGGCATAAAGCAGTGAACAGCCCTCAAATACCCCTTCCTTCATGGAGCCTGCAGTCTAGTCTCAGGGTTTATGCTAAAACCATGGTCAACAGTTTAAACTACGGGGGGGCGGGGGGGCGGGCAGGCAGTATGCTGTGGTAGTTAATTGTATGTGTTCGAAGGTCAGATAGAACTGGGTTCACACTCCGATTTCACCACTTACTGTGAGTCTTTGGGCAACTCTTCAGCTTTCTCTACCTCAGTTTCTTCACCTGTAAAGTTAGCATGATAATAATGATAATGCCTATTTCACAGGGTTGCTATGAAGCTTAAATGAGTCAATGCATGTGGAATAGTGACTAATAGAATAAGGTATATCACAACAAATATTACTATTATTATTCTTTTGTTTCTGTTAAGTAGCTTTTCTCTCTCTTCTTGTTTTATGATCAGTAACATGCTCTCCATTCCATTCAGTGTGATAACTCTCTCTCTCTCCCTCTCCCTCTCTCTCCTTTTTTCTTGCCTTTTTTGCTATGTAAAGAGGGATGATAGATGGTTCGTGATATTCAGTTACCTGCCAAAGTCATCCATGGCTTACAAGTTTGAGAAATCTCATCTAAATTAGCCCCTAATGAGATTATAAAGCCACAGATTGTATTAGTGATTGTTTAGTCAGTATTCGAATATAAAATCACATTTTTACTTGTCTCCCTAAGGATGTAACTCCAAGATCAAAAGTAACCGGGGAATTCAGTGAAAGCAGGGTAGGGAGAGCCAAAGGTTTAGTGGACTCATTCTGTAGTCAGGTGTGACAGGTGTTCATTGGCCCACAATATACCTGGAGTCACCTGGAGTTATGTGACATGCGGGTCTTAGTGGACCTATTCTGTAAAGTCAAGGAAAGCAATACTAACTGTACTTCCTTAAGAAACAAAGTAAGTTTTAAAGAGAAAGTTACTCAAACGCTAAAGGTCACTGAGCTGACTGTATTAGTGAATAAATAATGAAAACACTCCAGTAAGAGACTTTCTATTATGTAAAAGATATCCCAAGGCAGGCAGTTCAGGGTGCATGTGACATCAACATCTCCATCAGATGTACATGTGCCTTTTATTTTTCCTCTACCACCCTCAGAGCTTGGCCTCTGTTTCTCAAGGTCTACCTCGAGATACAAAATGACTGCTGGAACTCCAGCTCTCACGTCCCCATTCCAGGCTGGAAGGAGGTATGGGGGAAGAACAAAACAGCACCCTTCCTAGCCTAGTCAGCCCTCTACTAGAAATGTTTCCGGGGGCTCTGTTCAGTCAATTCCATGTACATCTCATCGACCGTCTTAGAGTGGAGAAATAGTTCTTAGGATGTTGGGTGCTGAACCCTCTGTGATGAGGCTGGCTGCTCCAGGGGGCTGCAGTGAAAGCCCCGTGTAGGCTGACACTTCGCCCTCAAAGCTCTTTTAAAGTCAAAACCCATCAGATATAATATAAAATATCTGAAGTCCTTAATTATCATGACACTTCAAGTCTTAAAAAGTAGGGACTCTTCCTCTGAATTCAAATAAAAATCATAAATATGTAAAACAGTCTTTGTCTTCTTCCTCCCTTGGCAATCCCTCCCCGAGCCCCATCTTCCCACCTCATCCCCAGACCTGAATTTCTGGGTTAATTTTTAGTAATGGTAGTTCAGGGAAGAATTATAGCTTCCAAAATTTTTTAAGTTGCTTCGTTCCTTGGTGGATTGCTTCCCACATTCTACCCCTAGAATTTCAGACGATGCTTCAAGAGGGTCCTTTGTATGAATTTTATGTCACAAGGCCCAAAAAGTTAGTGTTTCCTCTAAGTGAGTACAGGATTTGCAAGTTCTAATCCCACGAAACCAATCACTTTATTTAGTAAATTGGAATTTATATCAACATATTCCCAAGAGACGTTTAGGTAATTCACAAAATTAGGCATAATTAAAAATAAAAATGGTAGGGATAAAAACAAAACAGGCAATTATCTTTCTTCTCTCCGACTCATAAAAGGGAACTCATGATGCTCCCGTAGCATCATCCTGGGTTGAAATGTAATGAACATTTGCCAAATGCTTTGCGATCCGCCCTGAAAGGTGTTATAAGCTTCAAGTGCCATTGTTATAAAGAAGTGCTGTCACTGGAGCACAGCTTTTAGCAGTTACATCCTGCCTCTGATGTCATGTGAATTGTAGGCATCATCTTTAGATTCGAGGGACAAATAGCTTCCTAATATAATAATATGCCCTGGCTCTTCCTCCACCCAATAAATAATTACAGGAGACATGACTAGGATGTTTGCTGACACAGGCAATAGCCACTCTGGATGGATTTGGCTTTCTTCCTCGATGATCTTTCTTATAAGCACTTTTTCAAAGCATGACAGCCTTAAGAAGTCGGAAGCCGGGCCGGCTTCTTAAAGAGGTGTTATTCAAGCCAATCTGGTGTTTGCATTACCTTGTTAGCAACGTGGGCACAAAGAAGATCCTGTTAAGATACCTCGTGCTGACACGTCAAGAAGAGCACTAAATGGTGTCTATAGATGAAGAGCGTAGGACAGGAAACAGGTCCAAAGGGCTGGGTTCTAGAGTATTTTGTCACTAACTGGCTGTGGGAAAGTCACTTGGGTATTTCTGGATATTACTTTTCTCATCTATGAAAGGCAATGAGCTCTTCCAGCTTCATTAATTTATAAATTTAGGTGACACTGAATTTCATTAATTCTCTGTGAGCGCCCTCCGTCCCCCGTGTGAAAACGGGCGGGGCTCTCTCCTGCTCTCTGTGATGTGACATGTTTGTGTTTCCTGATGACTGTTCATTTCTGGTTTGTGATCAGCGTGAGCCAATGATTAACACTTGAGTCAAGCTGAATCCTCTGGTATCTTAAAATCTAGTACATAAAAAAATAAGTCATTTGGAAAATAGTTATAAACCATAGTTTTAAAATCTAAATGGAAAGAAGAAGTGGGTGGAGATGGAAAAGAAGTGGGCAGCACAGAATTTATTTGTTTTTTTTCTTTTCAGCTAACTAATCTCTGCTTATGAAAGAAAGGGAAGCCATTCAGCGTTGCATTAGTGGTTCCTGACTTAACAACACAGATTCACCACTCAATCTGTGCGTACATTTTATTGCTTTTTTAAAAATGAGGATGTAAATGGCGTGAGGGCCTTCAGGTGCAACTTCGGAAAAATGAGCTGGTTGTGTTTTAAAACACAGAAATTAAAAATGGTCAAATGGTTTTGTCTTTGTTAGAGGGCCTACGTTTCTGTGCTTTGGTTGGTGGAGATTAGTCCCAGCTTGTGAGCAATTTCAGGAAGGAGATAGCCAAACTGATGTTTATTTATTTATTTAATCTGTGAGAGGTGTCTGTAAACATATGGCTGCTTTAAAGTTTCCAGGGCTACAGTAGAAGCACTGGAACGAAGGGGAGATTATGGGCACACCTCCCCCTACTGGGCATAATTCGCAACTGCTTACTCCTATGGTCCCTGCTGACAAAGGTGTGTGTGGATGGTGGAAGGTTCCCCTGGAAACAGAAAACTTGGGATTTTAATACTTGTTCAGGAGGTAGGGAAAAATAAAGATTGTGTGTGTGTGTGTGTGTGTTCTACCAGCCAGGAAAAACATCCCTAAAGGTATGGAAAACAGCAAATAATGGAAATCAGCAGATAGACTCCAGTTTAACTAGAGAAGACATATTACAGATGAAAAATCATTAGAAACAAGCTGGAAAGCTAGGTCGGAGCTAGTTGTGGAAGATGTTGAACCACAAGTATAAAATGGGGAACCACTGAAGCTAATTTTGAATGGAGGAATTCGCTTGTTTATTTATCTCCTCGGCAGGCATTTGTGGAGCATGTCCCGTGCAGCCAGCTGTTTGTTAAATGCGGTGCACAAGTGAAGATAAATCTCTTTGGATCCTGACCTCAAGCAGCTTAGAGTCTAATAGTTGAAGTTAGATAGGTATCTAAGTACCCATAACACAAAGTAGCAAGCGGTGTGTCATACATGTAAAACTGGGAAGCAAACGGGATTATTTTTAGCGGTGGACGAGGGCCAAGTTTAACAGAAGGTTGTCACGGTGAAGGGAAAGTTGATCTTGTGGGAAATCAGTTAGAGGCTACCAATATTTTTGTGTATCATGTCTCTCATGTTGAATAAATACCATTTCGTAATGTAACAACTTAGATTACTTAAGTGGATGGAATGAATGTCAGTAAACAAATTGTAGTATATTCACACAATGGAGTACTATTCAGATACAAAAAGAAGAAACTACTGTGTTGACTCATGCAACAGTAGGTATGAGTCTCCCAGACATTATTCTGAACAGGAGAAACTGCCCCCAAAATTGGCAAGTCTGTATGATTCTGTTTACATGACGAAATTCTAAAGCCGAGCAAAGAAATCAGACCAGTGATTGACCAGGGTGTGGTGTTACAGGTGTTGTTGGGTGCCAATGAGCAAGAGGAAACTTTCTGGGAAGATAGTCTGTATCTTAAATGGGGGCAGTGGTTACATAGATAACAAAGTTTGTCAGAATTCATCCATTTCTACGTAGAATATGGGAATTTTAGTGCATGTAAATGATACCACAATAAAGTTTACTTTAAAATTAGGAAACCGTAAAGCATAAAAAAGATACTATGGTCAGCAAAGTGCTTAATTTATAATTGGTCATTTCTAAATTGTGTTAATTCATCATTAAATGTAGTTTAATAAAGCAAATAAACCTACTTTTTAAAAAGATTGTGACCTTATTCAAAACAAAGCAAAGAGATGCGGTAGATAGAGTGAGTCACTCACATATTTTCTGAGTGAATGAATAGAAGGGAATGAATGAATAAAAGGAAGTAAAGGGAATATTTAAAGAAATAATCACTGGAGAATTCTCCAGAACTGATGGAAGACTTGAATGTACACAAAGCATAACATGTACCAAGTATGGATAAATACAAACGCTTATTTCCATTCATAGACTTAAGCTACCACTGAAAAATAAGGGACTCTAAGGATCCTAGTGGAAATAAAAAAGAAAAAGTGACAAAAGTAGATGAATTGAGACAGCTAAGTGGCAATAAGGAAACATGCAAAGATCTAGCCACCATTTCTCCAATTAAACCTTCCAAATACTTCCTGACTCTGCCCAAGTTTTCATTATTTTTGGTACTTTTATTTGAAAACCAGTCTGGTTTTCTCTGGTCTCTAAAAAAGCTAACCTCCTCAAATGAGGCTCGAATGATAACTGTGAAATGTAAAGGGAGTTACAGTAGGTCTGAAGAGCGGTCTGATTTGCTCTTTCAGTGGAAGTTGAAAGAAAATTCCTTGATAGGCAAAATTTCCCATAAAATCTTGCTATAGAAGGGAGTCCGGTGGAGATTTTTTTCCTTCAGAATTCAGGCAAGCTCCCTGTAAACTAGGAAACGTTATAAAAATGAAATTGAGATAAAAGACCACAAGTAGATTGGAAGGTGCTTAAAGATAGAACAGGGCATCTTGCCGTGGGTTCCTGGTAATGGAAGTGGCCCTCTTTGGCCATCTGACGTTATTATTCAGTAATCATTTACATAACTATCTGCTTAAGCCATGCATTTGTGTGTGTTCCTCACGGACACTCAGATTCAAGGAATAATTTTGTTTTCTATACATAGATAAGAAAGGCTAAGAGGCAGAGATTTAAAAAAGAGAGAGACAGAACAATAAATTCAGGGCTGAAATCTCGTCCTCTATCCCTGCCTGTATCTAGATCCCTCTCCTTATTTTATTCCTGCCTTGGGCAGAGAGCCCAGAGACCACAGGTTCAGTTATTAAGCAAATTCCTTACCGATGACTCTAACAAGGGATTTTGGTTATGTCTAATCTGGGAGAAATGTGGTAATTTCCATTCATCATTTCAAAAGCTCTGCTGAGGTTAGAGCGGCAATCAAGGTCATTCCCTATTATAAAAGGGAGTCGCCCCTTTTCTCTAAGAAAATTAGAGCTTCAGGGCACTACCTTTCTTTGCGCAAATTGATCTTGCCATAAAAGTGCCTGGAGTTAATTTCCTTTCCCTGAATAATATAGTGTGTCTCCAGACGTGTAACAAAGGGAGAAGTTCTGAATCCTGTCTGAACAAGTTCATATAGGCTCCATTCCACCATAGATTTTAAGTTAATTTTATTTACTTCCTATTCAAAAATTCCACTTTGATTGCTCATCAGTCAGTGTGTGTGTGTGTGTGTGTGGGGGGGGGGGTTCACTGTGAGAAATTTACATAATTACGTTATTCTCTTGGCAAAGAAGAAGTGAATAAACAGTAGGTTCTCCTTTTAAAGATAAACCCTTAAAGAACTGTACTTTTCTTACTACTGTAAAAAAGGTCCTTGAATTTATTCGGACCTTGGACCAAATTTTTGGGAAACATCTGCTCATGAATAGTTTTTCATTTTTTCAGTGTTTGGGTTGTCCAGTGTCCACTCGCATTAGTGAAAGTGACCAACTTTCTATTTTTTTAATGCATTAAGTGAATATTTTTTAGTGGAGCATTGTAACCTCTTTAATAATTTTTAAAGCTATACTTTTGAGGGGTTTTTTGGTGGTTTTTCCAGAGCCTATCTTATACATCTTAATGTATCAGAATTACTTCTTCAGGTTTATACTAATTTCATTCCAGTTACATATAGAAATGTTACATTTCACACAAATAGAATCATAGCATTTGTGGTCATCTGTGACATGCTTCTGTCACTTAGCATCATGTTTTTAAACTTCGTATTGTAGCACATATCAGCACTTCATTCTTTTCTTGTATTACCAATAATATTCTGTTTAAAACAGACCCACATTTTTAATCTATTCGTTGGTGGATGGGCATTTGGATTGTTACCACTCTTTGGCTATTATGAATAATCCTGCTATAAGCATTTGTGTGCAAATTTTTGTGTGAAAGTGTGTTTTCAATACCCTTATATTACTTAGGAATTGAACTGCTGAGTCATGTGGTAACTCTAGTTTTTCATATATTCATAAAAGCTTGTTATTGTCAGCCTTTTTATTTTAGCCATCCTAGTGGCTGTGACCCAGTGTTCTCATTGTGGTTTGATTTGCATTTCCCTTATAATATTGAACATCTTTTCATGTGCTTCTTGGCCGTTTGTATATCTTCTTTGGAGAAATGTCTATTCGATCTTTGCCCATTTAAAAATTGATTTATATGTCTTTTATTGTTGATTTCTAAGAGTTCTTTATATATTCCGAATATAAGTCCCTTATACGTGATTTGCAATTTTTTTTTCCATTCTAGGTTGTCTTTTTACTCTCTTGATAGTGTCTATTGAAGCACAGAAAGTTTTAATTTTTTTGTTTTTTAAAGATTTTATTGGGAAAGGGGAACAGGACTTTATTGGGGAATAGTGTGTACTTCCAGGCCTTTTTTTTTTTCCCAAGTCAAGTTGTTGTCCTTTCAGTCTTAGCTGTGGAGGGTGCAGCTCAGCTCCAGGTCCAGTTGCCGTTGCCAGTTGCAGGGGGCGCAGTCCACCATCCCTTGAGGGAGTTGAACTGGCAACCTTGTGGTTGAGAGCCCACTGGCCCATGTGGGAATCGAACCTGCAGCCTTCAGAGTTAGGAGCATGGAGCTCTAACCACCTGAGCCACCGGGCCGGCCCAGAAAGTTTTAATTTTGATGGAGTCCAATTTGTCTTTGTTTTATTGCTGTGCTTTTGATTTGTATCGAAGAAATCATCGCCTACTCCAAGGTCACAAAGATTTACTTCTACATTTTCTTTTAGGAATTTTATTGTTTCAGCTCTTTCATTTAGGTCTGTGATTAATTTTTAATTCATTTTTGTGTGTGCTATGACGTAGTGGTGACTCAACTTCTTTTCTTTTTTTTTAATGTGAATATCCAGTTGTTCCAGAACCATTTATTGAATAGACTATTCTTTCCCCATTGAATTGTCTTGGAATCTTTGCTGAAAACCAATTTACCATAAATGTAAAGTTTTATTTCTGGACTTCAGTTCCATTCCATTGATCCATATGTCAATCCTTGCTGCCAGGGCCACACTGTCTTGATTACTGTAGCTTTGTTGTAAGCTTTCAAACTGGGGAGTGTGTTTCCTCCAACTTTGTTCTTCTTTTTTAGAATTGTTTGACTGTTCTGGATCCCTTGCATTTTCATATGAATTTTATGATCAGTTTGTCAGTTTCTGAAAGAAAAAATTCAGCTGGGATTTTGATAGATTGCATTGTATCTGTAGATCAATTTGGGAAGTGTTGCCATCTTAAATATTAAATCCTTTGATCCATGAACATAGGATGTCTTTCCATTAATTAGATCTTTTAAAATTTCTTTCCAAAATGGTTTATAGGTTTCAAAGTACAAGCTTTGCACTTCTTTTGCTAAATGTATTACCAAGTATTCTGTTTATTTAATGCTATTGTAAATAGAATTGTTTTCTTAATTTAGTTTTGGATTGTTCCTTGCTAGTGTACAACTATATGATTGAGTTGTGTATATTGATTTTGTATCCTGACACTTTGCTGAACTTGTTTATTGTTTCCAATTTTTTTTTTTTAGTGGATTATTTTAGATTTTGTGTGTACAAGATCATGTCATCTGCAAATCGAGATTGTTTTACTTCTTTTTTTCCAATCTGGGTTAGCCTTTATTTCTTTTTCTTGCTTAAGTGCTCTGGCTAGGACCTTCAGTACAATGTCCAATAGAAGTGGTGATGACAGATATCTTTGTCTCAGTCCTGGTCTCAGGGGGAAAGCTTTCAGTTTGTCTCCATTAAATATGATGCTAGCTATGGGTTTTCCATAGGTACCTTTTATCAGTGGGAGGAAGTTCCCATCTATTACTAGTTTGTTGCCAAAGTGCTATTTAACCACTCTTTGTAAAGAAGTTGAATCAGTTTCCATTTAAAAAAAATCTCCCCTCTTCCCTTACCCTTTTTCATTTTTCATTCATTTTTTTATTTACTCAGGAAATGCTTATTTGGCCTATATTCGGTAATAGAAATTAGTTGTCTAGTAGGGCATTCTCTTTCCCCACCCTCTCTAGGCACCAGAATTTCTCTCTCTCCTCCCTTCTTTCTTAGTATATGATGAGTTACTAATAATTTATGCTTAGTGTAGAGCTAAATCAAGGTATCATTGGTTGAGGGGGATTGCATTTGAAACCTTTAATTAATATATCAAAGACATTTTTCAGTTAGGGAATTTCAGGCATTAGTAATGATGATTTAGGCTGCCACCTACGCTGGTTAAAGAAAATAAGCTGATATTTGATATGAAGTTATCTTTAGCAAAATGGTAGTACAAGAGCTCTCTCCGAGTTGCACAGAGCAATTCACCCACTTAACAGATATTCAGTTTCCTATCTGTGTCATGTAGTTTTTGAAACTAACCTCTTGAACTCTGAGTTTGGGTGATGTTCAGGCTGGAAACTAAGTAAACAGTGACATGAAAGTCCAACCTTCTTTCAGGGAGGATTTAACGCCACTTAAATTAAGTGCTGAGGAACTCAGGGTGCTGGGTGAGTGAGAGCAAGAGAGACAAGCTGTACCAAATCTATGTGGAGTATGGGAACTCCCTGTGCCAGGGTTACTGGAAGACTCTACCCCCTTCTGGAAATAGATGCTAGCCAAGGAATGTGGAAGGTGATGGCATCCCCTCTTCAATTGGTCCACATGTGGTGAAGCTGATTTAACTCTCCTGGTACAATGACAGTGGCTGTTCTCCCAAATGTCACACACCAGAGCCAGCACAAACCCTCCAGATCCCGGAGGGTCAAAGTTGGGAGGGAAAAGATCCACCTAGCCCATCCTCCAACGCCGTGCCTCCTTTCCCACCCCAAGCATCTATGGGTCTCTCAGGGTGCAGATAGGAATAAAAGACTTCAAAGTCACTGCTGGCTAGAGCCAATGAGTGTGAGGGGATTTTAGGGGAGCAAGCTGTGAAATCACACTCTCCAAATGTGAGTCTGGGAGGTTAAATGAATGAGATGTGGAGTAAGCCTGCTCAGTTCAAATCCTGGCTCTGCCGTCTCAGCCTGCTGCCTGGCATAGGGGAAGGACTCAGACAGCACCACTTGTTCCAAGGATTGAGGTTTTCCTCGTTAAACAAGTGGGGTGTAGGGTCTCACCAGGTTTAAATCCTAATTCAAAAAGGGAAAGTAAACCTTAATAATGTTAAGGATAGGTTCTTAACCTACACTGATCAATAGTATATCATAAATGTAATAGGCAAATTTATTGCAGTGCTAAAATGTCTACCAATCTTAGTTCATGTACATTCTTTTTCAGAGAACCGCGGTTTAGCACAGCGAGGATATTATATATGCAGGTCAGTGTTCTGTATTACCTATGTGACTACTATTTCATATTTTGTTATTTATCAACCATACCAGAGTATTTCCACTGCAAAGATTCATTTATGCTGCTGATTGGTTTGGAACTAGGAACCTGAATTCCAGATGGCAAAATGGATTCTTCTTAGATGTGTTTTTGTGACTTCCTTGGTGCCAGAGGTTTGGTGTAGAGTTTTGCACCATTGTGGGATAACTTAGGTACTTTCTGAGTTTTTAATAAGACCCTGTCTTGCTTCCTGAAACCATCCACAGATGCACACTGGCTGCCTCGTCACTTCTGATATGATCTCATTTAAAGCTTCTACATTTGTTAAATATGATTCCACTGCCATGGATGTAAAATCAAGTCCCAACTTCCTTTCCTATAAAAATAAAAATGACCTTGTGTCTAGCTAGGAAAAAACTGGAGACTGTGTAATAGAATCAGAGCTTTGTTATTAAGGCAAAATTGCTGCTATTATTCCTTTTTGTTTGTTTGCTTCTTATCTAAGATGCTTCTTGTGCAAGCTGCAAAGACAAATTAAGAACAGGAAGCTGTGGAACACCTTACCTCTTCAAAAGTTCCTCAGGCACTGATCCATTGTTTTGTTTCAATTGCTGGGTGGAGGGGTCCCTTTTTTCTGGCTAAGGTGGCAGAAAAATATGTATTTTTTTCAGGACAGCATGAGAGTCTATGCCATCTACTTCTAAAAAGAAACTACATCTGTTTAGTCATTTACTGAAGCTGTGGTCTTTTTTTTTTTTTAAAGATTTTTATTAAATTACAGCTAACATACAATATTATATTAGTTTCAGGGGTACACCATAGTTATTCAACATTTATATGCCTAAAGAAGTGTCACTGTGATAAGTCCAGCAACCATCTGACACCGTACCACGCTATCACAGTATTAATGACTATATTCCCCATGCTGTATATTACAGCCCCATGACTTATTTGTTTTATACCTGGAAATTTGAAACTCTTATTCCACTTCACCTTTCCCCCACTTTTAAAAATTTTCAATTAGAGTTGACATTCAATATTATTTTATATTAATTTCAGGTGTACAGCGTAGTGGTTAGACACTTATATAAATTAAGAAGTGAGCCTCCTAACTAGTCTGGTACCCACATGTCACTATACATAGTTATTACCATATCATTGACTATATTCTCTATACTTTACATCCACAGCACTTTTATGTAACAATCAAATTGTACTTCTCAATCCCTTTACATTTATCACCCTGTCCCCTAACTTGCCTCGGGTCACCCAGATAAATCTAGTACCTATCTGACACCATACACAGTTACTACAATATTATTGACTATATTCCTTATGCTATACACTACATCCCCAGGACTACTTTGTAACAACCAATTTGTACTTCTTAATCCCTTCCCTTTTTTCACCCATCCTCCAACCCCTCTCCCATCTGGCAACTATCAAAATGGTCTGTGTATCTATGAGTGTATTTCTGTTTTGCTTGTTTATTTATTTTGTTCTTTAGATTCCACATATAAGCAAAATCACATTGCATCTGTCTTTCTCTGCCTGACTTACTCCACTCAGCACAATACCCACCAGGTCCGTCTATGCTTCTGCAGATGGCAAGAACCCATTCCCTTCCATGGCTGAGCAACACTCCATTGTATATATGTATACCCAACTCTTTATCCATTCTTCCATCGACAGACACCCAGGCTGCCTCCACATCTTGGCCATTGTAAATAATGCTGCAATGAGCAATATGGATGCACATGTCTCCACGAAGTAGCATTTTGGGTTTCTTTGGATGAATACCCAGAAGTGGGATTACAGGTTCTTTCTTTATCTCTTGTTATAGCCTTTGTTTTAAAGTCTGTTATGCCTGGTTTAAGTATCACTGGCACGACTTTTTTGTTTGTTTCCATTTTCATGAAATATTTTTTTCCATCCCTTTACTTTCAGTGTGTGCCTTTTGATCTGAAGTGAGTCTCTTATAGGCAGCGTATGTAAGGATCTTATTTTCTTGTCCATTCATCCACCCTATCTTTTGATTGGAGCATTTAATCCATTTACAATGAAAGTAATTGTTGATATATAGTTAATACCATCTTATTATTCATATTTATTATTATTATTAGTTATTATTTTCATCTTAAAGAAGTCCCTCTAAGATTCCTTGTAATACTGGTTTGGTGGTGATGAACTCCTTTAGCTTTTTTTATCTGAGCAGCTCTTTATCTGTCCTTTGATTCTAAATGATAGCTTTGCTGGGTTGAGTGATTTTGGTTGTAGGTCTTTGCTTTCTATCGCTTTGAATATTTTCTGCCAATCCCTTCTGGCCTGCAAAGTTTCTGTTGAGAAATCAGCTGACAGTCCTAGGGGCGTTCTTTTGTAGGCAATTAACTGCTTTTCTCTTGCTGATTCTAATATTCTTTCTTTGTCTTTAACTTTTGGCATTTTAATTATGATGTGTCTTGACATGGGCCTCTTTGGGTTCATCCTGTTTGGTACTTAATGCACTTTCTGGACCTGTATGTCTATTTCCTTCACCAGGTTAGGGAAGTTTTCTGTCATTATTTCTTCAAATATGTTTTCAATTCCTTGCTCTCTTCTGGTACCTCTATGATGTGAATATTGGTACGCTTGTTGTTGTCTCAGAGGCCCCTCGAACTGTTCTCATTTTTTTGTGTGGGGGGGATTCTTTTTTCTTTTTCCTGTTCTGTTTGAGTGTTTTCTGCTGCCTTGTCTTCTAAATCATTGATTTAATCCTCTGTTTAATCTAAGCTACTGTTGATTGCCTCTAATGTATTTTTCATTTCAGTCATTGTATTCTTTATTTCTGACTGGTTCTAGTTTAGGGTTTCTATCTTCATTTTTATATTTCCTATCTCATTGTTGAAGTTCTCCTTGAGCTCACCAAGCATCCTTATAACCAGTGTTTGGAACTCTGTCTGGTAGATTGTCTCCATTTTGTTTAATTATTTTTCTGGAGCTTTGTTCTGTTCTTTTATTTGGGACATGTTTGTCTCCCTATTTTGGCTGCTTCCCTGTGATTGTTTCTATGTATTAGGCAGGGCTGCTATGTCTCTCAATCTTAGTAGAGTGGCCTTATGTAGTATGTGTGCTGTGGGGCGCATGGGTGCAGTCTCCCTGGTCAGCAGAGCTGGGTGCTCCAGGTGTGTCCCTTGTGTGGGTTGTGTGTGTCCTCCTATTGTGGTTGAGCCTTGTTTGCTGTTTGCTCATCAACAGAGGAAATTGACCCTCAGGCTGATTGGCTGTGAGAACTGGCAGTAACTGTAGTGGAGGAACTGTGGTGCAGGGGCTGACCCTATGGAGCAGCATTCACTTTAGCAGGGCTCTGGTGCCTGCTGAGTCTGCCCTTTGGGTGTGTCATCCTTGGAGTCAGCAGGGTATGCTCCATCTCAGTCCAAAGCATGCCAGCCCTAGGGCCTCCTAGGAGGGGCAGGGCAAGTTCAGCCACAGCCTGTTCCCTGCCCAGGGACACCTGGCATGAGCACAAAGCACTCCACAGATGGTTGCCACCTGTGCTGGCTTTGGAGATGACTTGAGAAGCCAACCTGTGAATCAAGGATGGGCTAATAGCTGCTCAATCAGAAGTACGGGACACATTGAGGCCAGATGCTGCTTGTTTTGGGTTTATAATCCTTTGAGAGATTTTAGGAAAGTCCAAAGCATGAGCGAAGATAGGCCTTTTGTATGGGAGAGCCACTGGGAGCAGTTTGGGTGGGCCTACAAGTTGGGTGGGGCAGAACCTAAAGGAATCATGTGGGTTGGGCGAATATTGTTAGCCAGTTTTATGGAGACTCACATATTGTGGCCACCTGCATTTACACACTGGGATGGGGGAGGGCTCAATAAAGCCAGCTTCTCCTTTTGGGAGAAAACTGCCCCTCCAGTTTTCGCTCTGAGGCCAGACAATTCAGTTCCTCCCCAAATGTTTTTGGTGCTTTTGGAGCTGCTGCCCCAGTGCTGGAGATCAGAACAAGTGAATCTGTCAGTAAGTCCTTGCGTGAGCTCTCTAAGAGCAGCACCTGGGACTCCAGCTGTCCTGGTCTCACTCAACCACAATCTTCACTGGTTTCCACAGTCAGAAGTTATGGGCACTTCTCTCCCTGGCACTGGAACCCTGGGGTGGGGACCTTGATGTGGAGTTAGGACCCCTCGCTTCTCCAGGAGAAACCTCTGCAGCCAAGGTATCCCTCCCAACTTTTAATGGTCACACATGGGTGTGGGACCATCCGGTTCCACGTCTCTGCCCCTCCTACCAGTCTTGCCGTGGCTTCTTCTGTATGTCTGTAGTTGTAGGGCTTCGGTTCAGCTAGACTTTAGGTGACTCTCAGTGATGGTTGTTCTGTAGTTTAGTTGTGATTTTGATGTGGTCCTGAGAGGGGGAAAGCACAACATTTACCTACTCCACCATCTTGACTGGAAACCTGAAACTTTATTCTTATAAAATTAGGTCAAATATTGACTTTATTTACTTTTTCATAACGAGTGGGAGAGTTCACTACATTCTGTTCTTTTAGAAAGAGTGTTTGTTTCCTCACCCTTTATTTCACACCCCCTTCGCCTTCTCTTTTTTAATGACAATATGAGACAAAAAAGAGCATTTTTCTTCTCTATAAACAATATCACCAGAGGTATTTTTAACTTCATTTTCTGCAACTAATCTGTCTCTTTTGTATAGGAGGGGAAAAATTCTTCTTCCATATTAGCAAATAAGGTCCTGTTTTAGGGAGTTCATCTTTATGTTTATTTATTAGAGATTTTAAAGGAGACAATAACCCTAATTCTCATAGTATAAGATTTCCCACACCACACATATATGCAGTAGCATATCACTGACTGAACAGTCACTTTACAATTTTTCCATTTTTAATTCTTCTTCTCCTCCTCCTCCTCCCTCTCCCCTACCCTTTCCTCTTTATCTCATTTGTATGGTTATTGAGAGCACTGTCTCCAAATAATTAGCAGAGGCTATTTCTTTTACCAGAAATGTGTGACTTTGCTTACTTTGAAGTAGATCTGCTGAAAGATGCAGGCATTATTGCATAACTGAATGACAGGTGCAAGTCAAGTTGCAACTGCTGCACTGCAATTCTAGGCACTTTTTTTTGTTATAGAATTTGGTCTTGAGGTACATGTAACTTAAAAAAGAAAAGAAAAAACAAGAAAATAAAATCTCGTTTGCTGGAAAAAAAATTCCGCTGTTATTGTAAGAGAAAATGTTCCCAACATTTTAGTAAAAATGTGGGAATATTTTCAGGAATTGGGAAAAACTAACAAACACAACATTTCTTTAGATTTAAATTGGAAGTTTGCTTTGGATCTAAAATTTGAGAACAGGTGTAATTTTTCATCTTGGCTTCTGAGTAAGGCTAAAATCAGAGAATCAAAATACCCTAAGAAATCTGTTTATGTGTCTTAGCACACAGATGAGTAAAAACATTTGCAAGAAAATTCACTCAAGTATTTACAGAATTGATTTTTCCATCTGACATTAGAGATTGGTGATTATTCAAACAATGCCTCTACTTCATACCACTATATATATCGAATATTTCTGATGGTTATTGAAGTTGAAAAATGGTAGTACCATTTAACCAGGCTGGTAAACAGAAAGGTTAATTAAACATGCCATGATTATCAATTATAAAACATGAAGATAAAACACACTTGCAAGTTTTGCTATAATCAATTTTTAATTTTATGATTTGGAAAATATCTTAGGACTTTTCAGAGTCATGAATTATCATTATGAATAGCAAGTCATATCCTATTTGGAAATGCTCTTTAACACATGTGATGTGTTATACTACAGCAACTTGGTTGAGCATCCTGGCTGCACTCTTATTATCTGTGTGATTTCAGATATGTTAGCTGTGTTGGTTACCCATTGCCACCATAGTGCTATGTAACAAATGACCTTATAACTCTAATAACATCGAATAACACCAGTCCATAGGTTTGCTGGATGTTGGTTGATCTAGTATGGGTTCTTGTGGACACAACTTGTCTTCAAGTTGTGACTTAAATCCAGGATGCTTCACATGTTTCTCATCCTTCTTGGACCACCTACCCACACATGTTTTTTCTTATAGTGATGGCAGAAACACAAAAGTGCAAGCCCGACAATGCAATCACATTTTAAGCTTTACTCATGTCTTATCCCCTAACACCCCCTTTATCAAATTAAATCCAGTGCCCAAGCCCAACAAATACGGGATGCGGAAAGTATACTTTGCTCATGGACGTAGGGTTGTGTATGTGTGTGAATCTTGATTGAGTAGTCATCTTATCTAACATATTTAACCTTTCTAAACCTCCATTTTTCTTATCAGTAAAACTACAGCAAAAGTAATTGCCTCACTGTAATGTGGTGAAAATTAAATGAGACATTGTGAAGTACCTAGGGCAGAGATGATAGCCAGGAGGATTTCCTGAGATGGCAGATGTTGGAATATTGTGGGCTCATGGAACAACATGACAGGAGGGGAGGTTAAGGCATCATCTACTATTTCAAATACACAGAAGAGTTGCAAAAAGAGTACAAAAAACCATCTGCATGCACTTCCCTCAGATTCACCAATCGTTAACATTTTTGCCACATTTACTTTTCCTGAATCATTTGAGAGTTGCAGATATCATGCTTTTTTTAATCCCAAAATGCTTTAGTATGCATTTCCTAACAGCAATCTGTTATGTAGCCACAGTACAAATATCAAATTCAGAAAATTTAACATTGATTCAATATTATTATCTATTATATAGTCCACACTCAGTTTCAGTAAATTTTTGGCAATCCTCATCCTCCTTCCCCCTACCTCCTCTTCTCTCATTCCAGAGCCTATTCCAAAATCACACATTGTATTTAGTCATCATGTGTTTTTTTTTTTTTTTTAACTCACCTTTAATCTGAAGGAGTCTTTCAACCTTTCTTTATCTTCATTGTCATTGCTTTTAAAAAATTATAGGCCGGGGTGGCAGGATGGCTCAGCTGGTTAGAGCACGAGCTCTGAACAACAGGGTTGCTGGTTCGATTCCCACATGGGCCAGTGAGCTGCGCCCTCCACAACTAGACTGAAGGACAACAACTTGGAGCTGATGGGCCCTGGAGAAACACAGTCTCCCAATATTCCCCAATAACATTTATATAATAAAAAAAATTATAGGCCAGTTATTTTGTAGACCGTCCCTTAGTTTGGCTTTGTCGGATGTTTCCTCATTATTACGTTAGGTTGTGCATTGTGGGCAAAATACTTCATGAGTGGTATTGTGTTCTGCTCAGTGCATCACATCAGGAGACATATGATATCAGTTTGTCCCATTATTGGTCATACTAACTTTGATCCCTTCATTAAGGTGGCGTCTGTCAGGTTTCTTCACTAGAAATCACTATTTTCCCTCTTATGCTTTATAAGTCATCTGTTATAAATTACTTTGAGACTATGTAAATATCCTATTGTTCCTTCCTACATTCGTCTTACTTTCTGCAACCATTGAGAATTCTTCCTTGAATCCGTTATTACTATGGTGGTTATAAAAGGGTGATTTTCTAACTCTATTGTTTTTTCTACATTTATTAGTTAGCATTCTGCCATGAGGAATCACTTTCCCTTTTCCCCACTTACTTATTTAATCAGTATGCATTTTTATTCTATTCTATGGATTGTAGGATGTAATACATACTTTTTGTTATCTTGTGATGTTGAGATTGTCCCATATTTGGCCAGTCAGGAGCCCCTTCAAGCTGGCTCCTGTGTCCTTTGGATTACATCCTTCCTTTTTGGCATAACAAGTTGTTCCAGGCTCATGTTGTACAGAAAGTATTCCAGTCCTGGAATTAGCCATTTCTCCAAAGAGCCCTAGTTTAATAAGTTCTTTTGCCCTCAGGCTGAATTATATTAATTCAGATGAAAATGTAGCCCATAAGCTCAGTAACTTAAGTTTAATATCATTATCATGGGCACTCTGAGGAAATATATACTCAAACATGTTTTACCGACTCTTGCATAAGAACTTCAAGTTGACAGTATTACAAAATATCATAATTTGGCAAATTGACAAATGCACAAAAATTGTGTTATTCATGAATTGACCAAGTCAAGTCAATTTAAATATTCTTCATGATAAAGTGAAAGATGTGACCTTCAGATTTCACACTAAACAAAATAGATATATACTATCATCTAACAGGCATTTACTCCTGGAGAGTCTTTTTTTTTTTTTCAGGAAGAAAACTGTAAATAAATGGTGAGACCTAGAGGTCATCGATTCTTGTGTTTGTCATTATCTGTGTACATTAAAGAGATTCCAAAGTCCCTGTCAATGGTTTTTTTCTTTTTATTCACAAACAATCAGATATAGTGAAGAATCTGAACGTTGTTTTGATTGTTGTAGGAGAAAGATGTCATCTGTCTGAATGTGGCATGCAAACTGAGTGAACCTATTAGCAGAAATGATTCCTACAGCAGCATTAGTTAGCAACCCAGTAGGTATGCCTGCTCTCTTAAATCTTCCCACTAGCCAGTCTTTTCATCATGCAATCCAAGTAGGCAGTGGGTTAGTCATTTACGAATTAATTTTTTTCTACCTCCTTCTACTTGCCCTTCTAGAATAGCATTCTGTTTACATTCCCATGAAGGTCAAACATAGCACCCCTCTTCATTTCACATTCCTGAGGGTGCTGGCTTCTCTAACAAGAGGCTGTTTCCTTGGGCTTCACAAGCAAAAAAACAAACCACTTCTGGTAGCAACTCATACTTGTGACTCCAGAGCTACCGAGACAGTAGAAGTGTTTGGATGGAGCCAGAAGCATCAGCAGAGAATTCCAGCCCTGGCTCAGCTAAGTGCTGACCCATCAGCATCATTCCACCAGCCTCCAGCGGGGGTGGGGTAGAACTTGAACTTACAACCTCAGGCAGGGGCAAGGGGAAGAGAGTGAGAGAGGGTGCGCACCTGCCCGCAACTGTTTACTGTGCCCATAAAAGTCCCTAAAATACCGTCTTTTTGTTCCAAACTGTGTGAGCCTTCTTCGTTCTGGTAATTACTGGGCTCATTTTTATTCACAGTACTTTTCCTGCAGCTGTCATAGTAGGGTCAATTTATATTATTATCTGAGTGCTTGTCTTATCTCTCTGCTTTCCAAGTTTCTGTGTAAGCACCTCAAGATCGGGGTATCTCTAGCTGATCTTTACACACCTCTCACAGTCATTGCATGATGGAAAGGCTTAATAAATACTATTAATATTTCTTGACCTGAAACTTGATTCTCCTCTTTATCCCCAATATCCAATTAGGCAATATATTCGTCTGCAGGGTTTTTGCCCCCCTAAAATAATTTCAAACAGGCAGCACTTCAACTCAATCTCTCACATCTAATTACATTGCCTTAAAAACGGTAATCAGGCGCCAGAGTTTGTTTGAACAAGGGAGCACATCGCACACTCCAGAGGGATGATGGTGGCAGGGCTCCTGGCTCTGCAGATCCGGCTGTGTCCTCTGCTCATCCTCTCTTTTCGGGGAGAGGGGAGGCCCCACAGAAGCTGGCGGGTACCACCTTTCTGCATTCAGGGCCTCATTTACAGTTCTAGAATAACAGCGTATTTATTTCTGTCTGTTTATATCTGCATGAAGTCTTTAATCCCCAACTTAATACATGCTTAATCATTTCAATGAAACCAGACAGATGAACTCTGTTCTCTGTTATCCTTGAATCTGGGCCACCTCTGGCAGCCAGACTCGAGAGGCCGACCATCCTGCTTGGGCTCCCAGCCCTGTCAACTTTCTGACTGTGCCATTTGAACCAGTTTCTTAACCTTTCTCTGCCTTCCTTTCCTCATCTTTAAAGTGAGCATTGCAACAGCTCATCTGCTCCTCTACACGTTGTGGTGAGGCTTCAGTAAGTAAACATGGATGGAGAGCTCACCATTAAGTTTGGCACGCGGTCATCATGGTGACACCGCGAGGTGTTCTGGGAGCACTCGTGCCGTGTACAAGCGTAGGTACGAGTGTACGTGCCAAGACTCTCCCAGGGACACTGCTGTTTGGAGCCCAGTTTGCTTCTTCTATTACTAAAAACAGCTGAAAGCGCGGCTGATTGTTGAGGCCCAGGAGGCCTAAATTAGCCTTTTGGGGCTTGGAAATATTTCGGGGCTGAGGTTGTAGTGTCCTCCCCTTGGTTGTCCAAAGCCCTGGGAATCTTGGAGAATCCAGATGCTGCCCCACTGCTGAGCAAGCTGACTGTTGAGGGGACACAGAAATAAGGGAGCCAGGCCCAGGGACATTAGGATCAGGGGACTCACGAGGAGGAAAGACTGGGAAGATGAGGAGGCCCACAGTACCAAATGCCAGGCTTTTAGCAGAAGAGGAAAGATGCTGCAATGGTGGTTAGCAGGAGTTGGCGCTTGTAAACACTCACTCACCAGGCTTATGTGGACATTAGGCAGATGCTGGGTGATGCTTTGTGAGAGCAGTGAGACTCAGGGATGCTGTGAAAGCTCTTTTTGGGAACCTCCCCACCCACTAACATTCCGCAGTCTCTCTTTAGAGAGACTCAGGACATCTTGCCCTGGACTTTCCAAATGTGAGCTCGCCTGACCATCGCTTAGCAGGTCCTGGGCAGCCAGAGGCAAACTCAGGCAAGGACCACAAGAAGGATTATGGCCCACGGTATGGTCAGGGGCTGACTTCTGGCCACTGGCCCAGCCCTCTGGTTTTCCCTGGGGGCTGGGATGCTTGGCAACTTCTGGCCTGCCTAAAGAGACCACTCTGGGGGTATTGAGAGAAACCTGAAAGAGGGTTTTGATGTTCAGGCAGTTCTACAATGAGTGAGTAGCACAGGTTATGTTTGGTTTCATTTCCATGCTTGTCCTTGTTTGCTTCTCTCAGAGCATTATGTTTCAATGTACTTTGTTTTAGTTACTTGACTTCCTTGACATCTCCACTACTGTATCAGTACTTAAAATCAAATACTTCCTCTCTCTGTAAGACAAAGATGCCTGCCTCTTTTTCTCAGGAAATGGCTGCCACATTTACCTTGATGCTGTCTGCATTTTACAACACCTATTTCCTGCGCCTCCCTTAATAGAAAGCAAATGAACACTTTGATTTGAATCCTACGGTGGATTTATGGAAACATTTCTGATTCCACAATGCTGAATTGTTAAAATGGTGTGGCGTATGAATGTTCTCATGCCACTAATACAAAATGAAAATCCCGCAGGCAACTGCTTTTCCTAATTCTGTTTGGTTTTCTGAGAGCAGATACCATTATTCAAAGCACATATGAAATCATGCACCTGGGCATTTAAATTTGGGATTGAATCTCCTACAGACCTGGGCTTGAAAAAAGGCTTCGGAGAATTAGCATTTTCCCAGCAGCAGATTTAATAACCCTGAAAAACCGTGTGCGAACCTTGCTGTCCATCACGGAGTTCAATTGTTTTAAAGGATGCTACAAAGGAAATAGATTCTATTAAGGAGATTGCTACTTCACTGACAAGTATTTGCAAATTGTAGTAGGCATAAAAAACAAATCATGAGCTATGAGATGATTTGGAAGGTTTCTGTTAAGTTTTTCTTCTGGTTGATGCTAGTTGGCACTGCACATAAGCAGTGCCAAAAAAATGTCTTAGACAGCAGCTTGCTTTGGAAAAATAAAACACAATCTGTGTGAAATCTACAAAGGGAAGCTTCTTTCTACCATCTCTACACTCTTTCTTATGTATCATTCATTCATTCTTCATTTGGGTTTCGTTGTTGCTTCCTATGTTATGTGCAGAATTCATGGCCCGTGATGGCCCTTGTGAGAATTTGGAAGGACACGTTGAGCATTTTTCTGTTGTATTTGCTTTTCTTTTCATTCTAGGGTCATAGGTCCATGTGCCCATGTGTTGGTAGGATCCACATCCTAGTAGGGGGAATAGCACTTGTGGTGTGCCAGGAAGTGGCGGGGGGGGGCAAGGGGGACTGCAACTGAGCCACGACACACGACAATTTGCCGTCTAGCTGTGATTCCAAACAGGACAAGGTTGTGATTCCTTCAGGCCCCTTTGATCCAATCTTCAGCTATTAAGGGGTCATAATCAGTAGAGCTCCTTGATTTTCTAAAATGACTGCCTGAATTACTTGCTTTGCATTGTCAGTGGAACTTAGCTGTGTGCTTTTTATAGACTTTAAAAAAAAATGTATAATCACCCATCCATTCACTCAACAAGTATTTACTGAGTATCTGCCATGTGTCAGGCATGGTCTAGGTGCTGGAGATACAATCGTGGAAAAAATACCTGTGGACATGGCCCTCATCCCCACACTATAGAGGTGCTGGCTTAGTGGGAAGAAAGACAGTAAATAAGGGCAACACAAAGATCTAATTACAGACTGTGAAAGGGTTTGGGGGAGAGCTCTCTGAGAAGAAAAACTCAGTGTGCATTGAGTGACTCTGGCAGGGGAACTTGTTTTAGAATAGAAGGGATCAGGGAAACCCTCGCTAGAGGTGAATTTAGGCAGAGACCTGAAGAATGAGTGCATGTTCGGCAGGCAAAGGGTCGGGGACAAGGTTCCAGGTAGAAGGAACAGCATGTGGGAAGACCTTGAGTCAGCGCAAAGGAAGGCCAGTGTGATGGGGGAAGAGTGAAGATGGCAGATGCTGTTGGTGGCCCCTCCAGACTCCTGTGGCATCCACCATTCCAGTGCATGCCATGGCTTCCTACAGCAAGCTTCTGAGATTCTCCACTGGAGGGCTTCTTGCATGATAGACGTGTGCAATGCAGAGCAGATGGGAAGTACTGGATAGAAGAGGTCCCTGCAGGTAGCCATTAGCCGATGGTGACGATAGTTGGAGGACAAGTGCCCCAGCACCCTCATCCCTGAGGCGAAATAACTCTGAAGCATGCTCTACTCCATCCCCTAATAGTCCCCAGCAGGCCTGACTGGCCCCCGTTGTCCGCAGGGGTAACATGCTCCTGAACACATTAGTGAACAAATATTTTCCAAATGATCAATGCAGGATAGTTCAAAATCCTGTGTGGGTGCAAGATCCATTTGAAGGGCAAGAAAGGCCAATAGATTTTAAGGTGCAGGAAGTGAAAAGGTCACTGATACAATTTCACATTCTGAACTGCAACTAACCGTTAAGAAATGACCCCATGCTGAGATTGGCATGGTATCAAAAAAGAATACCCACAGTGATCTGAAATGTCTATTAAACCGCCTATCTGTGGGAGGCCTAGTTGTCTTCAGATTTACCAACATAATATCACAACAGATTGAATGCAGATGTAAGACTCCAGATGTCTTCTATCGTCAGGCGCTAAAGAAATTTGCAAAAATGTTAAGCAATGCCATTCTTTTTACTAAAAAATTGTTTGGGAAAATAGAATTGGTTTTCATAAACTTGTCATTTGTGTTAATCACACATGGTATTTATATTAGTTACATTAATTTGTAATGGTTTTACTGTTGTTTAAAAATACAAACTTTTTCTCAGTTTAAATTTCTAATATGGTAAATGTTGATAGATATACCCCACCGATACCAAAACTCTTCTGGGTCCTTGATATTTTACAAGTATAATGGCGTTCTGAGATTAAGAAGTTTGAGACCTGCTGGCTGTAGGATTTTGGATAGTCTAACCAATTCGGTGGGAGCCGCTGAAGAGTTTTAAGCAGGGAAGTTCCAACTTGAAGCAGACACTAAAAGTCATCAACTTTGCATGTGTGTTTGTGAGTGTGATTAAAATATGTCACCAACCTCTACAGCTATGGAAGGCAAGCAGATCCTAATAGAGCATTTACAATCTGTTCCATCAAGCCCTGCCGAGAGACACCTCTCCAGCAGGTGTGCACAGAGGTCGGGCTCCCTGGTATCAGTAAGGTTTCCTTTCTTGCATGAACTGCCTGCAGGTGGTCTGATGCATGCAGAAAGCATTCAGTTAGTCAGAAGCCACTTAACAAATACCCACAAGGCACATGGCAGTGTATGAGCTGATGTTAGGCACCTGAAAAACATTAGACAAAGTGTTTATCCTTGAGAAGTCGGGGGCTGAGGAGAGAGGGCTGCATCCACTTTCTCCAGGTGAATGATTACCCTACATCCCTGCTCTGACTCGCTTTGACCTTGGCATACTGTATTCACCTGATTTTCTCCTGATCTTCCTCTCTGCTCTGGAGGGCAGGGCCAGTTGAGGGAAGGAGGGTGAGAAAGAAGATTTAAGCCATGGTGGTCGAGGGAAATAGGGAGGGAAAAGAAAAGAAAAAGGGAGAAAGGCGTTCCAGCAGAGACATCGTTTGCAATGTGTGCAGAGCATTATTCAAGCTCCCACAGTTGCTTGGTTGCTCCGACTCCAGAGGGGTTTAGGAAACAATGTTTAATGGGTGAATGGGGAAGTGAGCATTGGTCCCGCTGAGCAGAGGTCGGCCCCTTACAATTCCTGCATGCTGGAGCAGGAAATAGAGGGGCTTGTTGTAATATGGCCAATGTCAGGGCGAAGTGAATGCTAGATTTGGGGATTACAGCGTGACTGGGTGGCAGAATGTGCCTGCCAGCGTGAAGTGGCCGCACACATAGCTGAGTTCTGATGACAGAACCAACAGGCCCCTGCCGCTCTGCCTTTTCCGGGGAAGCTTTGTGCGATGAATCCTCCGCCTTCATGCCTTTCAGCGTTGTGTTTCAAAATCCTTTCGGCGGTCAGCAACAGGTTGTTTCTTTCTGAGCATGGGAAGCTAATAAGGGTACCTGATCCTCAGGAAGGGCTGTGCCAATGGTGCCTGAAAAGTGCGGCTGCTTCCTCTCAGAGCGCTGGTTGTCTCGCAGGGCATACGGTCCTGGGGAAAGTTTTAGCCAGGAGGACAGAATTCACATACATGTCTGGGAGGTCGCCCTCTCCAGCGAGGCTCTGGCTGGACTCTGTCAGCCTGGAGCTTGTTTCTTTCTCTTCCAGGAGCAGTGCTGAACTTTTGGCATTATCTTGCAGAGCTGGCCTCAGAGTAGAAACATGAAGCCTCCAGTGTATTTTTTCGGAAATTCATTTCTTTCTCTGGATCCCTTTGCAAAAGGGGGGAGGGAGGAGTCCCCAAATCGGTATTTCTGGTATGAGTTTGTGCCTTCACCTCCTTTCCAGGTTTCATTACATGAAAAGGCTCCATTAGCTCTGGTGGTATCCACAGTATGGACAGTTTTAGCAAAATGATCTGGTTTTGGAGGTTTTGCCTTGTGAAGCTTTGCAAACTATTCAGACAAGTTTCTCCAAAGCATAATATATTCCTTTGGCTCAAACGCTTTAACATCCTGCTGGGGTTGTGGAGCGGCAGGACCAAGAGGAGAGACAGAGCTGGACAGAGTGGCACGCTTGGGTAACCCAACGGGCTCCCCTCTGCAGAGCCAGCAGTAGCTAGAAGTAATGACAAGGATGCCCAGAGTTTGCGAGACGTAGAAGGAGCCAGATGGAGAGGAGAACAATATCCTGAGAGGGCGCATGTGGGTTGTGAGGGCCTGAAGGAAAATGTGGTGACTTGGGGTGTAGGGACAATCTCATCCCCTCTGGAAGTCTAGGCAGTGAGGACTTGTGTTGGCCTTTTGGGGTTCAACGGAGGGAGCTGCACTAGGCTGCCCTATTGTAGATGACATAGCAAACCCAGGCCCCCATCCAGGCTGGAATCAGAATTCAACCTTTTCACGGGGTTGGGGCTGTCCTTGGGTTACATTTTTATTTACCACTTGGCGCTTACCAGATCGGATCTTATAAGATCCAGTTCTTGGTGGAAATATAGTAGCCCTTTTCAGAGGCATGGCAAATGCCTTTGGGGAGACCCTTATTCAAACCTGTCTGCCTTTCTCAGATTCCTAGGAAGTGGAAAGACAGAAATGCTGTGACCTCAAGGAAGATGTAATGCTCTTACTATCAGGGAACAGAGGAATTTGCTTCAGACAGAGACAATGGTCCATTTGCACAGGCCAGGTTGAGTTAGGTCATGTCTGGCTTTGATCACCTACCCAAAACTTTCATAATGACCCAACCATTTCCTGTGCACCAAGAATTTCGGCTGCTATAATAGAGCCCTGGCTCACCAAAAGACAATGTAATGTGGAGCCGCGAGCCCAGTGTTTGAAATCAGGCAACACCAAGAATGAATCCCAGCTCTGCCATTTCCTGTGTTATGTGGCTCCTCCATGTATTTACTCATAACGCCTACTCCACAGGTGGTAGTAAGGCTGGATGGAGGCAATAGGTCATCAGTCCTCAGCTCAGGTTCTGCTCCCTGGACCACACTGAATGCCGGTAGCCTTTATATGTATGTGAAGGATGGGGGTACAAGGTTTAATCATGTAATTTATTAAGCAAACCAAGACATTGTTGAGGGTGAAAGGAAGGGGGCACTCTTAAAAACTGTGCAGACAGCAGGCATACACCAGCATTGAATTGGCAGACCAGGACATGTGGTCTCTCCAGTTATAAAGGGACTCCCATCGGAGGAGGCTCAGGCTGTGGCTCTAGCCTCATGGGAATCATTGTGTGACCCTGGGTGGCCAATGGGCAGTGAGAGAGATGGAAGACACCAGCATACAGGCACTGATGAGGCATCAGGGGCCACCTAGGCAAACTACTTCTGATTTAATCCAGGATGCAGGAGGCTCTGATCAACTGTAGACGTACAAAAATGAAGGGATGTGCTTAAACTAGAAAGTGTGAGATTTATAACAGACCCAGGAAGAGTTTCCTGGTGCTGAGAAGGCATTTCTGAGACCAGTGGTGTTAGTGCTTTCTGGGGACTTTAAAAGCAGCATGAACTCACTTATTCTAAGGCAAGGACTTACCTGCCACAGGAAGCAAGATAAATTAGCAGATGTCTGAGCCCCTTCCATCTAGATCCCAAGATAAAACTAAACTATTGGTTGTAGGAAATGTTCCAAAGGAGGGGGAGAAGTTCAAGCCAGATAAAGATTTGTTGCAAACATTTGTTAAAAAGAAAAGCACAAAGCTTGAAGAAAATAAAGGAAAGAACCCCCCAGCATACAATTTGATGACTATTGGTACTGTAGAAAGAAATTATTCTCATATTTTATTTATGTAAGGTTTAAGAAGAATTACTGCAAGAAAGAATCTTTCTCTCAGCAACTTTTCCTCACAAATGTTGTTAAAAAAATATAATTTTTCTTGAGTATGTACCAACGGAGTTAATGCTATTTCATATATTACATTAAACCAAATGGTTTCAGCTATAAATTAATTTCTATTGTAAAATAATACCAAAGCAAGCATCTACGTTATGCATTATATTCAACAGACATTTCTTTTTCTGGCTTTTCTCTTTAAATTGTCTAAGGTTTTCATCAGTTCACAACAAAAGGGGGTGTTTTGCGTATCCAGCTGATATTCATCAGGCCAAAATGGGCAGAATAATTTTAGTCCGTTCACAGTTGAGTGAAAGATGACCTGGCTGACAGGAGGTGGGGATTCCGGGTCCAATTTTGGTCACACTAACAACGTGATATAGGGCAGAGTGATTAACCTCTTGGAGCCCCAAGTAGCGTTTGGTATCAGGATCTGTACTGTTGTAAGAGATAGAAACAGGAATCAAGTTTGCTTCAGCAGTAAGGACATCTGCCATCTCACATACAAGGGAAACGGGAGCACGAGGGCTCTAGGGAGCGTTGATTCAGAATCCTCAAGGCCACGTTCTCTCTGCCTGTGAGCTCTGCCATCCCGTGTCGTCATCATTCTCAGGCTGGTACAAGGACAAGGAGGCTGTGGCAGTTCCAGGGTTTCCATCCAGACGTGATAACGTCCCGTGGAGGACAAGAGAGCCTCTCTTCCTGGGGCTTTGCTTGGGTCATCATGAAGATGTTTCCTTGCATCTCATTGGTTAGGTGGGGTCACATGCTCATTTGTCTCACTCACTGGCCTGAGGAACGGGGTTACTCTGATGAACTCACACGGATCATCTGGGATGGAATAGATGATGTAGAGTCAGCAACAGTGTCCACTCGATGATAATATCTTATGGTGGTTGGGAAGAGCTTGGGGACGGATACTTTGGACATGGTAATATAATACAATTTTTAAAATGCAAGGTGTCATTGTTATTTAAATTTTCATAATGTACTTATCCTTTGGCTAAAAATCCCATCCTGATAAAAGAGAATGCAGTAGTGTCTAACATTTGCCTATCAGGAGAGCATGTGGCTAGATTTGTCCTTCCTGAAAGTCTTTCAGGAAAGGACCATACTTTGTAATGGTAAAATCAAAGGGACGTTTAAAAAAGAATCTCTATCACCCGTCACAGGCCAGGAAGGAACAGAGGGACATCACACTTTCTACTGTAGACTTGTGTACCATGAGGTTCAGATTCCCAGTCTGAGGTTCTGCTCTTTTACAGTAACCAGATCAGAGACGTGAGGCTAGTTAGAGAGGCATAGTCACTACTGAGCTGCTCGGGTGGACAGACCAGAATCCAAATCCTAGTTTCTCCATTTAATAGTCCCAGGTCTCCACACAGGTCAACGTACTTAACCCCTTTGAGCCTCAGTTTCCTGATCTGTATAATGAGGCTAATAAGCTCTACCTCACAGAGTTGGGGGGATTTCATGAACTATTATAAATAAGAATGGAGTAACAGGGTGCACAATACCTTTCACACAGTAGTCGATGCCTGTTAAATATTTGTTGACTTGGATTTATTTAATTTGTTGAGACTTGAAGTTTTATGGGATATCCTATCATTATTATTAAATAATGATTTGAAAACACCTCCTATCCGGCCACCATTTATTGAGCATCTACTTTTCCAATGGACACTGCGATGACTGCTTTTCAGCTTTATTTCATTAGGCACCAATGCCTTTTTAGTTCTTATGTCTTCTCCATTCTGTTTGATGTGGAGTCACAGTACTCCCTAATGTGTGAATGCTGGGAAGTAGAAATAAAGAAAGCACCTTCAATTGGCAAGAGTGGAATGGTGGCAGGGGAAGGAGGGAGGTCAAGGCTGAGTCTAAGAGTCAGTTTGTGGGGCTGATCACAAAATAACTAAACACGATTCTGTGACAGGCAGAGAGGAGTGAGTGTGTGTATGCATAGGTACGTGTGTACGTGCACACGAGATGTGTTTTCAGGCCCAGAAAAGATACTGTTGGTCTTTATTTTTTTGTCAACTTTGCTGAGATATAATTTTACATGGAATGAAGTGCATCCATCTTAGGAATACTCTTTGAAAAGTTTTGACACATGTATACATGTGTGTTACGACCAGAACAATCAAAATTTAGGGACATTCCATCATCCCAGAACGTTCCCTCATGATCCTTTTCCCTAGCTTCCGGCAACCACTATTCTTCACGGTTCCCAAACTGTGCCAAGGCCACTGGGACACTCCAGAGAACTCATGGGGCACCTTGGACATTTTACATTTCTGAGGGAAACACAGAGACATCTCTTGGACACTACGAAAACCACTATTATAAAGTTGTTTGTACCTAACTACTTAATAAATAGAATTGTTAGGTATTTCTTTTAGCTTATGCACCATGAAAAATTACTGCGACATTAACAATAATATTTCCAAGGCTCATTGATGTGGTTGAATGTATCACTATATCATTCCTTTATATCTCAGGGAAGTATTAGGTTGGTGCAAAAGTAATTGTGGGTTTAAAAGGTTAAAAATAATGGCAAAAACCGCAATTATTTTTGCACCAACCTAATATTTTATTGTAACATTATTTCTCCAAAGAAAGCTGCTATGAACGTACACATACAAATCTTTTGAGTATATATGCTTTCATTTTTCTTGGGTAGAAATCTCGAAGCAGAATTTCTGGGTCATATGTTAAGTGTATATTTAGTTTTTTTAGAAACTGCCAAAATGTTTTCCAAAGCACGGTTTTACAGCCCCAGGTGTTCCACTTCCTTGCCAACGTGGCATTGCCACTCGTTTTAATTTTAGTCATTCTAGTGGGTGTATGGTGCTATCTCATCGTGCTTCTAATTTGCATTTTCCCGATGACTAATGATGTTAAGAATCTTTTCATGCACTTATTGGCCATTTGTGTATCTTTAATAAAGGCGGTTGGATTCTTTTTCCCATTTAAAAAATTTGGTTTGTTTGACTTATGATTGAGTTGTAAAAATTTTATATGTTCTGAAGACAAGACCATGTTTCTCCTGGCCTGTAGTTTGCCTTTTCATTGTCTTAACAGTATCCTTCAAAGAACAAAAGCTTTCAGTTTTCATGAAGTCCATTTTATCAATATTTTCTCTTATAGTTTGTGCTTTTTTTGTGTCCTAAGAAATTTTTGCCTTCCCTAATCTCATACAGATTTTGTCCTATTTTTTTCCTAGGTGTTTTATAATTTTAGCTTTTACATTTAGGTCTATGCTTAATTTTGAGCTAGTTTTTGTGTGTGGTGTGGGGTTAAGGCTGGAGCCTCATTCCTTTCTTTATGGATACCCAGGTGTTCAAGCAGCATTTGTTGAAAGGGCTATTCTTTTTCCATAGAAACATCTTGGCATTTTTGTTGAATATTAATTGAGCGTATATGTGTGAGTCTATTTCTGGACTATTCTTTTCCACTCATCTTTTGACTATCCTTTGTCAATACCACACTGTTGATTACTGTAGTTTTGTAATAAACTACAAAGTTTCCCAGCTTGCTTAGCTGCTAGGATGCAGACATGTGACTTAGAGTCGACCAATCAGATGAGCCAGCAGAGACTGATTCCCAGGGAAGCTGTGTGAGGAAAGAGGCAGGACAGGCAGCCGAGGCAGCACCTGTGCCTCCATCCTGCACAGGCAGCATCCTTCTGAGGTCTGCTTGCTACCTTCACCAGGGAGTTTTTCCCTGAAACTCAGCTTAGAACCTGATCCACTCTTCCTTCCAAAGACTTTCTTAGGCAGCTCACGCCCCACTATAATACCCGTTCTTTCCAGACTAGCTAGAGCAGATTGTATTGCTACAGTTCAAAACCTAGAAGCAATACCACTAAGTTCTGAAGCCACGTGCCCTTCCCTGGCTCCCTTCTCGCTCCTACCACCATAGCCAATCATTCACCAAGTCTTACTAATTCTGCCCCTGCCCCTCCAAACATCTGAATCTGTCTGCTTCTCTCCTCCACTCTCCCCAGCCCGACTCAAACCACCATTGTCTCTCATTTGGACTTTGGCAATAGCCTCTAATGGGTCTCTCCTTCCATTCTTAGTCTCTGCCTTCTAATGTCATCTTCACACTGTATCGAGTCATCTTTGAAAAATGGCAAATCTAATACTATCATGTTCTTGCTTAAGACCCTTCAATGGCTCATTGTCACTCTTAGTGTGAAGTTAAAAATCTCCAGATTGGTTTACCCAGCCCTGTGTAATCTGCCTCCTGCCTCTCTCATTAGATCCATTGGGCACGGCTCCCTCTTCCCTCTAGTCGCCAACTACTCTGGCTTTCTTTTCCTCAAGTGGGCCAGCCCCTTTCTATCTCAAGACCTTCCCTCATTCACTATTCCTTACACCTGGAATATGTCCCATTCCCACCCAGCCAGCCTTCCCTCACCCTTCAGATCCTAGCCTCAGCTTTACACCTCAATGAAGTACTACACACTCTACCCTTCACAGCACTTCTTACAGTTGTAATGAAATCACCCTGTATTTGACTGAGTAGGCAGTATATCATAGATTGTAAAACATGGGTTTTATAGCACACTGAACTATAGACATGGTTCTTTCATTTCCTACATGTGTGACTCTGAACAACTTTCTTCGTCTTTCTGTGCCTCAGTTTCCTCACCTGCAAAATGGGTGTAATAATAACACTGTACCCACATCTAAGGTTTGCTGCACTTAGAATTGGGGTTGGCATATTTTCCTGTAAAGGGCCAGATAGTATAATAAATATTTTAGGTTCATCATCTCTGTCTGGATAACTCATCCCTGCTGCTGTAGTGAGAAAGCAGCCATCGACAGTGATCCATAAATGAATGGGTATGTCTGTATACCAGTAAAACTTTATTTGCAGAGACAGGCAGTGGGCCAGATTTGGCCCATGGATTGTAGTTTGCCAACCCTGGCTCTGAATAGGTTTGACCAAAGCACGTGCTCAGTAAGTGTTATCTGGTATTATTGTTTCTTTCTTTATTTTTTATCAGAATATAAACTTCATGAAGAGGGGAACTGTGTCTCCTTCTTTAGTACTGTATCCTCAGTGATGAGCTTGGTAAGTAGTACATAGTAGAGGCTCAATAAATGCATGTTTAATGAATGAGTAAATATGTCAAGACCTTAACCCAGAACCCACGGCAGAGCTTGAGTTAGTTTTCTTCATTTCCTTCTTGTTTAAGAATGGTATTATTAACTCGTTCTTAATAGGGTACTTACTTGGAGTTGTTTTTTTAACAGAAATGATGGACTTGATTTCCTGGGCATAGATTTTCAAGGGCAGAATTTTGTAGTTAAATAACATGACTTGTATGGCTCTTGTTACATTAGAATGACGTTATACATTTTAATAACAATATCTAGAACTTGTAGGCTTATAGGGTAATGCTAATCTTCACCCCAACCCTATGAAACAGATATTCCCCGTTTACAGATGAAGAAATTGAGGTTTGCAATATTAACCGTTTCGCCAACTAGTAGTTGTCAGAGCTGGAAATTGGATCCAGGTGTATCGGTTTCAAGTTCTAGTCTCTTTCTGCTATGCGCACTGCTCCTCACGTTACCAGATTGCTTCTCAGAGGGGTGGACCACCACGCTTCCTTACTAACCCTAGGTATTAGCATTTGAAAAAAAAAACACCTTCTCAATTCATTTGGCAAAAAACTATACAACGTAAAATGGTGCAGCTGTAAATGGTGGAAAACTGTTTGGTGGTTTCTCGATAAGTTAAACATAGAATTACCACACAACCTAGTGATTCCATTCCTAGATATATACCCCAAAGAACTGAAAACAGGCGTTTAAACAAAAACATATAGGAAATGTTGTGGGGAAAGAGTCCCAGAGAGCAGTTTCCAGGCTCTCGGCCTCATGTGGAAAGGTGATGGCTCAAGTATTAAATGGCCATCAATTGCGATTGGATGGCCATCAGCTGTGGCTAGTTGGCCGTCAGCTATAACCATTGAGCCACTGGCCACTAATATAACTGCCGCGGCTATGGAGGAGAGTCGAGGAGAGTCGGTCAGTTAGCAGCAAAGTGGACAGCAGGTCGCACGTCGTGTGAACCCAGCCTCCAGTGAGACCATAGTGGTGTGACTCCCCTATCTATGGCTATGTGGGTGTTCCTTTTTGGCCTCACCACATCCTGCGTTCTTATGTGGGGAGCGGGAGCTGAGACCCCGCAGGCCGTCCTGCACGACAAATGTTCATGGCAGCATTATTTGCAATAGCCCCAAAGTGGAAACAACTCAAATGTTCATTAACGGATGAATGAAAAAACAAAATGAGGTTTATCCATACAATGAATATTACTCGGCCACATAAAGGAATAAAGTTCTGATCTGTGTTATAACATGGGGGAACCTGGAAAACATGCTAAGTGAAAGAAGCTAGGCACATGAGCACATGTAAGATCCCATGTTCTGCTTGTAAAATATTTAACATAGGCAAATCCATAGAGATAGAAAACAGATTGACAGTAGCTGGGGCCGGGGGGGCTGGCGCGGAGAGAAGTGGTGCATGGCTGCTAATGGGGTTTCTTTTGGGGTGAGAAACATGTTCTGGAACGGATAGTGGTGATGGTTATACTATATTATGAATGCAATCATGCCACTGAATCATAGAATTTAAAATGGCAAATTTTATGTTATGTGTATTTTACCACATTAAAAAATTTCCATAATCTAGAATGTGATAAGGAAATAATTTCTGAGAAATATTAACATCTAGGTACTTCCACAACCCTTTCAGACTACTGTTCACTCTATCTTTTTTCTTCTTTTTCTTTGGAGAAATTGTTAGCTTTCTCTTACTTACGCTCAGGTCCCAAAGGCCTACAGACAACCTCTACCCGCCAGGCCACCTCTAGGCCTGAGAACACACGTGCGGCTTCCCTTAGCAACATCTGACTTACTCTTGTCTGTCCTAAGCAGATTTGCCCAGCTCCACCAGACAGAAACAGGCTTTCTGCTGATACAGGGGGCTTGCTCGCAACCACAGGGTTTAGCTCTAAAGCTAAAGTGCCCTGGAAGCATCTTGCTCACTTTCCTCCTGTGGCTGAGGGAGAAAGAATTCTCTGGGTCACTTCCTGAGTCTGCATCAACTCCAGGACCATATTTTTTTTCAACCTGGAGAGTTTCCGTGGCAACCAAGTGAATAGTCAGTCACTCACTGCTTTCAACTCTTCAACTTATTGCTTGCTCAGTGTTGAACAGTCTGTCTCACTTGAAAAGAAACTGCAGAAGCTGCACTTTTGTTGTTGCTAATTTTTTTTTTTTTTTTTTTTAAAACCTGGGTTCCTGCCAGGCTTTTTAAAGGGCCCATGCAGATTTCCCCTGTGAATGCTTGAACACACAGTTAACGAACACCACAAATTGTACCCACTACGCGTCACATAACCCGTCATTTCGCCTGCACGACAATCCATGAGGCAGGTACAATTATTATCCCCATTGTACAGATAAGGAAAATGAGGCACAAGGCAGTCAAGTATCTTGTCCAAGTCAAAAGGCAGTACCATTTGTAGACTGTGTCGTAGGGTAATTTCTTCACACCTGTCTGGGGGGGACCTGCATTTTATGGGAGGTCCCTGGAGGAGCACGCCTCAGCGTGAACAGGTGGACTTTTAGCGATGGAGCGGTAGGCCTCGTTGCAGGTGGCGGGGGAGAGATTTGGGTGCAGGGGACTTTTCAGCAGAACTCATTACATCTCACCTTCAGGAAATTCCAAGCATCACAAGTAAAATGTCGCTGTTTCAACTGACCTTGGCATTGGACAGAGAGGTTATTTTATGACTGAATTGTATACGTTCAACAAACACAGCTGTTTTATATACTATCACCCTGATAACTAGGAGTGGGAGCAGAATTCAGTCACTATTCAAATGTGCAGAAGGGAGACCAGACGTGTGGGATTTGTTACGAGCGGACTTTTCCTCTCAGTGGGAACCATCTCCATAGCAATGCTGCTCCATTTCCACTCAGAAAAGCAGTCTCGCCACACCGGGTAATTCTATATTTTCTGCCTAAACATGAAAGCCTCTTTTCAGTAAATTTCTCAGTCACTTCAATGTTCAAAGTTCCTAACAGGCCTTTTCCTACCTGCATGATTTCTCTTCTCACCCTCCTCCTCCCTGGGAAGTCCCTGGGAGGCAGGGAGAAGCTTCTTGGAAAATTGGGGCACCTGGGGCCAGCAGCTGGGGCACCATGAGCCTAGGAGGAGATGTGTGTCTTCCTGTTTGCTCTTTGGATGGGACCTGGTCTTATTTTCTGTGCACACTGGTTGCTCAGGGGACTTGGTGTCTTGCCCCTGCTTTCTGGGCACCTAGCCACAGCCTCCTTCTGACTCCCAGCTCTGGGCTGTCACTCCTGGCCTGCTGAGTCCCCTTGTATCAGTCCAGATGGCCCCTGGCAGGCACTGTGATGGCATTCTCAGTTACTGCCTGGCCCCTGCAGGGCTATGGGAATGTCCCTGGATCTCCCTCGTGCCGGGTGGGGTCTGGGTGACTCTCACAGGCCATTCTCTCTCCAGAGTCCGTTCTCCTCCTGCCGGCCACCCCCACGTTCCCAGGCTGCCTCCTGCCTTCGTCTCAGGAGGGAAGTGTGACACAGTTCACCATGCCTTTGGGGACTCAATCTCAATTGCAATTTTGGAGAAAAATGGAAACACAGCTATTTCAGTATTTATCTTGCATAATGCAAATGTGAAAGTGTTTAGAATCGCCTTTATAACTTTCTCTAATGGGCCCCCTCCGGCAATCCTTTAAGCACACAGGGACCACAGTCCACTGAAGTTACCACGAGTAATTTACCTCGTCCTCTTGGGCCCTCACTTTCCTCCTTATCCGGCATTTGTTTGGGTTTTAAGTACCGAGCAGGGGTGGTGGTACCATTTTTGGGACCTTATTCTCTTTCCTATCTACTCTCACTTCTTTGGTGATCTCGGCAAGTCCCAGGGCTTTGGTGCCACTTATATAGTGACAACTGCCAAAGTTCTGTTTCCAGCCCCAACATCTCCCCTCTGCTCCTGACTGATAGGTCCTCCTGTCTGCTCAGGGAGGCCGAACGGTGGCCTCAAACTTTAAAATTTGTCTCAGATCTCAGAGTTGCTGAGATCTTGGAGTCATCCTTGATTTCACATTTTTTCTCCTATTCTGAATCTAATTCACCAGAAGTTTCCTTCTTCATCTACATGTACATCCAGGAACCACCGTTCCCCACTTGTATGGCTGCCACCCTGACCCAAGGCGCCAACGTCTCTTCCCTCGATCACCGCATAGTTTTCCTCCTGGGCTTCCTGCTTCCACCCATCTTGTCTAGTCTGGTCCCAACACAGCAGCGGAATGTTTTTGTTATCGTGAAAGTAAGACTGCATCTCTCCTCTATCCAAACTCTTCAATACTTTTCTGTCTCACTCACAGTAAAGGCCAGATCTTCATCACGACCACTCCCTCAGCCCAGACCAAGACGATGAGTTTTTTTGTCATCTCCGTGAGCCAGTAGGCAGATTGTTTTTCTTAGGCTATCCCAGGGACCTCAGTTCTAATTCTCCACCTGGGACAGACCCAAGGCCTTCTCTCCTGTCTATGTGTGGTCATTCAAATATAAATTTCTTAGTCATCAAACCTTGCCACCTATTGGTATCCAACAGCATAGGTTCCTGTTCACTGTGATGATTTTCAGTTTTGTTTTTGTTTTGGTCCCAAGGGTATCCTTACTTGCTTAGAAGTGTGGCTATGAATTTGAAGTTATTTGTCATATTCTTTTTTAAAAAAGATTTTATTGGGGAAGGGGAACAGGACTTTATTGGGGAACAGTATGCACTTCCAGGACTTTTTTCCAAGTCAAGTTGTTGTCCTTTCAATCTTAGTTGTGGAGGGTGCTGTTCAGCTTCAAGTTGTTGTCCTTTCCGTCTTAGTTGTGGAGGGCGCAGCTCAGCTCCAGATCCAGTTGCCGTTGCTAGTTGCAGGGGGCACAGCCCACCATCCCTTGGGGGAATCGAACCAGCAATCTTGTGGTTGAGAGGACGCATTCCAACCAACTGAGCCATCCGGGAGCTCAGTGGCAGCTCAGCTCAAGGTTGCCGTGTTCAATTTTAGTTGCAGGGGGCGCTGCCCACCATCCCTTGCAGGACTCGAGGAATTGAACTGGCAACCTTGTGGTTGAGAGCCCACTGGCCCGTGTGGGAATCGAACTGGCAACCTTCTGAGTTAGGAGCATGGAGCTCTAACCACCTGAACCACCGGGCTGGCCCCTATTTGTCATATTTTATTCACCACTTCTCAGTGCCTGGTAGTGGGAAGATATTTAGGTTATGGTATGGCCATATTGCAGGAAACAGAAGACTGGTCCCTTGTCTCGGCATCAAGGTCGTGATGTCCATCTGAGGCTCTCCTCTCTTTGATGATGCATCTGGACCATTCTCTGACTCGAACTTTTGACCTGCTCTCAGACAAGGTTCTGTACTCACCTCCTAGATCTGCTATTAATAGCAAGAGGTGTTTGTGTTGTCACTTTGTTTCAGACCTCAGATTTTGTGCATGAGCCCCTAGCCAGCCTATTAGGGTAAAGTAGGCTGAATAAATGCCCTTTTCCCCAAAGTATCCTTAGAACCTGTGAAAATGTTACCTTACATGCAAAAGGAACTTCACAGGTGTGGTTAAGAGTCTTTCCGCGGGAAGATTATCCTGCTGGGCTTGATGTAATTACAGGGACAAGTGTCCTTCTGAGAGGAATGAGAGGGGTGTTAGAGTGGAGAGACGATGGACACAGAGGTTGCAGAGATGTCCTGGAAGGGGGAAGAGAAGGGGCCACAATCCAAGGGATGTAAGTCGCCTCTAGAAGCTGGAAGAGACCAGAAAACAGATTCTTGCTTAGAGCCTCCAGAAAGATTGCAGCCGTGCCAATGCAGTGATTTTTGTTCTAGTGAAACTGATTTCGGACTTCTGGCCTCCAGGCCTGTGAGATGATATATTTTATTGTTTTAAGCCAGTAAATTGATGGTAATTTGTTACACCAGCAACAGGAAACATACACAGGGGAATCAGGTCAAATAGATGAGGATCTAGTTCCTTGTTCCTTCATGGTAACGCTGCCCAGCAGTGTGAGGGAGGGGAACACATGCTGGAGACTGGCTTGTTGTACAGGCCATCCTGGGTCTTGGGTACCTGCAGGGTCAGGACACATGTGTATATTTTGGTGGCTTGCTAGAAATGGGTCTGTTGCCAGTTTATCAGTCTGAGACCGTAGGAAATGAAGCCAGATAAAAGCTGAGCCAAGAGGCGGGTCAGCTGAAGCCTGTGGCTGGAGGGCTTCCATCAGGGCAGTTGCTCGTGGTGGTGAGGAGTGATGGTCAGTTCCAGGGTGGCCAGGGACACAGAGAGGTAGAGCAGACGGGGTGGGGAGTTCAGCACCCATGTGCTGAGCATTGACTCTTCCAGGGCCTGCCACTTTTCTTTATTGTGGTGAAATACTCATAACGTAACATTTACCATTTAAACCATTTTTGAGGGTACAGTTCAGTGGCATTAAGTACATTCACAAGGTTGTGTAACCAACCATCACCACCCACCATCCATCTCCAGAACTTTTTCATCTTCTCAAACTGAAACTCGGTCCCTTCCCATCCCCCCAAGCCCCTGGCAATCATCATTTTACTTTCTATTGCTATGAATTTGACTCTTGTAGGTACCTCATATAAGTGGCATGTTACAGTATTTGTCCTTTTGTGGCTGGCTTATTCAGCGCAATGTCTTTACGTTTTATCCCTGTTATAGCATGTGTCAGAGTTTCCTTTTTTTTAGAAAGGCTGAGTAATATTTTATTGCGTGACGGGCCACATTTTGTTTATCCATTCATCCACTGATGAGCACTTGACTTGCTCTGGCCTCTTGGCTGCTGTGAATGATGCTGCAGTAAACACGGGTGGAAAACATCTCTTCGCGTTCCAGTTACCGTCCTTAATGTGTTGCTTTGTTGGTGTGGCAGCAAACTCTGAAAGGGAGTCTGATACAGGGCCACAGTCTCTTATCCAAAAACTTGGGGTCAGAGGTGTCTCAGAATTCAGAGGTTTTGTTAACTTGAGTAAGAGAATTCGGTTTCGATGTGGTGTGGTATCTAACACGTACAGCATCGTTATAAGCAGACTACAAATGGTCCCGCATCCGTTCCAGGTTTAATTTTGTGACCAAATCCATTTGCCACAAATGTCTTTCTAAAAATTGTAGACCTTTCTAGATTTCAGAATAGTGGATAAGGGCCATAAGGGATTGTAAACATGTATCAAAGGTGATCAGTTTGTGGAGATAAGAAACAAAAAATTCACATCTAATCCCTTACTGTCCCTATGTGTGGTTTCCCTCTGTCAGCAGTTTGGGAGAATTAATTGGTCAATTGAAGGAAGAAAAGTGGATTGAATTGAAAATAACTGATTAAGTATTTGGTGTCAGGATGGCCAAAGGACTTTATGGGTGCTCTCAAGCCAATAGGAGCTGTGGCGAGGGTGGCCGTTTGCCATAAGTGGTAAGGGGGTGTAATGTACACCGTGAAGGATGTAGCCAATAGTACTGTAATAGCTGTACAGTGACAAAGTTACTGGACTTCCTGTGGAGATCACACGGTGAGGTGTATAAATGCAGGATTATGGAGTTGTGTACCGGGAAATAATATAATACTGTATGTCAACTGTACTTTAATTTTAAAACAAGGGGTAGGGAGGAAATGAAACAGGCCATGTCAATTATTTGAAAATTAAGATTCAAAGTTGAGGTCAGACATGTACTCACAGCATTCATTTAAGAAAGTTAAGCAGAATGTAGCTCAGGTCCTTAGATGAGATGGGTCAGAGGCCTGGAGAAAATACATTTGTTTGGGTTTTAAGTACATAACTGGGATGGTTGTACCATTTTTGAGACCTTATTCTTTGTGAAGCTTTTTGTTACATACTGTAAATACATTCCCTTGTTTCATCCTTATAAATCTCTGCAGTGTATATTTTCCTGTCTCCAAGACAAGCTGGGCAATTTGTGGGGCCCAGTGAAAAATGAAAACGGGAGACCCCTTGTTCAAAAAGTATTAAAACTTTCAAGATGGCAAGAGCAGGGCATTAAATGAAGGTCAGCACCCTTGTAAGTGTGGGGGCCTGGGCCCTGAAGCCAGAGGTTACGTCCCCAGGTTTCACATGAGGACACTGAGACGGAGAGGTCCTGTCTCGTTTGTGCTCGAACAATTCTGATGCTGAGGTCCAGAAGCCAGGGCGAGTCCTATTGGTCATTATTCCCCAAGTTCAGCTCAGGGTACGTGCTCAGAGTATTATAGGACAGCACATCAAGACAATCCAGCAAGTGCTAAGCTGTGCCTAGAACTTTCTCAGGTATTGTTGGGAACACGAGAGCAAGCTAAACTCAGACAACATATGAAGGTCTGGCAATTAGGTTCGTGAACTTGTTGCAACGATGTTGCTAACCTTTTTTGATATCAGAGGGATTATTCATCATGACTTTGTACCAACTGGACAAACAGTTAACCAAGTTTACTATTTGGAAGTGCTGAAAAGGCTGCATGAAAAAGTTAGACGACCTAAACTTTTCACCAACAATTCATGACTCTTGCATCACGACAATGCACCAGCTCACACAGCACTATCTGTGAGGGAGTTTTTAGCCAGTAAACAAATAACTATCGGAACACCCTCCCTACTCACCTGATCTGGCCCCCAATGACTTCTTTCTTTATCTGAAGATAAAGGAAATATTGAAAGGAAGACATTTTGATGACATTCAGGACATCAAGGGTAATATGACAACAGCTCTGATGGACGTTCCAGAAAAAGAGTTCCAAAATTGCTTTGAAGGGTGGACTAGGCACTGGCATTGGTGCATAGCTTCCCAAGGGGAGGACTTCGAAAGTGATTATAGTGACATTTAGCAATGAGTTATGTAGCACTTTTTCCTAAAATGAGTTCGCGAACTTAATTGTCAGAGCTCGTACACTAATAGTTCACATTAGTAAATCTCTATAAATATGAAGGAGACATTCATTCTGACGCTCCCACCAGGCTTTTCTGTTTAAATCCTCTGGGAGGGTAATGTGAGCATCTAACTTGTGAAGATTTCTCATTAAACAACTATTTGCCTAATTGGAGTAAATCAAACTAAATGCTAATTAGTATCTTCCAAAGAGTAAAAATAGATCTCTAATCACTCATGTTATTGCAAAGCCCAGAGAGCAGCAGGGTGCTGTGTTCCCAGAACCTCAGTCTTATTTAATGTGTTACCGATTTCACGCAGCACCCCACATGTCAGTTGCATGGCAGTAGCTGACACGCAGCTGAGATGCTTGAACGTGGTTGATTTCCAGAGGCTGTTGTCAGTAACTCAGCTAGTGGCTATAATTGTGCTTGTGCAATTCTCACAAAGAATTTCCTTCACAATTATGTGGCTAGAATTATGCTACCGAAATTCAAGTGACAGCTGAAGACAGCAACATGGAATGAGAATGGCCAAAGGTATGACAAATAGTTGCCCTCACTACATATTGTGACTTAGGGTATGGCTTTGGCAGATGATGACACATTTGGAATTCTAGGTTCTCCTTCGGCAGGATTCCGGTGAGATGGTTCTGTGACAGCTGATACTTCCAGCTGACCTTATATCTGAGACTCTTGGCTTCGCTGGTCTAAAATTAACGCGCTTCTTTTGCCCACTACTGACATGGTTGTGCTAGACCATTTGGGGATCACTTAGGGTGCTCCAATGAAAGTGGCCTAAACAATGGTTTAGGGTTCTATCATCTTCCAACAAGAATGGAAGGAAGGAGCAGGGTGGGGGTTCAGCATCACAGGGATGTCACCAACTCTTACATTTCTACTCTGCCATCCTCATTATATTGGCTTTCATGCTCAGCTTTGTCCTCTCAAAGTATAAGATGTCATTTCCCCATAAGATTGTGTCCAGGTGTTGGAAGGGTGTCTTATTTTGGGTTCCCCAAAATGCAGAGCTGATATCAATTATTTGGGAGATGACCCAGGAAGCAGGAGTGACAGGCTGGGCACACGAGACAGGGAAGTAGGACAGGTGTGTCACTGAGCTGCTGTGGGTGCCAGGGGCTGTGTTCTGTCGGGACCACTGCAAAGTGCAGAGGGGGTCAGGGTTGTCTGCCTGGAAGGTGAGGCTCCTGGACTTTCCTCCACTGTCCCTGGTGCCCAGTGGCCGGGAGGGTGGGGATGCAGGTGTGTGGGGAGATAGGGCGCAGCACGGGAGAAGACTCAAAGGCGGAAATGCAGCCAACAGGAAGCTCAGTGTGTGGGCTTGCGGTGGGATGCTCTCAGCTCAGGCTGAGGATGAGGTCTTGAGAATGCCCGCCGTGGTGACGGAAGGCCTGAGACTAAGGTTCAGCAGTATGTGCCGCCTCCATATCCGCAGCTGGGAAGGCAAGTTCCCCTCTGCACTCTGCTCCCCCAGATAAGGTCCTGCAGCCAAAGAACCCTCCTTATCACAGGACCAGGCACTGTTTCTGCTCATCCGTGAGTATGGACGCCAGTTTCCTGCCAGCCCACAGAACTAGTCAAACAAGCCCATTGTATCCTCCCATGGGAACCAAGGGCACCCCACCTTCGTACTGCACAGCCTGCCCACCACAGGCCCCTGTGTTCCCTCTGCTCCCCAGTGCAGCCCCCATGTGACCTGCATGGTATACAGTGTCCTCCTCCCCTGGGAGTGAGTGTATGTGACTAATGCACTGCTGTCGGTCTCATCTGTCCAGTGTCGGGTGTCGTGTGTTCAGCCGTCCCCATAGCCCTAGGGCGGGAACCTCTCCCTCCTCTATGGGGTGAAGAGTTGGTGATCAAAACAACTGTAACTAATAATGTCCACCACACTTGCCGCTGAGGTCACGGCAGGCTCAGGGAATCAGCGGTGTCAGCTGCAATGGGAACATGGGGAAATTTCCCCTTTCTTTCTTTTGCTCAGGATCAAGAATCTTTCCCAGAAGGCCCAACAGGTGCACCTCATGTCTCAGTGGATAGAACTGGGTCACCTGCCCAGCTCTGAACCAATTACTGGCAAACGACAACGGTATTACAGAGACTGACTGAGGACTGATCACAGCCAGGCCCCTGTGGTGGGGGTGGGGCCCACTGTCCATGAGCACATTTCCCCTCAATGCCTGAGTGAAATCAGGGTTCTATTAGAATAAAATAAGGAGGGAAGGCTATTGGGTAGGTGACCAACAATATCTGTTCTCTAGATAATGGAGAAACCATTTGAGGGTTTAGTGCCATTTCTAGTACCTTTGGACGCTGGTGACAAAAAAGAGAATAGAGAGGCAAGAAATTGGGACAGGCCAACCAATTAGGGGGCAATTGCCTGAACTGAGGACAGTGACCATAGCAAATAGCACAGAGTGTTGGAGGGAATAGCACAGTGGAGGAGGGAAAATCCCAGTGGTCACCATGACAAGAGGCCGAAGTTCAGTGGTTCTCAATTGTTAGTGTTTTCAGCACTTACCCAGGGCCCCTCCCACGGATTCCGATGAAGCCCAGGAATATGCAGTTTTAACTCACACTCCCCAGGAGATTCTGAAATAGCTGGTTGGTGCCCACAGATTGAGTATCACCCCGCCACTGGTTTAAAACTCTGCGCCAAAAATCTGCAAACACAGCGCCACTCCAGTAGGGGTGGGAGGTGGGTTTGATGCTTCCCAAAGTTTCATTGTCCAGCCCCTCCTGCAAAGTCCACACCGCTGCAGACCAGCGTTCCGTGGCCCTGAGCTTGGGGGTCAGGAATCCCCATCAGCACAGGCTCTGTGGTGACCTGGCAAACATCGTACCCAAGCTGAAGGACTCCTGCTTTTGCCCTGGTGCCTCCCGCAGAGCCAGGGACCTGGAGTCCACCTGGTGTTTGTACCTGACTTTCATATAGAGGATTGCGCTGTTGGGACTTTATATTGAACTGCTTGGTGGCTGCCGTGGCTTGAGCTACACATCATCCCATGCACATGCTGCCTTCTTTCATTCTGTAAATATTTACTGAGTAGCCATGTGCCGGGCATTGATTTAGGCTGTGGGGATCCAACATGGAAACAAGTGGGCAGAGTCCCTACTCTGGTGACACTTGTACAACGTGTCACATAATAAATAAACAGATAGGTAGTCTAATGGGTTGAATTGCATCCCCTCCCCAATGATGCCCAGGTTCCAATCCTGGTACCTGTGAATGTGACCTTATTTGGAAATAGGTGTCTTTGCAGATGTGATTAAGTTAAAGATATTGAGATGTAATCATCCTGGATTTAGGATCCTGGATTTAGGACGAGCTCTAAATCCAATGACAGATGTCTTTATAAGGTAAAGGCGAGGGACGTTGGAGGCATAGAGATGGATGGAAGGTGACGTGGATACAGAGGCAGAGGTTGAAGTGATGTGGCCACAAGTAAGGAACACCTGGATCCCCCAGGGGCTGGAAGAGGCAGGAGGGGCCCTTCCCCAGAGCCTTCGGAGGGCTACTGGTCCTGCCGACATGACACCTTGATTTAGGCCTTCTGGTCTCCATAATTGTGACAGAATACGTTTCTTTTGGTTAAGCTCCCCAGCTAAATTACCAGTGGTAACTTGTCACTACAGCTGGAGGAAACTAATACACACACTGAATTGGGTAGTAATAAAAACTGGGACTGAAAATCAAGCGGGGCAAGAGGAAGGAGAGGCTGGCAGGATGGAGATGCGGCTCTAGGCAGAGTGATCAGGATCATTTGTCCTGTGTCTGTTCCCTGATTGCAGCATCCTGGCCTCTTCATGTTTGTCTCACCCCAACTGTTCACAGACCTTGAGTTACGATCTTGTTTTGCATTCATCTGAAGATGGCAGCTCAGTGGCCATCTTCTGTTTACTCTCTGCAGAAAATAAGTGGCTTCTTTGTGGATAGGTGCAGTGGTCACACACTCAGATGAGGGCCTGGGTGAAAGGCCACATGGAGGGCAAGTGACCCGTCCTCCATCCGGCAGCTGCTGCTTTGCACCAACTGACCGTTGCCACATGGGGAGAAGGTTTCTCAAGAGAAGCCGGAAATCTGATAGAAGTTTCTAATTTTCTTTTTCTTTTTTTGCATTTGCTTAAAAAAAATTGAAGTGAAATTGACATAGCATAAAATTATCCATTTTAGAGTAGACAATTCAGTGACGTTTAACCCATTCACAATGTTGTCACCACCACGTGTATCTATTAGGTGGGTGCAAAAATAATTGCGTTTTTTGCAATTATTTTTAGCCTTTTAAACTGCGATTACTTTTGCACCAACCTAATAATTCCAAAACATTTTCCTCACCCGAAAAAGAAATCCTGTACCCATGAAGCAGTCACTCCCCATTTCTCTCTACACCCAGCCCCTGGTAACCACCAATCTGCATTCCACCTCTATGATTTACATTCATATTCCACTCACATGATCAGAGTCAGGCAACTAAATGCCAACAATGAAAAACAACAAACGACAGACACCATGTGGACCAAATAAACTGGCCTTTGGACGTTTGGTTCCTGACCTCTGGCGTGGCCCCTCATTTCAAAGTGATGGGTTCACGTGGCAGCTGTCTCTGTGGCTGTTAGGATGTCCACAATGCCAGGCTGGGGAGTGGCTGGGAAGGTCCACCCTGGCTACGTGGTTTTGATGGCTGTGCTGCGATTCCAATCTCCTCTCCAAGAGGAACCATGGCTGTTGCTAGAAAGGCAGCCCTTTCCCTGTATGTCCAGGGCTCTGAGGGGTTAGAAAGGATGCTTCCTTGTCGTCCAGGCTACTAGGTGAGAGAGAGGAGAGTAGACTCAGGTCTCATAGCCACGGTGGCCCATCTGTTCAAGAATTTCCCTTTTCAATCTGAGATTCTGCTCTGGAGAGCAAAATGCTTTTCGGTTAGTTGTATTCCTCCAGGGGAGGTGAGGTCACACTCTTCTTTTCAGTTTAAAGCAAGGAAAAAATTAGACCGAGGCTGCGTTCATTCTCTCCGAGTCATTCATCCCTTTCACAAGTGGTTATTGAGCGCCTGCCAGGTACCTGGTGGGACAAAGCTCTGTATTCCCCGTTAGCCCTCAGGTTTACTAGTAGAGGGTAACAGATAAATTAAAAAACAAACAAACAGACAAACAAAAAAACAGTGTTGCCAACTGTCAGCAACAAGGAACCTTGAGAGTAAAAGTAGAAAAGGTCGGTTTTACCTGGAAGAGCAGGGAGGGAGGCATAAAAACTGTTATTTATTTCTCCTAAGGCCACTGCACATGGTCCTGGAATTCATTTTCTGCTGAGGGGGTGGGGAGGGGATGGAGGGTGGTGGGAGTGATGGGATAGGGAAGGGGTGCAGGAGACTGACCCCATTTGCTCAGCTCACCCAGCGTCTGGGTAGCTTCTGCCCTAAGGGGGGCCTTTTCCTAATTTCCTGGCCCCAGGGGGCCACCTTGTTCTAATTTGCACAAGGCACTGTTAGAGGCTGGTTTTCTCGGCTTGCATAGTTGTTTTGTTGGGAGTTTTTTGGTTGTTGTTGTTGATTACTGATTCATTGTTTCTAGTAATCAGTCTGTTCAGATTTTCTGTTTCTTTTTAATGTGATTTCTCCCTCCCCTTCTTCTGCCTCCCCCCCACTCCGGTTCAAGCTGTTGTTTCTCAGTCTAGCTGTGTAGGGCACAGCTCCCTGGCCCATGCTGGTATGATGAGCAGTGCGCTCCCCTGGCTGAGGCAGTCCGTGGCTGGTCGGTCAGTCGGCCCTCACAGCAGCTCCTAGAAGCCCACATCGCCCTCCGGCTGCTCATGGCAGCCCAGCTCCAGGGAGAGCTGTTTTTCATAATCTTAGCTATAGAGGGCGCAGCTCACTGGCCCAGGTGGGAATCGAACTGGCCACCTCGGCGTTTGCACAGTTCTGCTCTTCGTTTGTCCATTGGCTTCTATTTTGCAATACTTTTGTTGCTGTTTTTGGACTGTAAGTATACACAGGAATGGTATGTATTATTGTTGTGAGTGATCCTTCCCTGACCAGCTTGTTAAAAATATGACTCCTCTTCTGGCTGGAGTCACCTAGGTGTGGCGCTGCCCCTGCAGTGAAGGATACAGTGACTCACTTAGGTTCTTTTCCAATGTCTAACTCAATGAATTAGGTTTTCTTTAGAGCCCATGAGTCATTTTCCCTGCTCAGTGACTTGCATGGCAAGGTGGTGAGATAACCAAGAACTCGGGGAGCCAACTGGTAGGTTTTGTACAGGATTATAAAGAAATGTAGACTTTCAAAGACCTGGAGGAAATCCAGAAGTGTAGACTATGTCGGTATTTAAGAATACAATTCCCCAAACAAGGAAAAACATCTTCCAACAGTCATAGAATTTTTCAGCTTCTCACATTTCACTTTTGTTTAAGAAGGAAGTCTGACATCACTGGCATAGTTTGTCATGTCAGAAATACTGTGGGTGCCTTTGCAAACAGCTGCAGCATTCATTTGTGCCCTGCTAATTGCACAGTCTGGGTAACCGTTTTGTCCACTGAGGTTGGAGTAAAACCCTCCCCACTTAGCTACTCGGCATTCCTGGCTACACTGTAAGACGGCTCTATAGAAAATGCCATTTTCATCTTAGCATCATCAGAAGGTAAACTTGAGTAAGGCGAGAAATAACATGTGAGAAACGGGCTTGTATATCTGGTTGTTGGTAAATCTGTGTAGAGACAGTGGAGAAAACAGATGTTATCTCTTGTTTCCATTTCAAATTTGAGTTGAACAGGGAAAAAGCTGTTGCGTGTATAAAATGCAAAAGGTAAAATTATCAAAAAATGTCCTATTTGTCATAGGCTGCACTCTCAGACATTTTCTTTTTATCAGTGTTTGATAACTTTCAAAGAAAAAAGTTATTTTATGCCTTTCAAATAAGTCCGTTGATAGGCTATTCGTCTGATCTTTTATGTGTGTGTGTGGGGAATTGCTACGTGAAAGACTGAAGAGCTTGTTTGTTTAATGATGACAGTTTGATAGCCTGGTCCTTGGCTATTTATTCGTTTAGAACCATGAAGAGAAGAAACCTACAAAATGAACTTGTGGCATATTCTAGTTACCTTTTACTGTGTACCAAATTACCCCTAAACACACTGGCTTAAAACAATAGCCATTTTTACTACGCCTGCTGATTTTGTGGGTCCGGAATTTGGGCAGGGCTCAGCTGTGCAATTATTCTGTTCCATGTGGTATCCAGCTGGCAGATGGGCTGGTCCAGAGGGTCTAAGACAGCTTCATTCATGAGTTTGGCACCTCAGTGGGCATGACCGGGAGGCAGGGCTCAGCTGAGACTGCTGGCTGTGCCAACGTGTGACCCTCCAGCATGGCTGGTCAGGACCAGTAGCCTACCTGTGGAAGTCAAGCAGCGTCATTGTTCTGCTCTAGTGTCCAATGTAATCACAGGCCAGCCAGATCCAAGGCAAGTGGAAATAACAACCGTTCTCAGTGGGAGGAAGGCCAAAGAAGCATTGGCCATCTTTAATCCACCATCTTTAATCCATGATATAGCTTCAGCCAGGCTCTAAGGAATGCTTGGAAATTCTTATTTTACCCATATTGGATGCTTCAGTGACCCCCCAAAGCAGCTGTTTGAAACCTTTTCCACTTATTTCTCTCAAGTCTTTGGCTTAGCACCTTCTGACTAGGAGATATCTTTATTCTTACTTTCCTGATAACACATGTCATTAGGCATAAACTCAGTGATGTGGGGAAAAGCTTGGGTCCTTGAGCCAAATAGCGCAAGTTCAGAAGTCAACTGTTTACCATCCTTGAGACTTTGAGCAAGTTACTCAATCTCTTTGATCCTCTGTTGCCTTGTCTGCAGAAAAAGAATAATAATACCAAAATCACTGGGTATTACTGACGAGGTATACATTAAAAATGCTTTATATGAACTTCAGTGAATGTAATTTCAAATGTAGTTGACTTTGAGCCCCATTCTTTTTTTTGTTTTGTTTTTTAATTTATTGGGGTGACAATTTTTAGTAAAATTACATAGATTTCAGGTGTACAATTCTGTATTACATCATCTATAAATCCCATTGTGTGTTCACCACCCAGAGTCAGTTCTCCTTCCATCACCATGTATTTGATCCCCCTTACCCTCATCTCCCACCCCCACGCCCCTTACCCTCTGGTAACCACTAAACTATTGTCTCTGTCTATGAGTTTTTGTTTCTTTGAGCCCCATTCTATCCAAACTTGACTTAATTAGGGCTATTTCCTGGACAGTGACATTTATTAAAACAAGTTACTAAAACTCTGAGAATCTTAATTATTTACCGCATTGAAGTGATGATTAGATAAAACGATGCCCGTGAAACGCTCTGTAGATGTCAAGTGCACTGTAATGATGAGTAACGTATCAACACTATCATCATCACAGTTGGCTCATAATTGCTTTTTGTTCTACATGGTTAGAAGTGATTGCCTATTTCCCTGCCCAGTGCTAATTTTCACCATGCTCCTGACGTGGAAGAAACTGTGGAATGAGGATTAGAGAAAGAAACTTTGCAACAGTGGGAATAGACAACCAGCTACATCCACAATAATTTATGTCATCTAAGCATATGTGCATAATTCATTAGTATAATGAAATAAAACCCAACCAAGTTGATCTGACACATCTAATGATACATATAATCCTTGCTTTTACTGCATGGTAATTAGGGACAAAAAGTAATGTTTCACATAAACAACTGTAATTAGTATCACGTGGATGCCACCAAAGCAAATTTGTAATCTATTCTATCTTTTGTTTGTTTGTTTTCTCCTAGTATTCATAATTAGCAACAATGTTGAAAGTTTTCCCTGATAACCTGTACTGTTTAGTTCTTTTCATTCATTCTTTGAGCCATCCACTCATTCATTCATTCATTCATTCATTCAATATTTGTCTTGTTCTTTTGTTGTTTTTGGTTTATATACCACATATCAGTGAAATCACATGGTTCTCTGCTTTTTCTGTCTGACTTATTTCGCTCAGCATTACACTCTCAAGATCCATTCATGTTGTCACAATGTTCCTATATCATCTTTTCTTACCGCTGAATAGTATTCCATTGTGTATATATACCACAACTTCTTTATCCATTCATCTATCGAAGGACATTTTGGTTGTTTCCATGTCTTGGCCACCGTAAACAAAGCTGCAATGAACATTGGAGCACACGTGTCTTTATGTATAAATGTTTTCAGATTTTTTGTGTAGATACCCAGGAGAGGGATTTCTGGGTCATATGGTAATTCTAGTCGTAATTTTTTGAGGAACGTCCACACTGCCTTCCATAACGGCCATTCATTCAATATTTATTGGTTGCCCACTGTATGCCAGGCATTGTACTGGGTGCTGTAGATACAGCTGGTAATGGAGAGACAGACATGACAAAGGGGGTTACTTCAATACAGTGTTAACTCTCCTGAAGTAGGATGGTTCAGCATTACAAGAGCATAAAACAGTCATATAATCTAGTTTTGGGGTGGAGATGAGCCCTAGAAGGATTTAACAGGACAAGGGATTTGATGAGGAGGGAACTGCAAAAGAGAGCACAAAACTGGGCCTAGAGTTAAAGTAGGCGTGGCCAGAGAGGGCATGGGAGGGGCCAAATCAGGCCCCGCCTACTGGCTAGTTAAGCTTTGTGATCTCTGGAAGGAGATATTTAGGAAGTTGACTTGATGACTTGCTGCGTGTGGGGCCAAAGGAGATGGGGAGCCCAAAAGGACACCCATGGTTTTGGGTTGTGAAAGAGGCATCTTTTCTGAGACAGGTGGAGGAACAGTTTTGAGGGGAAGACATTAGTCGTGAACATGCCGAGTGAGTGAGAGTTGTTTATGTGATATCTAAGAGGAACTGCCCTGCAGGCAGATAATATATGCATGTAAAGCCGCACTGTCCAAGATGGTAGCCATCAGTCACTTCTTGCTATTTAAATGTAAGTTAATTGAAAGGAAATAAAACTAAAAATGCAGTTCTTCAGTCAGGCCAGGCACATTTCAAGTGCTCAGTAGCCACATGCAACTAGTGGATACCATCTCGGACAGTGCGACATAAAACATTCCATCATCTCCGTATCAGGGCTGCCATAACAAATGGCCACAAACTGGGTGGCTTAAAGCAACAGAAATTCATTCTCTCACAGTTCTGGGGGCACGCAGCGTGAAATTACAGTGTCAGCAGAGCCATGCTCCCTCTGGAGGCTCTGAGAAAGGGTGTTCCATAACTTTCTCTTCGCTTTTGGGGTTGCCAGCTGTCCCAGGAGTTCCTCTGCTGTACACATGTCACTCCAATCTCTGCGTCTGTCTTCATACGGCGTTTCTCCAAATAGCTCTGTCCTTATAAGAACACCAGTCATTGGATTTAGGGGCCCACCCTAATCCAGTATGACCTCATGTTAGCTTGATGACATGTGCAAATACCCTATTTCCAAATAGGGTCACATTCACGCATACCAGGGATCAGGACTTGACCACATCTTTTTGGGGAACACAATTCAACCTGTAACAACTACAAATGTTGTATTACACAGCACTGCTCTAGAGTCTAGAAGACAAAAGAGGGAAACTGAAGCCGTGGGAATGATGAGACCATGCAAGGCGTAGATGGAGAAAAAGAAGGGAAGAGTCTTATGGACCTTTGTGGGATGGACAGAGGAAGAGACACTCACAAGGGGACTGAGAAGGACAAGGCCAGAGAGGTAAGTGTGCAGCAGGACCCTGTTAACTATTATTGATATTAATACACATTAGTAATGACTGCACATTAATTGTACACATAACACACTTGTATTATACACATTAATACTTGTACACAATGATAACAATAGTGAGTACTTACATAGGGTTTATTATGTGCCAGGCACGTGCTCGAATTCCTTATCCAGATAAGTTAAAATTAGTGAAACTTTTACAATTGCTCTCTAAGGTAGGTACTCTTATTACCCCCATTGTAGAGATGATGAAACTGGAGCACAGAGAGGTTAGCACTTGGCCAACGCTGCAAAGCTGGTAAGGGGTGGTGTCAGGATTCTTCCCTAGGGACCAGAAGGAGAAAGGGTGACCCAAACCAGAGCCGAGGAAGGGATATGGAGCTGAAGGAGGGCATGCTGACCGAGGCCGCAGCTCATAGTGTCTCCTCTCCACTGAAGGTGAAACCACTGTGGGGAGCGGGGAGAGGAGGGGTAGAGGCGGGGAGCTGAGAGAAGTGGTGAAAGCTTATAGCAGCTGCAGAGAGGGATAGAAAGGAAATCATGTAGTGATTAGGAAAATAATTGTCAAGAAGCATTCAGAATCCAGCTGTGCAATGGAAAACATAAATTTGTGGTAGAACCACTCAGCTCGTTTAAAAATTTTTGCCATCAGCACTTAGGCAGTTAGTAAGCAGAATATGTTGTCTTGACCCCAACTCTTCAATCTACTTATGCTTTGGGGTATGAGGTATCACTGCCGTGGTGGGTCCTCTGACGTCCACTCTCCTTCCCCTTCCGTCTGATCAATAAGACTGTGTCCAGTTCAGGATTCCTTATATAGGACCTCATCCCGTGGGGAAGCCCGCACAGATGTGATAGTTCTGGAGAATCAAGAGCCTAGAAGGATTGCATCAGAGTAGGTGGGACGAAGGAGAAAAAAGGTTGCTCATATAGCAACCCAAACGTCCCCTCTATCTCAAGCACCGGAGGGCAACCAAAGAAAATACCATCCAGGGCCAACCTCTAACCTCTGTGTTGGTGTTTCCAGGAGCATCTGAAAGGCGACCCCAAACACAGAGTTCGAGGCAGGTTGACCTAAATCTCTCTTCCTGCCCAAAGGAGAGGAATATTACAGGCAGCACAGGGTAGAATGTAGGACCAAAAAGGACCGATGGGAGTGCTGGGGCCACTGGGGTACAGCATGTGCCCACAGAAAAACAGAAGCTATTTTGGAGGCACTGAGAAATCATCGGTAAAGCTTGTGGGATTCTATTGTTTTAGACATACCACGGATTAAGTCCTACAGGATAAGTAAAGTTTGAGCAGATGATAAGAAATTCCTGCAAATAATAGAAACCCTACAACCAGAAAGTGACATCTAAGAACTGGCCAGACTGAGGCAAGAGGGCTAGAACCAGCATGAATCAGGACAATGACAAGTCTGGCTGGACCAGCACAGAAAATGTTTTCTTACCTTCACATTGTTCCTAGCGGGGAAGTCAGAAATTACTAACTCTAAGTTCATTTCCTCCTACTCTATATTATTATCGTTTGGGGTGTATAATTACGCGTAAGTCAACCATGTTGTAAACTACATTTAGTTTTCATTGCATGGCCCGTATCCAGTCATTCTTACCAAATCTGTAAGTATTGTTATGGATAATTTTCTGAACTGGGTGGCTCCCTCCTGTATCAAATTCAAGATTCTTATTCGCAGAGTGGGCAAAACAAGGAAATTTGTTGCCTTCAGAAAATGATGCTCAAATGAGGCAGATTTCTGTTGGGGAGTGAGTGTTATTCTTTACGTTAGTATTTACATTCAAGATCGTGTCTAACTAATTTGAACTTAAGTCACATGAAGCATTTCCTTCTCTGTTTCTTACAGCTTTATTGATATTTCTATTTCACACACCATGAAATTCACCCATGTAAAGTATTCAGGTCAGTGATTTTTTAGTATATTCATGGAGTTTTCACAATCTTGTTTTAGAACATTTTCAACACTCCAGAAACAAACCTCTTCCCATTAGTCATTCCCTCTCTCTTCCTCCCCAGACTCAGGCAACCTTTAATCTACTTTCTGTCTCTATGGATGTGCTTATTCTGGACATTTCACATAAATGGAATCATACAATCGTTTGTCTTTCGTGATTAGCTTCTTACACTTAGCATTACATTGCCAAGGTTCATCCATATTTTAATATGGATCAATACTTCATTCCTTTTTAATGCCAAGTAATACTCCATTGTGTAGATATACCATACTTTGTTTTTGCATTCATCATTTGGATGGATAATGTGGTATTTATCTACAATGGAATATTATTCAGCAATTTTGGTTGTTTCCTCATTTGGTTATTAGGAATAATGCTGCTATGAACTTTTGTGTCCATGGTTTTGTTTGAATATATATTTTTATTCTCTTGGGTCCATACTTCAGAGTAGAGTAGCTGGGCCGTCTATGTTTAGCATTTTGAGGACCTACTAGATTGTTACCCAAAGTAGCTGTTCCATTTTACATTCTTACCAGCAATGTATGAAGGTTCTAATTTCTCCTTACCAACACTTATTGTTGTCTGTCTTTTTAAATTTTAGCCATCCTAGTGTGAAGTGTTAATCACATTGTGGTTTTGATTTGCATTTCACTAATGACTAGTGATGTTGAGCATCTTATTTCATGTGTTCCCTCTCTCTCTTTCTCATCCCCTCACTTACACATGCTTTTGGAGACACTGCAACGTACAAAGCATGGGGACAAAATATCATGTTTTCCATGAGTTTACAACCGTGTCAAGGAGACAAGAAAGTAGCCAAATGAGAGTCCCAGGTAGTAAGGGGTTAGAAGTTCAGAAACAGTGGAGACACATAGGAACCAAAAGGCTGCGAAAGAATGATGGGCCTAAAACAAATGGGGATAGACAGTGAAAGAAGTGATTCCTCTCATTTTATTTCAAACACAGTGATTTCTCTTTACCTTTAGATGACACTGGGAACCAAAATCTCCATATCTTGGTCTTCAAAAAATAACTCAGACTGGGAGGTTACTCCAGTAAATGAACTCGAAATGGGAGGAACAGCATCCCATGCTTATAAAACAGAAAAACTGACTCCTTTGTTTATGTGTTTATTCATTCATTGCATAATTACTTAATGACATGTGATTTCAGGTCACTTTAGGAAGAAATTGATTTAGAGAAAATCAGCCCCATAGATTCAGTTATATACACTGTGAAGTGCCCACCCGTCTACACGAATACAATCCCCACCCAACAGACCTCATGTCGAAACATCTTCACCTACAGTTACATAGCTGTGTTCATAAATAACTAATCATTTGCAAACATTCTTCTCATTACCTTTCTTGATCCCTATACCTTGCACATATGTACTTCTATGATGTGAGTTTCACTGTATTATATCTATAGGTCGAATGTTGGTTTTTCCTTTTTTTAAACTACATACATTATTTGAAAAGTTTCTATTTTTCTCCACAGTGTTCGAGGATAGCCTTTTTTCATATCAGGTGGCTCCACATTTTTCAATCAGTTTTCAGATTCCCTATTTTCTCTTTTTTTTTAAATTTATTTTTATTTTTTAAATTTTTTAAGCATATTTTTTTTTCTATTCCTAATGCTGTACTCTGCTTCTTGTAAGTACATACATGTACACATCTATACATATATACATATATATATACACATATATACATACATACATACATACATACATACGTATACATACAAACTTGTAGTTGACATTCATTATTGTTCAGCTTCAGCTTCAGGTGTACAGTGCAGTGATTGAATGTTGGGTTTTTGAGAGTAGTGGCCATAATTGTCTTACTTGCTTTGTGTCCCATTGCCTACATATTTTAGCTCCTGCCGTGTAACATGTGTCCAAAAAAAAGTCTGGAGCCAGAGACTCATGGACATTATTCTTTTCAGAAGTTAAGATACAATTATTATCTTCTTTGGAAAGGCATCTTTTAGGAACCAGGAAATAGAAGAAAGAATTTTGACAGCAAAATTTTTTTACTTACATTCACGGGCTCACAAACATACATGCAAATCATTGTGTAGCTCCAAAGTTCTCCTGTGTAGACAGATAAGGGTTCAGGTCCTGACACACCTGAAGGAGCAGGGAGGGTCCTGGCCTGATGAGGGCAGGGACTGCACAGAACAAGATAAGACCCTCAGTGGAGTGGACAGAAAGCCCAGTGTCTGGAGCAAGATGAAGCCCACGCAGGGTCAAAGCTAAGTTTTGGTCTGGGACTCCTTGTAGTTCTCTCTCTAGTGATTTCAAGGTCTGGAAAGGGCAGAACCTGCAGATGGGCTATATCCGTAGGGTGGGAGTGTAACAGACAAGATGTAGAAAGGTGGAATGTCCAGAAAGGAGAGCAGGTAACTGGGAAACCCAACTGTGAGGGGCTGGCCATGGCTTTAATAGTTGGCTAATTACCATATTAACAGACCTGAATGTGGAAGGGACTATCAATTCTGACTCCAAATCTGATGTGTGGGTTTTTACCCCACAGTTAACGGTTCTCTCACACCAGCTGGGTGTCCTACAATTCAACTCAATTCTGGCACTATCTACCTGAGATAGCATCAGATCCCACAGGTTAAGGGCTCAGAACTACAAGACTGCTGGTCCCCCTCACATCCCTTCTCTTCAGATGCTAATCGAAAGTCCAAATTGTCACCTGTGCTTCTGACCCATTGGCTGTAGATTGGGGGTTCCAATGACTCTCTTCTTGAGTTTGATCACTTTGCTAAAGAGGCTCATAGAACTCAGAGAAACATTTTACTTATTAGATCACTGGTTTATTATAAAATGATATAACTCTGGAACAGCCAGATGGAAGAGATACATAGGGCAGGGTATGCGGATCGGGTGAGACCTTCCATAGCCCATCCAAGAGCACCACTCTCTCCGCATAATCACGAGTTCACCAACTCGAAGCTCTTCGAACCCAGTCCTCTGGGTTTTATGGAGGCTTCATTACATAGCACGACTGATTAGCTCACTGGCCATTGGTGATTCAACTCCATCTCCAGTCCTTCTCTCCTCCCTGGAGGTCAGGGGAATGGGACTACAAGTCCCCATCCTCTCATGACTTTGTTGGTTCCACTGGCAACCAGCCTCCATCCTGAGATGGTTTCCCAATGTCACCTCATTAACATAACAGAGAACACCTTTATACCTCTCATGGCAGGCAATTCCAAGAGTTTTAGGAATGAAGTCCAAATATACATTTCTTATTATGAACCATAGTATCACAAAGGATCTTGGAAAGATCTTCTAGAATGAGTGGGGAGATGCTACTGAACTTCTCACACCCTAGACTATTAAACTCTGCCAAAAGGAGGAAAGAAAGTGGAGAGGATGAGTCTTTCACAGAATAGATTGATGTACTATTGAACTGTAATGCCATCACCATTAACTTCTTGCAGAAGAACCAATACAACAATATAGTGAGTGCTAATCTAAGTGGTATTTGATGTTTGTAATTGGGCACAACCTCCATATGTGATTTTCCATCCGTCACAATTCTTGTGCTTGATCAACCATCTGTGCTTCTCAGAATTTTTAAATCACATTGTGTTAAAATATGCACACTCAAAGTAGCTTGAACATTAACCCTCTTCATTACAATCCCTTTTGTGGCACAGCCTTTTAAGCAAACTGAAATAATGCTGTAGTAAACTGAAAACGCAGTATGCACATCCTACCGTGTTTCCCCGAAAGTAAGACCTAGCCGGACAATCAGCTCTAATGTGTCTTTCAGAGCAAAAATTAGTATAAAACCTGGTCTTATTTTACTATAATATAAGACCGGGTCTTTATAATTAATATAATATAATATAATATAATATAATATAATATAATATAATATAATATAATATAATATAATATAATACCAGGTCTTATATTAATTTTTGTTCCAAAAGACACATTAGAGCTGATTGTCTGGCTAGGTCTTATTTTTGGGGAAACAGGATAGTATCTTCTGCCCACGGAATTTGGGAAATAAGTCTTGCCACATTTTAAGCGACACGTGCCTTTAAGTATTAATGGAATCGTTATTGGTGGACACAGAAACTAAAAACTCTTTAAAAATCCACTTAATAAAAGCTAGTTTTCAAAAGAGTTAGTCACTGCATTTCTGTAATGAATCTAAGGATGGAGGATTCTTTATTTAACTTGAACCAGGTCTCTAGCTTTCCCAAGATTTTGGCTCTCACAATTCATGATTCATGTAAAATAGCACAACCACCTTTGCAATGGTTTAGAGGAAAATGAATGAACGTTTTGGAAAAGTGAAGGCTGAAAAGAGCATTGTACGCTTACTCTCTGCAAGAAATCTTCCCCAATGTTGGCTTCATTCAATACACATCTGATTTGAGAAATTTGAAAGGGAGTTATGTGTGTATTTATGACACTAAAGAATAAAAAGGAAATAAATAAGAAAAAGTGAAAAATAAAAAGAATGTTTAGCTGCCCTTCTTTAAATAGTACCAAGGACAGATGTGGTTGGGTGAAGCTGAAATGGAGTTGAGCATATTACTTAGTGTTGGTCTGGCCTGTTTCTCCTTTCAGCTGCTTAAACTGCAAATGTCACCTGCATTATTAAGCCTTTTAGAAGCATGAACAAGGTCTTGGTTGCTTGAATTTAACCTTCTCAAACCTGCCCTAAAGGTAAGGGAGGAGTTAACAAGAGGGAAGAATTTGATGGCGTTTTTTTTTTCAGTGGTTTTGTCGCTTACAGTATTTCTATCAGAACATTTGTTCATTTAAATTGCTGTTGAGATCTCTTTTTCGGCAGCGGCCAAGGGCTTCCTGGGGGCTTACAAAAACGAGCTGTGACAGACAGCGTTGGATGTTCTGGGACACTTTCTCCTTGAGCCTCTTCAAACTCGACAAACTTCCTGGCTATACTTCGTTTTGTCATCTTTCTGGGAAAATTCTAGGTGTGAACCTAGAATTCCTTAGGACTAAGTCTAACTTGCCCTCTGTGGCTTTGTGGACGCTAGCTTTTCTACACTTTTGTGTTCTGCTCCTCCTGGATTCGAGGGCCCCGAGACCCCCCAGGTCTAGAGTACCTCACCAGCTCCCAGTCCCATCCTGGTCTGGTCATCTGGGTAACCCATCCTCACTCCTGTCAGATTACTGGAAGAGAAAGGAAAAACTGAGTGGGATTTCTGAATATTTACACACACACACACACACACACACACACACACACACACACACATCTGTATTTCTCACTAATTCAGACAAGTGGATGAAATTAAGCATGTAAAAAAAAAAAAAAAAGAGATGCAATGTTTATTACTTTTAAATATATGCAGCAATTAGGCCCAGGATAGCAGAGCATTGCCTCCCAGAAGTCCTGAGGGGATCATATTTGATGAATATATAAGAATGCTTCCCAATTATGTATCAATGATTTATGAATACATAGTTCTCTGGAGTGCTTGCAAATATTTGAAAACCGTAATTACTTACAGAAGGATTCAACAGGCTAAACTTTTCCCCCTCAGATAACATTTATGTACACTATTCATTTACTGAGCAAATCCTTTCTTTACAAATAATGAAAAGACACACTGTAGTCCGGCCCTTGTTTGCATTGTTATAAATGTGCAGTCCCGTGGTGTCTGAATTATGAGACTTTGTACACCTAGAGTCTTGACGGTCATGTTTACCTAAACACGTTGGATTTGGAGGGTCAACTTAGAAGAAACAGGGCTTCCCCCAAATCTTACCGTTCTTGCTCTGGTGAGCAAAACCCAAGAGACTGAACAGTGGTTGTTCCATAAGTGGTAATGCCAAGTGGCCTATGATGAGATTCAACTTTTACAAATTACATTAAGGTAAAATTTCATTGTATTTAAGTCTTTATATACTGCTTAAGTCTCTCTCTTAAAGTCTGACTTTGTAATTAAATTAATGTTAAAGACTGAGCTAGATTATCTTAACCTAAGAGTGCTGGCAGAGAAGAAGATGATGGCAGCTTGATTGTCAGTCATGCAATGGCATGAATAAGAAATTGGTTTGGGAGAAATTTGAAGTTTGAGTATATTCTTTGAACTAACTACTAACAGACATATTCCTTGAACTAAAAATGTCTTCATTTTTTTCAAGGAATTGAGTGGATTTTACACTCTTCTGTTTGATAGTTAAAAAAAAGGGGAGGCAAGGATTGTGTCTTATTCATCTTTTTCCCCTAGTACAGCACCTGGCACATGGCCGTGCTTGCAGCATGTTTGATCGATGGATGAATGAATGAAGAAATGAATGGAATGTTATGGTGTGAGATGGAGGTTGAAAGGGCAGGAAGAAAGATTGTGCATCCTGGCAGTGGTACCTCTGGGACTGTATTAGATGCTGCTGGGTGTCTGCCTATTCCATACCCTTTCTCCCTCCAGCGGGGATGGGTGCCTTCGTCTTGTTGACTTCACTGGCTGGAGCTGACTAGACCGGGGTCAGAGCTACTAGTTCCAAGATCCTCTCTCCAGGAACTGGATTTAAGACATGCCTGTCAGTCTCTGATGGGTGCTTCCTCTAAGGACCTGTAAACGGGGGTGTCGTGGGGCAGCAGCCTCCTGCTGTAAGCACGGAGAGGCAAAGCTCCGTAGGTAGAGCTGTTCAGAGAGAAGGAGAGTCCACAGGTCGCTCTGGGGACACACAGGGAAGATTGCTGGGTGCTTCCGGTTATACCTCCTGCCCAGGGGTTCCTGAAACACTTCTGTGTCTTCCCTGTCCTTCATCCTCTTGGCTTAAATTAAGCTTGTTTGAGTGGGTTTCTGCCACTTTTCATAAAAGCGACTTGACCGAGACGAGGCATTGTGAAATTCTTTTCTCCCTTTCTGGCTTGAGTTTTCAAAAAGGAGCGTGTAGATTCTGAAGCACGTCAGAGACATGTGACCAGGTCTCTCCTTTATTGGCAGGAGAAATTTTTTAAATGCTCAGTTCGAGGGATTATCGGGCATTTTTCTTTCTGACATTCCTCCCTCAGTATAATCCTGTGGAAAAGGTGTGGTTCTATGGTTATTTCTGTCAATTGATGGTAGATGACACGTGATATTTTCCGAATTCAAAATGGCAACTGAGAAAGAAAACTGTCCCAAACAATAATTTACAACTCTTCCTGGGATATAATTAGCATTCATGAGTAATTTGCTGACAGACTTTAAGGAGGTTAAGACATTTTTCTAGAAACTTATGTGCTTACCTACCTACCCAACCAACAGACCGCCTTTTGAGGAGTCTGAGGTCACCAGGCATATTTCATGTTGTAGCATATCAAAGTAAAATTCAAAAAATCTAAAAGAATGGGTCTTAGGTACATATAAAACACTGTGTGTCAAAGATTTATTTAATTCGTTAATGAAACATCTAGCTAGTTTTAAAATTATGGAAAACATTGACTATCATCAATGGAAGAATGCTGAATTCAGAATGCACAGTTAGATACAAAAAAGGTTAATGTCCTGCGTCACAATAAAATGGTAACTTCTCCCAGACAGAAATCATTTCATTTTTACTGGACAGAAATCTACGAGTTAACCTGTAATATCAGAGTCTGCACCATAATCAATGGTAATAATTCAAACAAAAGTACCTTTCCCTGAAGAATTAAATAATCCTTGAGCGAGCCAATTATTAAATGATTCTCCAAAGACTGAAAAGTCCCACAAGCTTCTTTCTTATTTCCATATTTCTTTAACAGTCCCTTCTCCCCCCATAAATATCTCTAGCAGAAGGGATATCTTTGAATTGGCTGGCTCTTCTCTTGTGGAAAATTTGAAATAAAACTTTGACACATGTTCTTTTCAATTTGGCTGACAACTTGCTTTAACAATTCAATATTAAAAATTATTAGAAAGGTCATCCAAGTGCCAGAAAGCATCTGTTTCTTTGATAGAGTGTTGCATTTGTTTTTGACTCTGAGGCCATACCTGAAGGCCTAAACTAAAATATATAGTGTAAAGACAATTTAAATGACAAGGAATGCTTTCCGCATGTATCCCATTTTTATTTTTCATCATTAATTTTTTTCAAACATTTAAGCAATGGATTGGCTATATATATATTAAGCTATAGATAGAAAATGTCTTGACAAAAATGTAAATCCTTTTTATGGCACCTTATTATTTTACTACAACATTGCACCTTGGCAAAAAGTAAATGTAGTTTACATATATATATATATATATATATATATATATATATATATATATATATATGTTTTATGCTAGCATTTAATGCTTATCATAATTGCACACTCCAAGTTACCTTTTATAATACATTTTACTGGTATTAGATACTGAGGTCTGCTTTTATGGGTAATACACTCTCCATTTTTAGATAGAAATATTTTGGTAAACCATGATTCTGCAAATATAAAGAAGAATGGAAAAGTCCTTTCTGTTTGTTTTTTAGTTCATACATTTTTAGTTTAATTCTTTTGCGGCAATTTTATACTTTCTCAGATGGATAAAAGAAGTTACTATTAGGGCGGGCCCGGTGGTTCAGGTGGTTGGAGCACCGTGCTCCTAACGCAGAGGTCGCTGGCTTGATTCCCACATGGGCCAGTAAGCGGAGCCCTCTACAGCTAAGATTGGGAACAACAGCTCTCCCTGGAGCTGGGCTGCCCTGAGCAGCCAGAGGTCGGGGTGAGCTGCAGTGGGAGCTGCTGTAAGTGGCTGACCGATGACTGGCGACCGACTGCCTCACCGGTGGGAGCGCAAGGCTCACAATACCAGCCTGGTTTCTGGTCCTAGCTCTGTCAATAGGTAGCCATGTGGCCTCTGGAGAGTTGGTTTTTGTTTCCGTTTCCATAAAATGATCATCTTTTCTATAAAATGAAATCATAATCTACGTTGGTTATTGTCAGACCTGAAATCTTAGGATTCTGTGTAATGAGTCTTGATGTCTTTGATTCTATGTGAGTGGACAATAAATAAACTGCCATGTGTGCACTCATCTGGTCTTCTTAAATTTAAGAGCTATTTTTTTGTGTACGTACTGTATGCTGGGCAACAAAGCCACCAAGAATGAACCTCTTGTCAAAAGACCAATTTAAGTGGGGGCTGTAGTTTGAGGTTTATTTTCAAACATTTTTGGAAAAGAAAGAAATTGAATTATTTTTCTGAAGGAGGTTAGCCGAATTCTTTCAATAGAGGAATCCTTTCCAGCTATGATCAGCAGGCAAGCTCCTCCAGCTTAAGCATCTTCCATGCCAACCTGTCATCTGTCTCAAGGTTCCTATTATTGTGTTGACTCCATCTCCAGAAAGTCAAGTTTAAGAGTACTGCTGTGGGTGGGGCTGCCCAACTACTAACTGCCGGAATTAATCTAGAATATTAGTCAGGAAGCCAGGAGGGAGGGGGTCCTCTGAGGGTGGTGCCTAAGGTCAGGAATTCGTGGACCGGAATGGCTAGGGAAGGTCTGGGACCCAGGCCTGACCCAAGGAACTCTGCTCTAGGTTGAGGATCCTGAACAACAGACACCCCTCTGGGAACAAAGAGGAGTTTTTGACAGGAAGGGAAGACCAAAGACAAAAATATCCAGTTCACAGATGGCAGAGACCAAGGAACTATAGGACGGTGGGGACTGTTACTAGCTCCGGCTTGCTTTCTTTCGTCAGCTGGATCTGTGTTGGCCTGCCAACATCCCTGGAGATGCCCCTCTCCCGCCATCCCCTCACCTTCAGTACCTTCTGTCATCTCAGTATCGTCTAGGGCTTAGCCATCAGGTAGGTGGAGCCAAATTACTGGGGCTCACAAGCTCATTCTATGCTTCTGGTTATGTGGCCCTGGGCAAGCCACTCATCTATCTTTGTGTCTCCTCTGCAATAGTGGGACAATATGGTAATGGCCAAGTTTAGAGGGTATTTTAACACAAAATGAGTTAAGGCACAGCAGTCACCTAGAAAAGTGTTAGCTCTCATTTCCCTTTCTCAGACGGAGTTTGAATACCCTTTCTCCCTGGGGCTGTCAGCCCTGGCGAAGCTGAGTTTTCACCTCTTTTAAAATAATAACTCTTGAGGACCTGCTTCTAAACTCTTCTAAGGTAATTATTAGGCTGTACAATTAACTCTGACAATATGTGAATGAGAGAGGCAGGCTGATGACACTGTGCAGTCCCTGAGAGAGTAGGGGCAGATGGAACCCAGCAATCTTGAGTCCCAGCTCAGCAATCTCTTTAGGCTAATACGTGGGCATCACGTGGCAAAGGTGCCCTTTGTAGTCCAAGTTACACAAATGCCGACAAAGTCAGACCGTTAAAATGTCCTTCCTCTCCCCTCAATTTTGCTGTGAACCAAAAACTGCTCTAAAAAATAGTTTATTAATTAATAATAAAAAACAACAAAAAAGTCATTTCTACTTTTCTTTGTTTCTGAAGAGCATTTAGAGTTTATACTGATTAAGGATTTTTTTTTTTTTTTTACCGTAGTAAGAATTTGAACAATTGTTCAAGAGTTTATCTGGTATTTAGTAGCCCTTAGGAGCAAATGTAATCCTCCCCTCCCCATGGAGTATTGGGCCTGGCCTTCCTAGAATTTATATTCCATAGATCTGCACTATTAAATGTGTGCACTGTTTAACCAGTCACACTGGCTGTTGAGCATTTGACATGTGGCTAGTCTGAACTGAAATGGGCTGATCGTGTGAAATACACATAAGATTTCAAGGACCAAGTATATAAAAGAATGTAAAACCTCATGAATAATTTTTATTGATAATATGTTGAAATAATATCTTGTACTCATTGGGTTAAATCTGGGTGTCCAAACTGTGGCCCGCAGGCCAACTGCGACCTACAATCCATTGTTAGTTGGCCCGCAGCAAATTCCAAAAATGTATTTAGTTTACTTTAGTTTACAGGTGAGGCAATACGTACTTCACCTCGAGTAAGTGGCCTGGCTGTTTGTGTATTTTACCGCATATGGCCCTTGGTAAAAAACGTTGAAAAGAGTTTGGACACCCCTGGGTTAAATGAAACATATTATTAAAATTAATTTTACCGTTTTTTTTTTTACCTTTAAAGTGTGGCGCCTAGAAAATATAAACTTACACATGCGCCACACATATTTCTAGTGGATAGCCCTAGTACCCATGAGAGAAGAAAGGTTGGAGATACGAAATATGTATATTCTCCTTTGGAAAGAAAGCCTTTTAAGGCAAAGTTCCGGGGAACTTCACACATGCAAATATAGTTACTGTTCTGACAGGTAGACAGTATTTAAGAAATTATCCTTGTCACCTCCAGGTTAAAACTCCAGGTTAAACATTTCCACTGAGTTCTAAGTTGACAGGGAAGCAATGAGAGGAACCTAAGTATGAATCAAGACTGTGGGAAGAGGCACCAATTACAGCTGAAACACTCGAAATTCCATTGTGAATATTTTCTCCCCAAGCTAGAAACGCATAAAATTCCACATTCAGACAAATTCCAATTGGGTGGACTTGGCTGATGCTAGAAGTAACATTCTGCTGAGACCTCACAGACACCTGATAAAAACCAGTGAAGAAATGGCATCTGGACCGGGAGGCCGAAAGTTGCGCTCTCCGGAAGCCGGTCCCCAGGCGGGTACGGAGCCACTGGGTCCAGCGAGCTCGGGACCAGGGGAGGTGCTCGAGCGTGCGGAACTGGAGGAGGCCTCTGGATCCAGGCGGCGCATTGCTCGTCGCCAAGGCAACCGCGTGAGCTGCAAACAGCCACCCAACAGGTCGACGTGCGGCTGGAGCGGACGCCGGGGAGCAGTGCAGGCAAAGGACAGCGACTGTGCTGGCCAAGCACCCGCGGCCGCCACCTGCTACATGTCCCCGCGGAGCACCGGAGCGCAGCGCCATGGACAAGCCGGTACTGGGCGCGCTTGGTCCCCGTGGCTCCCACGCCCCGCTTGCTCCTGCAGCGCATGCGCGGCCGCGGAGCTGCGGAGGGTTCGGGCTCCCGGCTCTGCAGGGTCCACTCGCTGGTGGGAAAGGGGTGGACTTCTGGTCTGGGATTCAACTTCGGGGCGTGGGGTCTGAAAGCGCTTTCAGGAGCGTGTAGGGCAAGAGTTGCTGATTTTTGAGTTTTGCAGGTTTTTCTCGTGGGGGGGTATGGTCAGTTATGTCGCAGGGCACCCACAAAATCAAAAGTGACAGAATCAGGGACTACCTCTTCCCTTCCTCATCAACTCGGTTTTTCTCTTCCTCTGGCTGCGGAAAGGCCTCTGGTGGTCAGTGACGTGGACCCAAGCAACCCATTGTCCCATAGCGAGCATCAGAGATATCTAGGTGGGGCGCAGGCTGCTTTTGTGCTAAGTTTGTTGGCTGTTTCTAGCTCTCATTAACCCTTGGGTTTGGACAAAAGCAAACGTTAGTTCCCTTGGAGAGAGGGAGAGGGGTGGTGTGCAGAGGAAGCCCCACGGGTAGTTTCCTGATGCCCTTTACGTTTGCTTCGTGCACAGCAGGCGAGAAACAGCTGGAAGCCACTCTGAGCATTGAAATAAACTTTCACTTCATTTGGCTTGCTATCGCTCCCTCTCTCTCTCTCTCACAAAATGAATATTGTGGAATGAAAAAAAAATCCAAGTATTTGTTTTAGCATTTACCTTCAAGGGACATTGTATATTATATTTTTTCACTTAGTTACACTATCTATAGCTGTGTAACTATAGGAATCCGTTATGCTAATCAATAAAATATGCACCTTGTCATGCATTAATGTAAATTTACATTTATTTAATTAATAACAAGGTGTATGATTTATGTAATCCTTCAACATTTTCCTTCTCTCTGTAGAGATGTATCTTGCTTAAAATTTGCTGTTTTATTCTTGGGAACATCTTACGGTAGACACATATTAATGTTCTTATTTTCATATAATTTATCTCATAAGTACTTGGAATTTCGGACATACCGATTTTGTATTTCATTAAGACAATTCTCATTAGTTCTTTTTAGGCTTTTTTAGTGAGTTCTTCCCATTTTCTGTTAGAGAAAGCAGTGACCCTGCAATGACATGGTATTGCTACTTCTACCAGGAAACCAATGACTATTGTATGTCTTAATTTAAAATCCACATATTATATAATCTTATATAGATTTGTCAACTTGTACCCTGTAAGGATATAAAACGAGGCTATTAGTCTTATACGCTGTTTTTAAAATTATGTTTGCTTTAAGATTTCAGTGCTGTGCTTTTTCCCTCTACTTTTCCCTTGTTCTGTTCAAGTTGAAGTTAAAGAATTTGAAATGATCAAATGTCTCTTGTTTATTAACCTCAGTAGTAATCTAGGAAATTTAATTGGTGTATCTCTTTTTACCTACTGAATTTGCAGAAATAAAAAAAATTATTGAAGAATGTTTAATAACATGGGAAAATATTCACAATACATGAAAAAAGTAGGCCACTAAAGCAATATTGTTCCAATTCTATAAACATAGAAAAGGTATGTAAATATGTATAGAAAACTATAAAATGACATACGCCAAAATATTGATACTGACTATCTCTGGCTGGTGGCGTTAAAGAGGATTTTATTTTTCTTTGTTTTTTCCTTTATTTAAAGATTTTCCATAATAAACATACATATGATAAATATGTAAATATTTATATATTTAAATATAAATTATTTAAATAAAACCACAAATTATCATAAAGTGTGTATATATATATATATATATATATATATATATATATATATATATATAAATTTCGTAGTTAGAAAAAATTATAAAGAATTATGCCCCCTAAATATTTATACTGCTTTCTTCTCCTAAGACAAATAGCATCCTTAGGTACATATTTTCTGTTTTTTGTCCTTGTAAACACTATTTTGCAACTTATGCTCTCTCCCGCAGCTAAGTGAGCAGCCCCTGTTTTGCATAAATTGGAAATGGGAGGTGGTAAAAGCATGACCAGATCAGTGGGAAGAGCAGCCGGGAGGCAGGGAAGAGGTAGCTCAGTAGTGCTGCCCACACAGTATCACATTGCTAACAGTTGTCAACGGCAGTGTGTTGCCCCTAGTCTGAGGCTGATGTGGAAAGGACTTTAGCAGCCATAACAATTTACCACCAATGCTGACAATATGGAGTTCTGTGGTTACATTGGGTAGGAGAAACAAGTAAATACTGAAGCATACAGATCATTGCATTTGTGAGCTGTGACCTCTGTACAACTTTAATTCCCTGGGGAAGGCTGAAGACTCTGTTTTTCTCCCATGTCTGAGGCTGGCATCCCACTAGCTTGTGTCAGCTCTAGAAAAAGGGCTGCTGTGAGTGTGGATATTTCGAGGAACTGGTTCCCGCTGCACAGGAAACGTTAGGAGGAAGTTTACCTGTTACATTTTCTCCTTTATTCACGCTAAGCTCTTTCCTGGCACTGAGCATGGTGGCTGTTTATTTATACCTCTGTGCTGTTTGCATTTGGCTTTACTTTTTGTAGCCTTTTAACAAACAGACAAAAAAAGAATGGTGGAACAACTGTTCACACATTGCTTTGTTTATGGATAAAAACCAGTAGCTTCAACTCCAGAGTAAATTGCCTACCTGGGGTATTTTGTTTTCCAGGCTGTTGTGTTACACTCCTGCCAGGAGACCAACATTCAAGATAGTGTGTGGATCAGTTTGTCCCCTCCTCTTAGGGACGGGCCCACCCTAGTGCCAGGTCCTGTGTGTAGTTTGATGGTTGTGGAATCCACTGAGCAAATGCTGTCTTTTAGTGTTTATACCTCTTTCTGGAGAAAATTCTAGAGGCTCAGGTAGGAAAGATGGTATTAGAGTAGTTAAGTTCAATTCAATGACCACTTATTTAAGTACCTACTATGTTTAAAGTACTGTGGAAGAGCGCTGGGGACCATAACCTTCCTCCCCCAGTTTTTCTTACCTCCATTTCTCCCTTCAGCTCTTCTTTCTTCTCTCCTCACTCCTTCCCTCCATCCCTCTCTTCTTCCCTGCCTTCCTTCCACAATGTGTATTGAGTGCCTCTTGGCCGGCCCTTTTCTTAAATTACCCTTTACAATTCTGAAGCTCCCCTAACACTCACTACATAAGTAATGATATTTCCCCCCTTTTCTTGTGAGGACCAAATAGGATAAGCAAATTGTGACCACTGCCTACTGCTTTTGCGTAACAGAGTAAGATCCATGGGCCTGTCTGGCAGGAGATGGATTATACACAGCGAGGAAGAGGGAGAACATGGGATGCTTGTCTGATTCTTGTGAGGACTCTGTCCAAGGTCATGCTATTTTAATAGGTCCATTTAGAGGAAGCTTGCCATTGAACCTACCCCAGATGGGGTAATAGGCTTATGGTTGGATTCCCATGGGCCAACATTTCTGCCCCTGGGAAGGAATATGAAGAGTCAGTGTCTTTTCGGAAGCAGTCTCCAGGTTCAGCCAGCAGGGCTTGGCAGAGGATGTGGGCTAAACCACCTGTATCACCCCCGTGGGAGTGGCCATGGACTCCCTTTGAATGCTTGGACATTGGGAAAAAGAAAAGCTCTTACCCTTGGAGGGCTGAACACTGTGTGGGCCGCTTCCGAAGCTTGTTTAGCCTATTTGGGGTAAAGAATAAAAGAGTTTGTGATGCACTAGTGTCCAGAAATGTCCATGTTAGTGTTCATTACAAAGGAACAAAGCAAGGCCTAGCTCAGAGGAAGCAATCCTCATTGACTCTCGTAATGTTCCCCAAAAGAGGGTCAAATAAATATCAGGAACGGTGTCGGGGGCTGGGGAGATGTCAGGGAATAAACAGCCAAGAGTCCTTGCTCGCGTGAGGAGCTGACAGCCCTGGGTCGGGCATAGAAGGGGTTGCAAGAGGCGGCAGAGGTCAGAGGAGGGTAGAGCTTTGCAGCCAGAAGAGATGACCCCTGGGAGACCGGAGGCCCATGGTTGATGGGGAAAGGCGGCCAGTGTGGATGGAAGCAGGAGGCGATGCTGCAGGGTGGCTGAAGACAGGGCCCTGAAGAGCATCACCGAGAGAAGGAAAACGACCACCTGTGAGCTCACAGCACTTACAAATTAGTAAAAAGACATCAATGTGTCCAACAAGGCAGGTTTTGATAAATATCACAGCAGAAGTGCTTACTGTGTGCTATGGGCTGGATCGTGTCCTCCCAAAATCTATATGTTGAAGTCCTAACCCCCAGGACCTCCGAATATTCATATTCAGAGACAAAACCTTTAAAAAGGTCATTAAGGTCAAAGGAGTTCAAACATGTGGGCTCTAATCCAATGGGATCGGAGTCCTTATAAGAAGCAGAGATTAGGACACAGACACACAGAGACCAGAGACCGAGGGGAGACATGTGAGGACGCAGAAAGGAGGCAGCCACGTGCAAGTCAGGGAGAGAGACCACAGAGGAAACTGCTCCTGCTGACACCTTGGTCTTGGATTTGTAGACTCTTAACTGTGAACAAAATCAATTTCTGTTCTTTAAGCCACCTCGTCTGTGGTGTTTTGGTAAGGTGGCCTGTGCAAACTAATACACTTGCTAAACAGTTTGCACAAATTATCTCAATGAATTCCAATTATACCCCCATGAGAGGGCACTTAAAGATGAGAAAAATTGAGGCTGAACGATAACCCCATCATTGGGAAGACAGCATGGCAAACACTGCTGAAAATCCTAAACAGGTTAAAATGAAACTCTGCTGAGCACAAAATGCGTGTGATGATCATGGCATGACAGTCGTGGAAGACCAGTGTGGGGCAAAGCCTCAAGCTGGCTCAGTCAGCCACTTGGAGTCCTGTCTGATGACAAGCTTGCTGGGAGCTCCTGGAAGGTGCTAAGTCTGCCCGCATTGATCCAGGTTTGCTGCCACTTAGTGTGGTGGACAGATGCTGCTGAAGTGGATTGTGGCAATGACCCTGTGCAGCTGTCCCATGTGAGCTAACGAAGTGAACGGCTAGCCACGCAGGCAGGAGAAATGTTATAGGCAAACGGGGTAATGCTGCAGACAGACAAATTAGGGGCAGAGAGGCAGAGCTTGGGGAAACTGAGGTCGTTTCTGTGCAACCAGGTTCCGATTCCCTTTCCATCTGAGCTTATAAATGGAGAAGTCCATGAGACCTGGGGCTCCTTACAGTAGTAATGATGGAGTGTGGGCACAGGGTGACATTATTTCCCATGTCACAGCAGGCTTTGATCATACATGGTGGTTGTGTCCTGCTTAGGTATCTTCTCACATCTGCAATGGGCAATGAGTCATTTTACAACAGAATTCTACTCTTTTGTCTTTGTTCTTCATGGTACAGTTGTTTTGCTGAAGTATTTTTATAGTCATGATTTTAATGGGCTCTGTTTCTTCAATGTATGCTATTTGTTTGGCTATTACAGAATTGATAACAATATATTTTCTGGAAGGTTAATAAAATCATTTATGATCTAAGTGGCAGCATTCCTTTTGAGGGAGGGAATTGTCTTTAGGAAAAACAAACAAACAAACTCCAATTCAGTCCCTAGAGATAGGGGATGAGATGTAAGGGCAAAGCCAGAACAACCCAGGAGAATGGTGGGGTGGGTGGGTAGGTGAGGGGTGCCAGAGAGATGGAGGTGCTCAGAAGGAAGGCTGGGGGAATGCCTGGAGGAAGACTCATGGAAAGAAAACGCCCTGTCCCTGGCGAGGGATGAGCAGAGAACCTGACAGTGGAGATGCTGACAGTCAGGGTTTCCAGGTGGGAATTCCCACCCGTTCTCAGGAATTTTTTTCGTTTTACTGTTCCCGAATCCTGAGATATAAACTGTTTTCTGTTCTCCACGATGAATTGTTTCCACAAAGTGACGGCCAATACTACTAACCACCTGGGTTCACGGAGCCAATTTTCCCGATTTCCTAGCCAACTTTTCTTGGGATTCGGGAGTGGAAAAGCGAAAAAAATTCCCGAGAACAGGCAGGAATTCCCGCCTAGAAACCTTACTTACAGTTCATTCAGAAATTGTCTTTCCCCTTCTGAGCCGAGGGGTCTGCTATATTCACCAGCCACTTTGTTGTTTACTGGAATTTGAGCAGTGGGCTGTGTTGTTTACCAGCCTGCCTCCCCCCATCCCGCCACAGAGCTGGAGGTGAGCCCGAGCTCTTCAGCCCCCTGGGGGCGCTGGGGTGGGGAAGTCCGGGGGAAGACACAGATGGGTGCTCAGGCCACGTTTAGGTTCATCTAGATCTCAAGATACTAGCTCATCAAAGCCGACTTCTGGTTAGGTCCTTGCATGAGATGTGCTATACATTAGCAAAGCTGATTCCAGAACTATCCATGAAGCAGATCTCTTTATAACCCTGCTCATGCTTTAAAAACTTTTTGTTTTTTTGGTGGGTGGACTATGTGATTCATTTTATTTATGCCCTCATGCTCTTAGTGGAAACACCTATGTTTATGTCTAGCCCAATGCTGAGCATAGTAGGCAACTAAAAATGTTTCTCAACAGAAGAGTCTTTTCGTGAGACTAAATTCTGTGCCGTCTACATTTGTTACCTTTACAGTTGATAATAGAGTGGGTGGAATATTTGATTTTCTCTTGCTGAGAAAATTAATCTCAAAAGACTTAGAAACTGAAATTTGTAGGCCTAAAAACTTAAAAATGAGAAATTCCCTAGTCACTTTTATTTACCTTTAAAACATGTCCTTCCTGCTTAAAGAGAAAATTTAGAGTGATAAAAAGGCAACGTATCTAGCTTCTCTCTGAATGTGTTGTAGCAGCTGCATCATGATTACATTTGTTCATTAACCTCCTAATGACTTTGGGACCTAATTTATCTTAGAATTCTAGCTTCTCCATTTTAAAGCTAAGCATGTGTAGACCCGTGCATCTGAAGAAAAAGGTGGGTGCCCATTGGCTCTTCCTGGAGGATGTCAATCATCCGCCATGTTTGTGACTTCCCTTTGCCCTTTCATTGGCTTATCTGTGCTGTAAGGGTGTTAATGAATAACAGAAATAGAGTGCCACTGCTCAGAAAAGAACTTTGGTGTTTCTGGGATAATTAAGGCATCTGAGGAAGTAACTGGGTCAGTGCCTCGCAGACTCTGTAGTGATAGATAGTTGGGTTAGGAGCGGAGAGGCTGATTAAGTTTCACCTTGGGAGTCTGAATTCTGTCTTGGTGCTGTGTGCAAATATATGCCCAGTGCAGTAGCATTTGAAATCTCACTATAAAGATTTAAAAAATGGCTAAGCATGTATTCAGACCTTCTTGATCTCCTTTCAGTATTGGGAAACAGCATTAGATGAGAGTGGAGCCCCAGTAACTTAGCAGTTCTTCCTTACAAATGTTGCATAAGCAGAGCTCATTCTAGGGAATCCCCTGCATAGAAGGTGGATTCTTGCAGTGGGATTTCTTAAAAATAGACTTCTATAATCCCCATTTTTATAGATTAAAAAAAGTCAAGTTTTTAGGCCACTGGCAGCAAAGTGAAATAAAATAGGGCCCAGCGCATCACTGGTAAATTAGTAAATGCGAAGAAATTAGGTTAAAAATGTTAATGCGTTTCGATCAAGATGAGGTGCAAATGCTGTTTTAACACAATGACACAGAGATTCTGAAAAGAGATACAATGGGCTTGCCCTCCTTCTCGCCTGTGTTTCAGTCCTTCTCTGAATTTCTTAAATGTGCTATGTGCAATTTCCTGCGTGAGCTGGGAATATGGCAGATTTTTGGTTGGAGTTTCAGGGACATGGTGGGATTAGTTTGCTTGTGGAGGAAGGGATGATGATGGTCAGCTGTTTCCAGCAGAACACTGGGATTTTGAAGAATCCCCAGCAGTTCAAGGTGCTCAGCTCAGCTCAGCAATCCCAGGTCCTGCAGGTCAAGTGGCACCTACCACCCAACCCGTTTTTTGTTGCAGCACATCAGACACACCTGCATTGTGTCAATTGAAGGGAAGATCTCCTTTTAATAAGAGTTGGCATTTGCAGTGACACGAACCATATTATTTTAAAAGAATTTAATCCTTGACTATTTACAAAATCCTGATTTCCTCGGGTAGGTAAGTGGGTGAGCTGAATGGGCAAAATGAACTTTTGTCTCATTCTTTATGAGTTTGTGGCATTGCTTTGCAGCTCTTTGGACTTGGGTCTCCATCTCTGAAGCAGCACTTGCTTTATTAGCATTAAGATTACTTTTTTTGAAAGTCTGTTAATTCCTGCTTTGTGGCTGGAGGATATTGCAATGAAATAAAGGCTTTTGCTTAATGCTTGTTAAAGGTGACACTCAAACTTCTTTACAAAATTTAATCCTTACCATGTTTGAAAGAGATAAAGACATAGTCACAGCTTTTGCAGGTGGGGATTTTTGCCTGAAGCCTGTGCAGAGAGACAGAGGAAAAGAAAGAAATAGATTTTTAGGCTTAGTGAGTTTCACCATGTGTTTGTGAACCCTTCTGCATCACGGAAACCGCACCATAGGAAACTAACAGCTTCCCATCAGTCCCCTCTCTTTTCTGTCTTCCATCTCCCCCTCCTTTCTCTCAGCATGCTTCCTCATTCCTCAAGGCTTCCTCTTGTGCCCCTTTCCTCCCCTTCCACCTCCTCTTCTTCCTTCCTTCCCCTCCCTCCCCCATTGCTAAGCACAGCAGCACCTGGTTGAACTGGCAGATTGGTTTTTGCTGCAGACACAGACTTCATTCGTTCGTTCACTTGCAGCTCTTGGTTTTGAAGAAGACGAACTTAAGGAGTGTGAGCTAATATTTAAGGTTTGTCGTTCTTTCAGTGTGGGTACTTCTTTTTCTTTCTTTCTTTTTATTTATTTTTATTTTTTATTTTTTATTTTTTTTACAATTCGGGTTTCTTTCACTTAGTTAAAAAAGGTATGTCATTCATGCTAGTCAGGTTGAAGCATGCTTTAGAGAGGCAAAGTCCAGACTTGTGGGCTAAATGTACGCCCAGCCCCTCGGCTCCTGTTGTGCTCGGTGAGGGGAAGCAGCCAGTGAGAAGTGTTTGGGGGAAAAATTAAAAGTCGCTTATTTAAGATCTTTTAACTTGCATGTATCTGAATTCTTGCAGTTAATTTATTTGGAGTTAACCATTTCAGTATTTTTCTGTGTACATGTTTGCTTTAAAAACCCCCCAGATTTCCTTTTGTGGTCAGATTATAGAGACATCAAACAATTTAAAAAAGTTTTTTAAAAGGAAATGTGCATCGTTCCCTGTGGCACATAACCTCCCCCCTCGTTCCCTCCCTCCTCCCCTCTCTTCCTTCATTCTTTGCTTCCCGTCTTTTTCTTTTTGCCGTTTTATTTTTGAATCTTGTTTTATTAGTAAAGAACACGGAATCTGGAACCAGGACTCCTGGGTCTGAAACCTGGTCCCAACACTCAGTAGCTGTGTGGCCTCGAGTGGGAGCTTAATGTTTTAATCTATAAAAATGGGGATTCTAATAGTAGCTACTTTATTGACATGTTCTGAGGATTAAGTGAGTTGATATTTATTTGTACTTAGAACAGGGCCTCATGGACAGTAATGCTAGTAATTAAAATAAAAAATAAAAATAAGACAGGAGTAAACTTAAGACATACAGGTAAGCAAAAAGAACCTAAAAAGAATCCTTAAGACTTCTTCTCAGTCTCAGAAATGACTGCTGTCAGTAATCTTTCTCCCCACCTATATGTACATGCAATTTATTTTTTATTTAGAACAATATATATATATATATATATATATATTTTTTTTTACAAAAATTGATGCGTACTCTTTTGGGATCTGATTTTTTTCATTTTGCAACATATCGTAAACATGTTTCAATGTCATTAAAATGCTTCAACATGATTTTTAAGGGCTGCATAGAAGAGTTTCATTGTACAGCTTGATAGTCAATTGTGTTATGTGTCCCTGTGACACTGTGACGTTTTGTGGTGAAATCTTTTGTTTTTGTTTTGATGTTGTTATCACAGTATCATGTTTCAACCCCCATCCTGCAGGCAGCACGCCCTCCACTGCTGGCTCTTCCACCTACCTGGGCATCCAGTGACCCTAAATACACAGCTTCCCTGTCCGCCCTGCTTCCTATCAGAAATGCTGTCCCGGGAGATGCTGTGGTTATCAGAACACCTCGCTTACACAGCAAACACACATACCCCCTCCAAATTGAAGTACAACAGAACCAAACGCCTCCTCCACCACTCTAATCACAATGCCTCCCTGTCAAGAATGGGAGGCTAATTTAGGAGCATCAGGAACAAAGTACATGGAGCGAAAGGACAAGTAAAACATTCTCTGTGGTTTACACTTATCTCACTTGTAGTATTGTATTTACAAGGAAGCCATTTTCAACTTTTTAAATTTAGAAGGTTTTTAAATTATCAGATGATAACAAGTAAATTTCCATTTGTCAAACTGGCAGATTCTTACCAGAGTAAGAGCCGTGAAGTGGCGTGAAGAACCCAACCAATGGTTAAGGTCGCCATCTACTGGCTGCCCGGGAGGTGGCGTCCTTGAATTTGGCCTATTTTGGGTTTGGGTTTCGGTTTCCGCGGGACAGGTTTATGTAGTTCATCACTCTGTGTTCATTTTCCTCCAGGCAAAGCTAGTCATTATCTGAAGAGGCCCACTGAAGTGTCTCATTAAATTCTCTCTCATTTGGTGGGGAGTGTGGCATGAAATAGTTTATTTGCTAACAGGATCTTCCTTTCTCTGCGTGAGAAATGCATTGACGTGATGTCACTAGGTAACTCAGTGGAATCCACTCCCAGGGGATCTGTCGTTTTATGTCTCGTGTTTCAGTTACTATAGTATCCTGCTGCATTTTCAGTTACCAAACAGAAAAGCAGCCAGGAGTTTTTCATCTGCGTCGTATTCAGCTTCTGAGTTGACCATCGATCTCCTTGAAATCATGAACATCTCTGAGTGAGTTCCCTCAGAAGCAGTGCCCAGTGCATGGGTTTGTGTTACCAGTTTCTTAGGAATGCAACCCCAGGGAAGCAAGACTGAGCGAAAAGCAGAGGGAGGGAGGTCGGGAAGGAGGGAGCACCCACCTGGGGGTGTGTATTGAGCTAGCCACCTCCAGGTAGGAGTGGGCTGGGACTGTCTGCCAGGAGGCCACGTGAACCACGAACCACGAGTCCAGTAGAGGGGAGGAAGGGAGAACTGGTCTCATGTTCCACGTTCCCACTGGGTAAATTTGCTTTATTGACACGAATCCCCCTGCTCTTCTGATTGTGTGTCGTGGATGATGGGCAGCTTCAGGTGTCTGAAGGTGAGAGGCAAGCAGTCTGGGCATCGAGCAGGAGGTGCTGTGGGGCTGTGTGTATGAGAATGCATTCAGCACCCGCCCAGAGTTGCACGCACTGACTGCAGGGGCAGAACAAGTGGTCCAGGGTCCCAGAGGCGGGGGAGGCTGAGGGGCAACAGGTGGTGTATGCAAGTGTGGGACTCTGTTCACAGGAACCTACTGAGGAGCTAAATATTGGCTATGGATTTCATATGTTTCCTAGTAAATGCTTCCTGCAGGATCCCATACCCGTATAGTAATGATATCACGTGCGGGTTAGGATTCTTTTGGTTGCAAGATACGTAAGCCAACTAAAGCAGAGAATGGAATGGGCCAGGACTGGGCAGGTTGTCCCAGGGAAGCAGGTATGGGCGGTGATGATGCTGGAGCTGAGAAAGGGGCAAGAGCCAGGAGTGGCACGGTACCAGGCTGTCATCTCTGCACACCTGGGTGTTTGCTTCTTGTCCCTCTTTTTAAAAAAAAATTGTATCGGGGAATATTGGGGAACAGTGTGTTTCTCCAGGGCCCATCAGCTCCAAGTCATTGTCCTTCAATCTAGTTGTGGAGGGCACAGCTCAGCTCCAAGTCCAGTTACTGTTTTCAATCATAGTTGCAGGGGGGCGCAGCCCACCGTCCCATGTGGGAATTGAACCGGCAACCCTGTGGTTCAGAGCTTGCGCACGAACCAACTGAGCCATTCAGCCACCCCGATTGCCCCTCTCTTTTTGAAGACTGGCTTTGTTTGTGTTCATAGTCTGCCTGTAGACAGAAGAAGTCAACCCATGGTTTCTGAGCTTTCCTGTTCACAGCCACCCAAAAGATGGATTCTCTCCTAGCTCTAATTCCTATTTCCAGGAAGGGAACCCCTCCAGCTTGCTCAGCTGTTCTCTGATCCAACCAACCCTGTGGGGGGGAGGGGCTGGGCTGTCCTAAAATGAGTGCCAGTGGCCTGGCGCAGTGCAGGGGAGGTAGCCAGGGCAGGGGTGATTTCCTGTATTCTGGGCTGATACACGACTTTCCATCCCTGAGCTGCTGGGCACTCAGAATACACACTCATACTCCTTCCAACATTCGCTCCATAATGAATACAGTGCCGTCCTCAGCCCCACCGCCCTCACAGGAGACAACCTGAACTTGTGTCTGGCTTTTGTACCTAGTGGCGATGTCTCCAGGTCTCTGCTGGTCATGGTCATGATCCAGGCCAGGGAGAGCCTTCACATCTGGGGACTAAGTGCTGAGTTATTTAGTCATTTTCAAGACAACTGATGCAACATTGTAGGGATGGGAGGTGGCAACAGGGCTCCTGAAATGCCCATTTGAAGACCACTGGTCAGTGGGAGCCTCCCTGAAGCCACGGCGGCCTGGTCACTGGCCTGAAGCATAAGCCGCTTGGGGACAGGGAATGAGGGGGATGCAGGTCAGGGCTTCTCATGGCCTCCTGCTGCTGACTGGCCAGTGCCATGAGTTCCACGCTTGGCCTGTTTCCGCCGAGCTCTGCACACTGGGAGGCATTCCCTCCTTCAGGGCTCTTCTGGGCAGTTTTCTGTTAGGTGCAGGGTTCAAAGGCTATAGAGCTTTAACAGGTGTGGCTGTTGTACCAAATTACCACAAACCTAGTGTCTTAAAACAACACAAATTTATTATCTAACAGTTCTGCCGGCTACAGGTCCGACCCGGGTCTCACTGTAAAATCAAGGCCTTGCCAGGACTGCGTTCCTTCCTGGAAGCCCCATGGGAGAATCTGTTCCCTTGCGTTTTCCAGTTTCTAGAGGCTTCTCTCTGATTGTTCTTCCTTTGTCACATCTCTTTCTCTGACTGTCGTCCATTTTTAGGGCCCTTCTGATCACATTGAACTCACCTGGCTAATCTCAGCTACCCTCCCTAAGGTCAGCTGGCTAGCAACCTTAATTCTCCTTTGCCGCCTGCCCTAGCATATTCACAGGTTCTGGGGATTAACATACCAACATCTCAGGGGGCCATTATTCTGCCTGCTACAACAGGCACTTTCTCATTGGTGCCAGCACTTGGGTCTGAAAATTGTCCAAGGAATTGAGCAAGAGGCAGACTTGGAGTAGTGGTGTTGCAGCTTCCAGAAAACTTTAGCTGATTGTTCAGTAGGTTTCATATTTGAAGACTTTCCTTGCTTCCAATCAAGGCAGGAAATAATGTCAGCCAGAGTTGGGTCTTGCATCCATCAATTTCCTGCTGGAAGCCTGGAGACTCTGCCCATTACCATAGCCCAGAAGTTCTCTAAGTTTCATCCAGGACCCCTGGGGGGCCGCAGATCCTTTCAGGGGGTCTCTGAAGTCAAAACTATGTTCACATTTATCCTAAGACATCGTGTGTGTGGAGTTGCTTTCCAGTGGCCACTGTGACATTTGGCAGTATCATTGCTCTGATGGCTGGTGGGATGTGTGCTTGTGTATGCTTGTGTTTTCAACATGTCTCTGTTTTAATTTCGAATGCAGTACCTGTCAATAGATACGTATAACTCACATCCACATAGGCTTTGGGGCTGTAGGGACGGAGTCCCAGAGAGCAGTTTCCAGGCTCTCGGCCTCACGTGGAAAGGTGCTGGCTTGGGTAGTAGATGGCCGTCAGCTGTGACTAGTTGACCGTCAGCTGTAACCAGTTAGCCATTAGCCACTGATATAACTGCCATGGCTACACTAGCAACACGGATTGTGGATGACACAGTTAGCAAGCATGGTTAGCAAGTGGATTACATGGCGGATCACGTTGATCCTACTTCCTGTGTCTCGCCCGGCTGCCAGTGAGACTGGGGTGCAGGAAGACCCCTCGTGGGGTACTGGCAGATGTTTGCTTTTGTGTCTCGACCAGCCGCCATTGAAAATATAGTGGTATGAACCCCCTATTCGTGTCTCCGTTGTTGTTCCTTTTTGGCCTCACCTTATCCTGCGTTCTTGTGCGGGGAGTGGGACCAGAGTCCCTGCATAACAGGGGCTTTGATGATTTTTAAGAGTGTAAAGGGTTCCTGAGACATCCAAGTTTGAGAACCACTGCCCCAGCCATTCAACAACTTCAGCCTCCAAGTTTGGACAGGAACCAGCAGGTTGGGGTGTTGCCTATAGGACTGCAGCTGCTCATAAGATCAGTGGAAGAGGAAAAAACTCTTGGAAGGTGTTCTCACCTCCTTCCAGAATGGGAGGGGGCACTTGTATCTACTCTGCTGGTGTCCTGGAGCCCTGACACTGACCTGGGACTGGTGATGGGCGATTGTAGCAGCATCAACTGGGAGTCAGGAAAATACAGCTTCTGGGCCTTTTGTACAGTGGTTCTGATGCAATGGCTTTGCAGTAGGCTTGCGATCTCTAGTTATACAAAGTGTCTGAGACAGTTCTAGTGCCTGCCAGGTTTGGGAATGATTACCTAACCTGCCAGATGTGCCCGTTTTGGAAAATTAGGAGACGGAGGTTGTTCATACAGATACCAAAAGTCTGAGAAAGGTGGCGTGGGGGGGTGGGGTGGTGTTTGAGGTGGAGGAAGAAAGAAGACATAGAGACCTAATTTGAGAGTGAGGGGCTAACACATAATTGTCTCCTTTCCCTCCTTGACTTAGAAGGATAGAGAGATCAAGACATCAGACCGATGGAGATTAAAATATTTATGTTAGTTTTAATAAGCTGATTGGAAAGCATGGCTTTATCTGTGCAGCATTCAGACTTCCACACCAGCGGGTAACAGGAGCCTCCCTCTCAGAGCTGCCTCTTCCAGCATGGGTGACAGCAGCCAGGTGACAGCATTGCAGAGTCAGGGGAGAAGATAGGACAGAGAGCCAGCATGTTTCACTTCTCTCCGAATTCCAAATCAGAAAACCCACTTATCTCACTCCTTTGACTCTACCTGAAGTCCCTCTGCATGGAAGGATAACTAACATTCAGCTCCATCTGCTCATTAATATCTTCAGTAAATATTTATATGGTTGACTCAGCCAGGCACAGTACTGGGTGCCAGGGCAAAAGGTGAACACGACATAATCCTGGCCCCAAAGAGCTCATGAACTTTCTTCAGAAAGTTCCTAGTGTGTTTCCTAGACCACCAGTGTCTGCATCATCTGGATTTTCACTCTACACTTACTTACTGAGCGCCTATGCTGAACCAGGTGCTGCTCTAGGTGCTGGTATTACAGAGGTGAACACAATAGACTACAACATTTAGATGAATGTTTGACCAAATATCTGGGTTCCATGCCTAGCCAACTTGACACACAAAATGCACCGTCACAGTAGTGGTAAAAGGTATTGGGGTTCTGGTACCGAGGCATCTCTCTTGGTTCTTACAACCCGGCTGGGAGGCAGGTGCGGTCACACACCTGAAGCCATGATATGTCTGTGCATTGATACCCTCCTCTCATGAGGGATGGCACTTGGCTCCATGTGCATGAAAGCTGCACCAGCTTTTCCCCTCAGTTCTCACAGAGTCCCCAGGGGAGCTCATGTGCAGCCCCCCTTCCCAGTCCTGAGCCACAGTTTGGGGCCTGAAAGAGTCACCTTTCTGTTCTTCCCTCCCTGGGTTCTCCCCTGAGATCCTGTGTAGTCTTCTGTAGATCTTTCTTCTCCACTGGCCAAAATAAGGGAAAGGGAGCAACCCCCCTAAAATCCTAATGCAATTCAATTCTTATGAATCACCGTCCCTGAGGACTTCTGCAGCTCATTTCACATATCCAGATGTTTAGGAATCCCATTTGGCTTGGGCTGGGATCTGGGGTACGGATGTGAGAGACGTATGATGATTTCTTTCACCCTCAAAGAAGAATTTGGAACTGCTAGTCTCTGGCAATGAATCCTAGAGGCAAGAAAGGGGGAAGGATTTAGCCAGAGCCAGGAGAGAGGAAAAAGGAGGAGAGAGGTGGAGGAGAGAAAAGCTGTGAAATGTCTGTGTGTGAGTAATCCTGGAACAGCTTTGGGGTGTGAAAGGATGGGGGAGCAGAGGCAAGGGACTTTTGAGAAATGTTGCTATGGATTATGAATTGAGTCCCCTTTACTATTCTTGATATCCCTTTTAATTATTGCAAGCAATAATTAGAATGTATTTTTAAACCACTTGTGGCTCCAGGACTCTGATACTTTATTTTGGACTCCATGGCAAGACTGAGCTATGTGGGCCCCAGCTTTTCAGTAGGGTTCCATATGTCTGCTTGACCACAGTGGGGTATAAAAGTAAGAAGACCTTGCAGTCAGACAGGCCTTCTCTTTCCAGCTGGGCCACTGACAGTGAAGTGCTTCTTAAAGTTGTAGTTTTTCTCCTCTATGAGACAGGGTGAGTCAAACTGCCCTGTACGGTTGTTATGGGGGTGTGATGAGATGATGCATGGAGAGGCTTTTTTGGCACACAGGACTTGCTTGGCCAAGGTTACGGAGTTTTCCTCCAGTTTTCCCACTTCTCTGCCCTGATCTAAATGGACCCGAATACAATTTCTGCTTCTCCTGAGCTAATGGACATCTTCTAAAGACCTCTGCCGCTTGGCAGCATTTTCTTCTGTGGGGATCAGGGCCATGGAGATGCCAGTCCCTGGGAACAGAGATGAAGAGGAGCGTGCTTCTCACACCCTTCACACTGGCTTTCCCAGTAAAGCTGAGAACTGGGGAGATGGAGAAGGCAAACCAGGACTCGAAGACCATTGTATGAACGAGCAAAGGCTGAGAAGTTACAGCTCCTCAGATGCTGCCAGAAATAGTCATCCGTTACCTGAATTAATGATTGCTAAAGTTACTGTTAGTGAGCCATTCTGTCAAGACAGCTAACGTGAGTGACACTTGGTAATGAACGTTTCCAAAATACCAATGCATCTATCCTTAGCAACAGAATTGCTTGGAGGCTAGCCCCACCTTGTGGAAAAGCCTAAAAATATCTTAGCGACATACTGCTCAAGATTAAGGAATTGAGGCAAAATACATTTGAATTTTAAAATTATTACTCTTTCTGGAAAATACTGTGACGTTATATATAATCAGACCCTAGAACATAGGGTGTGAAATTTGTAAATGTCATTTTTTTGAAGGTGATGAAGTCACTTCATCAGGTGATACTGACTCTTGGTAATTGAACTAATAACTTACAAAATAAAAAGCAACAACTCCAGGTAGTTTACCCTTCATTTTTTGCACAAAGCACGATTTTCACAATGATAATGCATTCTCCCAGGCCAGTTTCTAAGAAACGTCTAGGACAGACTATGCTTATGATACCTTGGACTTGAATAAAGATTTCTATTAGCTGGAAGAGGCGAGGTAAACCACCTAGGGGCAGAGATATGAAACAGCTGGACCGATGAGAAGGTTTTGTACTATGTAGTCAAAACTTCCTCTGTTTTTCTAGAAGTTTAATAATGAGAAATGCAGTAGACTGATACATTTTCTTTCACTGGGTATGACAAAAGTTAAGGAAAGGGCTTAAGTAGGCTGCAGAATCACTTCTTACTAGAGAATCTTACACCAACTCTTTACTTTCAAATACGCAAAAAGACCCTAAGCAAGGAGCCCTGAATTGTCACCACCTGCCTCCCTCATTTGGGAAAGTGACTAAACCTCTCCAGGTATCAGTTTCCTAATCTGCCTTGTGAGGCAATTGGAAAAGATGATCTTGTAAGATTTCACCTTTCAGGTTCTAGAAATAGGAGCAAACCAGAAGCATTGCATGATGCCTGAGGGAGAGGCAAAGTGACCTCTTTCTCCCAAGGGGCCGTAGTGTGCGTTGAGAGACAGGTGGCAGGACACAGGTGTAGGCGCACCGAGAATATGAGCTCCTCATTCCTCTAGAACCTGGTGGACAGTCATTGCAAAAGCCCCAATTTCTGACCCGAGGGTCAGAAAACACTGAGCTCATGAAGGGAATTTCAGGTACCTTGGTCACTTGGATTTCTTCTGGGCTCAGTAGGAAGCGGGATCTGTTTTAAGAAGACAACTTACTTCTGAAGTGGGCAAGGAGCATTTGGTGTGATTTTCTTTTCTGGGCTCCGTGCAGCGTCCCATTTTCCCCAGAAATTTCAAGCTGGGTCAGAGGACTTGCACCAAATGGAGCCATATTTTCTCTGGGTCCCACTCAAAACTGGAAGCCTTCTGTGTAGATGGCAGGAACAGTGCACCAAAATATGGGATATATTGCCTCCTAAATCCAGAGGCTCAGTGAGAATTGTGCTTCTTTCTAGCTCAAGAAATCGTATCTGGAACTTCAGCTATAAATGGGGTCAACCCCTGATTAAGCTTATTTCATGTCATTTGAGCCTCTCAACCAAGAACAATGTTGTCCTTCAGAGGACATTAGGAAATGCGTGGAGACATTGTCACAACTGGAGAGGTCATGCTACTGGCATCCAGTGGCTAGGGGTCTGGGATGCTGCTAAACATTTCACAATATAAGAATTATCCAGCCCAAAATATCTGTAATGCCAGGTTGGAAGAGCTCTGATATGAGATCATCTATCTTGAGGCAGATACTGGCGGAACAGGAAAGTTAAAAGGATTTGTGGCAGGGATTGCCACCTGCATCACGTCTATGATGGTGACACTGCTAGAGGGTATTCCAGAAGAAACCATACCTGGTAAAATGGGAGGTTCTGCCATTTGCCAAGGGTATCTATTCTGATGGTACACTTAGGCATTATGGAAGGTACCACAGGATGAGTTCACGTGTCCACTGTGTCACAGGATGAGTTTTATGCATCCGTTGGGTCATAGGGAGATGGACAGACATTGGGAGTCAAACACCATTTATTACTAACCCTATACTCCCCCACTTTGTCTGTGGTCCCTGATGGTGTGCTTTGTGAGCTCAATGCTGGGTTCACTAACTTCCAGTGGTTTGGGACTCTTCCTCCCCAGGGGATGGTTACCCTGCTCAGTGGCTGCCACCCTACAGTTCTGTATTCTTCATGCTCCCTATAAATCATCAGTTACAGGGGACCTTGGGCCTTCTAAAGCCATGGGCTTCACTTCATTCTAGGCAACCACAAGTGACTACTAAATAACTGATTTGCCACTGTGGTCATGACTGTTAGTGTCCCAGTTTCTGAAGGTACCTGGGTCCACACAGCCTTCAGAGCTAAGCAAGTCCGGTGGCCAAGCTCACATTTCACATTTCCGTGGGGAGCTATTTCCTGAATTTCACTTCTGGTGTCATTTCCTTGGTTACTATTCTTGGTTGTTGATATGAATATCCACTTTAGCTGGTTACAGAGCAAAGGAATTAATCAAGGGGTACAGGTACCACACCAAATCATTGGGAGTTCTGAACAGATGGTAGGCTGAGTTTTCCAAAGCACAGGGCAGAACTGAGGGAAATGTTGCCGCTCGTGGTTAGTGAGCTTCTCTCCTGGTTCTGGTTCCAGGGCCACATCACCTCTGCTGTGATGTGCTAAACGGCTGTCTCACACCCTACATTTGCCTCCAAACTTAGTTCTGATTCAAGTGTCAGGCAAGTTCATCTATTTGGAAGGGCCTAAATTACATATGGAACCCTAGCTGCAAGATAGCTGCAAAGGAGTCTGGACAATGTAGCTTTCTGCTTTCAAGTTATTGCAATACAAAAAACCAAATACTAGAAATGGATGTTTGCAGCATGGATGTTGAATGAGCAAATCTTCAATACCCACTGCAGAATGCAAAATGGAATTTCATATTATAATTCAGCAGATATGTACTGGTACAGCCGTACTAATTGTTGGAAGGTTGAGCACCTCCGTTCCAAATGGTAAGTAAACCCTGCCTCAGAACCCTCAATGGCCCCATTGTAGGCTCTGGCAACTCTGTCCCCTCACTTGGAATCCCCCAACTTTCTCCATTATCCAGCAATTTAAGGCCTGATGATTGGCACAGAGCTACGGGCTGGCATCTGTTCTTTTTGTTGGTGTTCAAGTTTATCAGTGCCCCTAAATTTTTGCCTCTTGGATGCCTGCTGTTTCTCCCTTCCCTCTGTGGACTCCACAGGAAGAGTCTGTGTGGCACTGATGCTCCCCAGCTCCTGGGGAGCCCCCGGGCAGCATGCCATAGGGCTGCCCTGGTCCCTCCCAGCCTCCTAACTGCCTAAAACAACTTCCCATGGCATCTGGGCCATCCACATGCCTTCTCTTGGCCAGGTGGGCTCAGATGTGGTGGAAAACAGTGGTTGTAGCACTAGTACCCCGATGGGCAAATGCCTGGTGCCCATCTGGGCCCAGGAAGCTGTGGCTATACACTCTTGTAGACACTGGTCTCTTTAGGGCTTTGGCTATAAGAAAGTCAGGGGAAGGGGCTGAGTAGGAATGGAGAACACCCAGCCACCAGCTTGGCGTTTCAGTCTTCCTGGGCATGATGGTACCCCTGAGGCAGGAGAGACACCGTAGAGGATGCACAGGACTTGCAGTGGTTTGGGGCCAAAATCACTTTTCACTATCTCTGTTGAACTTTACCTCCATTTAATGGGACAGTTTCATTAAAACAAGTTTAAAATGCACTAAGGTTTTTTTAGGTTCTAATAAATGATTAATTTTATTAAACTCCTATGGCGTATAAGAGAATAATAATATCCAGGGAGTATAAGGTATAATATATTTCTATTAAAACATTTGATCTGAACATCCTTTTATAGTTTTTCTGTTAGGTTGCCTGTATTTCTAATAGGTCTGGCTTGTTTTATTTTAATTGTGGTGTTTTTTTTTTTTTGGCACAAAGCTACTTATATACTCACAATGCATTATAACTTTTATAAAAATAAAATGCCTGTCTTGGTCCAAATCTTTAAGACGTTTATATTTAATTCTGTTTTGTGTGATAGTAATATTGAATCAGCTATTCATTTTCTGCATGTGTGCTATATCTTTAACAGTTTTAAAAAGAGCAATTACAACTCAATGGAAAGAAAATTACCAGGAGAAAAATAGTAAGAGACATGAATAGACAATTCACAAAAGTAAAAAAAACCCCACAAATGTCCAATAAATATTTTTTTAAATGTTCAGCTCCACTATTGTCAAAGCCTTGAAAATTATACTAGCAATTGCAGTAACAGTGACCTACCATTTCTCATCTGTTGTGTGGGCAAAGATAAAACAAAATTAAATAAATTTCTCATGGGAACCAAAGGCTGTAATTTTTAGAAATAATTTTTTTCTAATAACCTATATAAATAAACAAATAAAAGCTATGCAGAGATTTGTACACAGAGATTTTTGTTATAGTATTGTTTATAAAAGTGAAAAATTGGAACCAATCTAACAGCTAAAAAAAAGTATTGGCTAAATAAATTAAGGCCCATTTAATCAATATGATATGCAACCACTAAACCAGATTTTGAAGAATATTTAGCAATATGAGAAAATTTTCATGATAGCTTGTAAACTAAAAATAAAGATACATGCTTGCATATATACAAATATAAACTTTTCCCTTTCTTTTCAATATAAACTTTTTTTTTTTAAAGAAAATGGGAGCCAGAGCATTTTTCATAGAAATCAGACTGGAAGAATATATATTAATAGTGCTCAGATTGTGGTGATATTTATCTTTAAGTTTTCCACAATAAATGTGTATTATTTTTATAATAAAAACGATATTAAAAACATTGGTATTAGAATTGTTTAAATGAGGTTAAGGATCTTAAAGAAGAGAACGATATTGCCTTTTACATAAGAGAAAACCATCAAAATCATTCAGAGCGAATCAATTCTGTGATCCCTATATGGATGGATATACTTGCATCTGTTACTTCTTTAGAGATTGGTATCAAAAACTTTGTCTCTTCAATGTGCCATCTTCCATGCGGTAAGATGTATTTTACAATTATAATTATTTCATTATATAATTATTTCATTATATAATTATTTCATCATATATTCATATATATAATATATTTCATTAGAAACCTTGGCAAAGTTTCTAAATTGGGAATTTTTGAATGGGAAACCATATCAACATAAGTTTCTTATGGTTTAGAATTATACAAGGGGAGACTTTGGCTTGTCTCCCATTAGAGCATTCAGTAATTTCCCCATCATTGTGCCTTCTTAGTAAATATAAGACAGTAAGTGTAAATTATTGATAAGCCTTGATGTCCTCATGAGACAAGGGTCCGTTTTGCATTTCCTTAGCGTTTCCGGCCTTGGGTTTGGGTGCGTCATATTTGCAGCCGCTGGGTGGCAGCTAACCTCCACCAGTACTCAGCTGTCTGCAGAGTCCCTCTTCGTCGTGTAGACGACATCGTTGAACGCATTGGGCTTGAAAGGAAAAAAGAAAAGACCCAACATGTAGTATCGCTGGATTCATCTCATTTTATTAACCTCTGAACATAAGATTTTATAGGGCTTAAGACTGTAAACCTTGCTGTAAACCTTGTAACTGGAATTCGAGGCTTTCTTTTCAGAGAGAAAAAATAAAGCCCGATAAACCTGCGCCTGTGGGTTGCAGGCACAGTGCTCCTTTCAGGCGTATATAGAGCCATTATTAATAGTAGAGCTTTACCAATTTGACATTTGCACACTACAAATAATATTGCAACAACAATTCCCTGTAAGGAAAATATTTGTAAACCTCAGCTGACGGCTCAGAGCAGTAAGTTGATGCTCAGTATATTGAAATCCACTCTTATGAATAATTCAGTTCACAAAATTATGGTTTGCAATTCTGTCCGATTTGATAATCACTCAGTAAAGTGATAATAAAAAAGAGCACTTGCTTGTGTATTTCAGTGCGAGAAAAAAATGTGCGAGTTTCTCAGGGTGTAAACTTCACGCTTCAGTCTAGGCTAATAGAGGAAAGCAGAAATGCAGAAGAAGCAAGTATACATCCTCTATTTAACCAGGGGCACGGACCAGGAAAAGTGACACTTATAAGAGGGGCTAGAATTTGCCTTTTACACTTATCAATGATTCCTTGTCCCAACCTTTAGAAACCACTCTCACTACCTTTAGCCTCAAAGTAAAAAGATAACAAACAGTAAGAATGAGAACAACAGTGTGAAAAATGACACCTTCAAAAGGGTTAAAAAAATAGAGGTATTACTTAACAAAAAGAAATAATAGTTTTTGGTTTATTACTGTATACAACATAAGTGATTTAAAAATTGGCCACTTGCTACATATTTAATGAGCACCTATTATGTGTCAGATGCTGTGCTAATCACAATACTCAAAAGCCTTGTTTAAAAAAATGCTAGCATAAATCGTATTTCTGAAATGTAATCATTGTTCAGGATGAAAACTATTAGAATCAAGGAAGGAGCAACAGTATTTCAGAGAAGGAAACTCAGAGTCAGAAAGGGCTCCTGGAAGAAGGGACATGGGAACAGGTTCTTGACACACAAATAGGACTTGGGCACAGAAGGAGGTAGTGTGTTTCAGACAGATTCTGAAGGTTTGTTTAGAGGCCAGCATGTAATCCCCATTGGCAAGAGTGGATACGGGTGGTGTTTTTGCACAAGGAGGTGGTTTGTAGGGAAGGGCAGGATGTAACTTGAAGCTCTTTTCTTTCTTCAGTGTTGCACACTCTTGGCCAAGCCCTTTCCTGCCCTGTAGGTCTTGCTTTTCTATATATTTTAGAAGAAAATTTTAATACGTGAATGAGTTTTGAACTGATTTTAATGAGATTTAATCTCTACAAAGGCTGACTGGAACTAATTAGGGGAACATAAACTCTAAATCAACTACTTACCACTTGAAAAACTTTCTGCAGGACACTGTTGTGGCTCAAAATGGTTGCCATTTAATTAATTTTCTTTAAAAAAATAAAATAAAAGAGGGACATGTAATTCCCTAATGAGGATAAGAGTTTGGAGAAAAATTGCCTTCAGCTATAGTTCTTTTAGTATTACAACGCACAGTTTCTTTTGTATTACCTCAGTTTCTTTTAGGAAACTGATGTTTTCAGCTCTATATTTTCAGGGTTAGAAAAACAATAGATTTTCTGCTGTTGATCTACACCAATGACTTAACCCCTTCAATGTCTGTTTTTCTATTCTTTGTTACTATTATGTGATAAGCGATTGGGCCCACCGTATTTTCTTCCTCTCAGTGTTTGGCAGGGAAACCCACTCACCAAGCAATGCTCCCTCTGTCTGCCTTCGCCTTGATGTTGATGGTGCGATCCTACTTTGTTTCCAAATGATGCCCAGAATGGCAAGAACATTGGTGATGATGTGAAAGAGAATGTGTGAGATTTGGTTGGGAACGATTTTCCTTCAGGCTTTAGATAAGAAAGAGGGAGACTGAAGAAGAAGGGGAGGTTATGAGAGATGAGAGGAGGAGGGACCAGAGTAGAAGGTGGGATGGCTCTCACCCAGGAAGCGGCAGTGATGCAAGTGCATGTGGTTTCGTGGGGACCAGGGAGACTACACTATCCTCCTTCTAGAAATTTCTGTTAGAGCAGATTCAATTGTTAACCCTTTGCTTTGGGAAAGGGGGAAGAAGAAAGTGGAAAAGCAAAAAGAAAGTATTTTCTCCTTGTCTGCTCTAGTTCACTTTCGGAACACTTACCTCAGGAACATTTTTCTTCATTTTCTTCTATTGTGAAAAGAAAACAGTATAGACTTTTTTAGCTTTTTATTTTTTCCCTTTAATTTTTAGGTGTTGTATTGCTCCTACTTTATTTAAGTGATTGAGACTAATTAAAAAAACTGAGTTTAATGAAAAGTTCCTTTTTTTGTTTTAAACTTATTGCATATTAAGGGTATATTTCACACGCAGTGACTCATGACGGTGGCAGCCTGGATTCCTACGTACCTTGATAGGTTCTTATAATTTAGTACTTTATTGTTGACTAATTGTAGTTTTATCTCCTGTGGATTATAACCTCTTTATATTTTATACTTGAATAATATTGTGTTGAGTCTGTCAGAGAAGCTCAATAAATATAATGGTGGTTGTTTGGGAGAGATTAATGACTTATACTAAAACATTTTCTTAAAACCTTAAGAACTTCTTAAATCACACCTGAAATATGGAATTAATTTTCTTACCATTGAGGAAAGGAATTATGTCACCGGCTTTTATCCTAAGGGTCTTTTTCTGCTATCTTTGTTTTCTATTAAACAGGAAACTTCCTGCATTTTGGATGATATCATATTTGAAAGTTAAAACCATCCAAAGACAGTAATTGTTTGGGTTAATTTCATGTCAAATACTAAATCAACAGGCAAGGGCTACATTTTCAAACTCCTTGCCTTATCCTGGCTTTCCTGTTTTTCATATCTAGGCGTATTTATGTTCCCAATGTAGAATTTAATTCAATCAATGAAAGTTGATTTATGTAATTAATGGTACCTTTTCATTTGGATGTTTGAATCTACCTGGGGCTTACCTTTGAATACAAGGCTCAATGTTAACTGTTTTCAGTGGCAGAGTTAATAATGATGGAAAATCAGGAACCTGGCAATTCCTTAGGAAGCAGGAACTAGATATTGCATTATAAAGCAATTGTAAAATGTACTTATATATGTTAATGTTAATTGGGTGTCTTTTTGTCGCAGCTCAGCCAGAAAGTTGTGATGCCGGTTTTGGTAAGAAGTTAAGCATTGAAAGTGATCCTTAAGGAACTTTGAAAGAATGTTTGGTTTGCATAGCAGTTATATAATGTAGTTTTGTTAGGAATGAAACAAATGTATTCTTTATAGATGTGGTAATGGAGTTTATGTTTGCTCTCTGAAATGATGTTACATTTTTTTGCTGTTGAAAGAAGCAGCAGTGTTGGAGATCTGCTTTGTGAAATCTATAGGTGGTAATGACATTTATCACAAGTTATGTTATGGTCTTTAAGAAAGGTGAAATATAGAAAACACCAACAGGTAAATAAATTGAGCTATTTTTGTCTTCCTTGGCAACATAAGTTTTGTTTTGTTGGTAGCAGAGTAACTCATTGTGACTGTAGGTACTTTGGGGTTTAAAGACCTAATTAACTCCTGGATGAGGTTATAAATGGGACTGTACTTCATTCATTTAATGAGCAGGGCAAAGACCCAGAAATACAGATGTGACACAGACACATCCATCCCTGACCTTTAAGAGTCTGCAGTGCTATGGGTGGGGGTTAAAGGTCACCAAACACCACGCCTCCCCTTGAACTCTGGTCTTCTGCCAGCTGTTCTGTTTCTGAGGTGATCAAACAATTTTTGGTTTTGGCTGGAAACATCTTCCTTTGATGTCTCCCCAAGTCTACTCTTAAGCTTTTCAAAGAGAGACAAAACATTCTTACCAGAAATTATTGCTTGGTTTCAGATACATGGATTTTCTGTATCTGCTCACATTCTTGTGATCAAAAGTTGTTTTTCCTCACAAATCAATGCATTTCATTTTACTGCCAGACCCCTTGGCATGAGTGTGAATGCTAACTAACCATTGGTGTTTATCAGTATATCTTGGTTATTTTCATGAGTTTGTAGATATGATAAAAATAATAACGGAGGTTTGCAAAGTTAAGCTATCATAAGTTGAGAAGTTTCTCTATCATGGTGGTTGATTGACGTGCTTCTGATGGGGTAATGTTAGAGACCCTATTCTCTTGAGTAAATTAACTAATAATTCCTAACATTATACAGAATGGCATTTGGTTCATTCTCCTCTTTAAATATTTCCATAGGAAAGGAATGAGCGTTTGAGCTTACCATTTCATGGTATTTTAGCACAAGAGAAAACCAAAGAGGAACTAAATGCAGGGATAAGTGAGAATTTTGACATTTGCTGGTGAACCTAACTTTCTGCTTTATTTTTCCCTTTTAAGCAAAAACAAGCATAACTGTGATAACAGCAGATAACCCTCAAAATGATCCCCTGGTGAGACCTGGGCCCCTGATCCTCATTTCCGAAGTTATAGTCGTGGGTTCCTGCAGGCGTGTACGTGTCTGTTGGGGAGTCAGCAGGGGGCAGGTGATGTGGGCTGAGGGCTTTCTCAGCATAACTCACTGCTTTTTGCTGTCTTCAGTACCAGAGACCAGATCTTGGCATGGGCAATGATTTATACAGGGAGATAGATTTTTCTCCTAAATAAGGAATGGATCAATGAAACCAGAACCAAAAAAGAGGGAATATGAGTTGGAGTTTGTGTTGCTTTGTATTTGGAAAAATGATCATGCCTTGGTGCCTTAAAATGCCCACATGTAAAGTAGAATAGTAGCAACTAAGAGGAAACACAAAGGGAAAGATCATTTGCGTCTGCTGCTTTCACAAAGTGATTAATGAGGGTCCTCTTCACATGTTCCGTTAATACTGGTCATGTATTTGTTTGGACCTTGAATTTCTGAAAGAACAGGTAATTAAGACATAAGTTCATCATCCCCAAGCTGTTGATTATCCTTTAGATCATAACTACAAACATAATTCTGATTAAAGAAGTGTTATTTTTCTCATTTGCCGTGTTTCCCTGGAAATAAGACCTAGCTGGACCATCAGCTCTAATGCATTTTTCGGAGCAAAAATTACTATAAGACCCGGTATTATATTATATTATATATTATATTATATTATATTATATTATATTATATTATATTATATTATATTATATACCTAGTCTTATCTTAAAATAAGACCGGGTCTTATATTAATTTTTGCTCCAAAAGACGCATTAGAGCTGATTGTCTGGCTAGGTCTTATTTTTGGGGAAACACGGTGTGTGTGATGTAAAGCTAAAATTTTGGTTCTAAATAAGGAGCAGCTAGGATAACTAAGCTAGACCACATGCTCTGTAAGGGTTCAACATGAAAAATTATAACTGTGCTCAGCAGCCAACCCAAAAACAGGAGACTAGGAGGACTTACTATCATGAATTCTTTGATTTGCATCTACAATTTGGTTTCCTTATCTTCATTCAGAGCCCCGAGCTTTGTGTTTAGGTTTGGGAAGAGAACCTTATGAAGCTCTATAGCTTCGTATATGAAGAACACGTATCCTGGCCCAGGAGGCATCATTTGTTCAAAATGTGGGTATCCAGAATGGAAAAATGTTCCTGTGTGGAAAACAACATTATGAAAGATGTCACAGAGATGCAGTGTTAAGTGGTCAATCTCATTTTAGATGATTCCAGTGCAACTGTATTTTTCCAGTGTCTTGTATGCCATGTTGTAAGTTTGTCCATGGAGAATTCACGTTAAGATAATGTTGCAATAATTGTCAGCACGCCTTGGCCTTGGGAGCTAAGTGGCAAAGGTCACTTACTTAGGCCATGCATTTTGTCCAGAGTTGGAAGGCACCTGCGAGGTCACCTGGGCACCTACCTCTTATAGTTCATGGGGAAAATGGAGCCAGTGTGGCTGGTGGTTTATCAAAGTCACACAACAACCAGTATATGTGAGTCAGGGTCAGAAGTGTGGCTTCCCAACCAAAGCCAGGACAGTGTGGAAGTGTCCCCAGGGAAAGGACAAGAAGAGATGTCCTGAGATCTTCTTTCCTTTGGTAGACCTCTCACCCAGTGCCAAGCATTCCTCATTCTTACTTTCCACTTGAAAGGCACCGCACAATAAGCTGTGGAATATGCACTTAGCATGGAGCATCCCTCTCTCTCCAATTTAACACCTGCTGAACTTGGATGTTCTGTTTAGGGTATGACTTACTCTAAGTTCATCAACTTTCTGTATCCTCCTCTGGATTTCTCCTGCCTTTCCTCCTTCCTCTCTTTTGAATTTTGACAGATGAGTTTCCAGAAAACTTATGCGTCATTTTTAACTTTTGCTGCCCAATTTTAATGCATGGAAATGGTGGCAAAACCAGCAAACCATACCACTTCATTTGAAGTTTTTAAAATCTTTTTTTTTTTTGAGGGGAGGCAGCTCAAATGATTATTGAATCAATATATTCTTTTTATTCTGAGTTGTTTTCCTATTATGAGTTTTTTTATTATGATAGAATAAAGAAAAAAGTAATGGATGTTTTTGGTCTTGTATATACTAACCTTCACGTCAAGATGAAAAGACCAGTAGGAAAAGTAAAGAATGAGAGTTTTACTTACATTTCTTTAGTCATCTACTTTTCAAAATGTGCTTTCTTTAGAGTGCCACATTCCTGTTTGAGTTATCATGAGACTTCACTTTAGACAAGTTTGACAAAATGGAATCATCTTTGACAACTGTACTCTCTTCCATTACCAGTTGTCAATCTCCATCAATCTATTCCTTCCCTTCCTTCTTCAAACTAGGATTTGCCATCTAGGAGTAGCTTATGGGTAACAAAACAGTGGATGGGACAAAAGGATTTACTTCTTTATTTAGCTTGTTTGTTTGATGGCTTGGGTGGCCCCTGCTGCCACCCCTCTATCAAATCCTTTATTTTCTCAAGCCCAGAATGCTGACTTCAGTGTCTCTCCACTCCAGCCCTTCATACTTACAAGGATCAGCATAATTTTCCTAAATATGGCTTTCATCAATTTATTCTCTGGTGACTTTCTGATGTCTTGCAAAGTCCAGCTACGTAAGGCAGACACCCACAGTTCAGCCTCCACATACCTTTCAGAGATTAATCATCATATTTCTTCACAACTGCAGCACAAGACAGATTGTCTTTTGAATTCCAGCCTCCATGCTTTGCTCATGGTATCTTCCCCATGTGATGCTTTACCCTTTCCTGTTTGAATCTTACCCTCCTTCAAGGTTTAACTTAAACCTTACCTTCTCTAAGAAGTTCTCTTTGATCAATTTGATCATTAGCTATCTGAAAACTGTATTTCATCTGATCTAAGCCATCATCAGATAAAAGACACACTACTGTTTCCACCACCAAGACAGAAAAACAGCTGTCAGTTAAACTAGGATGCATTGCTTTCTTTAAATTTTATTTTAATTGTAAAAGCTCTTTTAGACCCACTTAAACATAGAATTAAAAAAAATGTAACCCTTGTGCATCCGTATGAATAGGGTAAGAAATTTCTAAAACTTCCTCACATTCAGAGTCTGATTCTTCTGGAATTTTCTTTCAATCCACTGTTACCCATTCTATAAATTGTGATGCTGGTGTTTTCCTGATCTTCCCAGAAGGTGTCAGTGGAACATTTTCAGAAGACAACTACCATGTTTCCCTGAAAATAAGACCTAACCAGACAATCAGCTCTAATGCATCTTTTGGAGCCAACATTAATATAAGACCAGTCTTATTTTACTATTTTTTGCTCCAAGTAAACCTTATAGTAAAATAAGACTGGGTCTCATTATAATATAATATAATATAATATAATATAATATAATATAATATAATATAATATAATTAATATAATATAATATAATACCAGGTCTTATATTAATTATTGCTCCAAAAGACGCATTAGAGCTGATTGTCCGGCTAGGTCTTATTTTTGGGGAAACATGGTAGGACACACATTCCATCCTCAAATGGACCTTCAATGGTTTGTTGACATATCAAGGTGTTGTAGTGGCCCTGTCATGCCACCTGGGATGACAGCTGAGTCTGCACAAACTCTGGCAATGACAACTATGTCATGATTGTTGCTGACCAACAGCAGCTATAAGGGCATGTGGAATATCAGATTCACCCAATTTCAATATGGTAAAAACAAAAAAAATGTGCAACTCAGAATGGAAGAAATAGGATTCTTTCTCACCCTTCTGAACTCACTTGTCATATGCTGCCCCTCTCCCACCCCATGTCACTGTTTACATGGCCATTAAACGGATGAATGCCTTTGGTTCTACTGGGCCTCAGTAAGACATTCTTAGAGATGGAAATCTATGACGGCTGTACAGATGGTAACAGGTAAGCCTTGGGTTCACCCTTTCCCTTGGAACATACTCAGAAATCTAGAGCAAACTTTCCAAGCAGCAATAGACTAGAATTTGTGGGTTAGGTTAAGTGATTTTGAAATTTGTCCCCTACATTTTTAAAAAAAAGATTTTACTGGGGAAGGGGAACAGGATTTTATTGAGGAACGGTGTGTACTTCCAGGACTTTTCTAAGTGGTTGTCCTTTGAATCTTAGTTGTACAGGGCATAGCTCAGCTCCAGGTCCAGTTGCCGTTGTTAGTTGCAGAGGGCACAGCCCACCATCCCTTGCGGGAGTCGAGGAGTCAAACCCGCAACCTTGTGGTTGAGAGCCCGCACTCCAACCAACTCAGCCATCTGGCCCCCTGGGAGCTGAGCAGCAGCTCATTAATTTCATTCTAATTGAGAAGGGCACAGCTCGCTGGCCCAAGTGGGAATTGAACCAGCAGCCCCGTTGCCCAGAGCTCGCGCTCCAACCAACTGAGCCACCCGTCCGCCCTGTCCCCTACATTTTATGTTGTCACTACCTGTAGTCAGAACATTTTTGCAACTAAAAGAACGTAGTTGTATTTTTCTTTATTAGGTGCCTGTGAGGTTCCAGGAATTCAATATAGATTTAAATCATCACAAGTGCTGGTGGGTTTATTTCTAACTTAGGAAACAAGAGCTCTCACATCACACAGCTAGAAGAGGATGGTGGTGGCATCTAAATCTAGGTCTGTCTGACCCCAACGCTTGTACTTTTCTATGGCACCACATGGCATAGTTTGTACGTACAGGGCTGCAAGGCCGAAACTAGGTGACTCTCCATAATTTAGGGGTAAGTTCAGGAAGTTTTACACTTTGGAATATAAGCAAAAAATGGCAATAATTCAGAACACAGATCCAAGTGAAGCCTGCATCTTATTTATTTTTTCTGTAGCACTTTCCACAATTTGTAATTATATTTTATTAATAATTATGTATTTATTTATATTTTATCTGTTTAATATTTTCCCCCAGTGAAGGCAGGAATGACGGTTTTTCTTTGATTCTGAGATGTACATTTTTCACATTTTAACATCTGCGAATTCAGGATACATCTTAAAATTGACATTATATTTAAGTTTCATTGGCAGCATTTTATTTTTTTCTCTTTGAGTGCTACAAAAATAATTATGCATTTTTAGTCTTTGTTGAATTTATTGGGGTGACATTGCTTAGTAAAATTATATAGATTTCAAGTCTACATTTCTATAATACATCATCTATATATTGCCTTGTGTGTTCACCCAGAATCAGTTCTCTGTATCTTATAATTAATTTTTTAACATTTGATTAAGTGTGTGTTTTAATTAGCTGCTCTGTGTTTAGTATGTAATACTGTGCCTGGCCCCATAAAAGGACCTCACAAACATTTGTTGAATGAATGAATGAATGAATGAAGAAAGTGGAACTTTAAACTTTGCCTGAAGGTACGTGGATTTCTGGATGAAGTCTCCTGTCTGCAGGATGCTCATTGTCCACTCTTGTTTTCTCACTATAGCTGACCTAAGATTTGTGTATGGTCACTACCGTGTTTCCCTGAAAATAAGACCTAACTGGAAAATAAGCCGTAGCATGATTTTTCAGGATGCTCATAATACAAAATAAACCCTAATGTGTTTTTTTGGAGCAAAAATTAATATAAGACCCAGTCTTATTTTCAGGGAAATACGGTAGGGCTTATTTTATATGACGAGCATCCTGAAAAATCATGCTAGGGCTTATTTTTCCGATTCTATCTTATTTTCGGGGAAACACGGTATTCTCAGCCTGGAAGGGCGCACTGTCCAACAGATAGAGCTGGAGAGCTCCTTGCGTAAGAGTTCCTAGCGGAGGAGTCTCACCAGCTGAAGCTGGTGCGTGATGGAAACTACTGCTGGGAAATCCCTCCTGAGTTCCCCACTGAACAATGTTTGATAACTCTTCTCCAGCGACCAGAAATCAATTTTATTTCAGGCAGGCATGTAGGGGGCCGGTGGTCAGATGAGGGTTTAGGCTTGTTGGTGCTGTTTAACCAGCATTCTCAGGGAGCCTCCTTCAGGTCTGGGACCCTCAAGGGGATCCTTTAAGACACCTACTGCCTTACTTAGCCATGGAGGGTTGACGTTCAGCCACAGAGGTTGGAAGACTTTGCAGTTTACTGGGAAGCCTCCAGAGAGCCACGGGTACGCCTGCCAAACACAAAGTGAATGCTATCAGCCATCTGTGGAAATCTTCCCAGAAAGCAACTCTCCCCAAGAGATAAGTGCTGTCAATGGGCTGCTGATGAAATGAGGATGGCGTCTCAAATGCCATCAGGGAAGCACCTGATTTAAATGTAACTAATGAAAGATAAACAGTGATATAATGAATTGGAACCTCTGTCCTGAGGTCGTATGTTGACGGCAGATTCTTGGGACTGATACTGAGATGCTGAGCAAGGGTGATGAGAAAATTCTGCGATTTGCTGGTGACCTTTCAACACCACATAGGAGAATCTTCTAGCGTCAATACCTGTCTTCATTTATCATCAGGACAGAAAACAGCTGCTTACCCATACCCAGAGGCTGACTTAAATATCCCACAAACAAAATCTAACTTCCTGTGCTCTAGTTCTTTGCTTACCAATAACACAGCAGGCCCTGGATACCTTTGTGTTATAACATTGATGAGATGCCATAGGTATTTAACTCTTGTTTACGTCAATGAGCCTAGGGTAAAATTGGTCTTGTTACATGTTGTTTTGCTTAAAGTTGCAGAACCTACTGATGATATTAAGTGAGCACTTACTGTAGTCAGGTCTAAACATTGGGTTTTTGTGACCCCTGCGTATGAAGGCTGTTGATCAGACGAATCTCCCAAGTTCAGATACCAAATTCGCAGTGGGTGTCAGTACGAAATTAGCAGCCCGGTTTCAAGTCAGCCTCTAGTGAGGTTGATGAGCAGGATTTTGGCAGTATGAGCTCCCTGCTTCCTGACTATCTTTGGATGAATTCATTGGATTTGAGTTCCTGAACCTTGAATTCTAAGGACTAAATCCTGGATCGAACAACCCAACCTTAAGTGTCCTGCCTTTAATTCATCTTGATGAGGGAAATCATACATAGCTAGAGCTCTCAAATCACGTCGGCTGTGATTTCCTGTCACGTCTGCACAGTAAGGATAATCGAGACGTTTAGTCACACAGAATAAATTACCTTGGTTTATTTGTATGTGCAACTGTGTGAGCGCTCATCATTTATGGACATCATTTGCTATTTGCATATGAAACAGGCTTCTTGTTCTTCCTGGGGAGAAAATGGCTCCTCTGGGTCACAATTAGCCGATCTGACAATTAGTCACAATTAGTCACAAGGCTGGCAGTTAATCGTGCACACAAAGTTGTTTAGACAAAGTAAGACTGAATTTCTTGAGCAATGTATTCAGAGCTGTGGCTTCTCTGCATTCTCTTTTGATAGGGTTTGAAGTTTCTCACTGTTCAAAGGAATTAGTCAACTATCTCTATTGACTCCAAGCTCATTGTTGGGCAGTGTATAGAATTAAATGGATGTCAGAACAAGTTGTGTTGCCACTGAGTGGTTTGAATGCTTTGATAGGTTGATAAACATCATTATGAGGCGTGTTTAAACTGTACAGCATGGAAACAGTATTACCCTAACAACACAAGGCTTTGGAACGGGAGAGGCTCCGGGGGAGGGACTCTAGAAGGAACACTTGAATGGGCTAGATGAACTTTTAATTTTTATTTGTTGTATCTGGTGAGCAGTATATGCAGATTAGCAATGTAAAAGCGAACTTCAGGTCCTCCAGAGGGCTTTTCATTTGCAAGCCTGTTGGACGCTGAGTAGGTCTCCCAGGAGTTAGAAGACCATTCTGGAAGAGCCCAGAAACTGAGCAGATTGTGGCGGCAATGTTTAGGATCGGTAGGAGACAGCTCTGGAAGCAGAGTGTCACCCGTGTTTTAACGGTAAGAAGCTGTTGCCTATAAGCTTGCATGTGTGTCTTAGATTATCATCTCTCACACCTGTGTGGGAAAATACCTTAAAAAAGTTCAAAGTTATGCACTGATGAAATTGTGGGAAACATTTTTGTCTACTAATTTTTGGATAGTGCATAAGGCAACATGTTGCTATTTCAAATAAAAAAAAGGGTTTGCATCCTTAGGCTTTTCTGCACATGGCCACCTAACCTATAACTAGTGGTAGAAATACACACTGCATCTTTTGGGGTGATGCTTGTCTGAGGGAAAACACATTCTGGGTGCTTTCCAGTCTGAGATCTGTAAGCTTTTGTTGGTGATGGGAGATCGTTAAGGCAGATTCTGGGCTGCGAGTTTTCTAGAGTCTATGAATACCCCACCTGGAAATGAGGAAATGCACAGGCTGGGAGATGCAAGGATGGACGTTTGGAATTACATCGAAGCTTCTCTAGCACAGGGTCAGTCAGCAGTTTTTATTATGCAGGTGTATAGAGAGGGATTTGGAACCCTCTCCCACTGCCAATTACCTAAAATCAGAAGAAAATGGAGGTTTCCCTGGGCTTCGGTTCTCAACGTTAACCCCTGCTTCCTCAGGGCCTGATCACTGTATTTTTTATGCATCCCCAACTGTCCAGATGATTCCGTCTAGCCTGGCAGCCTAGTCTTTCACCGCAAAACAGAAATGCTGTCTCTGCATTTTCTAAGTACTGTGACGCGAGCCACCCTCCACTACCTCGATCTCCATGGTTCTAATTCTTCCCAAAATCTGTGTCTTCCAGCCAAGCCCCTAAACTCTGTTGCTTGCAGGCACTTACTCATTTGTTCTTTGTTTTTGTTTTTTTAAATTAAAGTATAGTTGGTATACAATATTAGTTTCAGGTGAAAGCCACAATGAGATACCACCTCACTCCAGTCAGAATGTCCATCATCAATAAATCAACAAACAAAAAGTGCTGGGGAGGATGTGGAGGAAAGGGAACCCTTGTGCACTGTGGGTGGGATTGCAAGTTGGTGCAGCCACTGTGGGAAACAGTATGGAGGTTCCTCAGAGAATTGAAAATGGAACTACCTTATGACCCAGCAATTCCACTCCTGGGTACTTATCGAAAGAAATCCAAAACACTAATTCAAAAAAATATATGCACCCTATATTTATTGCAGCCCTATTCGCAATAGCCAAGATATGTGAACAACAGAAATGCCCATCCATAGACGATTGGATAAAGAAACTGGTACATTTATACAATGGATTATTACTTGGCCATAAAAAAGAATGAAATCTTACCATTTGCAACAACGTGGATGGCCTTAGATGATATTATGCTAAGTGAAATAAGTCAGACTGAGAAAGACAAATACCATATGGTCTCACTTATGTATGGAATCTAAAGAACAGAATAAATGAGCAAACTAAACAGAAATAGACTCAGAGACATAGAGAAAAAACTGATGGTTGCTAGATGGGAGAGGGGTGGGGATGGGGGAGAAGGTGAAGAGATTAGGAAGTATAAATTAGTAGTCACAATATAATCATGGGGATATGAAATACAGTATGGGGAATATTATCAATAATGTTGTAAAGACTTTGTAGAGTATCCAATGGACACTTGTCTTATTAGGGAAACCACTTCAGGGATGGTGAAGATGCCTGATCAGTGCTCTGTACACCTGAAGGTGAAGCTGAACAATAATGAATGTCACCTATAATATTATACACACACACACACACACATATATATGATATATATATATATACTATATATATATATCATATATATAGTCCCGGGATGTAAAGTACAGCATAGGGAATATAGTCAATGGTATTGTAACTACTATATACGATGTCAGAGGGGTAGTAGACTTGGGGGGGTTATCACTTTGTGAGGGATGTAAACATCTAAGGTAGTACATTGCTTTATACACCTGAAACTAATAAAAACTTAGTTCCAGGTGTACAACATGGTAACTTGACCTTTGTACATCTCATGATGTGCTCACCACACTAAGCCCAGGAACCATCTGCCAGCCTGCAAAGCCATCACACTATGATTGACTATATACCCCTTCACCTTTCCCACCCTCCACTCCCCTTCCTTCTGGCAACCATCAGTTTGTTCTTTGTTTCTATGAGTCTGTTTTTGTTTATTTTGATTTTTTAAAAAATTCCACATATAAGTGAAATCATGCAGTGTTGTCTTTCTCTTATTTCACTTAGCATAATACTCTCTAGGTGCATCCATGTTGTCACGAATGGCAGAATTTCATTCTTCTTTATTGCTTAGTAACAGTCCATTGTGTATGCCACCTCTTCTTTATCCATTCATCTATCGCTGGATACCTAGATTGCCTCCAGGCATTGGCTATTGTGAATAATGAACATAGGGGTGCACACATCTTTCTGAATTAGTTCTTTGGATTTCTTTGGGTAAATACCCCAGACTGGAATTGCTGGGTCGTATGATTACTCTATTTTCAGTACTTTGAGGAACCTCCATGCTGTTTTCTACAGCAACTATACCCATTGTCGAGCCACCAACACTGCACGAGAGTCCCCTTTTCCCCACAACCTGTCCAACACTTGTTTTTACTTGTCTTGTTGAAAATAGCCATCTGATAGGAGTGAGGTGGTATCTCATTGTGGTTTTCATTTGCGTTTCCCTAATAGCTAGTGAAGTTGAGCATCTTTTTGTATTTCTATTGGCAATCTGTATGTAATTTTTGGAGAGATGTCTCTTCAGGTCCTCTGCCCATTTTTTGGATTGGATTGTTTATTTTTCTGTCTTCTGTGAAGCCTTCCTGACACTTTGAAGAGGCAGGGCTCCCTTCCCTGTGCCCTCTTGGCATCTCACTTTTGTGCCTGCTAGAGTCCTCATCACATCTCTGTAGGGAAGTGACGTTTGTCCCCGTGTCTCTTTACCTCACTAGCTTGTGAGTTCCTGCAGGACAACGACATTGTTCTCTACATTTTAAAATAGTCTCCCCGTAACACAGAACCTGGTACTAATACTTCCTCATTTATGCTTGTGCGATTAATTGAACGAATTAAACTTTTGACATACCTAAACAATTTTCCTGTACTTTACTACCAAGTCTAAAACATTAAAATCAATGATAAAGTTGTGAGTATAATTAATGAATTCATGTCTTCCTTGGTACAAGCTGCCTTTCTGGGAAACTGTTAAGTTTTTTTGAGGTTTCATTCATATATTTAGGATGCCATTCTGTTCACTGCACTGAAGTATGATATTCACAGAATTACTTTAATGTTGCATTATATTATGTAAATAATGACTGCATATTCTATTTAATGCACTGATATGACAAAGTATTAAATTATAACGTGGTGACCTAAAATGATCAATGACAAAGATTCCAAAACTACTTAATTTCCAAAGCTATAAAGATTCCAAAGCTATAAATCTCTCTATATTTAACCTTGGTCTGGAACTCTTACTGTAATGATGCTATATTATAATTAGGTTATTATAATAAAATAATTGATTTTATCCAGAATATACATGCAAATAACAACCAAATGTGCCATAATCCCTGTAGGTTTAGAAAAGTCAAGCCATATATCCTTTTTCTTTTGTAATACACACAGATTCTTTTCCATGAAAAAACTTGAAATTATTTTGTGTATATTTACTGACTTATTTGCAGAAATATGGCCCAGATATGATGTCTGCCTCCTTTCTGCTTTTCTCATAGATGAAGAATGTGTCTCACCAACTTACAGGTGTACAATGGACACGAACTCCACACTTACAGATTCTGTTTTTCTTTCCTCCCCTAACATGAAACTGAAATATGTAATTTTGCTCGTTGCCTCTGTTGACTTTGAGCGGAAAAAAAAGGAAAGATTTATGATAGTTGCCTTGACTTAAATTCACCTCATTGCAAGCTGGCTTTAAAATGGAGGCGAGTTGGCTCCCTGTTGCACAGATGTGTATGGTCATGCTTTGCACTCTATGGTTTGATGCGAGGGAGTGTTTGTCATCAGATTTCAGATTGCTAGGTTTCTCCAAACAGTGATTCTCCCCTGTGGGGGGAGAGAGAGGGCTGCTCCTCTGGGGAGGCACAACTCCTTCCCCTGCTCAGAAACTCTGCAGGGGGGCGGCCATTGTTCCCTGGGTGGCACAGGAGGAGCCAAGACAAAAAAGAACCTTTGCTCTCAGATATCTTTTGCAAGTTGGAAGGATGTCAGGTTTGCTATTCTCTGGCAAAACAGCCAAACCGGTTTCAGCATCATCTGTTAATCAGGCCCAGACATGTTTGGCCCGGTGAACACATTTAACATACACGAAGTCAAAAGAGTTTCCTTGGAGTGTCAGGAAGCTCGAGGGTGTAGTTGGGGAGTGGGGAGTAGACGCGTACCATTTGTCGTGGCCTAAGTGAGTACCCTTGATCCTGAATGAGTCAAAGCCCAAGGTGCCCATATGGCAGTCACACCATTGCCAGACCCTGGGAGAATGTGCCTCTAAGCGTAAAATTCACCCATTCCACAAACAGCTGTCGAGTGCCTGTTTGGGGCCAGGCGCTGTGGTCCATGACACGGTGGGGAAGAACACTTCCAGGGCTCGTGGAGGTGGGAGTTCAAAGTTGTTTTTCCTACCAAGGTTTGCACAACTCCATTAATGAGGAAAAAGAAAAAAAGAGGGACCCAAAATTTATGTCCTTGGACTTTCTTAAGTTCCTCCCTTAAGTGAGAACCTGGCAGTACTAAGCAGTGATGAACGATTTGTGCAGTGATTTCCTCTGGAGCAGTGTTCTCGGGCTGGGCTGCACATTGGAATCGCCAGAGGAGCTTTTGAGAAATGGCACTGCTGCGGCCCCACTCTGGACAAGAGAAGGCAGGATTTCTTGGGGGTGGGAGCCCCAGACATCAGGCCTTTAAAGCACCCACGGGGTTCTAATGAGCAGCCAGCTTTAAGCACTGGTTTATTGTGATGGATGAGGGAAGTTTGGGAATTTCACCCTTGTGTCATATATAACGTGAATGGTGACACATATATTTTTTAGTATGTAGGTGAAATTGAATTACATGGTCCCTGCTGCCAGAGGGGGCTCTTGGAATTCTGCAAGAATCTAGTAAAACATGATTTTGGAGTAAAACCACTGTGGCGTTGGAGGGAATATAGAATATATGGCCCCGTGAAGATCCACTGTCTCGAGCAGGTCCAGGAACTTGGTGTGCAGAAAACAAACTCTAGGTTAGAATTTGGATGATGGAATGTTGGGGGCAGAGGTGGTTGTGGTGATGGGCCTACCCCTACAGGAAATTTTGGGTTGGCTTGGGTGAAAAATCCAAGGTAAAAGGTAGAGAGGGGATCTTTATTTGCTTGGAAAGAATGACAGGTAAGGGAGTTAGTAAATGGGGGAGACTGAGGGGCCCTGGAAACTACAGCGAAAATAGACAAGATCCCAGAGCTTACGCTTTAGGACACCAGAAAACTGACAGGACCTTCTCCGTTTAAGTGCTCTCTCTTTGCAATGGAGAGGCAGTGCGGCTCTTGTGACAGAAGGGAGGGCTTCACTGTAGCACCTGCTGTGAGTGGATTAGCCAGCCTGGAGTGTCTTTCCCTTCCAGAAACCACTTTGCTGAAGTGCTCTTGATGTGGGAAGGAGGTACGGTGCTTCTTTTGCAGCTGTGGCCCTTCACCTGGAGACATGAAATGAAACGGGAGGAAGAAAAGGCAAGATGGAAACAGCACAGTTGGGAGCAGAGAGTTGCTAAATTGTGGTTCTCCCAGCCAATGAAAGACCAGGTTCGGAGGGTCCAGGAAGCATCACAAAGCAGCCTCTTCCAGTGAGGAAACGGGCCCTGTGGGTTGGAAGGAAAATGCTGGGAGACAAAGAGGGGTGCTTGTCTTTGTTGGAAGACAAGGAAATTGGGTTAACTTTGTAGATATGGTTCTAAATGCCCATGAGTAGAACTGCTGTTCTTCTCGGTTTCCATAACTTAGCACATTTAAATGGGAGGTAGGCTACGCGAGGTCAGCTGTATGTGCTGTGAATTGAGAGAGAGAGTTATCCTCCATACTAATGGCAGAATTTTGTGCAGTGGTTTACCCTGGAGTTATAACGCCATGGAAGACCTAGGGGCTTATTGACTGAATTCAGAGACTGCCGTCATAGACTCACATTGAGCTGAAAAAAATTGTTCCCGCCTTTGATTACCCGAGTGACTTGTAAAATGATTAATTTGGTTAATTTACCACTGATAAACTATCAATGGAGGCTCCACTACGTACTGTTCTGCATACTGGAGATACCGCAAAAATCCAAATAGAAAACATCACTTTCTATGGGGCTGATACACTTATAGGAATGGTGAGATTCAGTTGACATTTATTTTGCTGCTCAGGAGTAAGCAGGATCAGATTTTATATATATACGTATGTATATTAGATAGGTGAGCTAAACCAGCCCTTTGGGTATCCTCCTTTAAAAAAAGAAAAAGAATACATGTTGTACTGCTAATCAGGCCTTTCCGCTCGGCAGACACTTTGAGTAATTTTCCCTTCTGCTCCTGGATGTTCCCTGATTCGTCCCTAGTTGGGGAAAATGGAACAGTGAAGCGAACTGGCCTAAGACGAGCAACCCTACGTCCTTGGTCTTGTTAGCACTAGGTTCCTCAGGTGCTGAATTCTCTGGGGACTTGAGATTGATACTGGTATTGAGAGCCGAAGCGAAATCAGTCCAGAAGTTTTCAGTGTGGTCACCTAAGAGAAGGGGTTTCAACTGCAACTCACAGACTCCACATTATTTACAGTTATCTCCAGTGAGGATTTTAATCTGCATTCTCCTCTCTTCCACTATGTTTCTTACATGCTATGTGCATACGTTTACAGGAAAGAACAAAACACCCGAATCAAACAGACAGAAATGTATTTATTCAAAAATATGCCACACACCATTGTTAAAACAGATCTTTCCCCCCTTTTCAGATTCAGACCTGCAACAAGGCTAATTATGTCAACTTAGAAAAACTTTTTTTTTTTAATACAAAGAACTATTTTTTGCCTCCAGAACCTGTTCCTGGACCTACACGCTTCACTGTGCAAAGGCATCGTATGTGAGCCTGGCGTGTACAGGGTGACATAGTGTACAGGATAACAGGATAAAAGTGTTGTTCAGGGGAAGTGACGAGGAGTGGGAGAAGCATGGAGGCTAGCCTACTGGCTGCCCCATCAGGGAACCCACCTTCTATGCTCTTTTAGGAGTTGACAGTGGGGCGGGGGGTTACCGTTTGCTGAGACACAGGAGTGCAGTGGGAGAGCTGGACACAGGGCATGCCAGCTGGGCAACAGTCCATCCTGGCATAAAATGTCACCAGTGTAACTCAGAAAATGGAGCTAGTTAACTCCAGTTCCCACCCACAACTCCTTCTGTAAGCCATGCAATGTATATGGGATCTCCCCACTGTGTGCCCTCCATAACCCTTCAGTGGATTTAAAGAAGAAATGTTTATGGAATAATTTGAATGGGTGCAAGATTCTTAGCTGTCTGGGACACCTCATGTCTAGGCTTGGCCCTGCACATACATCAGAGCTTGGTTTCCAATTCTGCCACTTGGAAAAATTGTTAATGGTTCATAGTCTCGATTTCCTTGTGTGGCGATAATAATGTCTGCTTCCTAGGGCTTTTGTGACCATGCGACCTAAGCACAGTAAGCAAATGATGATTAGCACATCCATACCTAACAATACAACCAGGGCAAACAGAGCAAAATGTCCTCTGACTCCCTCCTGAAGGTTGGGGAAAGGGTGTCCCTGCGCAGCCGGAAAGGGGCTCCTGGACCTGAAGGCTCCGTCCTCCGCCCACTGTTGGCTGCCTGTGTTGTCAGTGGGGAGAGCCTGGGTCTGAGGCAACTGCCACCTGGGCCCAGCTTTCTAAGGACGGAGGGAGCTTGAACATATGTGCGATTAAAAAAATCATCATTAAAATATTTTGTTTTACCTGAAGTTTGATGTCCAGGGTGAAAGCCTTGGCCCTGCCATTTTAATTCAAGTGCTGGTTGACTTCGTGTTATTATCTCAAGATTGCACCCAATTTAATCTTCACAGATACCTTTAAAGTTGGACTTTTCGCTCCATTTTACCCATGAGGGTGAGGTCTTTCATGTAGTGGGGGGTTATCAACCTTGAGCCAAAATGAAATGTGTGTAGTTCATACACAGTTTATGGACACAAACATGTAGAGTTGGGTTTGGGTTCTCCAGTTAAAGAGAAAAAAAAAAAAAGGGTGGATGGGTTTGTCATAAGAAGAAGTCACAGAGTTTTATTGTGAAAGAGCATGGCCATGGGTCTTTGTTGGGGTTCATGCATTAAAATCTCAAGTTCTCTGGTCTGTGTTGACTTTTGAACCAATGGGAAATGGCTTCAGGGTTAGAAAAGGAATGGAGCTTAGCTGTCACCTGGTACCACACTTTGATTTTAGAGTTGTGGAAACTGAAGCCTGGAGAGGTTAAATGGCAGATGCAAGGGCTTGCAATTAGTGGCAGAGCTGGCACTGGAACCTGTGACCCCACTCTGACACCCAGCCTTGTTAGTCTACATGAAATTGTCTCACCTTGGAAGCAGCATCTATTTCATGTGAGAGAGCACGTTAGTCATTCTTTCATTCCAAGGCGGTAGTAATATACCTTGTCACCAGATTGCTGAAATGTTTTAATCATATGTTCCAGATTTCCTTAGACATCAGATAGGTTTCTGGCCATCTTCCCCACCCCCGTCAGTTGTGCTTGTTCATGCAATGCAAAACAATTTGAATGTGACTCTGAAAAAAAACAAATTCCATAGTTTGCCTCTCTCCTTCTTAACCCCACCCCGCCCTCTCTCTGTAAGTGTCCTACACGTTCCAAAGGCCAGCAGGACAAGCCACCACGAGACAGCTAGTCATCTGACAAGTGTGGCTGCAGTTCCCTAGCAGCCACAAAGCTGCAGCTTTAAGTTCATGGACTGACAATGCACTGGGCTGATCACTAAATATTTGCTTGATATTATTGACTTTTTTGTGGTAGTAAAAAAACCCCACGAAGTCCCTCATGGTACCAGGATACCTTAGTGTAAGTCAGTGAAAGTTGAGACTGATCATCATTGTGGTCTTTCATCTACACGGCACTGGGGTTTACTTCATGCTACTTCTCATTGGCAGACAGGACAATCAGTGTATGTGGCAACATACTCAATGCCTAACATGCTTTTTCATATAGCTCTGAAAACATTTAGTTTAAAAAGCACATTGATAATTTGCTTTGTAGTCATAAACTGCCTTGGAGGTTTTTTTCCTCTGTGATATTTAAGTAAAAATAGAATAATTAGTGTTCTATTTTAGGAATCAACATCTCCTTTACTCCGTTAGAACATACACACACACACACACATATATAATATATTATATGTAATATGTATATTGTATATATGTATATATATTATATATATATGTTCTAGCAGAGTAAAGGATATATATATATCTCCTTTGGAAACTTATAAAGTGTTGCCATGGCAGCATCTTATTTCAGTTTCCATATTCTTTGGAAACCTTCAGTTGTGCCACATCCTGACCCTTTTGGCTCTCCACTTCTTTTATTTCTTTTTGGTTGCCCAGCATTTGCCATCTTGTTTTTTGTTGCTTATTCCTGGCTCTTCCAGTTGCCCACTGTGTCCTTAAGCTTTTGAAGACATTTAGTACAAACTCAGAGAGATCACTCTGAGGAAAGCATTTTATTCCTCCCTGCCAGGAACATAGAAAGTAGTCAAAACAACAGGACATCCTCCTGGTTTTAGCCACATTTGAAAAAAGTTTTAAATTTATTTCTATTTGACCGTTATAGAATGTATATTTTGTGTCAGGACTTGTGTTAGTGTTAGTTTCTTTTTGGAGAAATGGTAAGAAAATAGGTATATTGTTTAGTTTTTTTTTTCCTTTTTTTTAACTTTTACCCCCCACCCCACACCCCAACTTCTTTTAAAGTAGTTCTTTCAGAAGCAGAAAAAGGAATGTAAATTGCATAGGTCTAGCGATGAACTTTCAATCACTCTGAAATCCCCAACTTTTCACTATTTAGTTTTTCTAAAGTTTTTTGTATCTTAAATAGTTCTTCATTGATTCTAAATTCCCCTAAATCTACTAGTGCTACACCTCTTTCGCTTATCATGGAGTTTCTAGAAAGAGTAGTTTCTATCCAGTAGCTTTATAGTTCTCTTTCCCCAATCATCCTTTTCTCAAGTCTACAATCCATTTGCTTTCTATCCAACCAATGAAATGATTCTAACAAGGGTTACTGTGTCATCTCCTGCTGCGTAACAAACCACATCAGGCTCCATGGCCCAAAGCAGCAACACCTGTGTTATTCCTCCTGATTCTGTGGTTGACTGGGTTCTGCTGGGCTGTTCTTCTGTTTCACAGGGCATTGCTTGGGTTGTGGTCAGCTTCAGGCTTGATTAGGCTTGGCATTTCCATGACAGCTTGAAAGTTCTGCTGGGGTGTCAGCTAGGAGGTCGACTGGGGATGTTGACTGGATGCCTTGTGTCATGCGGGGGAACCTGCTCACTGCACCATTTGTCATGCAGGGCGGCCTGCAGGGTCTCTGCTCCCGCTCCCCACATAAGAACGCAGGACATGGTGAGGCCAAAAAGGAACACCCACGGAGCCATAGGTAGGGGAGTCATACCACTATATTCTCGCTGGCGGCTGGGTTGGAGACACAGGAAGCAGGAGCCACACTGTTCACAGCCCTCACTGCGACGCTTGCAGGCTCAGCCACCATCTTCTTGCTAGCCCCCATTTTCTGCTAGCGTAGCCACGGCAGTTATATTAGTGGCCAATGGCTCACTGGTTACAGCTGACGGCCAACTAGCCACAGCTGATGGCCATCCAATCACAGTTGATAGCCATTTACTATCTGAGCCAGCACCTGTCTATGTGAGGCCGGAGAGCCTGGAAACTGCACTCCTGGCTCTGTCCCCACACCTTGGTTGTTTCTCCGTGTGTTTTCCCCATGTGGTTTGGCCTTCTCACAGCATGGTGGCTGGGTTCCCAGGGAGCATTCCCAAGTGCAAAGGCAGAAGCCGAAGGTCTCCTAACAACCAGTCTAGGAAGGTTTACAGTTCTCCCCTTAATCTTTTGGTGAAAACTGGTCACAAGGCAAGCCAAATTCAAGAGGAGAGAAATAGAGTCTCTCTCTCGCTAGATTAGTGGCATGGTCACATTACAGAAGAGCGGTGGGATGCTGTAGCCATCTTGTAAACACAATGATGAGGGCTATCCTAACTGACCCAACCAACCATTTAGAGCATTAGCACTACTGGCCACTCTCTGTGGTTTATCGGTGGTGCTGCCTCCTGCTTTCCTTTCTATCTCTCTTCCCACTTATCCTCAGCCTTCTTCATTTGTTCCTCTTTCCCTCCTTGCCCCTGGCATATTGGTGTTCCCCAGAGTTCTTTACCTTATTTATTCACTGTCCATGACTTTCTTTGAAAGTCATATCTGCACTCATGGTTTACACTGATTTATTCACTAATTTTACTAATATTTATTGAATAACTACTATGCCCATACCATTTCCTGGATTAAAGGGCTGATATCAAAATTGGGCAGGTTCTGCACCTCCCCCACCCCACCCCCCCGCTAGAAAATGACATTTATAGTATACACTGTCTATGTATGTCTATCATAATTATTTTATTTCACTGGTTCTCAGTGGGGGGTGATTTTGTCATGCAGGGGACGTTTAGCAATGTCTGGAGACATTTTTCATTCTTACAGTTTGGTGGTGGGGAGCTACCAGCACCTCGAAGGTATAGAACAAGAAAGCTGCTAAACACCCTGCAGTGCACAGGGCCACGCCTCACAACAGGGATGGTCTGGCCCATAACCTCAGTTGTGCTGGACTGAGAACCTCTATCTCTGTATCTGCAGTGCAATTTCTCCTTGAGCCCTGGCTCCACAGTCCCAATGGTCTGTCGTAGGCTCTGGAGATGCCACCTCCAGTCATCTACCTGACTGCCCTTCCTGCTTCCAGGCTTGCATCGCTCTAGTCCACTTTCCACACTGCTGTCAGAATAACTGATTTTATGATGCCGTTTGGCCAGCTAAACATCTCTCCTGATTTGAACTCATCAGTGATCCTCTATGGACCTCAGACAACGTCTAAACCTTCTAATGTGGCCCATGAGATGTTTTATGATCTGACATCTTTCTCATTTCCCATCACGTCTTTCCAGTCCTTTTTAGTGTGGCCATCTTGGCTGCCTTCTGGTTTCCAGAATGTGCTATGTATTCTTATGCCTCTTGGCCTTTGCACAGGCAGAGATGCCTCTGTCATCCTTTAACTCTAGGCTCTAGTCACCTCTTCCTGACAGTTTTCCTGTATTACCCCCTGTACCCCTCCTCAGCCCCAGGCTAGAGTAAGGGATCCTCTTTTGTGCCACTTCTCCGAAGACCCATACATGTCCCGGCATAAATCTGATGGCCCCCAAACAACCGTAACACCATCCTGTCACATTTTTGCTCACATCCGGCCAACCAGGCTGTGAGCTTTTTTGAAGTCAGTGGGTAGCGTTTGCCTCTGTAGTGCTGGGACACACTTGGGGTTTAAAAACTGTTTGTTGACCAGATGAAGGGATCCAGAGGGCCCACCTTTCCTCTTCCTAGTGGATGCTACTAGCTGGCATTAAAAGAAATTTACTTAATTTAATAAGTTGGAAGCTGAATGTTCACTACTGATGAAATGGTTGAATAAATTATGGTCCATCCATATTACTGAATGTTTTGCAACTATTACACAGATTTGAATAGTCTGTATTAAACTAGAAAGAAGCCTGTGATGCATTATTAAGGGAAAAATGCATGAAAAATTTTATAGTATAATGTGGAGATGTGTGTATATGTTTGCATATGTTTGTGTGAGCATAGTGCATGTGGAAAGATATGCCTCAAACTGCTAACACTGGTTATATTGAACATGCTTTATTATTGCAGTTAATCATCAGTTTAAAAGTGATCAGTGGTATTCAGAAATTCATTTCAAGATGATATGAATCTGTAGACAAACAATAAAGACAGGAGATAGTGTAGAAGAATATTTCTTTAATGGCTTAGGGAATGTTTACAAAGATGGGGATCTTTTTGTGTGTGTGTGTGTTGAAAGCTTACATATACATAGAAATAAGTCTGTAGAGATTTAGAACAAAATGTTAACAGTAATAATTTCTGGATGGCAGATTATTTTTATTTCGTTTGGCTTTTCTCTTGTAAGCATTTCAAAACAATGGGCCCATGTTGTTTTCATAATAGAAATAACATTATTTCTAAAAATAGAAGGCAGTCTATAAAGTCAGGTACCATGAAGCTGCCTGCTACCTGAATACTCGAGACTTGAAAAAAGAACTATAGCATGAAATTATTACAAAATGAATTTATTGGAGACTAGCGGTTGCCACATAACATTTTTGTTCCTTTCTTGTAGCAAAGGCTGAAGGAGGAAAAGGAAGCGAGGCGGGCGCGTTTGGACGGTCGGCATGACTACGTATTTGCAATTGTAGCTTCCTGCCTGGACCTGAACAAAACCTCAGTGGAGGATGCCATTCTGGAAGGGAATCAGGTGCGATGCATTTGTGAGCTCACGGACTTGCTATGGAGGGCACAGAGGGTCAACTGACACTGTCCTCTGGGGATCCCATGCGGGGCCTTCGAGGAGGGGGCCTGTTTTAACATGCACAGGACTCCAGTCTGATTCTGTCCAGCTAGTGGCAGAATGAGCTTGGGGTTCTCCAGCTCTTTATGGTGAATGGGGGTACTTATCTTTGTCATTTCCACAATTCTGATGGCGATGTACACTGCAGTGGTCAGGCATCTACACCATCCATGAAGTGGTCTCCCTAATAAGACATGTGACCATCTGACACCCTACCAAATCTTTACAACATTATTGACTATATTCCCCAACTGTCTTTCGTATCCCTGTGTCAATCTTGTGGTTACCGATTTGTACTTTCTAATCCCCTCACCTTCTCCCTCATCCCCACCCCCCTCCTATCTAGCAACCCTCAGCTTTTCCTCTATGTCTCTGAGACTGTTTCTGATTAGTTTGCTCATTTATTCTATTCTTTAGATTCCACATATAAGTGAGATCATATGGTATTTGTCTTTCTCCATTTGACTTATTTCACTTAGCATAATATCCTATAGGTCCATCCATGTTGTTGCAAATGGTAAGATTTCATTCTTCTTTATGGCTGCTGTGGGGGCGGAGCCCCAGAGAGTAGTTTCCAGGCTCTCGGCCTCACATAGACAGGTGCTGGCTCAGGTAGTAAATGGCCAACTGTGATTGCATGGCCATCAGCTGTGGCTAGTTGGCCGTCAGCTGTAACCAGTGAGCCATTGGCCACAATATAACTGCTGTGGCTAAGAGGAGAAAGAGAAGGAGAGAAGAAGGATGGGGCTAGCAAGAAGATGGCGGCTGGGCTGGCAAGCGTGGATGGCGGTTTGCGGACAGTGTGTATCCAGCCTCCAGTGAGAGTATAGTGCCGCCAGAGAGAATAAAGTGGTATGACTCCCCTACCTATGGCTCTGTGGGTGTTCCTTTTTGGCCTCACCATATCCTGCGTTCTTGTATGGGGAGCGGGACCAGAGACCCCCGCCGGACGCCCTGCATGACAAATGGCGCAGCGAGCAGGGTCCCCCGCATGACACATGGCGCAGCGAGCAGGGTCCCCCGCATGACACATGGCGTAGTCGGCAGGATATGGTGCCAGCCAAAGCTCTCCAAAGGACGGTGGAGTAGTTTGTGCGTGTGAACACCCAGTCTGAGGAAGACCAGGAGGAGCAGCTGCCGGAGAGCTGGACCCCCGTGGAGGGGTGGGAGGACGTGGACGGTTCTCCCACCAGCACAGGAAAAGCCATGCAGCTGCTGCAGAGATGGAGCCCTGTGGAGAGGTGGAAAGATGTGGACGGTTCCCCAACCAGCACAGGCCGGAGAAAGCGAAGGTCGTTGCAGCCCTGTGGGCCGGGAAGTTCCTGCTCAGGCAGCCCGGATGCAGGACTTGTAGTCCCAGGAGGTAACGCTTGCTGAGTCCTCCGTGGGAGATGAGGGTGAGGTCAAGGTCGTCCCTCACCCCCAGGACAGTCCTGGCGAATGACTATGGACTATGGGAAATTGCCTTCCATCCCTAATTTAATGGACCGCTTGACTGTTTGTTTGGGAACTGTTGTTAGTGGAACTGGGGGATATTTGCTTTTGTCTCTTGACTGGCCGCCATTGAGAATATGTAAGCACCTTGATTGTGAGTCGCTGTTGTTCCAGCAGGGTACCCTGAGAGGCACAGAGAGAGTGGCAGTGCGCTGAGAGGTCTGGCTGAGCCCTGAAGATACCCTGGCTGTGCCCAGGAAGTCGGGCTGTTCCCAGAGAGAGTAGAGCCCTGGCTGAGTCCAGGAAGTTTGGCTGAGTCCTGAAGATACCCTGGCTGTGCCCAGGAAGTCGGGCTGTTCCCAGAGAGAGTGGCAGTGCCCTGAGAGCCCTGGCTGTGTCCAGGAAGTGTGGCTGTTCCCAGAGAAAGTGGCAGTGCCCTGAGAAACCCTGGCTGTGTCCGGGAAGACAGGTGGTACCCTAAGAAGTCCAGGAAGTCTGGCAGTGCCCAGGAGTACTGGTGGTGCCCTGAGAAACCCTGGCTGTGTCCGGGAAGACAGGTGGTACCCTAAGAAGTCCAGGAAGTCTGGCTGTGCCCAGGAGTACTGGTGGTGCCCTGAGAAACCCTGGATGTGTCCGGGAAGACAGGTGGTACCCTAAGAAGTCCAGGAAGTCTGGCCGTGCCCAGAAGCACTGGTGGTGCCCTGAGAAACCCTGGCTGTGCCCAGAGAGCCTGGCTGTGTCCAGGATATTGCATTCACCCCCAGGCTCCTCGCACAGGTCCCCTCGCGGAAGACGCTTGTCGCGTAGATTGTGAGGCGAGAGCCTGTAGGGGTGGAGTGTGGGGGCGGAGCCCCAGAGAGTAGTTTCCAGGCTCTCGGCCTCACATAGACAGGTGCTGGCTCAGGTAGTAAATGGCCAACTGTGATTGCATGGCCATCAGCTGTGGCTAGTTGGCCGTCAGCTGTAACCAGTGAGCCATTGGCCACAATATAACTGCTGTGGCTAAGAGGAGAAAGAGAAGGAGAGAAGAAGGATGGGGCTAGCAAGAAGATGGCGGCTGGGCTGGCAAGCGTGGATGGCGGTTTGCGGACAGTGTGTATCCAGCCTCCAGTGAGAGTATAGTGCCGCCAGAGAGAATAAAGTGGTATGACTCCCCTACCTATGGCTCTGTGGGTGTTCCTTTTTGGCCTCACCATATCCTGCGTTCTTGTATGGGGAGCGGGACCAGAGACCCCCGCCGGACGCCCTGCATGACAAATGGCGCAGCGAGCAGGGTCCCCCGCATGACAGCTGCGTAATACTCCATTGGATAAATGTACCACAGTTTCTTAATCCAGTCGTCTACCAATGGGCATTTCAGTTGTTTCCATGTCTTGGCTATTGATGTGATGTTACTAAAGGGTAAGTTGAGAGGAGTCATGATCAGTTGGCTGTCATGAGTCAGTATGAGCCGGCTCCAGCTGGCTTTGTTCCTTTTTGCTGTGTCACTTTGGTAGGGTTAATCGGAGTCAGTGAGACAGTTAAGGGTGGATAATACTAATATGTTTAAACTACAGGATGAATCAATCAGTGTTGAGAAAATGTCCCTTTCCTCCTCTTCGTCCCCCTCATCACAGCACGTGGTTATTGAATATTTACCATGTGTCCGTCTCTGTTATAAGTGATGGTTGTCATTCAGGGTGTCATGCAGAGTCTCTGTTCCCACTCCCCACGTAAGAATGCAGGACATGGTGAGGCCAAAAAGGAACACCCACGGAGCCATAGTTAGGGGAGTCATACCACTATATTCTTGCTGGCGGCTGGGTTGGAGACACAGGAAGCAGGAGCCACACTATCCACACCTGCTGTCCGCTTTTCTCTGCCAACCAACCTCACTTGCTAGCTGCAATCCGCCGTGCTAAGTGTAATCCACGCTTGCTAGCTCAGCCACCATCTTCTTGCTAGCCCCCATTTGCTGCTAGCGTAGCCACGGCAGTTATATTAGTGGCCAATGGCTCACTGGTTACAGCTGACGGCCAACTAGCCACAGCTGATGGCCATCCAATCACAGTTGATGGCCATTTACTACCTGAGCCAGCACCTTTCCACGTGCGGCTGAGAGCCTGGAAACTGCACTCCTGGCTCTGTCCCACAATGTTCATCTATTATCTCATTTAATCCTCAGAATACCAAGAGGTAGATAACATTATTTGCAAAAAATGGAGGCATTTTCTGCAAATAATGTTTTTTGCAGGAGACAAAGTCACATAGCTGAGTCAGTCTTGGAGAGATTGTTCTCGAAGTGGGTTGCTTAACTCTACCTTACTTCCAATTTAGACATCTGGATTCGAGATAATGCAGGTGGGACCAACGAGTAAAAGTTCGGAATTGGAAGAACCCCAGTATGACCCCAAGTCATACTGCTATGTCACAATCAGGACCCAGGAATGTCAAAACCTGGAGGTTTAAAGAAAACATCCTGGCTTAGACTTACAAGCATGACTAGAGGGGCAGTTCCAATACTTGGCTTGGAAATTAATCTCGTGGAGTATGTTTTAGTTATCCCCATAGCATTCTCAAGCAAGGAAATGTAACAAAGGAAACAGGGCAACTTGCTTTTCCTTATATTTCATAGTTTTATCTGTGACATGATAGAAACTGAAGGGGGCTTATTTTCACACTTAAATTTTTCAGGCTAGAGTTTATCCTTTAAAAATTTTTTATTTTAAATTGTAAAATACACATAACATAAAATTTATGGTGTTAATCATGTTTAAGTGTCCAGTTCAGTAGTTTTAAGAATATTCACATTGTTGTGTAACTAATGTTCAGGATTCTTTTCATCTTGCAAAACTGAAATTCCATACCATAAAACAACTTTCCATTGCCCCCTCACCCCAGCCCCTGGCAACCACCATTCTACCTTCTCTCTGTAAATTTGACCACTTTAGATACCTCGTATAAGTGGAAGCATACAGTATTTGTCTTTTTAGGACTGGCTCATTTAACTTAGCAAAATGTCCTCAAGGTTCATCATATTGTAGCATGTGTCAGAATTTATCTCCTTTTTAAGGCTAATTAATATTTCATTGTATGTATGTACCACATCTTGCTTATCCATTCATTTGTCAATGAACAGCTGGGTTGCTTCCACCTTTTGGCTAGTGTGAATAGTGCTGCTATGAACACGGGGGTACAAATATCTACAAGACCCTGCTTTTAATTCTTTTGGGTATATACCCAGAAGTGGAATTTCTGGATCATACAGCAATTCTATTTTTAATATTTGGAGGAACCGGCATAGTGTTTTCCACAGTGACATTTTACATTCCCACGAACAGCGCATAAGCGTTCCAATTTCTCAACATCCTTGCCAACATTTATTATTTTCTTTTTTTTGACAGTCACCATCAGATTTTATCCTTTTTCTTTTAATTTTAATTTGAACCTGTGCTATTGACTATTTAAAAGAGGTATTTTCATTGGTAGCAGGCCAGTCGGCAGACCTCTCCGTGTCCAGTGAAACTCATGGATGGATCTGAGGTCCAGGTTGCTATTGGCTGGACTCTTCCAGAGCCACATGGGTTCTCACGGCATTTTTTAGTGATTATTGAAGTTTAATATTAATAATTATTTCTAGTGAGTTAGACTAGGTTTTGAAAGGTTTGTTCTCTCTTTCTGATCTGCAATTGAATGCAAATGAAACACTCATCGATATTTATGTCTGTGTTCAACAGTTCAACATGTTAGGAAATTAGCAAAAATGGAGGGGCAATCTCTATTTGCATGTGTAGCAAATATTTTTATGATTAATTGAATTACTTCTTTGAATTCAATCTTTACTACGTGAAGCATTTATTCTTTTGTGGTTTTTATGATGAAAAACATGAGATGCCTTCCCTGTGGTTTGCATTAGATGTAGTTAGTCCTCAGGTAGGAAGACGACCATAAATGCTGATTGCAACGCGCTCTCTAATTCAGAACAAAGTCCTTACCTTGCCTTTTCTTTTTCCCAGATTGAAAGGATCGATCAGCTTTTTGCCGTTGGAGGTCTTCGTCACCTCATGTTTTACTATCAGGATGTGGAGGTAGCAGAAACAGGTATCCAAATTGGATGTGACACAGCCCTGAAATGTGTTGTTAGGTTTACTTGAGGACGGCACAAAGCACAAAGCCCCTGTGCGAGCTGAGCAGGCCTTGTACACTGTCACCTTGGGAGGGGGGACAGGTGGGCCGCGGCGAGGTGCCCTGGCTGACGCCCAGATCCCATTTTCACCTCAAGGAAAAGGGACAGATAATGGTGGGTATTTAGCTTGGTTGTTTTACCTATATTTGGGGTAAGTTTTCCTTTTCAGGCTGCGCTAGTATTTAAGGTTCAATAAACTAGTTACATTTTGAGGCTTCTTTTCCTTACATGGTAGTTCATTTTACGCAATTATGTTCTAGAACTTCTTGTGGGCATCTGTGGCTTCTCTATATAGGCACTATTTCTTTTTAACAGGGATTGTGGCCAATAAGCATAGCACAAGTTTTCCAATTAAATATCACATTATATTTATTTTCTACTGACTATGATTTAAATGAGCAATATTGAATGATAAATTTAGTGATTTTCACTTAAGAAAAATTTGTAAATCTTTGTGTGGATTCAACTGGCAAATCCCATTCTACTTTTATGTGGATTCATATAATTTTAAAGCCAAACGAGGGATATAAACATATATATTATGATTGCATTAAAATATCATATGCACCCTTTTATTACCTTTTTGAAGAAAGGGAAAATAGTTATTGCTGTTGGTATATAGTATGACTCTACTTTTTTGTTTAAAAACTCTGGAAATTATGCATGCATACCTTAAATGACTGACATTTTCCCAAAATTGTCTACGTGATATTTTAGAAATATCAGAAAGTTCATTATATTTTGAATGAAAATTCAAAATAATACAGAAGTTTTGTATTCTGTCCCAGGTTGCAAAACTCATGGAATGTTGAGTTCATCCATCAACTAAGTACTGGGTGAAGCTGGCTTTTGTGTATAAATTTTACATTGAACAAGAAAGGTGTATGGGACGTGAGCATAAATTCTAGTTTATTTTTGCTTCCCACTCCCCCTTTAAACGTTTTCAGTGGGAGTAGCTTGTCTTCTGACCTTGGATTAAAATTCAGATAATCCCGTGATTTTTCAGGATATTCTTGGATAAGACAAATTCCTATGGTTGTTTCAAATTACAATCTCAGTTCAGAAACTAAAAACATCCCATTGATCAAAACTAGTTGATCTAAAGTTAAATCTAGTGAATCCCTGGCTCTCTCCCTTCCTCCCAACCCCATCCCCAGCAGGGGTCTCTGAAGACTGATATTTGCAGTGGGAGAAGAGCATATGGTTCTCTGCTTCCTCAATTTAACCTCCCCCACCCCCACCCCCGTTGTCTACATTGTGTTAACCACAGTTTCTGACTGGTCAGGCATGAAGTAGGGCAGAGACAAGAGGTAAGAGGTGGCAGGAAAGTTTCTGGTTGACTGGCACTGTCATGAGCTGGCTGACCTTGCATTCTCTGGGCCCTTGCTGTTGTGGGCATTATGGTGGGTTCTCCACGTGTGGCCCCCGGGAACACTCTCACGGTGATGGGTTGTCTTCCAGGAGGCCATTGCCCTCTGCTTGTGTATTTTGGTACCATGCACCACACTGGCTTGCTCTGTTCTGTCATCCTTCCAGCACTCCTCTTGAGATTTAAGATGGCTCAGACCCACTCTCTTTTCAGTGGAGTCCCACCTGCTTCCCTAGAAACACTTCCAGTTCCTGTCACTGCCATCAGTGGACATGTCACCAGCTGCCAGTTCAGCCCTGCTTTTCCCTATCTGCCCTGTGGCTTGCTGAGTTTAGATTTCTAGGGGGGTGTCATATCCCAGTCCAGTTTGTCCCTGAGCTCCGTCAGACACAAATCGGGCTCTTTAGGTGGTGGAATTAAAGAGCCTAGTTCTTCACTACGGTGACCAGTGGTCCTGGTTTGTCCGAGATTTGCCCAGTTTTAACACTGCAAAACTCATGTCTAGGATTCCCTTCAGTCCTGGGCATCCCAGGGCAGTTGATCACTCCTTTTCGACCTAAGTGTAAGTGGAAGCATTCCACACCCATAACCTTTGCACAGCACAGCCGTGCTCACAAAACCCTTCCTCCGTCCACACTCTCCTGAGCCTTTTGGATTCAGCTGTGGGTGAGATGTTTCATTTCTAGGACACCACTTTGAAATTTCTGCAAGTTTTTTTTTTTTGGCCTTAAACTCTCCTTGTTTTCTGATATCGATCAGATGTTGGTACCTTGGTTGAAACGTCTACTTTAACATCTTACTCATGAGACCTAGGTGATATTTGTCAGAAATGGGACACCATTTTGAATGAGAGAGAGAGATCTTCCCGTTACCTTTCTTGGAGGGATTCGCTATCAGAGCCCCAGTGCAAGTCTCTAGCCCAGCGCCACGGGAGCAAGAGGCCCAGGCAGGAGAGGATTCCTCGCAGGGGTTCTGATCCCAAGGTCTTAGGATTCCATCCTCTCCCCAAGTCCCTCCCTGAGCACTGTCCTCCCACCTCAGTCATCTTGCTTGAGCTATCGATCCATTTGGAGATCTAAAACTTTCTTAGACATATAGGGCACAGTGGAATAGCTCAGAGCATACTCTTTGTATGTAAATGGTCCACTCATGAGTTGTGTGCTTGGACAACCAAAAATGAATTTTCAAATAATAATACTTAGTCAGCTAGTATTTTTTAGGTGCTTTTCTAAGGGCTTTACAGATATTAACTTATTTAATCCTCACAACAGTTGCAGAGGCTGGGTTTTAGCATTATTATTCCCATTTTTCAGATGACAAAACTGAGGCACAGCCACATTAAGTAACTTGCCCAAGGTCACATGGTTAGGCAGTGCAGCCTGAGATTGCCCTGGGACTCGGACTACAGAGCCCACACCACTCATCTTGCACTGCCCTGCTCCTTGAGCAGTGACTTGAAGGGCCAACCACACCATGACAGAGAACGGCAGCAGGGGCAGGTGGAGGTCTGGAGTTTTGTAGTTTCAGCTGGTTTTGATCTTGGCTCTGCCACCTGTTGGCTGTGTGACTTGGGACAGGTCCCAGCTGCCTTCAGGGTCATAGGCAGTTTGGATAATGTAGACAAGGTAGCAACGGAGGGCCTGACACACAGCACATGCCCAGAGATGCTGTCTCCTCCCTCACCCCTTCTCACTGCGCCCGTGGAGGCCCATTGCAACGGAGACAACTTTTGCAGCTTCAGCAAGAATCTGTTCTTTCCTATTCCTGCTCTTCCCATTCCTGTTTTTTCCTGGAGCAACAATTTTGAAATGAACCTGTGACCTGGGATTAGATCTTTTTAGGGCTCAGTCTAGTGATTATCCAAGTGGTGGACCTTCCAGGGCACCGGGGCGAGCCAACGTGGCAATCTTTTACCAAGGAAACTTCACTCCAGGAGGCGACCCTGTGGATTACATACAGCATTTGTGAAACGAAGATTCTTTTGCCTTTGTAGAACAACTTGGCTCTTCGGAAGGAGTAAATCCTGTTTCTGGAAAGATGAAAAAACCTAAGGTGTTCGTGACCGAGGGAAAAGATGTGGCTCTGACTGGAGCGTGTGTGTTCTTCATCAGAACTGACCCTTCCAGAGCCATCACCCCTGAGAACATTCACCGGGTAAGGGGCGAGAGAAATCCTTAGCCCGATTACCAAAGATCACGTAAGTCCCACAGAAGACATCCATCCCTGTGGAGACAACCACAGTGCTCACTAAATATGTAAAAATACAAACAAGTGTTTTGAAAAAGCATTTAAAGCAAGCGATTAAGAGGACATTTCCTTGAAATCTATTGGATAAGAGGACTTAATGTCCAATTTATTAACAACATTTGATATAACATTATGTGTGTGTGTGTGTGTGTGTGCGCGCATGTGCCCAGTGAAGTCTTTTAAAGAGAATTCCCCACACACAACTTACTGGATAGCAAATTTCACACATTTAAAGTAAGAGTTATAAAAGCGAATATGTATGTATGTATATAACTTTGTTTTTTTGTGTGCAAAATAAAGTTCATCTGTCCATTCCTCCCCTGTCCTCAGTGGGTGCATTATCTCTTTGGAGCAAATAAACTGGTAAACAGCTTCTCTGTTTATTTCATGCTTTCATTTTGATGATTGCACTTTAGAATGGCATAAAGCTTACGTCTTAACTAGGGTGAAAATAATGACTTACTGGGTTGAGAGACTGATTATACAAACAGACAATGGCCATATGTAAAAATAGAACTTTGACGTATAACCTGCAGCAACCTGCCCAGGAAACCAACCCCTATGTACAGTAAACAACTCAGGTAGCCAGCCTGCTATGTCAGACTTGCAGGAAACAATAACTTCTGTGACCATTGGCCAAAATGGGCTTGATTCTGGACTTTCAGTCTCCCTAATTTTTGTTCATACTTTCAGTGGACTTCCCTGGGCCAGCCAGAGAAATCCAGATGTGCACCCCTCACCAATCACATAGGATGCTTGCCTCTGGCTAGCCGGCCTCCAGCTTTCCCAGGCCAACAGCTACCAATCAGGGCACCCCTGAAGCCGTTCTGAGACTTCCATTTTCTCCATTATGAAGCTTTCCCACTCCCCTGCCTGCTTTGAGTCTCTGCCGAACACAAGTGATGGTCCTGTCTCCCTTGTTACAGCAAGCTGGGAGTTAATAGCCTCTGCTTTTGTCGTTGGACTGGTCTTTGTTTACTTCCACCTGCTAGCTGGTTAATGAACAACATTCAGAAGTGACTTAGCTATGTTGCGACTGCAGGTAATTTTTACAGTAAAGCATCTCCTAATTGTTTTCCAGGAGGTGAGCTTTAATATGTTAGATGCCGCAGACGGGGGCCTGCTCAACAGCGTGAAATGTTTGCTGTCAGACATCTTCATTCCCGCGCTCAGGGCCACGAGCCATGGCTGGGGCGAGCTCCAGGGTCTGCAGGAGGCATCCAGCATCCGGCAGGAGTTCTTGAGCTCTCTGGAAGGCTTTGTGAGCATCCTGTCGGGTGCACAGGAGAGTCTGAAAGAGAAGGTGAGAGCGAATAAGTTATTTCTTCAAAAGTGATCAGATGGTGAACAAATCAACGTACAAGTGTGCAATGTTTCCCTTAGGTGGTCTTCATTCTAGTACCCTGCAAATTTAGAAAAAAAATTTCATGGGCATTTTTATTGCCCCCTCAAGATGTGCTGGTGACTAGCTTTAAATTCCTATAGTTTGGGGTGATTAATGTATTAGGGGTTCCATAGAAATGTTGGCTGTGATGGAAGAGTCAGTCATGTCAGATGTGTGACTGCAAAGACAAGGGTATGAAATGCTCCTGGCATTGTTGTGCATCCCAGAAGGAAAGGAGTTTGGATCCTGTGTGTGTGTGTGTGTGTGTGTGTGTGTGTGGTGACTGGTGGATGGTGGGTGGTTGTCGTAGGTGGTGGTGGTGGTGTTGTTGGATGGTGGTGGGTGGTGGGTGGTGGTCATGGGTGGTGGGGGATGGTGGCTGTGGGTGGTGGGTGGTGGTCATGGGTGGTGGGGGATGGTAGCTGTGGGTGGTGGGTGGTGGTCATGGGTGGTGGGGGATGGTGGCTGTGGGTGGTGGGTGGTGGTCATGGGTGGTGGGTGGTGGTAGTGTTGGTGGGTGGTGGTGGTGGTGGTGGTGGTGGTGGTAGTGGTGGGTAGGGATAGAGGAAATCCTGAAGAGGAGGGAGGAGAGAGGAGTTGACACAGTTAGAGAGTGTGGTCAGGTCTTGTGGTTCAGCCAGTGACCAAAAGGATCTTCAAGAATAAGTTTGGCAAATGTGATTTTAGCTTCCGTAAAATTTGTGCTGTCTACAGTAAGCCTGCGTTCGTGGTTACTGGGGGTACGTGGCAGCCCAGAAAAGGCATGTATGGGAGAAAGAGGCATGGATCCCGTGATACCCATGACAGAGTAACACTCATCCCTCTCCAGGGAGCATTGAGACCTACTGGGACCTATTGGGATATTGGGAGGGAGAGATGGGGGTGTTAAGCTTCCTAAAGAATATGGAATGGGGGAGTTGAGGAAATTTCATTCAGACTGGGGCAGGATAATTCCAGCTAATGTGAGTTACATGAATAGTTCACCACAATTCATATGAACAATTAGCTATGATTCAGGCAATAGTAAAATGCAAGTTGAACCAAATTGGATTATTCTACCTAGAAAAGCCATGCTTTCATTATGATTCCACATCATTTTGTTGCAGAGGTATTTAAAAAGTGGGATGGATCCCCCACAGAAGGGAGACAGTCCCACTTCATGAAGCCCAGAGCCCTAGAACCAAGGAGCCCTTGAGATGTGGCAGGTGGAAGGGGCAGAGTGGGAGAGGTTGGGGGACCAGGTGTGCTGGAGTCCCTTCTGTGTTGGGGCAGCATGAGCGAGCGCACAGGGCAGTGGAGACATGTGGCTGCCCCAGTGGGTGTTCAGGGCTCTGTCAGAGGGTAACAGTGTGAAAACCAATCGGGAGGCCAGGCTCAGGAAGCACAGAGTGGAACCTCTGAGCCCCATGTTGGGGGGTGGAGAGGCAGCAGAGAGCTTCTGAATAGGGCTGGACTTGGGGGCCAGGACTTGGGGGCCAGTCAGAGTGGCAGGATTTTATTAGGGAGCCAAAGGCCGGAAACAGGAAACCTTGAGGGGGCCGTCCAGGGGCTGCAGAGTCCCGTTGCAGCTGGTGCCGTTGGCAGGGGCACAGCCTCCCCCTGCAGGCTGGTGTGAAGGGCGCAGAGTGGTGCTCTACACTCTCCAGCCTGCACCGCCCCCCCCATCTCCTAGCACACTCTTTGGTTTTGCCTTGATTTACCAAGAAGCCCTTAGGGCCTGGGCTTCATGAAGCAGCTCCTGGGCCATGGTGGTGGAGGGTGAAAAATAGCCACGCCCTTTCTTGCTGGTTCTGAACCATCTGAGAAACATACTAGCTCTGCTGCTGGTAAAGTGGGATTGGGCCTGAGATCCGAATTTAGAGACTCACAGTGCCAGGTGCACACTCACCAGAAGGAAACTGTCCTTGTGAGATGTGGAGGTCCATTTTGTTTTGTGTGTGTTGAAAAATACACTAGGTTTCATTGTCAAGTCAAAATCCAACACACCTCCTTCTCTACCCCCTTCACCCCCCACTAAAAAACAAACAAACATCTGTTTGCCGTTGAATTTGCCAACTATAAAGATGTTACCGGGTAAGGACACGGGAGCCTTTCCCTCTGGATAGTTTCAAAAACGAATGTGATAGATTAGAAATTACTCCTACCGCCCCCCCCCACCAATCAATTTCCTCGAAGCTTCCCCACTTCCTTTGGCCTCATGAGTTGACTGTTTAATGTCCAAGTTCTCTATTAATTCCCAAATTTTGTGATGTTATGACTTTCTGTCCACTTCAATCTTTCTTTTTGACCCCAAATTGGACCTCAGAGTCCATCTCTGGGGGGTGCGCTCAGCGTGTGGGAGGACTGGGCGTTTTCTGTCTCCCTGTGGTGCAGGATCTTCCTTCAGAGAGCAGGCTAGTTTAGACTAGAGGATCCCCTTACGATCCTCCTAAGCCGAGTGTGAGTGTGTGTGTGTGTGTGTGTGTGTGTGTGTGTGTGTGTAAAGCGCATCACCTTATTATTTAATTTTCATTTTAACTAGGTGAACCTTCAAAAGTGTGACATATTTGAACTGAAAACCCTGAAGGAACCGATAGACTACTTGACTCTAGCTAATAACCCCGAGACTTTGGAAAAAATAGAAGGTTGTATGAAAGTATGGATCAAACAAACAGAACAGGTAATTTCCAGAAACCAAACTTCAGTTCCCCGTGGCTGAACTAACCGATGGAAGAAGGTAGATCACATGCCACTGACGTTTGCCTAAGTATTTTACCGTAAGTCCCTGAAAAGAGGAGAGGTTCACCTGGTTTTAATTTATAGTCATTAGTTAGGAAGAGATAGTAAGAATTCTACGAGGTGAAAGTTAATGCCTCTATAGACTTATATAACTAGAAGATGGCACTTGGCTCTTTTTTTCCTCAAGGCATAGTTTTCTTTGATGAGAACCTCTATAGAAATACAGAGTGTTCTAATTTAGTGTGCTCTCCCAAAGGGAGCTTGAGACTTAACCTTAAAGAAATATTTTCAGAAAAGTCCTAAGTGAAGGTGGACATTACATCAGAACGTATGCAAAAAAATGAAATTAACGAGCTTAAGGCATGGAGGTTGTATTGCTTTGAGGTTATACAGTAAGTGAAAATAGCCAAGGAAACTTTCTGAGGTCAGGTTCTCCAAAGGTTCATTCAAGCTCCCTAAGTAAGTAGTCTTCAGTTAGAAACAAGTCAACTAATTTTTGTGGAACTTCTAAAAATGGAACAATGTTAAGTCAATACAAGGCTGTCATTTGAAGCATGCAAATGAATAACAATATAGCATAACTCAGATAGCATCATTTATTTATTTCAGTAGCTTTTGCTCGTGTATAACGTTCATATCTCCAGCCCTACTTGACGGCTCATGTGTGTCCTGGGCATCTACAGGTCCTCGCTGAAAACAATCAGCTGCGGAAGGAGGCGGATGACCTTGGGCCCCGGGGAGAGCTGGAGCACTGGAAAAAAAGACTGTCCAAGTTCAACTACCTTCTGGAGCAGCTGAAAGGCCCGGATGTGAAGGCTGTTGTGGCAATACTCGCCGCCGCCAAGTCCAAACTTCTGAAGGTTGTCAGCCATTTCTGTTTTGCTTTATGAAATAGGAATTTCACATCATAGAGTCTTTCGGGTCGTTGAGTAATTAGGAACAAAAAAATGTTATTATACCTTCATGAAGGAAAAAAAAAAACACTTTTAAACTGGATACCACTGCCCTTTTAGAATTTTGGATACTGTGGAAATAGCCTTTGAGTTAAAGATATTTGTTGGTTAATGTACCATCTCTGGAGTGGCTAAACAAGAATTTGGGGATATAGGAAAAGGGAGTTCAAGTTAGAGTAGATGGAAGAGAGGAAATATGGGGGTGAGGTGCAAAGTGGATCCAGTAGGCCGTGGAGGAGAGAAGGTGTGGGTTGAAAGGGAGGTGTTGCCCTCTTGGTACTCTGTCTTAGTTGTTGAGTAGATTTGATAAGAGAAGGCCTGCAGGAGATACCTTTAAAAATTTAGTCAAAATTTACAGTTGCTTATCCGTGTGGCAATGTCCTTCACCCTCTGGATTCAGTTTTATGCAAGATGCACAGGACCCACTGAAAGTCCCACCCAAGGGACTTGTGGTGACTCTTAGCAGCTGTTATATTGGAAGTTCCTCTATTAATAATTGCATTAAAATTGCTCTCCTGTACGGTGCTTAGATGTGGCGGGAGATGGATATTCGAATCACTGATGCAGCTAATGAAGCGAAGGACAACGTCAAATATTTGTACACACTTGAAAAATGCTGTGATCCCTTATACAGCAGTGACCCTGTGAGTTAAAGATTCCTACTCTCTTAGCCTGCTGGTGGCTCTTCTGTACCAGATGCATTGAGTGTGGAGTTTGGTTTGTAGATGCTACAGTCTGTTGGGAAAGTCTTAGAAATCTCTTTTGATTCTTAAGAAAATTACAGGTATATACACATGTGTATATGTCTATCCATCCATCCATCCATCTATCCATCCATCCGCCTGTTACCTATTGATGTATATTATATTTTAAGAAATTTATTGCATTTCATTAAATATTACAATTGATGTTCTGGGCTACATTCAATGAACTGTGGGAAGAGTCATTGGCTGGTGTTTTTTTGATCTTTTAACTTGAAGAAGTGCCTGCTGTTATTGACCACAAAATTGATTAAGACAACCTTCTTGTCATTAGTAGAAAGCAAATGTTTCTTGTATTAAAACAAAATTTACTTAACTGGATATGATTAAAAAATAAAATTACCCTTAAATATATTTATGTAAAGTGTTATACTACATAATAGTTTAAAAATTTAAGTAAAAATCTTAGCTAATCTTTATTTTAGTGAAGATGGAATGATTGCACTATGAGAATTTGGTCCCTGTAAACTGTTGTATTGTTTTCCAGATATCCATGATTGATGTTATTCCTACACTTATAAATGCAATTAAAATGATCTATAGTATCTCTCATTACTATAACACCTCTGAGAAGATCACCTCTCTGTTTGTAAAGGTAAGTGCATAGCATGAAGTCCACGGTCACTTATATTTCTTTGCCAGTGGTCAATTTTTTGGTAATTAAAAATTACCACATTAGCACAATTCAATGTTTATATATCTTACAATAAGAAAAAGCTTAATCTCTCAATAGAGATAGAATTAAGTTTATCTGAGAGGCCGATTCTAACAAATCATAGTGTTATTTCTCAAAGTTATTATTATAATAAATATTGTATAATTCTTATAATAAAAACAGGAAAAAGATTCTTTTTGGAATTTTAATCCCTATTTTATTTGGCACATTATTTATTCCCACTGGATACATTTTAGTGAAGAAAAACTATATTTAACTATCTCCTGTTTCCTATTTTATATGCCACTGTACCAAATTTATTTGATGCCACAGTTGTTTGCTTGATGTTGTTAGAACAGTAATCATGGTAATAAAAGCCACTGGCTACGTCCCAGTCATCCATGAAACAATTGTAATGATTCTGCCAAAAAACATAATGATGTTTAAACCTTATGCCCCAACTCCTAAGTGTTTATGGTGAGCATTGTTGCTTTCCCATTATGAATAGTCTCTAAGAAATAAATGACTTTTTCGTTACCAAGGCAAAATTTTAAATGTGGTATTAAAATAGAGGAATTTTCTTTTTTGTTTTTAATTAAAGTTTATTGGGGTGACAATTGTTAGTAGAGTTACATAGGTTTCAGGTGTACAATTCTGTGATACATCATCTACATATCACACTGTGTGTTCACCACTCAGAGTCAGTTCTCCTTCCATCACCACGTATTTGATCTCTTCTACCGTAATCTCCCACCTCCCTCAACCCTTACCCTCTGGTAACCACTAAACTATTGTCTGTGTCTATGAGTTTCTGTTTCTTCATTTGTACTCATCGGGACTTATGTTGTGAATGCTAATGCAGCAGGAGTCATGATTTTTCTTGGGAATAGGGACATCCAGCCTTGAGAGCTCAATGGGAAACTCTTCCTTCTGCTCTCATGTTCAAGTAGAAAAGAGGGCACCCCCGAGATCCTTTCCCAGCTTCCTCAAACTGTAAAACTATATGTTTGAGTCTGGGTAGAAGACTCAAAAGTCACTTTGTGTTATTACTCTAGGTTTCATGCATGGTATTTGCAGGTCTTGTTTTTGAACAAAACTGTGAGACCACCATTTATCTAAATATCAAAAGCTTTTCATTATGCAAAATTTGAAGCAGGAACAAAAGGAAAGAGAATTGTATACTGAATCCCCCAAGTACAGATTCAGCAACTATCAACACACATGGCCAGTCTTGTTTCACTTACAGTCCCAGCTGTTGCACTCTAAATCCCACCGTCACATCATTCCATGCGCACAGCAGTCGTCTCATTTTCCTTTTAACTTATAAAAAAGTCACCAGGAAAATTCTGAAGTTTTTAAAAAAAAGTTTGGATGGATGAATAAAATGTTAGCGGTCACCTGTATTAGCTTTACTCTTTTCTCTGTTGCCTTCTCCTTTTGCCTTTGCGACAGACCAGGGTGGCATGAAATGATCAGGGTGGACAGTCCTTTATGAGGCACTTAGACACTGGGAGTTAGATGTTAGAACAAGCTACCTACGCAGATCGGGGACACTCTCAACAGCTTTTAGGTTGGAAAGTGAGTCATTTCTTGGTTGGTTAAGACATTCATCTTGTATGAACAAGGGGGCCTGAATTATTGATTTTTCCATGGTGCAGAATTTCCAACTCTGTAATTTCATAAATGATTTTGACAATATAAGTATGGAATCCAAAAAAGTCGAACAAATAGAAGCAGTGAGGATAATGATGGTTGCCAGGGGTAGGGGGTAGGGAAAGTGGGGAGATGTCGATCAAAGGGTACAAACTTTCAATTATAAGATGAGTAAGTTCTGGGGACCGAATGTACAGATAGCAGCTGTAGTTAATAATACTGTATGGTATAGCTGACATTAGCCAGGACAGTGGATCTTACGTGCTCCCAGCACGGACATGACAAGGGATAACTACGTGAGGTGATGGATGTGTTAACTTGATTGTGGTAATCACTTCACTGTGTATATTAAAGCATCACATTGTACACCTTAAATATAAACACCTTTTGTTCATCAATTATACCTCACTAAAGCTGAAAAAAGGGGGGGGCTAGTGCTTGATCATGATTGCTATGGAAACAAATATATCCAAAGCTCAAGGTCACAGGTTGTACACTCTGAGAGGTAAAAGAGTTAAGGACCCTGTGGTCCAATTTATAATTGGTGGCTGCTTTATGTACCTAACACCATTTTATTGGAAAATTCCAGGTGACCAATCAGATGGTATCTGCATGTAAAGCTTATATTACCAACAATGGAACCGATTCCTTATGGAGCCAGCCGCGGGATGTGGTTGTGGAAAAAATGTTATCTGCAATTAAACTTAAGCAGGTAATGGTCAGCCTAATAGTATATTGGGATAATGTTTCATTATTTTTATGTTGTTTTTGCCGATGCATCCTAAATTATTCAGGCATGATCATGTTATTCATTGCCAAAAAGAACAGTAATTCTTCACTGTTAAGAAAATTGAGTGTTAATAAGCCTTCCCAGAAAATTTACCCACTGATTCTATCCTGACCCCACACTAAGAACGGAAGATACAAAGATGACTAAGACAAGGTAGTTTTCCTTAAGCTTCTAGACAAATGGGGAGGTAGATGTAGAGTGAGGACCTTACTCGCGTGATGGGACCAAGTGTGAAGCCTACATCACTGAGTTGCATTAGGAATAATTTGGATTTTTCTAGATTGGAGGATGGGATAAGAGGATCTTCCAGGCTGATGGATGAGTATGTGCAAAGGCATGAAACTGACAGGGCAGTTCCACCCGAGTTTTGCCATCACTTTCGCTTAAGAGAATACAGTTGATATCTTTGTTGTTTTCCCTTTCTTCTGTGTTGTTGTTTGATTTTAAGGAATACCAGCACTGCTTTCACAAGACCAAACAAAAGCTTAAACAAGATCCAAATGAAAAACAATTTGAATTTAGTGAGATGTATATCTTTGGAAAATTCGAAACCTTCCATCGACGGCTTGCCAAGATAATAGACGTCTTTACAACCTTGAAGACATATTCAGTCCTGCAAGATTCTAAAATTGAAGGGCTGGAAGATATGGTTACTAAATACCAGGTATTGTACTTCAAAACTAAATTTGCTATTCTTATCCATAAGTGAAACTTTGATCGTTTACGCCAATAACTATATTTAGAACGATTCAAATAGTTCATAATGTAAAATATAAGCTCATGGTCCTTAAACAATAAAAAATTAAATTAAAAAAATTAAATTTATTTGACAATTGTGTAATGGTGCTAATATGTTGTTTTCAGGTGTGTGGTTATGAGAATGGCTTCCCAATAATCTAAAGTTACTCATCATAAGTAGAAGCATTTTCATTAGTAGCACCGAAAAATGTTTAACTATAACTTATCACTTCATTTATTCATCCAATAAATATTTGATGAAGCAAATGCTATGTGTCAGGCACAAGTTGACGCTGAGTTCTGGGTGGCATCAGATCATCTGTACATTGAAGCATTTTATTTGGACACATGTTAAAGAATAAAAGGAACTGAATTTTATTGGAGCTTTCCCATCCTAATTATTTTGATTTTTTTTTTTTTTTTTTTTTTTTTTGGCACCGCCAGTTAGTTAGTTCTGCCCTCCCTGCGAGGCTCGGGGTTAGTAGCTGTTGGCTGACAATGCAGCCTGGAGCGCTGCTATTGGGCGGTCCGGCTGCCACACACTCCTCAGGCTCGTATTTTGCCAGCACTGATGGAAGCTTGTAGGAGGCAAAGCCGGCCGGCACATGGCACTCGCACTCAGGACCTTTCAGTCTAACACTGGCGAGAAACGAGACACCAAGAGCACATGGGTACTGTGGGGGAGGGAAAGGTAACAGCCCCAGTAAGGGAAGGCTCTGCCTTAGTCCAGTCCAGCTACTATGACGAAGTGCCAGATTGGGTGGCTTACCAACAATAGCTATTTCTCTCCCAGTCCTGGAGGCTGGAGGTCTGAGATCAGGATGCCAGCATGGTTGGGTTCTGGGGGCAGCTCTCTCTCTTCCAGTCACAGATGACCCTTTTTCTGTGTCTTCACAGCAGGAGCAGAGGAGCTCTCTGGGGTCTCCTATGGAGGCATTAATCCCATTCAGGAGGGCTCCACTCTCATAACCTAATCACCCCAAAGGTCTCACCACCTCATGCTAATACCATTGGTGATTCAGTTTCCACATGAGAATTTGGGAGGAGGGGGAAACAAACGTTCAGTCCTTAGCCAGCTCTCTGCAGTGGTGATATTTTTAAACTGACAAAGGCTAACACGGAATTAAGAGTTTACCGAATCACTGGATGGACTGAAATCAATGGGCCAGAGATCCAGGAATGGTTAAGCCACCCCGAAGAGCACAGGTCAGGGCGGTTGGGAAGCAGGGAAGCTGGGAAGCCACCGCTGGGATGGCTTCAGGGTGTGCAGAACCATGGGGTAGTGACCCAGGGATCAGAGCACGGTGCCTGCTGCTGCAATATGCCTCCCAGCACCCCGAAAACAGAGTGTCAGGGAGCGCGCAAACTAAATAACCAGCACTGTCACTTCCTACTTGAAATTGAGCCTGTAATTTACACATTGCACATACTTTGTTGGTGTAAGAAACGTCCAAACCTATAGAGAATTTATATGAGGTTATTGGAGCCAAACTGACAACATAAGCCAGGCAGCAAGATCTCAAATGCTATCTGTTTTGATTTTTAACTGCTTTACTTTGTAAGGGTGTGTGTGTGTGTGTGTGTGTGTGTGTATGACTAATCCTAGTTTTTAAAATGGTCACAGTGATCTGATAATGTTTTGAAGATTTAAAAAGACCAATTTACAAATAAATGTGCTTTAAATTCTTCGTGTGGAGTAGTCAGTTTTTTCTTGTTCCGGGACAGTGACACTGAAGTTGAATTTTTCTTGTACTTGGATTTGAAAAGGATCATATAATTTATTGCCACACGTTGGTTTTTTTTGTGTTCTAACAGTTTAGGCCAATATAAAGAGTCTTTTTCATTTCTTGACTGTACCAGATTTTGGGAGAGGAAAAGCCCTTTTTTATATAACATGGAACATTTTAGGGGAATCCTGTGTAATGTGCTAGGTGGATCACCTATACTTTGAAAGTGACAGTTTTGCAAGACAAAGAAGGAATATATCCATTTATTTTCCAATTTGGAATCTATTCATTTTTCTATTAATGAAAAAATTACTTTGGGACATATTTCAAAGTTGATTTTCGAATGAGAAGTTGAACTGTACATCGCAATGCAGACAAAGATGGTTCTACCATGATAAAAATACTAGGAAGAGAAATTGCTTTGAAAATTTAAAGTGAAATATTGATTAAAATGGATGTACCAGAGGATAGTGAGATAAAAGGGAGATGGTGCATGAAAACGTGAGGTGAGATTTTTGTGTGTTAGTACCAGAGCTTCAAATGGCATTCACAGCAATGAAACAGGCTCCTGCCAACCCCTCCCGCCTCTTTGCCTGCTTCTCTTCTCATTCCACGTTTGACAGACACAGGACAGATCAGTGGAGTCCACTTTAGGGCTTGCAGGATTTTTTTTTCTGGAAAGTTCTGCATCTGGATTATGACATGGTTATTTCCTTTTTTGGCCTCCAGATCTTGATTTAAATGACGCTCCGAATTAAATTTTCCTTGACTTCTGTTTCACTTCAATTACTCTTTTTCACATTACTCATTTTATCGCTTTCTAAAATTATCCTGCTCATTTATTTGTGACTTACATAGATTCTGACCCTCTCTCCCCCACCAAGGATGTAAAGTGCCCCAGAGCAGAGACATTTGTTTGTTCTGTTCATTCCTGTGTCTTCAGAGTTTACTGGCACATAATAGTTGTGCAATAAATATCTGTCAAATAAATGATACAGTAGATTGAGTTTCATTACTTGGTTCAAATGTCGCAATTAATCAGTTAACTGATATTAAATATTAACTTAATACTCTTAAGTGGCCATTAAATCCAACCATAGAGCAGAATTTTCTAAGGGCCCCATATCTTTTTAATTTCCACATTAAAATGTAGACATGTAGCTTTTCCGTACTGCTTTTACGCATTTCATGAAATGATGGAAATATATGTATATGTTTATACATATATATGTATGTATAATTAATAAATAGAACTAATTTTGTAGTTATAAAGCATGGAAGAGTAGATTGTTGTAACTAGTAAACTTGATTTTAGAAGTTAAACAGTTTATATGCTTTTGACTGTTAAGAGAGTTGAACTGATGTTTACACAGACATGGCTTTGAGGAGGGGATTGCGGAAGGAGGCCCAACATTCTTCATAAAAATTATATGCCTGTGTCCACAGTGTGGACTCCTGAATTGGAGAATGGCTTAGGACCTGGTTAAGCATGATCACAGAGCATTATAAGCTCATTATTCAGAGCAAACAAAATTTGAGCCGCACAGATTTCAAGGAGATGAATTGCCTAATTTGTACTCTTGTAGTCACAGGGCGGCAGGAAGCAATTAATTCTAGTGAGTCTTTAGGTGGTAGGTTGTGGTTTGACATTTTATTTAAGACATTTGAGGCTTGGAGGATAGTGTTTCATCTGCAGATATTATAACATAACTATTTTCTTTCTAAGCTTGTGTTCTGTTAAAGTCTTCCTTATTATTTGAGAAGTCAAACTTTTCAATGAAAAAATATTTTAGTAACTTCTACTCTGGGCTTCGCTTTTATTATTTCAGACGTGATTAGTAAGACGATTTTAGAGAAAACACCGCTCCTCCTTTTCAGATGTGGTCTTTATTTGAAAGTTTTCTTTAAAAATTCATAAAACCTCATGAAAGTGCTTTCCAAATGATTTATTTGAATGCAGCGGGCAAACATTATACTGCTGTAATAAGCATTAAGCAATGTGAGTACCTAAAGAAATGGGCTCCTTTTAAGTTGCTTTTTTTGTAATGATTGTTCAGGCTCTGCCTTTAAAGGTTATTTTTAATTAAGTAATGCAAGAATATTGCAATATTGTCTTATGTCTTTTATAACATTTCAGGGTATTGTTGCCACCATAAAGAAAAAGGAATATGATTTCTTAGACCAGCGGAAAATGGATTTTGACCGGGATTATGAAGAGTTTTGCAAGCAGACTAATGACCTTCATGTAGGTTGGGTGGTATAATCAAATTTCTGTTGACAGTCATGTGTTTCTTTTTTCTGTTTTGTATAATGCTGCTAATCATTACCCATTCAGAAAGGAGAGGCAGCTACATCATGGAGATGACTGGTGGCAACCTCAGCCTGTGTTCTGTGATTTCAGATGAATAATTGAAGGCTCTTTTTCATAGACTAAAGGGTCATAAATATAGTTTTGGATAATGATCTGTAATCACAGACTCCTGCCTGTCCTCCATCTTAGTTCATAGAAAAGTAACTTTCATCTTCTGTTGAAATGTAGCATTATTAGAATATAGAAATGTGTTTCTGTGTGTTTGTTACCTTATAGCAATGATTATGACCAGAGATAGCTTAAGCAAAATCGTCAGCGATGTCTGGCAGATCCTACAGGCCATGGCCTTGGAAACAGCTCTACCAGGACTGACTCGGCATCTGGACCCCTCTCTCTTCCTTCTCCCTTCCCCACTGCCACCCCACCCCTACTCCCTGCAGACCAGCCATCTTGACTTCCAATCCATATGAGCAGCATATGGCCATCATCAGCTGAGAACATATCATAGGACCAACCCCAGCTCCAGATTCCTAAGGAAGAGGTTGGGTTGGCCATTTCTAGTGGGTGCCTAGCCCTGGGCCTGTCACCTGTGGGGTCATGTGCTAAAAGGTGGGATGGGACCCCCCTGGGATAGCTGGAGATGTGTGTTATCAACCCAGTAGATGTCTATCATAATTAATGTGCAGATTTCTTTATATCTCACTGAGGTACAAAATGGGTACCTTTCTGATTAGGAAAAGGAAAATGGCCATCTTTACTTCTTTTCCAGGACTTTTGTCTCAAAAGAAATTGGTACACTTTAAGGGAAAAAGCTCCAAGGCATTTTTGGAAGGGTGGGTTCAGTGATAGAAGGAATCATAATAAAACTAGCTAATGCTATATGTCAGGTCCTGTTCTGAGCACTTTATAGGTATTAATTCATTTAATAATCACAGTAATCCAAAAAAGTGGATGCCGTTAGTACCCTCATTTTGCAGAAGAGGAAACTGAGGTAGTGAGGTTAAGTGACTGGCCCCAAACCACAAAAATACCAAGTGATAGACTTGGGATTAGACCCAGGCAGGCTGTCTCTAGGATTCAAGTTTTTAACCATTGTACTATAAGGAACATTTCAGTTGATGGGAAGATATAATGCCCCCAATAATTTAAGCAATGACCACTTTGGGGGGCATATTCAGACATAAGGACTATGGATCTTGATCTGTTCTTTTTGGAAATTAATGGACAGTGTCAGGTCTGGACTCTGTGCTCCACTGTCAGTGTTCATTTGTCAAGTTTTCACCCATTTCCCAGCAGTTTCTGGTCCATTGTACTTCAGTAGTTTGTATTTGGAACACTGGGAAGGTAGGAATTGTTTTGTTTCTTATTTGTGTCTCCAGGGCCGAGTAGATGGCACCTTATATAATTAGAGCACAAAGAATGTTGGCTGAATTAAAGTGTGAGTAATGAATTAATAAGAACTAGATTTATTGCAATTAAATAAGCATTTACTGTACATCAATTATGCATTAGGCTTCTATGCCGTGGGTTATGGATATGAAAATAAATCAAGTAGATTTGCCCTCTAAGCTCACAGTCGGAAGGTAGACATGTCTATGATTGAAATATAAGTACATATATGTTAGCAGTATAATATTCTGATATTGTACCAGGCAGGGAGAATGTAAAGATAAAAGACATAGTCCAAAAAAGTCCTAAAGTAACTCAGAAAGAGATCAGGCCTGCAAAGCATTACATAGAATCTGAGAATTGCTATAACCCACAAGGCAGGATGAGAGCCTAGGAGAAAAGCAGTGCATACTTCTGCTTGCCTGTGATGAGGAAAGGCTCAGAGAGGGCTGATGCTGGGTGCCAGGACAGTGTTTATTTTGTCTAAGTAAATGGACAAAATGGGTGGGATGAGGAGACCTTTTCAAGCCTGTGCCCACTTTTAATAATGCTGAGAATATAATTGTTCTACAGCCTGATTTTTAAGCATTAGTTATAGATATTAGTTTTCATTCTCCTTAACCCTTTTCCCCCCTTACATTCAACACTATTATTCATCTTGTCTTGCATGTCAAGAATGGTCCAACTTTGATTGGATGCCTAGTTTTCCTTTGCCTTCTTTGTCCCTCTCTCCATCCTTTGTCTCTTAACTACGGTCTCTCCTTTAAATAACACTTGGGGACAAGGAACGGGGAGGCTCAGTCACTATGGCGTCTCCAGGATGAAACACTGGAGGGTGGGGTTGGGTACATGAGTGATTAGAATTAGGGTTGTGTCCAGGACTCCATTGTCAAGGGGCTCAGAGCCTGGACTCCTGTCCAGATGTAGAGTTCATGCTGATACTAACAGGTCAAACAGGAAACTAAGTAGGAACTGAGCTCCCATAACTAATAAGAGGACTGGTGTGAGGAGTCCATGGCTGGACACGGCCAGCCTCCCTGCTGCTTTCCCCAACTTATGGGCAGAATCATTTAACTCCCCGGCATGGGCTGGGGGCCCTTGCTTTCTGCATGGATCTGTTGAGAGAGTGAGGACCCCGTAGCTGCTGTACCCACATTGTGATAAGGCCCCAGTGCATACCCCTAGGCCCTGTACCTGACCAGTACCCCTGGAGCCGGCCATGGTGCCAACTCCTGGGATGGCTGTGGCTTTCCAGTCCCTTTTTATTGTGGCCTCTGGGCATTTATCTTTCTTTCAAGATCAGGTGAGTATTAACTTTCCCATTATATTTTGTCCTACATCCGATGTGTTTGCATAGGGGGGATGCCCTTGTACCTTGTTGCTAAGTAGGGCTTGTCCCACTGCGAATCCTGCTCATCATCAGACCTCATTCTGTTGCAGAACGAGTTGCAGAAGTTCATGGATGCTACGTTTGAAAAGATTCAAAACACAAATCAAGCTCTAAGTATGTTAAAGAAATTCGAAAGGTAAAAATTTGGAACAGTTTTCCCTTTTCTAAAACTGGGGTAATATGAATATAGTTTAGTTTATATTATTGTTATTATTTCATCTTCAAATAGAAATAAAATCCTCTCTCGACACTGGATAACATTGTCACAGTTTTTAAGTTCTTCAGAGGACTGAGTTTTTTCCTTCTTAGCTTTGAAGTGTCTTGTGACTGCCTATCATAACATTACTTAATATTTAAGTAATTTGAAAAAAATTCTTACCAAGTTAATAGTTTTGCCTCAACTTTAAGGATTGGTACTATTTTTTTAAAATCCACTTTATTGAGATAGGATTGATGGATTGATACTGTTTTGAGTTTTTAGTATGCCGAACATCTCAATCTCTTCCATGAGCATATGTTTTAAAATAAACCTTAATAAAGGAAATTGCTAGATGTCTTCCCATTAACTCAAACCTTTCACTTTTTTCAAAAAAATCAGATTGAACATACCCAATCTTGGTACTGATGACAAATACCGGCGTATCCTTGAAAACTATGGGTCTGACATTGACATGATCGCAAAGCTGTATACAAAGCAGAAAGGTGACCCTCCTTTGGCCCGAGACCAGCCGCCCATCGCTGGGAAGATTCTGTGGGCCCGCCAGCTCTTCCACAGGATCCAGCAACCAATGCAGCTTTTCCAGCAGCATCCACATGTGCTGCGGACGGCGGAAGCCAAACCCGTGATTCGAAGTTACAACAGGCTGGCTAGGGTCCTCTTGGAGTTTGAGGTTCTCTACCACAAGGCGTGGCTTCAACAGGTGAGTCTCTACATCCTGTAAAGATGTCTCCATTGTCAAGTCAACTAGCACTGAATAGTTTCATTCACATAGAAAGTTGGGTTTGAGGATATTTTATGACAGGCTTGGTTGAATGTAGGTAATCAGTGAAAGAGTGTAATATGTCCATGAAGAAAAATCATAACCCAGGTAACAGAAGCTTACTTAATTTACAAACACCTATGGGAGAAGATCCTGTTTGTTGGTTTCCTTACCTGCTTGACTAAGGTTTCTTTCTTTTTTTTCTCCATTCAGTTCCTTAATGTGTCAGTAAACACTAGTGTGTCTGTTAAACAAAGTCTTTTCTTCGACTATACTACGTTAATAAAATTATATTTCATACCCCACCAATACTTGTATTTCCTTGTAGATTGGTGGGAAGTTTTTTGTATTTTGCAGGACAAAATTCAGCCTTAAAGCTCTCTAAAATGGTACCATGTTTCCCCAAAAATAAGACCTAGCTGGACCATTAGCTCTAATGCGTCTTTTGGAGCAAAAATTAGTATAAGACCCAGTCTTATTTTAATGTAATATAAGACCCGGTCTTATTTTAATATAGTGTAAGACCAGGTCTTATATAATATAAGACTGGGTATAATATAATATAATATAATATAATATAATATAATATAATATATATTTTAATATAAGACCCGGTCTTATGTTATATAAGACCGGGTCTTATATAACATGAAAATAAGACTGGGTCTTATATTAATTTTTGCTCCAAAAGAATGCATTAAATCTGATGGTTCGACTAGGTTTTATTTCTGGGGAAACACAGTATCTCATTTTCCCTGGTTCAACTTTTAGTGTCTGAGCCAATATAGAGATATCTCCATAGTGGCATTCATTGCTTTCTAGATAACTGAAAACTGAGTTTAGTAGCTTTTATGATAATTTTATTAAGAAAAATAAGTGAGTAGACGTGACGGTATCAGGGAGCTAAACGGCTTTTGAGAAGTCACCACTATCGTAGCATCCACTTACCTGTCAGGTGTGAGAAAATTGTGACCCCAGCATTTTGTTGAATCAACTGTGCAACTTCACCACCAAGAACTTGAAAGCCCTTTACTGAAAGTGAATTTAGCAGAAGAGTGAGTGACCCCATTGTCTTTAATTTGAGAAGCTCAACTCCATGGAAGAACACTTCATGACCCTCTTCCAAAATGGCTGAGCCAGGCACCCTGTGTATGCATTGAGCTTTCTAACAGTAACACTGTTGATCTCATCTCACAGATTGAAGAAATTCACATAGGACTTGAAGCTTCTTTATTGGTGAAGGCTCCAGGCACAGGGGAATTGTTTGTAAACTTTGATCCTCAGATACTAACCTTATTTAGAGAAACAGAGTGCATGTCACAGATGGGTCTGGAAGTTTCACCATTTGCAGCTGCCCTTTTCCAGAAACGGGATGTATACAAAAAGAACTTCAGTAACACGAAGGTATAGTACTGTTATTGTTTCCTCTTCCTGGAGCCCGGGATGACTGGAGTGGAGTAGCTGAGGGGAGAGTGCCATGGAATGAGTTGGCAAGGCCAGGTTATTATTGATCTCACACACCAAGGTTACAAGTGTGAGTGTACCAGGGAGCCATTGGAGGAACTTGAGCAGGAGAAAAAGGCATGATGTCTTCTGCAATGAAAATCATTCTTACTGCTGGGTGAACAGTAGATTTTATGGGAACAACATCAGTGTGAAGCCAGTTTGCAGGCTGGTTCAGGATAGAGATGGTGCTTGAACTAGGATGTCAGCCAAGTAGTAGATCATTGAATTAAAAAATTATGTCAACAGACAGGTTATGAGAGAACTGAAGGATGATTCCTTTCTTTTTGGTGTAAGTAACTCAATGGATTTGCTCAAAGTAGGGCTGTTATATGTTACTGTGTGGGTTGCATTCTGTACAACTTACTTGCTCAGTAACATGCAGTGGCCTGAACGGGAGTTCCATTTATGGAGGTGGCAAAGACCAGAACTAGTTTATTTTAGGGGACAGGAGGGAATCAGTAGTTCCCATCTTTAGTATAAGATGATTTTCAGAGATTGAAGTGGAGGTGTTATCCCTGTAGATACGTAAGTCTGGAGTTGAGTGAATAAGTCCAGCTTGAAGGCATACTTTTGATATAGTTGTTATTTAAAGTCATTCTTCTGGATGACATCTCCAATGAAGAGAATGTAGATTAAGAACAGCAGAGTGCGTAGACCAAACCCTGGGTAGCTCCAATATTAATAGGTCTGATAGACGACAGCGAATATACAAACAAAATTAAGGATTGGCCTTTGAAATGGGAGGAAACCAAATGTCAAGGAAGCCAAGAGTAAGAAAAGCATCGTAAGGGAGGGCCTGGAACAGTGACAAATGCTGCTCAGAGGATAATAGAGATGAGGTCAGAGATGCAGCCATGATATTTGACAACATGGAAACTATTGTTACAATTTTATAGTGGTCAACGAGGTAGGACAAGGCCAATAAGGCCATGCATTTCATAATCTTTACATTTTAAACCATTTTCATGTTTATTATTCCATTAGATCTTTTCCACAACAATGAATGTTAGATATTGAGACAGAATGCTATTATAGAATTTTATAGATGACAAAACCATGGCTCAGAAAGGTTAAGTGACTTAACCAAGGTCTCATAGCTAATGAGTGGCAGAAATAGGACCAGAACCCAGACTTGGAGTTGGCTGTTTTCCTATTCGTCCATGTTGTACTAACAAGTTAGTATTGGCAATGGATTGACATTCCTCAAATGTGGGCTCATCAAATACTAGTCAGCATGTTGTATGTGAGAATCCCTTTTAGACTTCTCTTGCATATTAGGGAAATCACTTAGTCAATCTACATATTTTAAAAAGAAAATTTTATTTTTACTCAGAAATAATATTTATGAGAATATAAAATTACTACCAATAATTTTGTCCACGGAATTGTTTTATTTATCTGTTGCATGTAGCAAACAACTGCAGAATGTAGTGGCTTCAAACAACCATTTCATTCTATCTCATGATTTTGTGGGTAAAGAATTTAAGCAAGCCTTGGTTGGGAGATTCTTCTACTCTTTTCTTTTTGTGATTAAGGTTATTTAGTTTACCTGGTAAACGTTTCATCTGAAAGGTCCAAGTTGGCCTCATTCTCAGGTCTGGTTCTTCAGTGGGGATGGCTGGAAACTGAGACGAAGGACTGGAGATCTATGTGTGGCCTTTGAGTATGGAGGCCTTGGGGTGGTAGAACTTCTTACATGACAATTCAGGGTTCAAGAGTGGGTGTAACAGTTAACAGGGAGGAAGCTGTATGGCTTTTAGGACAGCTTCAGTGTCATCGCGTCACTTCTGTTGTACTCTGTTGAGCTCTATAAGCCCACCCGGATTCAAGAAAAGGGGACATGGCCCCACCCTGTGAGGAGAGGAGGGTCAAAGAATGTCTTAAAACTGTCACAGTTATAAATAACAATTCGAACAAGTAAATTATCATCTGGATGATATTTATTGTATCTTGGAGGTTGAAAGAGTTGAAAGTTCCTACCTAACATGAGTATCTGGTAAGAGCAGATCTAATGGCAGATTTGGGAGACCTTCTCAGGTGTTTCAGAGTTTTGTGCTGAATATTTCACAGAGCTTTCAGGCTTTTGAGGATAAGCTAAAGTAGCTGAGAGCTTGTTTTCTTCATTTATTCCTTGGAATGCAGTTCAAACTTGAAACAGATGAGCCAGCACACACTAATAGTTACAGACATAGATTCTAAAGCCAATTTGATCTGGATTCAAACCATTGTCCTTGGGAAGATTCCTTTATCCTCCTAAGCCTCAGTTTCTCATTTATAAAACAGGTTAGCAAGTAATTCATGGGGTTAAAGGATTAAGATATAAGGATTAAAATGTAAGAATTGCTTCCCAAATAGAATAAGTGATGGACTGAAAAAAGTTAAGTAGTGGAGAAAAGCTTCAGGAGGTACAAGTAGCTGCTAATAGACCCATCAAATTTAGGCTTTTTGAAAGTGGCTTTCATGGAAATTGAAAAGCCGTATGGAAATCGTGGAAAAGTGTCATGTGATGAAAAGATTATGTGGCCCATTTGGGAAATGTTGGGTTTAATGAAATTTACAAAGTCCATTGGGCTTCTTATTTCCTTCTTGTAGTTTTATCAGAATCATTAATATTAATTGACTTTCCGAGAGGGGAAATATTGTGTATAGCATTTTCTAAACTTGTTCATCCAGAGACTGTTTTTCTTATGGCATCTCTGAGGCTTGGGTTTCAGGGAAAATACTTTGGGAAACATTGATCTAATGACAAAGTAACACCAACATGCACATTAAAAATATGAGCGTAAAAACAATTGTATTTAAGCAGTACCTTAAAAATTGCTTATAATTATTATTAATATTAACATTACCATAAAAGGTAGATGGAAGTAATATTACTCTTATTTAAAAATGGTAGCATGAGCAAAATACTGACACAGTTCAATATTATACAACTGGTAAATTTCAATGGAGGCTCAATCCATGAATTTATGATCACAAATGCTCTTTCTGATGACTAAATTAATCAGCAATATATGATTGATCTCCAACGTGCCAGGTACAGTTTCAGACACACAGACAAAATTCTTGTCCTTATAGAACTTATATTCTAATTGGGTAAGACAGAAAATAAGCAATGAACATTATAAATAGGTAAATTATATCGTTTATTAGAAAGTGATAGGTGCTGTGGGCAGTGAAGATAGAGTGTGTAGGTGGTTACTGGTGATGGTTTACAGTCTCAAGTAGGTAGCCAGGATAGACCTAATGGAGACGGTGGCATTTGAGTAATTATTTGAAGTAAATGCAAAGCCCTGAGGCTAAGGACCAGAAAGGAAGACATTAAGGCAGGAGCAGGTAAACAAGGAAAGGAGTGATTAGAGATGAGATGGGAGAAGCGATGGAGGCCAGATTGGGTATCTCTTTGCAGACCACCATAAGCACTTGTAGCCCCAAAGGAGATGGGAAGCCATATGGCCCTGTAAGCAGAGGAGTGACATGATCCAACTTACATTGTGAAATTGAGTACAGACTATAGGGGGCCTGAGTTGAAGTAGGGAGACAATACAATCATTTAGGTGAGAGTCAATGATGGTGGTAACACTGGATATGATAAGCAAGTCAGATAGAGGATCACTTTTGAATATAGAACAAACAAGATAGTCTAATGGATTGTGTGTAGGTGTGAGAGAAAGATGGGAGTTGAGGATGACTCTGAGTTTTGGCCTAAGAACTGGACAGATGGAGTTGCCATCAGTTGAGACAGAGAATACTGTGGGCAGAGAAGGTTTTGGGGAAGAACAAACTTTCAGTTTGGGACGTGTTAAATTTAAAATGTCTGCTATATTTTCAAGTGGAGGTATTGAGTAGGCTCTTCTCTTTCCATATATGAGTGTAGACTTCAGGAGTGAGATCTGGGCGGGAGATGAAAATTTGGTTGTCTCTGGCACATGGGTGATACTTAATGCCCTGGCACTTGTTGGTATAACACTGGTTCCTGACTCCTTGTATGTTTTGGATCTTCATGAGGACTGGGCCTGCAAGTCCAGCGATGGGCTGAGGCGGACCTGTGGTGACCCCAGCACTTTGGGTGATGAGCATGGTCCACAGGAAGTGCCCAGAGGTGTAGGAAGCCCGTGGTACCAGCGAACAAAGTTGAATGAATGAGCTTAGAGATGCACAGGCTAAGGCAATGGTAATAAGACTTAACCTGGTTTAGAAAAGTCACTTGACCTCAGAATTTTTCGTCCCTTTTGGGCTGAGTAGGGGGTGAGAAACTCTTAAATTCTTTTTCTCACCTCCTCCATTGAATTTTTACCAGATCAGGAATTTGTATTTATGGAGAGATTTCTTGTTCTCTTTTCTATTTTTGTTTTGTTTTGGCTGCTCTACCTGCCAGGCTGCTATTGGAGCCCTACAGCTGGACCCTAAATAAAAGTCATCCTTTTGGATGAAAAAAAATGAGGTATTAATAGATATTAAAAATGAGATATTAATTGATTATTTAATTCCCATTTCTCTGCAGATGATGTTGGCTGAATACCAGAGAGTGAAGTCAAAAATGCCTCCCATGCTCGAGCAACTGATGGTCCCTCACTTGGCTAAAGTGGACGAAGCTCTCCAGCCCGGCCTGGCAGTCCTGACCTGGACATCACTGAACATTCAGACATACCTGAAAAATGCTTTTGCGAAGATCGGTAAGCCTGTCTAAATGGTTATTGTTTTGCAATTTGAAAGGCTGAGGTCTTAACGTCTATTGTATAATGTCTTACAGAGATTGTGATGTAAGTAGTGAAACGGAGCGTGTTACTCTTAAGCTGATCCCTAAGGAATTTTACCAAAACGTATGAACTCATTAATTTCCTGGGAAGTATATATATATATTCGCTCTGTAATTTTATCCCCAGAGATTAACTGCATGTTAAAATTACACTTATTGTTGGACATTACAATTTAAAGGATCTTTAGAGTCATTCAGCTTTTTATACTAGTAGGTTAGTGTATTTTGAGACGTCAACTTGAAAGATGTGGAGATTTGGCCAGAGTAGAGTGCTGAACAACAGGATATATGGCAAAAGTGTATGCAAGTATATTTTCTTAATGAGGGTATAATACACTTTCAAATTTATGTGAAGTGGTATACTCCTTAATGTGCGAGTTTTCAGATTGTGTATAGGTATGCAGCAAAGCGGGTTCTTGGCTCAGATGAGTCTGGGAATTCAGGTCAAGTAAACTCAGGCAGGTTCCTTTCCTGGAGGCCTTTTCAGAGCCTTTAATGTACCATTGTCCAGCAGGTCTCCCAGAGTGGGCTCTTACAGGTGGCATTTTCCAGAATTTCTTGGCTGCCTTCTCAGAGGACATATTAACATCTTTATGGACCTTCCAGGATGGGCAGTGGAGCACAGTTTCAAATGTGATACAGACGGATTTTTCCAGGAAGACTTAGTGCCCTTCTCCTCCCCTCCCCAGTGTCCTTCACCTTCTCTTCATGGCTCAGTTCTCTCCACACTTCCAGAAGCTTACTTGGACTGTTCCACCTCATGGGACCCCTTCCTCCTGTGGCCCCCTGGGACCACAGACTATATTTTGGTTTCTTCTAATGGTTTAGTACAGTTCCATCTTTCTTCCCAAACTGACTGCAAAGGACGTGAAAATCAGGCTGTTTCTTATACTTTTGTATCACTGTTTCGTATTTCTAGGTGCACACTAGATACCCATGCACTTATGAATTTATAATTGCAATAGTTTTATATAGTTAATCTCTTTCCAATTCTTTACCTCCCTAACCTCTTTCCTGCCCTTTGATATTGTCACCTCATTCCTGGGCATCCGTTCCAGATACCTCTTGTGATGGCTCCTTTTATATATTCTCTCTCTCTCTCTCTCTCTCTCTCTCTCTCTCTCTCTCTCTCTCTCGTGCTAAAGTAGTACCTACTCTACTTATAGCCTAAATTGTCAAGAGCATATTAGTGGGTTTTCATTGTACCTTCCAAATAACTTAGAATTCAGAAGGGTCCAGCTATTTATTTTACCAGGTGCTGGGTACTCAGGAAAATTTGGGAGGTACTGGGTTGGGTGAGAAGTGGAGTGAGGACTTAATGGTTGAACCCTCCTGCCCTCTTTGTTTTGCTTCATAGGTTGGGGACTAGATTCAAAGACAAGTTGGGGTCTTTTGATATGATTGAGAAGAGTTTTAGGCTCATTACAATTTGAAGGTTGAATACTATAAAATGAGTGATCAAATAACCCCTGCATTAGAGGAGTGGAGAAGATCGTAGAAATAATCTTAAATAAGACCTTCAATTTAAAGTTGGATAACTATGACCCAGAGATGCTAAAGGGCTTTAATATTAATAGATGTGTGCAGTCAAGATGAGTTTAGAAGCCAGTTTCCTTGCCTTTAAATGAATATTCTTTCCCAAATACATCTGCCCAGGAATGAAAACAAGAGGAAATTGGCTAAAATTCTAGAATGAGGCGTTTATAAAACCTGTGAAAACTTCATAATAAGAGTTACCACAACTGAATTAGAACAGGCTACCAAAGTAGACTTTAGTAATAATCTCTAAATTATCTAGGAGATTAGATAATTAGGATTAGAGGATTAACAATTTGGATGTTTCATTAGTGTTCACTGGAGACAAGGAGCTAGTTTCTAAAGAAACTCTTCATAGTTTTCTGATTCTGTTTTCCCTTTGTGATTTAAATTAAGGAACTGAGGTCAAATAAAGATTAAGTTTCTTTGGGAGGCAAACTGTGTTGAATCTCAGTAACAGTTGGATTCTTTATTGGATTAGTTAGCCAGCCCTTGTCTTTACAGGTGGTTTATTTGTAGCATGCCTTTAAGAGAGTACTGGCCACTCTTTAAAATAACAGGACTTCTGGTCACATGATTTTTGCACAATCTATGCATAGATATACGAGTTTTCTATTACAGTTGTAACAAGTTACCACAAACTCAGTGGCTGAAAATAACATAGTTACGGAGGCGAGAGTCCAAAATGAGTCTTAGGAAGTTAAAATCAAGGTATCAGCAGGGATGGTTCCTTCTGGAGGCTCCAGGGGGGAATCCTTTCCAGCCCCAAGAGCCCGCCTACATCCTGTGGCTCATGGTCACTGCATCTTAAAGCCAGAAGCTTAGCATCTTCAAATCTCTTTCTTTTTGGCCCTCTGCTTCAGTAGTCATGTTGTCTTCTGACTCTGGCTCTCCTGTTTCCCTGTTAGAAGGACCCTGAGACTAGCTTCACCCCACCTGGATAATCCAGGACAACCTCCATACCTCAAGGTCCTTTACTTGATCACATCTACAAAATCCCTTTTGTCATATAAGGTGACATGCGCAGGGGATGAGGATGTAGACATCCTCGGGGGTGGGGGCACTGATGTCCTTGAAGATGTGTTGAAGAATCAGAAACAATAAAGAACTTCACTGAGCACACATATACTTAAATGAAGGTACTGGCTCTCTTTTAGTAATGAATAAGCTGACCATGCAGAACTATTTGGTGTCTCGAGTAGCCTCTTTGAAAGTTACCCTAGAAATAATTGAAATGTGTTTACATCTCTGATACATCAGGAACACATAACATGGATTTTTCTGTACTCAATTTTAACTTCATTTCCTAGAAGAAAGTTGTGTCAGGAAAAAAAGAGAATTTACTGTATGATGTTTGTTGAAAAATATATCTACTCCATAGATAAAAATTCATTAATCATCATTCTTAGTTTTGAAGTAAACTTGTTAATTTCCTCCAGAATTGGCCTTTCTGTCCATGGAACTTAGTGTGCAATATTACTTCATCACAACTTAAAAAATGTGCCTTATGATTGTAAAGGTAAAAGGCAAATTGGGGAAATTTCACCTCAGTAATATCTGTTGAATACCTCCTGTGGAACAGGCACTGGGCTTAGTGTTGAAGATAACAGGGATGAATTCTGGAAGCAGCTAAGACGCATGATGAACAATACAGGTGCACAGAGATGGAAGGACGCCCAGGGGTCAGGGTCAGGACAGGGGGAGGGGCCACGCAAATATGTGAGGCTCACAGAAAGCCTCCTGGGCCGAATCTTCAAGTGTGAGTCAGTGTGAGGCAGGCTGAGAAATCTAGGAAACTGGTTAAAGAAAGAACACAGTGAGAAAACCAAGTGTGACACTGCGGTACGGAGAGACTTGAATCCTGATTTTACTACGGCAGTTTCATCAAGCACTGTTTTTTTTTGTTTTTTTTTAAAGCAAAATGTTTAATTTTTTTGACTCACTTTTTTTTTTTCCCCCAAAGAGAACCTGGAATTGTTGCTTGACAGGGTCAACGATTGGATCGAGTTCCGTATTGACGCCATTCTGGAAGAAATGAGTCACATGCCGCTTTGCCAGCTCCCCCAGGAGGAACCACTCACCTGCGAAGAGTTTCTCCAAATGACAAAAGTCAGTAGAATATTCATGTTTTTATTAAACTTTTTTTTTATGATTTATTTTACTACAAAGGGCATTTTTGAAGCCTAAGTTACATTTTTTTCCCTCTACCTGTGATTGGTCTGTGATAGATGCGATTCAAATGAGGAACCTTCTGACAATCATTTTAAAATGAAGAGAATGTATTTAGGGAGTCACTTACACATGAGGAACAAATAATTTATTTTCAGATCAGCAGGAGGAAAATTACTGTGGAACACAATTCTCATTTTTTCATATTTTTTGAAGAATGGGGTCATTTTGCTGAAGAGCTTCTAGTAAGCTAGGGTTAATTAATAAAACAATTATTTTATTTTAAACAGCTTCTGGACAGAATTTCTCTGTTGAACTTTTCTATAGATCAGTGTTTCTCAAACTGGTGTTCTGTGGCACATGGTTCTGGAGCCATTGCTGGGAAACCTTGGGAAAGTAGAGTGTGTTCAAACTGCTCAGCGTGAAGACTGTCCCCTTCTTTCCCCTTACAGATTCTTTACACATTCTCATATTAAAATAAAGGCCATCAGAAGGGCTCCTGGAAAAGAGCCCTTTAACTTTCTTTTACCTATTATTTCTCCAACTTATTTGCAAAGGGGACGCTTTTTTCTGTGTGCCAGTATTAAGCTCCTGGGAGCGGTGCTCCAGGAAGTGCCCTGTTGGGAATGTCACTTTAGCATCATTTATAATGTTCTCGATGGCATCCTGATTATAAGAACTCATCAATGATGATTTTAACATGGCATGTCAGGAGTCCCGAAGACCTTCCCTACTAGAAGGACGCATGGAACTCAGAATCCAGTTGTATTCAAGGATAAGACTTATCACCTTGATGTTGTAAGGATAGAGTTAGACCAATGAGGGAAAAGACATGCGGAGTTGGAGGAATGTATTTGTGGGCTTGCTTATGTTTTCTTTCTCTCACAAGGCACCCCACGGAGATTACTCTGTCCCCAGCAACAAAAATACAGCAACACGTTTGCAACGTTTCTGCCCAAGGAAGCCCATCAGAGACTCAGTTCCCAAGGTTTTTGTTGGGTGTGGTCACATAGGCACCTGTGCCTAGCATGGACCCAAATTGCAGAATCCCAGAAGGAAAGCCTTTGTTTAGCATGAACCATAGTTTGTACAAGCAGTCTAGGAATGTGAGCCAGTCCTATCCTCTAGGGAACTGTGTTTGATGTATTGCTTATTTACATGCTTTTTAATAAAATTGTGATTCCCTACTATACATATAGCAGCCTTTGAAGTGATTTTGTTCTCTCAATATTTTTTCAGAAATATTTTTCATGTTGCTATATGTCTTTCAGAGTTACCATTTTAATGATGCCTTCAGAATAGTCTAGTGAATTGATGGACCTTAATTTACTTTCTAGTTCCCTGTTACTGGATATTTCCATGGCTTCCAAAGTTTTGCTATTTTGCCAAGACCTGCAATGAATATATTTATATGTATCATGCCTTTTTCCCCTTTAAAATGATTTCCTCCTCTAAAGTAAGATTATTGCATCAAAGAATGTGGTTCCATTTAATGGCTCTTAATATTTGTAGCCATATTGCTTTTTAAAAACGTGGTATGAACTTACAATGCCACCAGCAATGTGATAGTACCAATTTCACCATCTTCCAACAAACACTGTTTTATTATAATTATAATATAATTTTTATTATAATTATGTAATATTATAAATAAAATGTAACAAATGCATTATAATAAATTATAAAAATTAATCATAAATGTTATAATTTATACATTTTATTTTAAGTAGCAAAATCATAGAACCTAATTTTAATTTGCATTTTTGATTACCACAATAAATAACTACCAATATAAATGAATGATTACCAATATAATTTTCTTTGAATTTGTTTACTTTTCATAATTTATTTATTCTTTCAATAAGTTTTTGTGGCGCTCTTATGCAAACATTGCTGGAGATACAACACAAAACAGATGAAATTCCTTCCATCATGGAGCTTACTTTCAAGTGGAGGATACAGAAAAATAAACAAAAAAGTAAAAAAAACAAAAACATGTCAGGTGGTGATAAATTCACTGGAGAAAAATTAAGAGGGTAATGGAGAAAAGGAGTACCTGAGAGAGAGCTGTGATTTTTATATTAATGGTCAGTGATGATTTCTGTGATTACACAGGAAGTGAGTGAGCAAGCCATGTGACGATCTTTGGGGAAGAGCATTCCAGGCAGAGGAGACAGCAAGTGCAAAGGCCCTGAGGCAAAAGCTTGTTGTTATGGTAACTGGAGGGAGATATTTAGTTGAAGTTCATGAAGCATGTTCACACACTGAGGTGGAAAATCAAGTAGAGAAGGAGAAAGGGAATGTTTGATAAACATGGTCTCAGGGGAAGCAGTGAATCTGTGATGTAGAACTCAGGTTGTATGATTGTTCTTGAATAGAAAGAGAAACATTGCATTCACTGAAAAAGGAGGAAAAGGTTAATGATAGAGCCCGGTTTGTCTTCTGGGTGAAGGCGTGGGGCCAGGGAGTTGGTGAGTCCCCATATCATGGCCTCCATTTGCTTTGTGCTGTAGAAATCAAGGTCATTAAATGGGGAAGGATGGTCTAAAGATTTGAGGACACAGCAGTCACGGGCCTTGTAGAGGAATGTGACTGGAGTCATGTAGGAGGATTCCTTGGTAGCATCAGGGGCCTGACTGAGTTTGGGGGCCATGAATTTCCAGTGCTGAGCCCCTGCACTGCCGTGACCTCTGTGCGTAAGTGGAGAGGGTAGATCATCTGGTTTGTTTGGGTTGGGCTTCTCCTGCGTGGGACAATGGAAGGCTGAGGGCGTGATGATGGAGTAAAGGATATTGGCAAAGGAATGGTTGAAATGAGAAATCATGTTATTAGAAGAGGGTGTGTGGAGTCAGAGGATTTATGATGCAGACTTCAAAAACTATTAGCCATCTCTCAGAGAACAAAGAGCTAGTTTATATGGAATGAGATAAGCAAGCTTGGCAAATGTAAATCCTGTGGTTGTATGTGGTTTGCTGACCGTGATAACAAGTACTTCCAGAGTGCTTACTTTGTGCTAGGCACTATTCTTAATATACATACATTATCTTCTTGAATATTCCCAGCAACCTAAGGTAGTTTCTACCATAACCACCATTTTACAGATGGGAGAATTGAGGCCCAGAAGGATTTCGCAGAATCACGCAGAGCTAGGATTTGAATCCAGGTGGTTTGGTGCTAGAGTCTGTACTTGTCACTAGATGGTGCTAACTCTGTCTCAGTCCTTCCTCAATCTCTGTCCTGCCTCGGTTTTGTAACTGTCTCTATCTCTTTCATAACTGTCTCTGAACTAGAGATTGGTAGTTGGGTGAAGTTCCGAGTTGGGAGTGAAGTTACTTTATACTTTATTTGCTGCTCAGTTTAATAGTTTCAGGACACATCAGAATGCTCCTATGTTAATGACATCAAAATGCCATGTGCCCTGCAGCAGTGGAGTGGAGGTGAAGCTTGTGAGTGATGAGGAGGTAAATGCACGATGAAGCTGATGTTTGGAGTGAATCATCCGCGAGCACATTAGAGTCTTAGGATGAATAATGGCGGGATGTGAGATGGAGCTGGAGATGGTGACCTCTCGACAGAGTCTATTGCTTCATGGGCTTATTCTCCAACTAGGTGGTAAATCCCTAATTGTCTACATCATCTGTCTCTGTCTATCCATCAGTTCGTCCATCCTATTTATCTATCTATCTATCTATCTATCTATCTATCTATCTATCTATCTGTCATCTATCTACCATCTATCTATAATATCTATCGATCTATCATCTATCATCATCTGTTGTCCTACAGAATTGATCACAGTGCCCCAATCATACTAGTTTATTTTTGTTAAATCTCATTCTTGAAAAATGTGTAATCTAGATGGAGGGGAGGGGAATATATAAAATTTATTTGGGTTGACTATAGCTTGTTGGCCAAGGTGAGAAGGGGAGAAAGGCTGCCTGGAGCAGATTTATGTGAAATGAAGGCCACTTTATGGGCAGAGAGCTGCTGGTGGCTTTTGGAGTTGTTTCCTCCACTGCTGGAGAAGTAAGCGTGATTTTGGCTCATCCATGCTGCTCCAGTTGGTTCCCTTGTCTTGAATGTGTTCTTTTCCAGGATGCCTGCCATGGGTTAGTGCGAGGGGTGTGGCCAAGCATCGCTGGAGGCCAAAATCTCATTTGGAGGCTGAACCTGTGGCATTGCTACCACCCTGACGTGTTTGTAAGAGTGAGAGCAACAAATGTGACACTGTGCTAATTATTTATTTTGTGATAGGACCTTTGTGTACATGGTGCTCAGATACTACATTTTAAAAGCTCATTAGTGGAGGAAGCAGTCAGTGAGCTAATAAATATGCTGTTGGATGTGGAAATTCCATCTACAGAAGAAAGTAAAAAAGTACCCAATGTGAACAGTGCTGATTCAAGAAACGAAGGTTCAGGTAAGAGGGGGTAATGGAAGAGTTCTGTTCTTTCAGGACAAACTTTCGACATAGCAATTAATTTCACACTTCTGTAGACACCCTCCCCATTTTATAAGGACATTTATAAATCTGAAATTATGATTCTGAGCCTATTGTAATGACTCCATGTCATTAATTACATTATTATTTTTTAAACTCTACAAACACGTACTTTGCATCATCCCGTTAACTCTCTGTGCATTTAGGTATGTGTGTGATTTTTCACCTGATCAGTAAAGTAGGATGGATTATGGATTGGAATCCCCATTGGAGTACATCTGCACTAGAGCAAACGTTTTGTGGGAGAGATGAGGACACTGAGAAGCGGAGAAGGGAAGCTATGCCCCCAAGGTTTTCTGGCTATGGGTGGAAGAGAGCACCAGAACCCAGTCCTCTGAGGCCCAGGCTTGTTTTTTCAGCCATAGCTGCTGCCTGTCTGTTGCCTCACACTGAGGAGGCAAGGCCTCCCTCATTCCAGCTGGCACCCCGATTTCCTCGTTCTGTCCTTTGATGGTCTCACTTTCTAAGACATGTGACATTTAAGTGTTATCAAGCTTGCATGTAATTTATCTTAATTTTCTTCTCTTTAATTGCAATAGATGTTCTCTCTCTCTCTCTCTCTCTCTCTCTCTCTCTCTCTCTCTCTCTCTCATCTTGTAACAGCCAAAAGAGAAGAAGGAAAGTCCGACCCCTTGACATCTTCTCTTACCGCTGGGGCTGGCCTCCTGCCTTTGATCGGAATCACAAGGAAGAAGAAAGAGACTGAGCTATTAGAGGAAGAAGCCTGCGAGTTGCTCTCTCATTTCAATCACCAAAACATGGATGCTCTTCTGAAAGTTACCAGGAATACTCTAGAGGCCATTCGCAGGCGCATTCACGCCTCCAACACGATTAACTTCCGGGGTAATAATCCCACAGAGTTTGCCTACTGGATGGCCAGGCACAGTTGGTGGTGGTGGTGCTGGTGGTGCTGGTGGTGGTGGTGGTGTGTGTGTGTTCCTGTTAAATTTAAATAATTAAAAACCCCACCGTTTATTGAGTGCCTCCTTGTAAGTTTATGCATTGTGAACTTCGATTACCCCAACAATTCTATGAAGTAGATTCTGTCGTTACTCTCGTCTGAAAACTCGTGGGAAAACTGCAGTGCAGGGAGGCTAAGTGGTCTGTTACAGGTCACTTAGCGTTTGATAATAACGTAAGAGTTGGCGTCACTTTTAATCTTTTTACAATAAGGTGAAAACATGTAAAATGAATTAGTGAAAGAAAAAAACCCACACATTTAAAAGAGCAGATCTATAGAAAGAAAATTTCATTGTTAAATTATTAGATGATTAGCCAGTCTTATAAGTGAGAGAGATCTTATTAATGCCAGGCTCTTCAAAGCAGAATAATTTTGTTTTTAAATCAATTTTGTGTCAATTTAGTACTTTCCAGCTGGTTTCCTCATTCCCGGTGCAATCATCTCTTCCTTAGCACAATTCAGAAAGAGGCATTGCATTTCCCAGATGGACCAGAAAAATCCATCAAATCTGGAGACAGTCTGAAATTTAATTTTAAATTAAAAATAGTAAAAAAAAAAGTAATTAAAATGGAAAAACAATAGGATAATAAAGCCTTTTTATTTATTTGGAATATTGGCATTTTAGGGAAAGTGTCTCTAGAATTTAATTAAAAGTGGATGAATAAAAGTAGAAACACTGACATAAGTTTTTGACTTGGCATGGTGGCATGGCTCATTATGCTTTATTTTACTTCAGAATGCAGGATAGTCATTTTCTTTGACACAGGGATATAATTAGAACTTATCAAATGTTGGTTGACATGCTGAATATTAAATCACATTTCTTTCCGAACTTTATATACTATGGGTATTTCCCACTATATTCATAAAGTTACACACACACAAACACATGTCTATATTTATATGTCTATACCTATTTCAAACTTAAAAACCTCTGGGATATAAGTGGTGAGTTACACTTTATTTCTTCTCCACTTTTTAATTGCTCTGAGTTTGGATTATACACACTGTGGTAGGAAAAGCATGTTTTATTTGAAATTCCAAACTAGTTATTTGTTTTGACTGGCTTGTTTTGATAGTTATTTTGTTCTTAATTCCCTGCCTATTTATTCTACTTTTAACTAATGTGTTGGCATACTTTTATTTGGACAGCATCATTTTCAACATTTTAGTTAAGAGTTTACATAGTTAAAGCCTGATCCCACATAGTGGTGATCCTTTACTGAGGATGTACTGACAAATTGTAATCGACGGAAGGTAGCTTGGGCTCCACGGAGCTGCTCAGTGGAGCACAACTAGAGCCTCCAATAGTTTTCATTCATTCATTCATTTATTCATTCGTTCGTTCGTTCGTTCGTTCGTTCGTTCGTTCATTCATTCATTCAACAAATATATGTCTGATTATATACCTATAATATATTGTTGTAGGTGCTTTAATTTTTCTGGTTAAGAATGAAATAAGTCCCATTATAAATTAAAAAGAGTACATCTTCCCTGTTTTTCATTAACTCAGACAGTAACAGTGCATCTCCGATGAAGCTGAACAGTCGGCCCATTTTCCGGGCTGGTGTTACTCTGGTCATTCCCAATATCGCCATGACCCCTGCCCTGGAAGACATCCAGCAGACACTGAACAAAGCTGTGGAGTGTATCATCAATGTCACCAAGGGGGTTAGACAGTGGAGTGGTGAGCTGCTACCCAAAGTGAGTGTGAGATGAAGGAATTATTTCATATGGAGGCTGCTTCTTCTGCAGATGGGACTGAGCTGAAAAATATCCTTTTGCATTGTAGAAAAAGCTTCATGAAAGAAAAATGGCTGCTTTGCAGAACAATGAGGACAGTGATTCTGATGTTGAAATGGGAGAAAATGAACCTCAAGGTAAATGTTATTTTAAACTAGTCATTGTAAACCAGTATTTATTGACCTAAAATATTTTCCCTTCATGCAATTCTCAAATCAGAGTAGATTGGAATATCAATGAGCTACTTTTAAGTTTACAAAATACAAATAAAGATTCATGTATTTTAATATCACAGTTGTGGGTGCATCATTGATTTCTGGTTGACTGTAATGATGAGAACTGGGGGACAAGAAGGGTTTATGTTCTCAGTTTGAAGAGATACTTGTTTTCATCACAATGAATATTTCCTCATATTCAAGAGACATTGTTGGCCCATGATGTGTCCTGTTTTGCCGACATGCTATGATGTGTGTATATGCTGTACATCCCATGATTTTCGTTTGTATTCTATAAAATTAGGGGACACAAGACATGCAAGTTGCTGTATTTTAAGGAATGCAATGTGGCAGCTCTGAAAATCTGATTCTTTTCCTCCCAGGGTTTGTTGTTACTGTTTGTTTCTTTATTGACTTTCCTGGACTAATTCTACAAAATTTGTCTTTCCTGTGGAGTGTACTATTGTAATCTCTGCTTGATTAGTTTTCTGGTCAACTAGTAATTGCACAAAGATGTCCTTTCATTCTTTGAACCAGTAAGTCTCCCACCCTTTGCCTAGGGACACTGTGTATGTTGGAGCACCCTGAAAGCTCAGAAAGTTTGCAACCCTGCCTTAGCCTTTCCTTACTGATTGTGTTCAGCCAAGGCTTGAAGACTGGAGCATCTTTCAGTCATTCCTGGACATGCGCACAGCTCTGTACACATGCATGACCTTGTAGAGCGCCAGGATGGTGTCAGGGCTTTACAACGCCTTCTGTGGACGTCTCATTCCCCAGAACCGTAACTTTTTTGGCCAACCTCTTGTTTGCCTCAATGCACGTCAGTAATTCAAGGAGCTGTGATCTTACACAATTGTTGCCAATCATTTTTTGACAAACACCTTGGGGATAGGACTTTCTTCTCAGTGAGTTCTTGGGCAGGTCAAATAAAGATAAACTCTTTGAATGCAGCTTTTCCAGGGAGCGTCCAGACAGGTCAAATCGGGACAATTCTATGGAGCTTCTTGAGGAGCGCCAAACCCAGTCTGAGCCCCCTGGTGACGCCTAGGCGGTAGTTCTCACAATCATGGTGGTTGTAAGACTGCTTGGTTTTGAAGCTTCTTCGCAGCCAGGGAGGGGCAACGGGCATAGAGCAAATTCAACAGCACAGGACTCACTGTTGTTACCAAGATTTAGCATTTTTTCTTGAATAAACAAATGTTCCTTGGATTGTTGAAAGCTTTGGTTACTTTCCAGAGTCCTGAAGCATAGATATTGACATTTTTCTGTTTTCTGACTGTTTTCAGTTGCTTTTATAAAGAAGATTTTCGAAGGTCCTAACTTGACCATTACAGAAATCCCCTTCTCTTTTTAAAACATGTTCCCTATGTGGTCGATATCATTTTCTGTCTCTTTTTTTCTGTTTTTAGATACCTGTGAGGTAGCGTCTGTAAACTTACCCATTCCCGTGCAAACCAGGAACTATTATAAAAATGTCTCTGACAACAAAGAAATTGTAAAATTAGTCTCTGTGCTTAGTACCATCATCACCTCCACCAAAAAGGTACGTCACGAGGGGTCTTTCCTTTCCAGCAGATGCCTGCGTGAAGCTGAACGTCTCACGCTTGACCTCCATGTAGCCTCGGTCTCACTGGTGCCTGCAGTGAGCGGCTTATGATACCTTATACATACTCAGCAAATGTTTGTTTAACTAGAGACTTTTCATTCTAATTGCAACGGGAAAGAGAACTATTATTCCTTTTTTTTTTTTTTTTATTGAGTTCTGTTTAATGCCTTTAACCTATTTATTGATTCAGTACAAATAAATCTAGCTGTTAAAAAGTTTGATAAGTCCCAAACCACAACTCAGACTGGTGTTATCATTCATCTTCATAGAGTCAGTGGTGCTAGTACATTTGAAATAGAATAGGATTTACAGTTGGTTCTTCATATTTGTTTAGTCAGGCAAATCTTAAAAAATATCAGATGAGAATTTATGTATGTTGTCATGTGGAAATCAGGTAATACTGAGAACAAAGAAAATATTACCATTATCAATACAAACTGGACATGGATATAAATTTGGCTTAATTTTTATTTCCAACCTGTTCATCTCTCAACTTTTCCTTTTTTAGGCAAATCTGTTTTTGTGGTCAAAAAGAGTCAAAGCGCTGAAGTCAGTTTCTACTTAAATAAATTTATATTCACGTTGCCACTAAGATCTGTTGACTCTTTAAAATGTTTCTCAGCGCTGAGGGAATAGTTGTCACTCAGTAAATATATCTTTTCTATGACTTCATTTTGATAGAATGATTTCATTTGTTTGAAAGCATTTTGAAAGGCTGCCATTGCTGTAACCGTGTGAGGAAATATTAAGTTAATTTTAATGTGTTCCCGGGGGAACTGGAAGCTTTGCATTTATGCATTTCCAATTTTTCTTTCTTAATATATTGAATGTCCTATATTTAATTTTGCCCTAGGGACAGTGTTCACATAATTCAATTTAACAAATATTTATCTAGTGCATAGTTTATCATGCTCTATACTAAATGATAAGGCAACGTGGAATATTCTGTAATGATAATAAACACGCAGATATATTTTCCAGTGTCTCTGTAATCATGGAAAATACAATAAATTAAATCAACAATGAGATCCATTGCTTTCTCTGAATATAAGCAGCCTCTATTATGAAAAACTAAGGGTAAGGCTTAGTAGTAGTCGATGTACTGTTGGCCACAAAATGCTTATCTCTGTTATCATTTTTGGTGCATCTGCTTTTATGTTATGAAGGAAATGGACAGGTGTTAGTCTTCCTTAACATAATACAAAAGGTTGGTTGGCTCTTGGAATTCCTTGAAGGACTTTTTCCAGGTTGTTAGGATGGCCAAATTGCTTCTGGAAGAAAATATACACCTTTGCTCATAATGCCAGATATGGCCAGCCCTGCACAGCCATAGATCCTTCTGAATGGTTTTCCCTTAACCACAAAAGATGCTAGGGTCCAACCACTTTCCTCTTGCTGTAGCTGATTGGATCAGAATGTAAACCTGACCTACAAGCAGCACTTTCATTGGCTGGTCATCAGCTCATAACATTGCCTGGCTTGAAAAGATGAGCTGGCTGGATCAAACAATGAAAATAACCTTGAGGGAAACATTCCTAAAGTAGGACAGTTCTGTGTATATAGTTCATGTAATTTTTTCCTTTAAGCTCTAAGATACCTCCACTCTGAAAAGTACCAACTTCATAAAGACTGACGCTTTGAGGTAAAATAAATGAGAGTCTAAAACTTATTTAGTTTGGGTATATCTTAATATTATCAACTCTTGGATATTGAAAGAGCTCAGGATTCTGGCATTTCTACCTATATGTGGGTGTCTATGATAATCTGTAATTCATTCAACAAACCATCATACATTTGTGAGTTCATGTCTCTGCTGTTGCAGTGCATTGTGGGCATTCATGCCAACACGTCAGACTGTGCCAGGGAGTACGTTCTGACTGGGACAAGCAGTGGCAGGCTTAGCTTTCTGCATTTGAATGAGTGGGAAGCCTCATGCCCATTAAACATGAGACGCAGAGGGGCGTTTTAGCTGCATGTCAGGAGTTGGAGTGAAACTGTTCCTTGGTTTGGAGCAGGTTGGTGCGATTTGCTTAATATAATTGGACCATTTAAAATGCTGTTCATAATGCTCTGTTTTTGCAAATAATTGCATTTTTTTTAAAGATTTTATTGGGGAAGGGGAACAGGACTTTATTGGGGGAACAGTATATACTTCCAGGACTTTTTTCCAAGTCAAGTTGTTGTCCTTCCAATCTTAGTTGTGGAAGGCACAGCTCAGCTCCAGGTCCAGTTGCCATTACTAGTTGCAGGGGGCACAGCCCACCATCCCTTGTGGGAGTTGAGGAATCGAACTGATAACCTTGTGGTTGAGAGGACCCGGTCCAACCAACTGAGCCATCTGGGAGCTCAGCTCAAGGTGCTGTGTTCAATCTTAGTTGCAGGGGGTGCTGCCCACCATCCCTTGCAGGACTTGAAGAATTGAACTGGTGGCTCAGGCGGTGAGAGCTCCATGCTCCTAACTCCGAAGGCTGCCGATTCGATTCCCACATGGGCCAATAATTGCATTTTTAATTTAAAAATTAAAATTTTTCTCATGAAGATGTAACTTTGAAATTATAGTATAAGACAGTAGGAAAAGTTGATTCCCAAGAGGTATAAACATTATAAATAAGGTACATTTTTAATTGTTTGTAGGTAATATAATTATCTACCAAGTAAATCCAAGAGGCTACTCTGAAAAAAAATGATGGCCCAATAACAGTTAAGTTAGTCGTTAGCTGAAAGATCGTTGTAGGCGTTTCTGCTGTAATATAATAAGCGTGTTCCCGAAAATCCTGTTTTACAAAGTTGCACAGTTAGTAAATATAGGGATTCTGAGAAAAACAGGATTGAGGCAGACACACAAAAGCTCTGTAACCAGAGTTGCAACAAAAACAATAACCATCATAGTAAAATATTAACCTGTTGAATAACACTCTACTAAGTAAAGAAGTTTACCATCAAAAGGTGAAAGAAACTTGGTCAAAGCTGGTGTAAGAAACAGCTGAAGCTGCTGAGTTATGGGAAAAAGGATAAAATATCAAAGATCAGGTCAAACTGTGCAACGAACATTCTCAAAACAAAGTGGTGACTAAATTGGCCCAAAGGAAGAAGAGGTAGAGCGGGTGTCGCACAGCGTTGGGTCCCTTCGTGGCTTTATTGCTTTAGCTCCTACAAAGCAAAGTGCTGGGAAAAGCAACTTGATAATAATGTGACCTCCCCAGTATGTTGACACTGTCCCCTAGTTACCAATTGTGAGTGAGTGGATTCATCTTACAGAAGCATACTTTGTAGTAAATGGGACTGTTGATGAAAAAAATCACGTTTTAAAACTTATGTGCCATCTACCGCTAGTTATAGTGGGAAACAGCATATTGAAAAATACCTAGGAATATACATACTAAGAAGTGTGTGGGGTCTCTATGAAGATTACTCTAAAATGTAACAAGGAATTAAAAAAAAAAAAAAAACATGATCGGAAGATTTGGAAACAATACCTGGATGGGAAGATTTAATACCATGCAAATGTCAATCCTTATCCAATGAATTTGTGCATTTTATGCAACTCAGGAACCTTTCAGTGGGGTTTGACACTGGAAATGTTCTGTTTGCCCTTCCAGATCTAATCTCCAGTGTCTGACTTTAGGGAACAAGTCCATAGGTTTCCTTTGAGGCTTCTAGTAGATTCGACGAACTAGTCTTGGAGGAGAGATGAAGGGGACGGGGAAAGAGTGACATCAGAGTATTTTTTTTTTTCCTTTTCCCATAGCACTCTCTGTGACATGAATTTTTTTTTAATATTAAAAAAATTTTTATTGGGGAATATTGGGGAACAGCGTGTTTCTCCAGGGCCCATCAGCTCCAAGTCGTTGTCCTTCAATCTAGTTGTGGAGGGCACAGCTCAGCTCCAAGTTCAGTAGCCGTTTTCAATCTTAGTTGCAGGGGGCGCAGCCCACCATCCCATGTGGGAATTGAACCTGCAACGTTGTTGTTGAGAGCTCGCGCTCTCTCTCGCGCTCTAACCAACTGAGCCATCCGGCCGCCCCCTCTCTGGCATGATTTTGAGCTATGGTTTTTGACCTAAGGTCTAACTCTGATCAAGAGGGCCTGCCCACAAGAATCTTCATGGACTGTCTCTTTTTCAGTTTCTAGAAACTGCCCCCCTCTTCTTTTGGCAAGGGGTGGTCAAAGTTTCACTGTTACTAGTCCTGGGTTACTATTTACATTATTGTACGTATTCCAAATTCTGTGACATTTCCAACGAATCACACAGTTCATTAAACATTTTATGAATCTGCGGGAACCACCAACAATTGGCTAATACTCCCTGATAGCATGCCGTTTCCGACTCTGCCTTCTCAATACAAGTCTGTTATTTGTATCCTAGGAAGTTATTACAGCCATGGATTGCTTCAAACGCTACAATCACATTTGGCAAAAGGAGAAAGAAGAAACCACTATGACGTTTATTATGAAAAACCCCTCGCTTTCTGAATTTGAATCTCAGATTCTCTATTTCCAAAATCTAGAGCAGGAAATTAATGCCGAGCCTGAATATATGTGTGTGGGTGCCATTGCTCTGTATACAGGTTGGTTCATTTTCTTACAGCCATAAAAATTCAACAGTAGTCTTCTGTCCCTTCACTTAGATTAGGGTTCTGGAGAGTTCTAGCTATCTTAAAGACTGACTTTTCTTTTTTGGGCCTCAAGCTTTAACACCAATTTGTAGATTTGTTTTTAATTCCCTCCTGCATAATTAATTATTCTGGACTCTTGAATATTTTGCTGCTAAACCTTGAAAATAAATGCTAATTCAGAGAAAGGGGATCTGTTATGTTTGGAATTAAAATTTACTCTTTCTTTAATAAATAACAGTAATAAACTTGAGGCTTATCTCCAGTGGTTTTGATAGGTACTTTGTTTCTCTTTTAGCATTTTGAAATATGTTTGCAATTGCTGGAAAACAAGCTTTATAAAAATAAATGAATATATAATGATGAGGAAAAGATTAACTTTCTCTCCAGTTTGATTTTTCATGTGTCAGAGGGCGATAAGATGCAAAGTATTTACTATTGGTGAACAGTTGCACTGGGTCCTTCTCATACTGGTTCAGGTGTTTCAGACTTAATTGTGGACGCATGGGTTTTACAGCTGACTTGAAGTTCACCTTGACTGCCGAGACGAAGGCCTGGATGGCTGTCATCGGCCGTCACTGTACCAGAAAATACAGGAGTGAGATGGAAACCATTTTTGCACTTGTTGAAGAATTTAATAAGAAACTGAATCGTCCAATTAAAGACCTAGATGACATTCGGATTGCTATGGCAGCACTGAAGGAGATCAGGGAGCAGCAAATTCTCATTGACTTTCAAGTAGGACCTATCGAGGTAATTGATGATGCTTTGTTCGTTATAGAAACATCTCTACATGTTGGGTGATAGTAGCTGAAACACTGACCAGGTCTGGACTGGAGCTACTGGATGCTAAACCTAAGAACGTGATGTCTAACCCCCCGAGGAGCCTTTCTGTGGGCCAATTCTAGTTCCTCACATGTCACCTGAGATCTTTAAGAGCAGAGCCTCAGATGAGGATTTCTGAACAAGTGATTTATTGATGAGTGTTAACGGTAGAAGGGGAGTGAGAAAAACAGGAAAAGATGAGCTTGGGATGGAGGTGTGGGAACTAAGCGAGGATGTGAACCCAGCTGTAGACTGACTTCAGCCTGAGCCCACGGGGAGCTCTGCAGCACGAGTTGTACCTACCACACAGCCGTCCCCCCTTGATGTGAGGGGCTGCCTTGGTACCCCCAAATCTGTTCATCACTGACCATAATCTACCCACGAGGAAGCTCCTTTTCAGCTGAGGACGGTTTTCCAGGGAAGAAGGCAGCTTGATCCCTACAGCCAGCGCTCCCAGCGTTTGGGGATGCAAATACCAGCTGGTGAACAAGACTGGACGGGCGCTAACAGTGTCCATGCATGTATGAACTCTGTGTTAACTGGTTTCATCCTTACTGCAGCCCCCACTTTACGCACAAGGAAACTGAGCGTCCAAGAAGTTATGCAGTTTGATTAGTGTTACACATGACTTGTATTTTTTAGCATCATACTATCTTTTCTAGATGAAAATGCTTTTATCAGGAATGGGTCACTATGCTCTTTTAAATGAGACTCTTATAATTGTAGCATGTAAGCAATTTCAGACATAAAGAGCATTGTCTTTTTTTCACACCATAATTTGAATGTCTGGACTTAAATTCTGATGCTCCGGCTCATGCTCTTATCTCACACTTTCTGGATCCCTCTTTGACTTTTGGAAAATTTCAGGTTATTGTGAAAATGGTACAGATAACTGTACCTTGGCACCTCTGCTGTGTTGGGTCAGGGAGATCCCATGATCCTCTGTGCTCTTCATGGGAACTGAAACACCAAGGAAAGAGCCCCTGCTTGGTGTAGGACCAGGGGTGTCCCTGGGGTGTAAAGAGGAGGCCCAGAAACTGCCAACCCTGTTTTCCCCCACCTGAGAGTTAAGACAAAACTGTAGTCAAATAGTCAAGATCGAAAGACAATATTTATTAAGGATAGAATTTGTTTGGAAGACATGGTTGAGTGTATAACGTGCATATGCCCATCATACCCCCACCTCCATCTCCCCACCCTACACACATACCCTATAGGCTTGTGAATACTAAATCCCAGCGTGGACTTCCTCGCCCATCAGAGGCAGCGTTGGAAAGCTGCAGGCCTCTCTGTGACCCTGCTGCTTTGCATGGTGTGCAGATCAGAGGCACGCCTTCCAGAAGAAAGAAGGAAGAGGGGAGACACACTGGTTTGTGCCTGCTCAAAGCTGAAGGCATTTATTTCCCAAATCAACAATTAGATATCCATTCTACCTCTATGGGGAAGAGTGATGGCGGGAGAAGGGGCCAGGGATATTTAGGGAAAATCCTTTCTCGGGAAAACCAGCCTTTGTCCCATTAATTTTCTAGCCAGCAGAGTGATCCCGGAGTTTGCATCCTGAGGGCATTGAGTTGGCCCAGGCTCTGATTCTTACCCTCTGTGTCTTATTTTTGGAAACTCTTACAAAAAAAGTGAAATGGGGTAGAGTTAAAACCGTGATTTATTTTGTTATTCTCAAACTAGCAGTTAACTTGTTTTGTTTTTCCTTTAGCTGGTATAGTACTTTTATAGTTTTCAAATACAATTTAGGGGCCTAAGTAAAAACAACTTTTATTTGTATAATGATTTTTAGTTTTCAAAATGCATTTAAAAGGATATTTTTCTGATATTCAGAAAAATCCTGTGAGGCAGTCAGGGAATTTTCCTGTTTTGCAGATGAGGAAATGAGTATTTAGGGGCACAATTGCTCATTTGAGCTTTTACAGTTTGCAAGTAGAGTAACTAGAACTCTTGTCAGGTTTCCTATCATGGTGACCTTTCCCATTCTAATGCTTCAGTGAGCGACTGTGTATAGATTTATGTATCTGACTGGCAGGAATTATATATTTTTTCCTTTGTGTAGGAATCCTATGCCCTGCTGAACAAATATGGGCTTCTGATAGTGAAGGAAGAGATGGACAAAGTTGATAGTCTGCATTATGCTTGGGAGAAGCTTCTGGTGCGTGCCGGTGAAGTTCAGAATGAATTAGTCTCACTGCAGCCCGGTTTCAGGAAAGAGCTTATCAGTACCGTGGAGGTCTTCCTCCAAGAGTGTCACCAGTTCTATTTGGACTATGATTTGGTACGACTCTAGCTTTCTTTGTGTGTATTTTTGGGGCAGAGTGAATAAAGCATACAAAGTGAGTGAGTGAGTGTGTGTGTGTGTATGTGTTACATGCCGTTGACTCAGTTCTGACTCCCGGCGACCCTGTGGATGAGTGATGTCCACCATGTCCTGTCCTCACAGCCCTGCTCAGCTCCTGTGGACTCCCGCCTGTGACTTCTCTTACGGCGTCAGTCATCTGATATTTTCTTCCTCTTTCCTGCTGCCTGCTATGTCCCCAGCATTACTGTCTTTTCCAAAGAACCCCACCTTCTCGTGATGTGCCCGAAGTAGGACCGCTGCAGTGTTGTCATTTTTGCCTCCAGCGATGTTTCAGGCTGAATTTGCTCTGGGACCCACTTGTCCGTCTTCCTGGCGGCCCAGGGCGCCCGCAGAGCCCTCCTCCCACATATTTCCAATGATTCCATTTTTTTCCTGTCAGCCTTCTTCATGATTCCACTTTTACATCCATACACAGTAATTGGGAATATGAAGGTGTGGATGCAAATGTAGTCGTTGTTTAAAGATTATGTGCCAAATTTAATGAAATTCCCTAGGAACGGGAATTTCATTTTCATGAGAGCAAGCATTTTCCATTCACGATCCTTTCCCCTTAGAGTTCATCCAGAATAATTTCAACAGGAAATAGGGAATTTAAACGTGCTGTTCATATCATATCATTGCTTTGTTGCAGAAGTTGTTTGATAGCTTCTAAATTTGTGTAGGCAAATACTGTTTGCATGTATTAGGCTGAGGCAAAAGTAATTGCGGTTTAAAAGGTTAAAAATAATTGCAAAAACCACAATTACTTTTGCACCAGCCTAATAGTTGCGATGGTCACCCTTTCTTTCCATAGCACGCATTAGTTCCACAAGGACTATAAAGCACCCAGTGTGTGCCAGGCGCTGCCTTTGGTGCTGAAGACACAACGTGAACGTGACAGAGGGAGTCCATACATATATGAATTTTACTGTAGAATCTTCTATTTGGAATATGTTGTGTAAAGAGACCCATTTCTAGCCAATTATAATGGGTTTCAAGAAGGGAAATACACAGAGCAAAGGGTAAAATCTGTACCGATTAGCTAGTATCACACCAAACTACAACATTAATAGTGTTAGGTGAGTGGATCCATGCACTTTCTCCATGGCCGAAGAAAGCACAGAAATCCACATATTTAGGCAGGAAAACCTGATTGGGATGTTAAGATTATAGGTTACTTTGGATTTTGTGGCGTTAGTGTTTTAGTTCAAAACCAGAAATTATATGTGCTTCTTACTAACTTTTAGTAAGTAAGTTACTGACCTTTGCCTTGTCACCTAAGAAATGAATAGCACATATTTTTAATATTTGAAATTTCTTGACATGTGGAAGTTGTGGCATTAACTTGTACTTAGACTTGAAAATATTTCCAAATGAGTCACTTTCCTGATTGCTATTTTCATAAGCAAGAAGCTGTGTTTCCTAGCAAGCATGTGCTATGCATGAAAGCGAACTTTGATATTCAAATACTTTGAGCTTATGAAATTTGTATGCAAACACTTCATGCTGTTTTATGTTTATTTTAACTTTTTGTTTCAGAATGGACCAATGACCAATAGCTTGAAACCCCAGGAAGCCAGTGATAGGCTTGTCATGTTTCAGGTAATCTTTTCAGTTTCTGTGACCTAAACAACCCAAAATCTTAATGTGTTTTAAACATTTACTCCCCCCGCCCCACCCCCAGGTTTGATACAGAAAGGTTTATTGTGGAATATGGTATGTACTTAGGTACATTTAAGAAATATGATTTGGTATGTTTACAATTAGAGTTGGTTTCAATTAGTTACAATTAGTATGGCTACAGTTAGAGTTAGTGTAACTAATTATACTCATTTAGTATTTCTATTTACATGTTTGCTGATTTGCCAGTCTTTTTTTTTTCATTTTGCATGTTTATTCATGTGTACGTCATTTTGATGTTTTCACATATTTTTATTAGAATCAATTTGATAATATCTACCGAAAATACATCACCTATACTGGGGGAGAGGAGCTTTTCGGTCTGCCAGTTACCCAGTATCCTCAGCTTCTCGAAATAAAAAAGCAACTAAATCTTCTCCAGAAAATATACACTCTTTACAACAGCGTCATAGAAACCGTAAATAGCTATCATGACATCCTGTGGTCAGAAGTGAATATTGAAAAAATCAACAGTGAACTTTTAGAGTTCCAGAACAGGTGAGAAATTAAATGCTTAACCTGCCCAGAGCTATTGGACCGCAAGTGCTTTCTCTTTGATCGGCTGTCAGGTTTTCTTCTCACTCCAGGTGTTTTGAAAGTACATTGTGCTGCCTTGTTCGTGTCTATTAGACATCACTTTGTCAAATGCTATTTATTAATTACCCCTGTGTGTGTACATGGGGAGACAGCATGTCCTTTAAACCAGGATGAATCTGTCAGGGGTTTTCTGCAGCTCGGAGGTAGCTGATCTCTGTTTATATTATACTTATCAAACACTTGAAGCTTATGTTAGATGATTTCCTAGAATAAAAACAACAGCTCCATGGTTTTTCTATGCCCTTTCAAGGATTAAACCCAAAGAAAGTAGAGGGTCATTTGTTATACTTTTGGTTGACGGCCTGATACCCTCTGCTCTGCTTTGTACTTGGTAGGGTCTCAAGATGTGTTTGTAGAATTGAATTGAACCGGGAGGCACCTCTGTCCTTTAAAATGATGCCTTTTATCTAGTTAATTGTTAGGAAGGATTGAAAAACAATCTTTCCTGATTCGGAGAATTTTTTTGTAGTATAAAACTATTATCTATTAACAGATACCCTCTGACTCATGAGATTTAAAAATATGATAGGTATTCGAAGTGCCTATTTTTTAAAAATTAAAGTTTATTGGGGTGACAATTGTTAGTAAAGTTACATAGATTTCAGGTGTACAATTCTGTATTACATCATCTATAAATCCCATTGTGTGCTCACCATCCAGAGTTAGTTCTCCTTCCATCACCATATATTCGATCCCCCTTACCCTCATCTACACCCCCCACCCCCTTACCCTCTGGTAACCACTAAACTATTGTCTGTGTCTATGAGTTTTTGTTTCTCATTTGTTTGTCTTGTTCTTTTGTTATTTTTTGGTTTATATACCACATATCAGTGAATCATATGGTTCTCTGCTTTTTCTGTCTGACTTAGTTTGCTCAGCATTACACTCTCAAGATCCATCCATGTTGTCACAAATGTTCCTATATCATCTTTTCTTAGCGCCGAATAGTATTCCATTGTGTATATATACCACAACGTCTTTATCCATTCATCTATCAAAGGACATTTTGGTTGTTTCCATGTCTTGGCCACCGTAAATAAAGCTGCAGTGAACATTGGAGCACACTTGTCTTTATGGATAAATGTTTTCAGATTTTTTTGGGTAGATAACCAGGAGATTGTTGGGTCATATGGTAATTCTATTCGTAATTTTTTGAGGAACCTCCACACTGAAGTGACTATTGTTGATAGAAGTGCTGACAGATGATCTTAGACTAGATAATTCTGGGTTTGTAGTCAAATGAGCTCTCACGTTGGCCTCCTGTCGCAGGTGTCGGAAGCTGCCCCGGGCGTCCAAGGACTGGCCGGCTTTTCTGGATCTGAAGAGGACCATTGATGATTTCAGCGAGTGCTGTCCACTGCTGGAGCACATGGGCAACAAGGCCATGACGGACAGGCACTGGGAAAGGATAGCTGCTCTCACTGGCCATAGTCTAGATGTGCGGAATGAAACTTTTAAGTTAAGAAACATCATGGAGGCACCGCTCCTGAAACACAAGGAGGAAATAGAGGTACAGCCGATAGAAAGCATGCTGTGGTGAGAGGCTGGAAGGTCTCACGGGATTTATTTCATAGTATTCCTACACTTTGGGATGTCAGAGTAGTAAACCAGGACATTTAAAACCTGTTTCCTGACATTCAACTGTTGATGCCTTCAACAAGTGTTTCTGTAACAAATGAGAATGCATTCCTGCATTCGTAGCCCATTAAATAGCTTGTTTAAGTAAATATTTATACAAATAAAGTTATAGCTACAAGCCATGGTAAGTACCATCGAAGGAAAAACATGCTGCTCAATGGAGACCCTACAATAGAGGGGTTGGCCTGTCTGGGAGGTGGGGGAAGGGTGATGAGGGTAGAAGAGGGTGCGTTGCTTGCACCTGACTAACTTCATGAGCAGAGTCTGCTTGTGTGGTGGGGGAGAGGGGCTTGGAAAGTGCCAAAAAGCCAGTGCCAGGCAGATGCAAAGGCATGAGTGAAGGGTCCGAGGTGTGTTTGGGGGAAAAGAGGAAGGCCAGAGGGGAGGTGGTCTGGGGATGGGGGAGAGAAGAGACAGCTGAGACTGGGGACGTGGAGTGGGGCTAGAACATGTTCTTGATTTTGGTCTTTGCAGCAATGGGGAGCCAGCTAGGAGATGTATTTTGAACAGGGGATGCCAAGGTTAGTTTTTCGTTTTGTAAAGATCACTCTGGTAGCTGTCTGGTAGGACTGGAGGAGGGCAAGAGGAAGATGATGGGAAAACCAACTGGGAGTTTATAAGAATATCCCAGCAAGAGATAATGGTGTGTTGGGTGAGGGAACAGATAGTGAAGCCGGAGAGGGGAGAAAAGATTGAAGAGGTCTGTAGGAGGTAAAAACTGGTAGAATTTGGTGATGAAGGGAACGTGGTAGGAGAAACAAGGGGGAAGCTGAAGGTGAACCCTAGATTTGCTATGAGATCTAGATAGATGATGGTACTCATCACTGAAATAGGGACTGTTGGAAGGGAATCAGGTTGAGTGACAGGGTACAAAGATTGTGAGCTTGAGTTTGGGCCTGAGTTTGATATTTCACAAGTTGTGTCTGGGGTTCCCTTGACACATCCAAGCAGAGAAATCCAGTCAACGAATGGATGTGGGTGTTGCCTGGAGGTACAAAAGGTTAGCGACTGCCTGGGCATAGACAGCTCGCCCTGAGAGGGAGAGTGAGGTGAGAAGAGGGCAAAGACAGGGCTTGGCTCATGGTCCGGGAGAAGATAAGGCTGCAGAGGAGACTGGGCAAGTGATCCAAGATCTGGAAGAAGTCAGGTGTTTGCTGATTCCCTCCCCTCGTACTGCACCGGTTTGATTTCAGAGGTAAATCAGAGACACATTAAACTTTGAGTCTTTGATTAAAGTTTCAAATTTTAAAGGGTTACTGTGTATTTTTTTATCCCAATTTTTAAATATTGATATACTTGACATATAACTTTGTGTAAATTTAAGGTGTACCCCATGTTGATTTGATACATTTATATTGCAATAATACTGCGGCATTCAAACACCTCTGTTTTATCACATAATTATCATTTCTCCTAGTGGTGAGAACAGTTAAGATCTAATCTCTTAGCAAGTTTAATGTTTATACTGCAGTTTTGTGGTCTATAATTACTGTACTGTGTATTAGCTCTCCAGGACTTAATCTACTAGCTGCAAGTTTGTGCCCTTAACAACATCTTTCCATTTCCCCCACTCCCCAGCCCCTGGTAACCACCATTCCACTGTTTTTTTCAGGTTTGGTGTTTTGATTCCACATATAAAGGATACCATGTAGTATTTATCTTTCTCTGACTTATTTTACTTAATCTAATGTCCTCAAGGTCCATCCATATTGTTGCAAATAGCAGGATTTCCTTTTCTTCTGATGGTTGAATAGCATTCTGTCATTGCACGTCTTTTCTGTTATCTTTCTTTCTGGAATAATTTGGTGGGAAATTTTTACAAATTAAGGCTCTGTTATTTAGTAAGATCTCTATCTCCATCTCTATTTCTAAATGTCTATCTATATACACAAAGACCATTTATTACATTGCAGTTTAGATCTGAAAATATGAGTATTCTTAGACACGTATGAAGCACAGAGTGAAGAACCCGGGTTATTCCAGAAGGATGTGTGACTTTCATGTGATAAAATGAGAGCTTCCGATTTTCATAGGACATCTGTATCAGTGCTGTGAAAGAGAGAGACATCGAACAAAAGCTGAAGCAAGTGGTTCATGAGTGGGACAACAAAACACTCACATTCGGCAGCTTTAAAACCCGTGGGGAGCTGCTCCTCCGAGGGGACTGCACCTCGGAAATCATCGCCAACATGGAGGACAGCTTGATGTTGCTGGGCTCCCTGCTGAGCAACAGGTAGGAGAACCTCCATCGCTTTCCTGAGGTGTGAGACTCATAATAACACACATTTCAAGAGAAATTAGTTAAAAAAATGCAGCAATATCCCTCATACAATTTACTCATTAACAATACTTGTTTTAAAGTTAGCCTTTTGGCCCAGCATGTGAAACACTGTTTCTATTTCATTATCCTCTATTTGTGGGGTGTATATGAGACCACCAATTGGACAAAATAATGCAGCATGTAATTAACCACTTGGGTCTTGTGGAACATTCCAGCTTTGCTGCTGATACGCGCCTCACCGCACAGCAGACAGCTCAACAGGCTCAGGAGTCCGGGGGGAAAATTATTCTGATTTTCAGAATGATCGCGCTACTTGGCAAATTTTTGTCAATAAGTTTATGGACTAGAAACCGCTGGTGGTGTGCATATTTAATGAGATGATGGATCAAGATAGAGAATGAATTCAATTCATGAAGGAAAGCAAAACAGTGCAGACCGATACCAGTCTAATACTTCAGGTTGACAGTCACAGCAAGCCCTCATGCTTGGGCCAAGCAAACCATAGACTCATGAACTTGCATTCTCTCTGTTCATTGCTTCCTTTGGCTCTTTCTGACATAATTTTTGTTCAACAGGAGCTTCTCAAATACATGGTAATTGTGTAGAATGTGGGTACCACCAAGATAGGAATTGTGTTACTCTGTCTTTAAAAGGCCACTCTGTTCCCTGCATATATGTGTATCCATACTTTTAATGTAGGAAGCAATAACTACTTAATACTGTTTTGATAAAAATTCCTTTGTTCCACTTACTTGGTATACCTAAGTACTTGAAGTGAGTAATATAGAATATAAACTTACATCTTTGAGGTTTAGACCATTGGTAACCTCGAATCTGAACTACTTAGGATTTGGTGAGTTTTAATGAATTTGGTTACTATTCATACGCAACCAGAATGAGGGACAGATGGAACATAATGCATCCTAGGCAGGTAGAAAAGGCCCACGTATAAATCAAGTACAAATTATTTGTGTTAGGGACGGGGAAACTTTCATTACCGATGGCATTGACTCCACAGACAGAGTTGTGTGAGGAACAGGGATTCAACATAAATTGGTTGAACATTCACTGTGTCCCATGTGCCCTTTTTGGTGCTAAGGAGAGAAGAGTCAATAAAACAAAGTCTCTGTTGCTGTGGAACTACATCCCAGTGAAAAGCATAAACAAAAAAACCCCAGAAAGATGTATGGAATATTAAAACAGTTCGTTTAACAATTAAGAATGGGAAAATTAAAAATGTATTCACTAATGGATGACTAATGTTTGAGGAGACTTGAAGCCCCGTATACTGTTAGACCAGAGAGATCAATAAAGGGAGAGGACAGAGACGAGGGAAAACAATGATAATCCTTTAGGATTAAGTTTTTATGCAGATAACCAAAGCACCACATACAACATCACTTAAACAAGACTGAAGTTTGTGTCTCTTTCATGTAAAAGAAGCTCCAAGGTTGATGGTTTCGGTTGGAGTGGGGCTTCCACCATGTTGCCAGGGACCCAAGCTTTGTATGGCTCATTCTTCTGTCTTTTCTGGGTGTGACCCTCCTCCTCCATAATCCCCCTTACATCCAACGTTGATGCTTACTTTTCCTCTGGAAGCCTGGCTAGATACACTTTAGGGAATTGAAAAAAGCCCACCCCCTGGACCACATTCCAGAGTGATTGGATCAGAGCCTCAGGGGTTGTACCGAGGCAGGCATTGTAGTTTTTAATGTTTGCCGGGTGATTTCCATGTTCGGCTAAGGTTGAGAACAATTGATGTGGAACTTAGTTGTGGGACTGCTGCAAAGGAGGTTGGGAAATTCAATATTTTAACTGAGCAGCTATGTGTCCAGCAATGGCATTCTATAACTAAAGAAGGAGAATAAAAAGACATTGGGAGATCACTGTCAGTTTTTGCCCCAAGAGGAAAAATGGAAAGATAGATTAACTGGTAGAGGCAGAAATGTGGCTATCAGGTGTTCATGTATACATGCATAAGCCCCTCCCACTCCGCCCCAGCATACACACACCAACATGGGTAGGTTGGGCATCAGTGGATGGGAAGTAGGAAACAGACCCAGAAGAGGAGAGGCTAAAGAGATTCCAGATATCATATTTGAAAATTGAATTAGTTGCTTGGCCTCCACCAGTGGCTCTGTCATGGCTCCACACTATATGAAAAACCAGGGACGCCATGAAATAGACACAGAAGCTCAGTAGAGAGAATTATTACTCTCTTGGGTGTAGCAACAACGAGCAGAAATATAATATTGTGGCCGCTGGGTGGAGTCAACTCTAATGCCTGATCTGCTCCTTACGTGACCTGTCTCCCACCTCTCTATTCTCTGGATCAAAGAGAAAAAGTTAGTCTGACAATGCCCAATAAATGGTGATGAATTATCACTTGACAGAATCATTTTAAAAGCCAATGACATAATCAATGTTGTAAAGAAACAGGTAAAAGTTAGGATTTTTAAAAAAGCTTTTTAGTTTGAAAACAACAACAATAAAAACAAAATGTCAAAAAACCCTAAATGCTGTACATATTTCTCATTTTAGGTACAACATGCCATTCAAAGCCCAGATTCAGAAGTGGGTGCAGTTACTTTCCAACTCCACAGACATCATCGAGAACTGGATGATGGTGCAAAACTTGTGGCTGTACTTAGAGGCCGTCTTCGTTGGAGGAGATATTGCTAAGCAACTTCCCAAGGTTTTAGAATTTTCGTTATGATTTCATTAGGTTTTTAACACGGAGAACCTCTAACAACTAACTCCTTTAAAGATGCAATAATATTTCAACCTCTGTTGCGCTATCGCTCCCCCAATCTTTTCGTTGTTGTTGTTGAACTGTTTTTCAAAGCGAGTAGCTGTGGAAAAGAAAGGGCATGAAAATCAGAGTCGGAATGCTAAAAAACTCTGAGGTTTTATAGGAAATGGAGGGTTAAAAAGAACAAAGACTGAATGCCTGCGTAATTGATATACGTCTTCAGATAATTTGAAGGTAGAATTTGGAAGAGCGTAGAATTATGGAGTAGTTATCTTGACAATGGTAAGATAATTTGTTCTTCTACTGCTGACAGTTGAAAACAACTCACACTATACAATATACCCAATTATATCTGTATTGTACAATTGAGGGGTGGAAATGTGCAGGAAAAAAGCTCCCAAACAAAAAGGCTCCGTCTCAAGAAGCTGAGTATGTTTTTCTTATCTACTTGTAATCATCTCACTAGGTACATGTGGAGTGTATTTTGAGATATTTTTTAAAAATCATTTTTTTTTTAGCAAACTCAAGGATTCTTATTCAATTACCTTAAATTGCTTGCAACATTTTAACATTTTAACACTCAATTTGAGTTTTAGAGACATGATTATGCTGTATTCCCTTCACTTAGGTGTCCTAGCTTTCTCTTTAGTTTTTAGTTTAATTATAGAGAACAGGTATGTTAGTCAATTTATTTTTTGGCTACCAGTGAAATGTATTCGTATAGACTAAAATTTATTTATTTCTGCTTTTATATTTGTTTTTTTTTTTTTTTTCTTGATGGGTAGAGAAGAATCTCAAGTTGGACTTAATGGAAAGTTGCACATACAATATTGAGGGAGCTAAATGGGGTTTCTTATTCTCCCATTTGAGAGTACATGCCCATTGGTGGAAGGCTTAAAGAAGAAAATAAAAATTATTCCTACTCTCAAAATAATTGTTCATTTTCCATTTTTCCTGAAAAAAATCTATTTAAAATTTTGCAATATTGAGATTATACTAAAATTAAGTTTGTATCTTATTTTTAAATGGTTATTTTGTTTTCCAAATACACAAGTAATTCAATGCTTAGTATAGGAAACTTGAAAAACATAAAATTCACTTCATTTAGAGATATCTGGTGAAAACAATTGGGAGTGTCCTTTCCTCCCAAATTGTCTCGTTATTGTATTATTATTTTTGTGTCTATTTCCTGCTTTTAGTTAACATAACAGGGCTACCAGGGTTGAGCTAAAGGATTTTATTTAAGAAAGGGGTTGGTATAATAGTGCCAAACGCACAAGGAGGATTGCACATGTGTGGACATGGGTGACATTTCAGGCATGTGTCGCTGGCGTATCCAGACTGGTTAGAAATCGCGCCTCTGCAGGAGGCATGTGGGACACTTTGTCCTCGACATCACAGGCGTGGCCACGTGTGCTTTGTTACCTTCTTCTCGTAGGAAGCCAAGCGCTTTTCCAATATAGATAAATCTTGGGTGAAGATCATGAATCGGGCACATGAAACGCCAAATGTGGTTCAGTGTTGTGTCGGAGATGAGACCATGGGGCAGCTACTACCACACTTGCTGGACCAGTTGGAAATATGCCAGAAATCTCTTACTGGGTAAGTCCACTGGCTCTACGAAGCCTCTCGCAGCGTTCTAGAGATAGAAGGGGCCAGAGAGACTCCATAGCACTCGCCAGGTCAGTGTTCTTCAGCTAAGACTTAATTCACGCCTAACATTGTTGCACGAATAAAATGGATAGTTTAAAGCCTTGTATTCTCTCCAAGCGCTTCCTGGGTTTGTGCTGATGTTGGGATTGTAGGATTTAAGGCATCTCCCATCACTGGGACAAGAGCCTGCAAACATTCTCCTACAGTCTTTGCTTTTAAAAATCAACACACCTATTTTTCTGATATCCTTTTTGTATAAATATCTGAATTATACTCAACCAAGAACAACATGAACAGTGTGTAGTGAATACAGTCAAGATGATACAGAAATGAGAACCTAGTGTATCTATCAATATACACAGACACACAGAGATGCACATACACAGACACACACACTGTTGTATACGAGGAGGCTGAGTGAATTGCGGAGGAATAAATATTTTTCTTTTTTTCCCTTTTGGCTAATTAAGATAAAAATCAGTAAGTAGAAATATGTTAAATAGTAATAGTGTAAAAACAGTTATCTACGCATGCTTTTATTTATTTTTTATTTTCTTCATTGAGGTATAATTGACATATAACATTCTATTAGTTTCAGGTGTACAACATAATGATTGGATATCTTTATATATTGCAAAATGATCACCACAATAAGTTGAGTTAACATCCTTCACCATTACGTGGCTACAATTTGTGTGTGTGTGTTAAGCACTTTTAAGATCTACTCTCTTAGCAGCTTTTGAATATAAAATACAGTGTTATTAACTGTAGTCGCCATGCTGTACATTATGTTTCCAGGACTTACTTATTTTATAAGTGACATACATAGGCTTTTAAATATTGCCCTTTCTAAATTGTTAATCTCTTTAGAATAGTTAGTATATATGGAAACATTTTGGGTACACTATTGATTGTTGTATTGGTCAAGGTTCTCTGGGAAAACAGAACCAAGAGGATGTGTATGCACACACACCTCTCAATTTTTCTGTTTTGAATTTCATTCTTTTTTATTATGGACGTATTCTATTATATCGCTTGACATTTTGACATAAATTTAGACCTCCTCAGAAAAAAGCCTACTCTAAAATGACTCAGTTTTTACTGCGTTTTCCTTGGCTTTTGAGTCTGTTACCAAGAAGAGGTTATGAGCCAAAATACGTAGCCTGGTATCAACAGTTGAGTAATAATGTTGACACACAAACCGCACCCTCCCGTATACGCTGGCGTATCTGCATCCATAGGAACGGTCTTCACAGAGCAGGAGCAAGTTGTCTTCTCTACTTGGACACAGAAGTTTGGTTGTCACAGTACATGCACCTCCTTCCATCGTGGTCCAACCACATAGAAAACACAACCTGATTTCTCAGCAGAATCTGAGTAGTGTATTGTGAGGGGGGCAAGTAAGCTATTAAGAATCAAGATCAAAGTTACATAAATAAGAAGGACAGGGATATTTAAAATGACAAAATTAGCATAGTTAAAGCCAGGCATGCAAAAAGCTAAAACACACCACATCAAATATTGCGAGCATTAAAGTAAGACTTTAAGAAAATTAGGGGAGATGGTGGACAGCTTCTGCTTTCATCCTTCCATCTCTTCAAGGCCAGACTTTGTGCTTTTTCACATGCTCAAAGTGAAAAACCCAAATTGCCCAAACAATACCTTGTAATGTACATGTTCCTGGGTGTCCTGTGAGGGTGGAGGAGGAAAATTGCGACACACACAGCAAGGCTCACCTGGTAGCATCATTTTACACACGCCCGTTTCCTCCCCAAGTTCCTCCCTCACCGCCAGCCTCCCTTTGTATCTCCTTCCTTTCCTTGCCTGTTTCATTCTCTGACGGAAAGCCCTCTCTTGGGTGTTGAGGAATTTAGTTCTTGTCCTCATCCTGCTCGTCCCACTCAACAAAGGTCCAGCAGTTGAGTGGACACGGACCATCAGGAGGTTCTCACGCCTGCCCTTAGAGCCAGCCTCTGACCGAAGTAGGCCCAGTAAAAACCCTTTTCCTAGGGAATAGGGTTCTGCTTCTATGAAATAAAAATAATCCCCCCACCCCATGATTTTATGCAGGAAACAAATGAATAATACAAATGACAAGGAAGAAGTAGAAATTTTAAAAAAGGGACAAAATTGGAAAAGGATTTCTGGTAAGATTTCGAAAAGAAACTATAGTTAAAACTGCATTAAGATAGCAAAATGTGTTAGAAAAATGAAGATACAGAGGTATAGGTATGAGAATACTGCAAACATATCTATCACAAAAAGATTCACCGTAAAAGGAGCAAATACAGAAACAGAAGTGCGGTAGAAAGCAGGGCGATGATGGGAACATAGATGGGGTTTTGGTGACTCCTGGGGACGGAGAACACAGCCAAGGTCATGTAGCTCGTTCATAGCTGCATTTTGCTTCTGCTTCTGTGATGGAGTCATTGGAATTTTGAAGATACAATTCCACAAGTGAGATGCAGCCTTTGTCAGATACAGCCCTGATTGCAAACAAAACAAAACAAAACAAAACAAAAACAAAAACAAAAACTACGCTGTGTGTATTTTTCTCACTCTCTACAAAGAAAGTACAAGGTTTTCCAGATTAAGTCAAATGTATACAGTACATTTGTGAAAAATGAAGAAATCTTCCCAGTCATTCTGGAAAAAATAATTGTCTCCCTGTCAGAGTGTGGAATGCTACTGGGCAAAAGTAGTACGAAAAACAAAACAAAAGCACTGAACAAACAGTATGCGGGAAAATCTATCTCCAGAACTTTCCCTCTTTCCCATCAGATTAATTTATTCCAAGAGAGGCCTGCTTTGTGTGTTTATACCATTTATCTTTTCCCTTCCTGCTTAGATACTTGGAGAAAAAACGACTCTGCTTTCCTCGGTTCTTCTTTGTCTCAGACCCCGCCCTTCTGGAGATCCTAGGACAGGCGTCAGACGCACACACTATACAAGCCCATTTGCTGAACGTGTTTGACAACATTAAAACCGTCAAATTCCACGACAAGGTTTGCCTAATTCTAATTCCTAACCAGCAGTGACTGTGTCTTAGGATCACGTCTGTCTTTAATAAATCACTCCCTGATATTGTGCTTACAAAGGATTGCTTCCCTGACCATTAACTCTCAGCCAGTGACGTGACGGAAAACAAACTTTTGGGCCCAATTTAGCTTCAGAACTCGGTGATTGCTTAATATCCAGAGTGTAGACTTGAATAACAAATAGTTTTAACTATGATTAGGAATGCATTGTATATAGCATTTGTGGTTTTGCATGCCATGTTAACGGTTTTAGAAATTCAATAAAACAAGGATACCAAGGCTCATAAAAGAGTGCCTTCACCAAACAGAATTGCCACAGTGATTTGACTGTTTTAATCAGGCTTCAGAAGCTTTTGGCATGATGGTCTTCCCTGGTTTTCATCATGCTCAATTGAATTCTTTTTTTTTTTAAACATTCCCAACAAGTTTCTAGAATCATGGAGTTTAATGACACTTAATAAAGGTCATTCAGTGTGAGGGAGACCACCTTTGTGCAGCTGCCAGAAGATCCCGTCTGATCCATCCATCCATTCCCTGGGGAAGTGACACTACCAGTTTCATGATGTGTTCAGCTCCCCTCTGGTGCTCCGTGAAAACCCTTAGGACCATTCATTCATTCATTCACCCCAGCCTGCGACTTGTTCTTGTTAAGCAAATATCATGTGCCGGACAAAGGGAGTGTACAAAGCCTGGGAATTTGGCTCCATGGAGTCCAGAGTTAGTGCACTGGTAGGGCGAGTCCATTGTAAGCAATTCAAAGCCAGCCATCTATGTTCATGCCCCTTGCTACATGCCAGGCATGAGGCTGGTCTTGGGGTGCCAAAGAAGACTATATCACAATCAATACTGAAGTTGTTTTTATGCAGTGCAACAGTCAACAGAAATTTAGAAATTACATTGTCAAGCATTTTTGACTTGCTGTGCTAGTGATATGCTCCGCAGCATGGCCACGTCCATTAGGGAGCCCCAAGCTGGGGGTAAAAGGAGACTTCCCACGGGAGAATATGTATTTGAACTGATTTTTTGAAGGTGAATAGAATGTAATTTGGGGAAGGGATGTGTGATCTGGTCAGAAGAAGGGGCAAGTGGAGGTGTGGGCAGCCCAGGATGTGAGACATGAGGCTGTGGGAGGGAGTGTATTAGTTTCCCAAGGCTTTCCTGGATTCAAACAACAGAGATTGATTCTCTCACAGCCCCGGAGGCTAGAATTCTGAACTGAGGTGTTGACACGGTGGGTTCCTACTGGAGGCTCTGCGGGAGAACCGAGTTCCTGGCGGCTGTCAGCAATCCTTGGTGTTCCTTGGCTTGCAGACACACTTCCGTCTCTGCCTTTGTCCTCACAGGATGTTCTCCCTGTGTGTCTGTGTTTCTGGGTCTAAATTTTCTTCTTCCAAGGACACCAATGGTTAGATGAGGGCCCACCCTCATCCAGGACCGCATCTTAACTTGATCATCTTTACAGAGTTTCCAAATAAGGCCCCATCCACGGGTACTAGGGCTTAGGGCTGCAACATATGTTTGCGGGTGGAGGGGACACAATTTAATCCACAACAGGGATTGAAGAGCAAAGAGAGAAGGAGGCATGGACCAGATCCCAAAAGGCCAAATGCATCATACTGTGGAATTCTACTTCATCGTGAATGTGACAAAAGACATGGAGGTTTTTAAGCAGGGCAGTGACCTGATTTGTGTTTCAGAAAGGTTCTCTGGCTCAGTGTTGGAGGTGGGATGGAAGGAATGGAAACCAGTGTCAGAAGTGATTGCAAAGTCAGGACGGAAAACACTGAGCTGCTACAACAAAGCCTGGACGTAGGGGTGGGTGGAAAGGAAGGCAAGACAGTATGGAAATAGTTTAAAATCAATGCTTCTGTAGCTCTACCTGACGTGTGGGTTGAAAGAGGGGATTGAATTGCCCAGAGAGTTCTTTCTGGTGTTTTGTTCAAATCCTTCTGCTATAGCACTACGACTTCATGGTCCTAGAGTGAGGCTTCTCACTCTCTTGTTGTCCATTGAAAATACTTTAAACTTCCTCATTTTTAGCCTCTGCTCATAGCAATTGCTTCTTTTTTTCTAAAAAAATTATTATTATTATTATTATTATTATTATTTTTAATTTATTTTTTAAATTTATTGGGGTGACAATTGTTAGTAAAATTACAGCATTTTTGTCATTGTTGTTCCTGCAATAAGGTATCTATAATCAATGGCAAATCCTGGTATTGTGGGTCCTAAATCTGATAAAACCATAGGTACGAATTTATATTGAGACCCTTGCAAAGGGTCTGTGTGAGTGAGAGGCCCAGAAATTTAATTCACTGGCTTCATTATTACAGTTCTCAATCTAAGTTTAGGATTCAGTTCTAAAGCTGAGATTAAGGGAACAATATTCCCCTTATGAAAGAACAAAAACAACATACATTTGCATTTACTTTATAGTTTGCAGTTTTGTTTGATTGGCATGAGCAGCCCGTGAGGTGGCTAGGGCAGTCGGGGATGCACGATTTTTAATGACTAATGTTATGTAGGACATTTAGTCTCCGAGGTGTGTCCTCCAACAATGTGTGGTCAGGGAACGGCAGAGTACCATTTGCACCCATTATTGTGGAACCTCACTGGGGGGACAGAGCCAGGAGTGCAGTGTCAAATACATATATGTGACACCCCTGCTCTAGAGAGTTCCGCTTCATTGGGGAAACTAGAGGGATTTTTTGATCATCACATTTGTACTGAATATTTCTTTTAGAAAACAATTTCCCCCTCTCAAGTACAGACTGGTTGGCATTGATTTAGTATTCCCTTTTAGATTTCATGGATAACTTATTTTTGACTGTTTTGAAATTGATTTTATATCCTATTTTGGCTTTTATCTTATGATCTGTAGCGTAACATCTATGAGAAGGATAACACAGACAAGAGGGCACTGGAAGAATCCATTCTTTATATGAATACAGCTTTTTTTTTTTTTTTTTTTGGCTTCTAACTTAGATCTATGATCGCATTTTGTCGATTTCCTCTCGAGAGGGTGAGACGATTGAATTGAATAAACCTGTGATGGCAGAGGGCAATGTGGAAGTTTGGCTTAATTCTCTCTTGGAGGAATCTCGGTCCTCATTACATCTTGTGATTCGCCAGGCAGCTGAAAATATTCAAGAAACAGGTTTCCAGCTGATTGAATTTCTTTCTTCCTTCCCTGCGCAGGTCAGTATATTGAAATTGGAAAGTATTTTTTTTATAGAACAGTCATTTTAGAGCTCATACATTGTCTACTATAAACTATACAACTGGCTACAATTTAACTCTGGACCAATATTAAGATTTTCATAAAACTTTGTTAAACATAGATAAGCTTAAAGATTTCAACTATAGATTATTTGGTTATACAAATGTATACATATATGCACATATATGTATTCTAGAGGTATTTGATATGTTTTCTTTAAAAGTTTTTTTCCCCACTGAATCTCTTTAGTACATAAATCATAAAAATGTACCAGGAAAATGAGAAATACATTACAGCATTAAAATACAGAAAACAATGTTTTCTTAGTCATTGTGATCAATAAAGATTTTGCAAGTATCTTCTATGTATAAACCCTGTTTTAACCTGGGGGGAAAGCAGGTTTAAGACATAATCTTTCCCTGCCAGTAACTTAAAATCTATATAGAGAGGAATATGAGTTAAAATGAATGATTTAAAATTCTAAGGAAAAAAATTATAGATATGTCATGAGGCTGTACATACTTGTCAGATAAATAATGTGGAGAGAGTTTCCATAGGTTGTAATACAACATATCAAATTGTTGCAATCCAGGATGACTTATATTTGCATAATATAATAATCAGAACTCTTCACTCCCTTGTAATTTCTATTTAAATATATTCATCTGCCGTATATACTCATATAGTCTTTTTTATTTCCATAAGGTTGGATTATTAGGAATTCAAATGATATGGACACGGGATTCTGAAGAAGCCCTTAGAAATGCCAAGTTTGATAAAAAAATCATGCAGAAAACCAATGAGTCCTTCCTGGAGCTGCTGAACACATTGATAGATATCACAACCAAAGACCTGCGGTCTGTGGAACGAGTGAAATACGAGACTTTGATCACAATTCATGTCCACCAAAGGGACATCTTTGATGACCTGGTAAATGCTTGCTGAACGTTGCGGCGTGTACAGAAAAGCAAACCCTAGCCTCTGTCTGTGTTTACCCACTGGAATTAGTTTGAATCAACTCAAAGAAGAGGTTAAATTCAGGCAGAGGATCATCTTCATGATGAGAGCAGCTTGTCAGATTTTCTTTGCCGTCTTTAGCCGAAATTTTGGTCATGTCCCGATAACCTCTGTTAAAGTGTTATTGAGGCAATTAGACTTTATTTTAAAATTCTTTATGTGATTGTTTTTAATGCAAAAATGTCGTGTGGCATCCTGAAAAGCTTCCATTTGTCTTGTGCTTCTTTTAGTTGTCAGTTGAAGATGAAGTCTCTTGCTACAGAAATAAGTAATATTGCTGGTCCTGCCGCTTAGTACTTCCTTTACCGCTTTTGATAAATCCCATCTTTAACAAGTTTTGCTACCTTTCATGTCACTGGCTGCAAATGGTCTTTTCTAATATAGTTTGTGACATTGAGGTGTCACGCAGAGTTTTGCCTTTGAAAAGAGAACAGGGTGGGAAAGAGTTTAGTAGCTATTGAAAATAGGAAATGTGAAAAGAAGTGAAATGTGTCCTCTACCATAAAGTAGGAAATTAGATAAGAGGCAAGACGCTCTTATTTTCCTAATAATTTTCTAGATCGTCTCTCACCTTGTTATGTAAAAAAGATTAGGTAAGATAGTTTCTGATGTCATGGAAGTATAGACAGCACATTCAGCCTGTTGTGTGCTAATCTCCTCTCTTCGTAGTTAAGCATACTCTGTCTCTCAGAGAAATGAAGGGCTCAGGATAACTCTGGATTTCTCATTTGTCAAAGAAAAATGATTAAAGTGGCTTAAAATTTTGGTTCAAAAATTCAGACAAAAGTATTGCTGGGCAATAACCTGCCATTAGGTATTAGAAATTTTGGCCCTCTGCAAATTGTAGGAAAACAATTGATGGATTTAAAAAAACAACAACCCAACAATGTATTTTTTCACAATCGCAAGAGATGCCTTTTTCCTCATGAGATTGTTTAGTTCTGTTTTGGAACTCCCAAACATGGTTTCTGTAGACTGTATTTCATGGCTATGACTGTGGTATTGGGCATTGAAGGGTGAAATTTAGGAAATGAATATCTTACTACTGAAATCCATCCTGCTGTTTAAATTGAGGCGCGCAATTAGAGGATTCTCTTGAAATCTCCCGCACCCGTATCTTACGAATGGGTTGGGTGGCGATGTTGGCGACATCACCGGATGGGCTGTCTCTGATTCCACGAGCTTCACATTGTGGTCTACGCGAACGCTCATGTGCTCGTCTAATGGTTCTCATCTCAGCTGTAACCTCTTCCTTTTGCATTTCAGTGTCACATGCACATCAAGAGCCCTACAGACTTCGAGTGGCTGAAACAGTGCAGATTTTATTTCAACGAAGATTCTGACAAGATGATGATTCACATCACAGATGTGGCTTTCATCTACCAAAATGAATTTTTAGGCTGCACTGACAGGCTTGTCATAACTCCCCTCACAGACAGGTGATGGAAGGGTTCTGGGACTCCACAACCGCTCCCCCTCCGCCCCCCCACCCCGCCCCCTGACATTTTTATTCTCTCCAGTCACTCAGGGGATTTCTGCTCAATGTCTCTTCAGGGTTTATAAGCTCCTTTATACCAAAGTCTTTGAAATTCAGTCGTGTCTCTGCATCAGGTTTAGTTTTGTGATTGAAACAGACTTGGCTTCCTTTGCCTGCAGTTTAGAGAGGCAACCTTTAAATGACCTCTGTGGGTGTCAAATGGGCAAGAAAGGGAGTGAATTGCCATGAGCCGATAGATGCAAATCGCCTTGAGGGCTACTTTGGGGACTGTGGCACCTGTTGTCATTACAGACACAAGTTAGATGGTTTTTGAGCAGGAAGAAAACTGGGTGTCAGCGCAGGTTACAGCACTGAGGAGCACGTGGGCCTGCACCCCTGGAATTCTTTCTTCTGCCCTCTGCCTGTTATTTACCAGCTGTGCTAGCGGGAGCTGCCACACCACTTCCCTGGGCTCAGTTTCCTCATCTGTAAGCTGAACTAGGCCGTCCCAAGGGTCCTTCCGTGCCCAGTGCTCTGTAACTCAGTGTAATGGGAACCCCATGGCATCAGGCAATTGTGTGCACTCTGGCTGGGGATGCGCTGAATGAATACTTGTTTTGGACAAAACGGCTGCGCATCAAAGTCAATATTTGGCCTAAGTAGAAGCTGAAGCTGAGTATCAGTCGTTTTCACAGAATGAACATCTGGGCTATTAGACTGAAAATATTGTCAGGCAAAGTATAAAAGTCTGACATAATAGCACTGTCATCGGCTAGAGTGTTCCTTCTGCTCCTTTGTGATGGGAAATGAGGTGCTCACTTTCAACTGAGAATGGAGGATGGGCAAGAGATTTTTATCTTGCATCATTTTCATCCAGCATTTTCTCATCTTCATACTCTTTGTATTCCTTCTTACGTCCGGAATGAAGATGGTTTGTACTGGATGCGGTTGGACATCGTTCTGGAGATGTTTTTCTCGTTGTTTTAAGGTGGAGAGGTGGACAATAGGCCATTGTGAAGAATTCCCTGAAACACCTATATATGCGGCTCATGCACCTATTTCACACTTGCTCTATTTTCAATCTTCCAGCACTACCCTCACTTCCTCTCTCTCTACCGAAAGCCTCAGTTCCTATTTTATTGAGAAGATAGATGCTGTCATAGGAGAGAATGCCTGCTAACCAAGGCCCTGTCCTTATGCGGTCGGCTTTCCCTCCTGGATCTCAGGATAGATTTTCTACTGTCATCCAAAGCCAACACATTTGTATCCTCTCTGGGAGCACAATCAGTTTGCACTTCCTCCTGGATTGTTCTTGTCGACATGCAAATATGCTGTAATTACTTCCAGAAAAAAAGTTCTGCCACGAATCTTGCAGTTTCCTTAGCAATTCTATGCTCCCATCAAATCTCCTCAAACTCATGGTTCTTTCCACTTGCGTTATCTTGCATTCACTCTAGACAGGCCCTCTGCATTAGTTTTCTGTTGCTGCCATAACAAATTACCACAAATTGAGAAGCTTACACAACATAAATCAATTACTGTACAGTTCCATCCATCATGGCTTCTGATGCGTCTTGTTGGACTAACATCAGGTGTCAGGACTCTGCTCCTTCCTGCAGTCTCTGGGGGAGAATCTGTTTCCTGCCTTCCAGGTGGTTGGCAAAATTCCTTTCCTTGTGTTTGTGGGACCTATGCCCCCATTTTCTTGCTGGCTGTCAGCTGAGCACTGTTCCCAGCTCCTGGAGGCTGCAGCGTTCTTTGGCTTGCCAGCAACAATGGTTGATACCCTTGCATACTTTCAACTTCTTCCTTTTTTTTTATCTCAAATCCTTGAAGCACTCTCTTGCCTCCCTCTTCCACTTTTAAAGACTCATGAGATTAGATCAGATCCACGGGTAATCCAAGATAATCTCCCTATTTTAAGGCCTTTAACATGAATTACATCTCTCCAGTCCCTGAGCCATGCAAGGTAACATAGTTAGAGATTCCCAGGAGGGGAACGTGGATGTGCGGGGGGCGCCATTGTTCCACCTGTCACACTTGCTTCCGCCTCTCTGGTAAAACGGTCACCCAGACCTTCACGTTGCCCTTAATCCAGTGCTCACTGTAGTTCTCATCTTACTTGACTGAGCCGCATTTGCACAGTTGATCCCTCTGTCCTTTTTGATACACTATCTTCATGTGGCTTCCAGGACCCCACACGCACCTGGCTCCTCCTACTGTCCCCATCAGCCCGTCATCCCCTCTCCTATTGGTTCCTCTTCATCTTCCTGATCTCTAAATGTAGGACATTCTCGCATTTGTCTCTTGTCCTTCTGCACTCACTCTTTAGGTGCCCTCCTGTGGCCTTAGTATCTGTCGGTGTTGACTCTCCAGCCTCTGCGCCCTGCCAGGGCTTCTCCCCTCAACTCCAGACATGAACATCCACTTGCCTACATGTTGTAGGAATAAACACTTAACATGTTTGATTGTCCCCCACAAACCCACCCTCCCTTGGTTTTCTCCATTTTAGCAAATGTCAGGTCCAATGTTCAGTTGCTCAAGCCAAAATCCTTGGAGTATCCTCGAGGACTTTGTTTTTCTCTCACTTCATTATCCAATCTGTCACCACCTGTGTCAGCACCACTTTCAGAATTCATCAAGGACGTGACCACTTTTCACCCCTTTCCTGCCATCACATTGGTCCAAACCACCATAATCTCTAGTCAGGATTATTGCAACAGCCCTTTCATGGGTCAACCTGCTTCTGCCATTGTTCCCCTTCCGTCTATTCTCAATTCAGACACTGGAACCTAAGTCATGTCCTGTCACGCCTTGGCCTCACGCTCTCCTCTGTCTTTCCATCTCACCCAAAGTAAAAGCGAGTGTCTCACACTGGCCTGCAAGGCCTGACCTGATCCTGCTGCTTCTCTGTCTCTCCTTCCTCATTCAGCTCCAGCTCCTCGCTCCTTGGTTGTTCCTGGAACTGTCTCTACAGACTCCTGCCTCAGGGCCCTTGCATTTGGTGTTCCTTTGACCTGAAACCTTTTCCCTTCAAGACTGGCAGAGTTCACGTCTTCTCCTCCGTAGGTCTCTGCTCACAGGTCTCGTCAAAGGGTCTTCTGACTGAGCACATCTGAAGCAGCAACACCCACGCTCCCTAACATTCCTAACCAGGTTTACTGTTCCTTTTCCTATGTTAAAATAATCTGTTTTCTTTCCTTTAGAATGTCAGCTCCTTGAGGCGTGACTTCCCGTGATTTATTCATTGCCCCTATAATAGTTCTGTCATATAACAGGTGTTTAATAAATATCTCCTGCATCAATGAAAGACATGTTTATTTTCAAAGTTACATCTTTGTGGAGAAAAATTTAAATAGGACATCGTCAAAAGTATGACAGGAATTTTTTTTTTAAATGATTAACAGTTTATTTTCTGTCCTAGAAATTTCAAATGCTTGTATGTCAAAATTCTTTTTAATTTTCATATAGGAGTATCAAACTATATAAACTTTTCTGCAGCTTGATTTTTTCACTGTATTCATTGTACAACTTTCTGTATCAAAGAAACTTGAGAACTTTAAAAGCAGAGTAGGTATTTATAAGTGGTGATGATTCTAAAGTTTATTTCAGTCTGTCGCATCCTAAATGTTCACTTGTTTATTTTTCTTTAACTAACTTGAATATGAGAGAAGTGAGTTACCATTTTTTGCTGGTCATTGGGATTCTATTACAAGATTTGCTACTCTTTTACAAAAGAACTCACAAAAATGAATACTTGAAAAAAAAAAAAAAGAATCAGAGGCCAGAGGCATTGACATTTTGTGTCTTTTGCTGACTGCCTGGTGAAAATTCAACAAAGTTGGCCACTGGTCTCTGGGAGCTGGATGTCATGTGGATGGAGCTGCATATATTTCCGATAACAGTCATTATAATATGCTAACAACATGTAGTGCCTTTGTCTGAAAGGTCATAGTGTTTTTCATGACCAATCCTTCCTTCCACTTGTGAGCACAAGTAGAGAAGTTCTTACTACTGCTGTCACTTCAGACAGAGGGCAGCAGAAGTCAAAGGCTGATGGGGCATTTTATCTCCTTGATAAGGAACGTAGACAGGTCTCACAACACACGTCTTTCTCTGAAGTAGTCGCTCAACTTCGTGAGTTACACCTGAGTGCTGACCACTGGGCTCTGCCCCTACCAGCTGTGCAGTCCTGGCTAAAGCAGCTACCTGCCCTGCTTCCCCTCTTTTGGATTCACTGTGTGGACTAGAGGTAATGTAAGCAGGTGCCCAGCTCCAGGCCTGGCACTGAGTCAGTGTTAGTCATTATTATTGTTGCTATGAGTTGTTTTTCTTAATCCTTGGTAGCACATTCTTTACCAACCTTTCCTTTCGTTTTTTTCTTAAGCATATTCTTTAATCAGAGGCTATAACTAAACCAAGTTCTCAACAAAGAAAAACATGACATCCAGCTTCCCAGAGACCAGTGGCCAACTTTGTTGAATTTTTACCAGGCAGTCAGCAAAAGACACAAAATGTCAATGCCTCTGGCCTCTGATTTTTTTTTTTTAAGTATTCATTTTTGTGAGTTCTTTTGTAAAAGAGTAGCAAATCTTGTAATGGAATCCCAATGACCAGCAAAAAATGGTGACTCTCTTCTCCCATATTCACGTTAGTTAAAGAAAGAGAAGTGAACATTACGGTGCCACAGACTCCCGATGCATGTAGCGTTGTTACCTGAGGATGCTTTCCAGCATTTTGGAATCAATGCTGTTTAAGAATAGGAACCAAAAGCAGTTCTGGCTTATGGGTGATGGAACATGTCTAGAGTAAAACTTGTACCAACATTGCTGATGGATTTGGCTCAATTGTATGTTAATGAACTCTGGGTCATGGAGTGGGTCCCTGTTCATTTGGTGCTGTGGTTGCATTCTTCATCTCTAGTTCCAATAGCTGTTGGACCGGCAGAACCCGATAACAGTGCATAGTTGGACTGGCACAAGCCATTTATTCAACAAATAGTCACAGAGCACTAGGTGCCAGGGGTTAGGCAGGCAGTTGGGAGTACAAATGTGAACCAGACCCATTTCCTAAAGCAGAGAGCTTATGGCAGTCTGGTGGGGAAGCAGAAAACTAATAGAGCTGTGAAAAAACCACTAAATCACATGAAAGTTCAAATCCCATTCATGAATGATGACGTTTTTTGAAACAACAGAGATTGGAAAGGAAAGCAGAGAAAGAAGGACGTGAGGCACACATGCATGTAGGGTTCTCTGGGGAGAGTATGTGCGTCTATGTAACATGTACAGGAGACGCGCTCTGACAGACCTGTGCTTGTCTCTGAAAGGCACGTTCTAGAGATGCATTAGTGGATGCTCCCAGGAATGTGATTAAAATGTGATTATTTAGCAATGTGTGTTTTAAATCTCATGGGACCATTGGTCCTCAACTACATCAAATGATCAACTCTTAGCTTCAAAAAGGCATTCATCAACTTTAATGGTTCCCAGTCTGTTTCCTAGAATACTATTTTATTTTTTTAGATGTGGTAGATTTCTGAGAAAAAGTTGCAAAATTAGTATTGGAATTGCTATGTACTATTTTCCATACTCAGAGACTCTCAATACACAGTATCATCAGAAAGGTGGTTTAACCTTTTACAGAGTTTTCGAACATCTTTGACCATAGACCACCCGTCCTTTTTCTGTAACACGTGTTAATAGCCACAAAGTGTTATATCAGGACAATGGCCTGGCTGTTGGTGTTTTAGTCTTGCGTGGTTTCATCTCACTGTGATCTGCCAGAGGTATCTTCTAGATGCTGCTGTTATGGTTCTAGTGATATCTCTAACCCTCAAGGTGTTACATCACGTTGGCTCAAGCTCTGGGAATGAGCATGGGGGGAGCCCCCGCTGGACCTGCAGGAACAGGCAAAACAGAAACGACCAAAGATATGGGACGATGTCTTGGGAAATACGTGGTGGTTTTCAATTGTTCGGACCAGATGGATTTCCGAGGGCTTGGACGGATTTTTAAAGGTGAGGGTTATATATATTTTTTACATTTGATGAGAAATTTCAGTGAAGGTGGAATATCTGAAGATTTACTTTCCAATAGTTGGCTACATTTTAGGGTCATCATTCTTCAACTTTGTAAAGCTTTTTGGAAAATCTGAACCTTACCAGTGTTGTGTGGATCAAATGTCAGTGTCGCTTGCCTTTTGTAATGTTTCTTTATCACTGCAGGTTGGATGTTTACAGATAAAATGCCACATTGAGAGCTATCTTGGGGGGGCATGCTATGCACAATTTATTTGTTCAACTTTATTTTTGAACAAGCTTATCTCTGGCTTGTCTTGGCAGCTGCATAATGTCCTTTTCTTTGGCTTTCCAAAATTACATACTAATTGGATTTTCTATTTAATTTCCTTCCTAAGGACTGGCTCAGTCTGGATCCTGGGGTTGTTTTGATGAATTTAACCGTATTGATCTACCCGTGCTCTCAGTTGCAGCCCAGCAAATTTCCATTATTTTGACATGTAAGAAAGAGCATAAAAAATCTTTTGTTTTTACTGATGGAGATACTGTGACTATGAACCCGGAATTTGGACTTTTCCTCACCATGGTAAGGAACGTCTACCGAATGTCAGCTTTCTTACAGTTTTCGTCCATCTCCTTGGTCATATATCACCTACATTCTGAGAGTGGAAATTAGGATTGTCATTTTCACTCCTGTTTGAAAACCTTTGGTGTTAAACAGAACTCATGTTAACAACTCATGACTTAATGTCTCCAGTGAAAAAGAGAGGGAGATGGGAAAAATGAGTTCTCTGGTTGTCATTTCAGAGGTGTGCTGTGTACACATCGGGTCTTTGAATATCATGCTGATGTGATGACTGTTTGTTGCCCCATCATCGTATCATTTATTCTTGGGTTTTCTTTCCTGTGTAGAATCCTGGCTATGCTGGGCGGCAGGAACTCCCTGAAAACTTGAAGATTAACTTCCGCTCTGTGGCCATGATGGTCCCCGACCATCAGATTATCATCAGGGTGAAGTTGGCTAGCTGCGGTTTCATCGACAACATGGTTTTGGCCAGGAAGTTTTTCACACTCTACAAGCTATGTGAGGAGCAGCTTTCTAAGCAGGTGTGACATCCTGAGGGTCTCTGCGTACTTATGCATGTTTCATTTTTCTATTCAGTGTACTTTCCTCGTTTTGAAAAATTGTGTACAGGGGTTGTTGACAAAGTACCTTATTGCTACAAAGTAGAATGTGATATCATTACAAGGATAATTTTATATGCATATTTTATTAAGAAGTACATTTGAAGAAATTAATATTTATGGCATAGAAATGAAGTGAATACTATCTGGGTTGATTTAAGACCCAAAGCATTGTGGATAGTACTGTTTCCCCGAAAATGAGACCGAGCCAGACAATCAGCTCTAATGCATCTTTCGGAGCAAAAATTAATATAAAACTCAGTCTTATATTATGTTAGATAAGACCCAGTCTTATATTATAGTAAAATAAGCCCGAGTCTTATATTAAGCTTAATGCGTCCAAAAAATGCATTAGAGCTGATTGTCCAGCTAGGTCTTATTTTCGGGGAAACATGGTAATATTTTTTCTTTATCCCACTTTCCATTAATCATAATCTGTGTCATGTGTTCTTGTGGTTTTCAGGAACCTCTCAATCATTTACTCTTCTCACTTCCAAGTTCATTCAGCATTTGGCCAAGCTTTGCTAATTATCTGTTTTATCTGTTGTAACTTCCTTGCTAATTGCCTGCACTATTTGGAGTAGCAGGCTCTGACATCATGGGGTGTCAGAGTTAACCATTAATTACTTCTACCTTAACCATTTGTTACTTCTATACCAGTTATCTATTGCTGTGTAACAATGTTACTATAAAATTAGTGGCTTAAAACCATACACATTTATTATCGCACAGTTTTGGTGGCTCAGGAGTCTTGGCACAACTTAGTTGGATCCTCTGCTTACAGTCTAATAAGACTGCAGTCAGGTGTTGGCTGCGGCTGTGGTTTCATCTGTTGCTTGACTGGGGAGAGTTCCTTCCTTGTGGGTGTTCAACTACACACAGCACCTTCTGACCCTGACCATTGGGCCTTTCTGGTTAGATTGATTCTAACTATTTGCTTTTTGCCACCACTATTCTTGGTTTCTTCTGCTTTTTGCCTACTTTGCTCACTCATTCTCATCTTTTTCTCTGTCAAAGAAATATTTTCCCACGTAGTTTTTTTGCATATAGAACAACTCCCACGTCCCTGACTCCTGCCTTTTCTTAGTATTTCTGCTTCCTTCACTCCTACAGCCCTGACTCACAAGGTCATGGTGAAAAGAAATGAGTCAATGTGTACGAAACAATGGGCCCAGGCTGACCTTTTGGTGAACACTGTGTGAATCTCAGTTCAGGCCCATGGGTTTAACTGATTCCAATTCTGATAAGTTTTCCTTGGTTAATTCCATCCACTCACACTTCTAGTCGTTATTACTTTTATGCAAGCAAGCTTGCTTATATTTTTATTTTTTTTTAGTTTTTTTTTTTTTTGGTCTCTATCAGAATTTAAACTCGTTGAAGTAGGATCTCAATCTCAGTATTTTTATGTGTTCCGTCCTCTAAATGGTTAGTACTAAATGATGTGCAATGCTGTCAGTTACCTTAGCAGATAATTGTTTTGGTTTTCTTTTCATTTTGGTAAAAAACACAACATGAAATTTACCATCTTCACCTTTTTAAGTGTGCTGGTCAGTAGCGTTAAGTGTCTTTACATTGTTGTGAAACAGACCTCCAGAACTTTTTGATCTTACAATATTGAAACTATGCCCATTAAACAACACCACTCTTCCCCTTCCTCACAGCCTCTAGCAGCCACCATTCTACTTTCTGCTGTGATGCATTTGTGTACTTTAAGTAACTCATATAAGTGGAATCATACTGTCCTTGTCTTTTTGTGAGGGGCTTATGTTACTTAGCATGAGGTTTTCAAGGTTCATCCACAGTGTGGCATGCGACAGGCTTTGCGTATTTTTTTATGGCTAAATAACATTCCACTGTAGGTGTAGACCACATTCTGTTTATCTATTCATCCCTTGATGGACATTTGCCTTACTTCTACCTCTTGGCTCTGTGATTTGGGTTGCTATGAACATGGGTGTATAGATATCTCTTATGTTGTGGCTGCTTGCTTGCGGGCCGTGAAAGAATTCACGAGTCACATAGAAATACCGATTTACTAAAGTAAGAGGAGGGTCGGCTGGGCAGAGCCTGCTGGAAACGACTGCCCCGAGTCTTGGTTTCATCTTCAGTTTTAAATTTTCTAGTCAGGATGTAAATTTCTTCAGCCTATAGTGAAATTTTCTAGAGCTCTGTTTTGTCCGTTGGGGTGGGGGAAGGTGCAGTTAAGCCGGTTATCACCACCTTTGTGTATGTTAGGTAGATTTAAGTTGGCGCCAGGAGTGGATCCCACACAGACGCAAAGCCTTTTCCAAGTCACAGGGCCTGCACTGGGCTGAAGTAAATAGAAACGTTAAAACTGGTCTGTGTAGTCAGTGCATAGGAAGCAGAGCCATTCACAGTTGGTGGAAAGGAGGCCGCAGAAAGGAAGCAGAGGAAAGAAGGAAAAAACGCTTTCCAAAAGTCCCAAGCTAAATTACACTTGTTAAATCAAATTATACCAGCGATTCAAACCTCAAAATAGAAGATATATAGTGCCGCCATTACAATTCCGTCTTAACGTCTTAGAGACCCTGCTATGGATTATTATTATTATTATTTTTGGATACATACCCAGAAGTGGGATTACTGGATCGTATGGTAGTTCCATTTTGAATTTTTTGAGGAACCTCCATTCTGTTTTCCGTAGTGGTTGGATAATTGTTTTTTAATTACTCACTTTGTATGTGCTAAAATTTGTCATGATTGATTTTTGTAAATATGCATGAAGGGAATAACAAAGCTGGGAGCGTGGCTTCTGATTTGTCCTTGTTCTTGCGCCTTCTAGGTAACCCTGGCATGTAAGTACTTTTCTACTTCCTCAATACTTGTATCCCTTTACTTATCAGTACCGATATCTGATAGTGAGGAGTAAGGTCTCAGTTTAATCCTGGTTCAGAATTTCAGCTTTAGAGACAGGAGGGCTTTTAAAAATGGATGATTGATTGAGAAGAAGCTCAAGGGGACGTGTATACTCTACGAGGAAATTTATTCCTTTCTCCCTGTCAAGTTGTATCTATTAGTTCTGATCGAAGGGCTTAAATTAACGATGGTGTAGGAAGGGACTCTTTTGGGTATTCTCTATTTGCTCAAAAAACACATTGACAAACATTTTTTTGGTCCACTAACTGTACAAGTTTTCTAAAGGCAAATCAGCATCTATTCATTATTACGACCAGGTCTTCTGCCAGATTTGTATAGTTTCCATGTGTAAGTTAACATGAAAATAAGCCCGGTGTGCCTCACCTTCTTCAGGTACATTATGATTTTGGTCTCCGTAACATTCTGTCAGTTCTGCGAACGTTGGGAGCAGCCAAAAGAGCCAACCCCACGGACACGGAGTCCACGATTGTCATGCGTGTCCTACGAGACATGAATCTCTCTAAACTGGTAAGATGAACAGATGGAAGTGTTGCGCTTGCTTAAATATCTGTTCAACTAAACACAAGTGAGGTTTAGAAATGTTTATTGAATATGCTCATTTTAGATGCCTAATTATCAGATAAAGTGCTGGCGAGCATAACTTTAAATTGCACTTTTTCCAGAAGTTATTTTGGTGGTGACTCAGCTCCAGTCTAACCTAGACCTGTTCCAGTAGAATTGAAATGGAGTTTTAAAAATCCACGTGCTGAATTTACAAATACCTTGAATCCATTTTGTGTTTTAGAGCTAAAATCTCACCTTCTTTAAAGTCTGAAGAGCATGACAGGAAATTGCATGTATATTTTACAAGTGTGTAATAATTTCATACTCTTTCATTTCACGGTAGAGACTGATAGTCAATTGTCCAGTGTCAGTGGATCTATGTACAGGGTGACAGAATGGCATATGTTTTACTTTAAAATAAAAATAAAAATATGAACCAAATTCCAATTCATGAATTTGCCTCCATCATTTTAAAAATAGATTTTAATTTAAATGAGAAATTGTACACGATGTAGCAACTCCCCAAACTGGATATTTCATGGAAAGGTTCTCATGGAGGCAATATTTTCTTTCCTTCTATTTCCTTCCTTTTTTACCTCCCTTTCCTCCCCTTGTTTATTTCTTTTTTTTTTTTTTTTTTAATAATTTTTAATTTGTTCGAAATGTTATGTAAACATCCCTTAACTTCAGAGAAGGTGACATTTTACTTACTAATGGTTATGAAAAATAATCTGGGCTGTGTTGGGCATTTTCAGTTTATCAGTACATTGCTGTTTGTGCCAAAATAGTTGGTGTGATTTCCCTCTTTTCTTTTTAAGATTGATGAGGATGAGCCCTTATTTTTGAGTTTGATTGAAGATCTCTTCCCAAATATTCTTCTGGACAAGGCAGGTTACCCAGAACTGGAGGCAGCAATTAGCAGACAGGTAATACATTTCACGGGGCATCAAGTACCGTGTCTGGTTCACCTCAATTTGATAGGATTCAAGTGGGGCTGGTGTGACCCCAGTCCTTGGGTTCTGAGAACAAGTCCCGAGGCCGTGACTGATATTTGAAGGGAGGTTGTTGCACGTCGTTGATAGAGCGCCTCCTGCCAGGGGGTCTCCTGCCACCGCACAACCGCAGGCCCCCTTGGCCACGTGCTCGTGGCCCTGTTACCGATGGAAACCATTCCCCACCAGAGTCCAAAACAAAATGTGATGGGCCATCCGGGGCCGACGGGTCGCAGCTGGTGGCCTTACCCACACCAGGTGTTGTTCTGTCTGCTGTCCTGGTGTTTGCCACATTGCTATGATCTCTGGGCTCCTGCCACCAAGTGTGCTTTGCAGTGATTTTATGAGGCTCCTCAGCTGTCATTGTTTTTCCCCAGGGTCACTTGTGACTCCTTCCTTGGGCTCTGGGGGATCTACCACACTCTGTGTACCATTAGGTGCCTGGAGTTCCCATGGTACTTGGTGCAACTTTAACTTTTTGTAGTCTTCCTAGGAATGGACATGAATCAGTAAACCTTGTGCCTCAGTTTCCTTCCCTCGGAAGAGCTTGGGAAAAAAAGTTGTATAGAAATGGTGATTGCCTCATAGGATTAAATACATTTTAATTCCTTGAAGATTTTTGTTATAAGAATCTAATATGGTAGTATGTAGTGGATATTTTCCTTCTAACAAGTCTGTAGGTAAAAATCTTAATCTCCTGATCAGGTAAGAGTTATAATTCATTTTGCAAATGGTTTCTTCATCTTATGACTAAATTAATTGTACTATTACCTAAAAAAGCTACGTATAAAGTAATTTATAAGGTGACTTATATTAGTAATTTGTAGCATATAAAAAAATCTGAATAGCCAATACATAGCAAAAAGTGATACATGATTATTATCCGAAAAAATTTTTAAGTAAAACTAGAAGCATCATTTATAGTGGGCATAAGCATAGAATGATGGTTAAGAGCATGGACCGTGGAGCTGAATTTCTTGGGCTTACATCCCCACTCCATAACTTTACCAGTAATAATCTTGGACAAATTTCTTAGTGTCTCTGTGCCTCAGTTTCCTTACCTGTAAAGTGAAGATACAATAGTATTAATCTCACAGTGTTTTTATGAAGATTAAACTTATAATAGCTTTGCACAGAGTAACTTCTATACATGTATTTGATAGATAAAAACTAGCCAGTGGATTTATAGCGATAGCTTGAAATGTATATGGAATTTCAGTCAAGCCTGGTATGCTAGAAGTTTTCCTAGTTATTAAATGTCATCTTTTAAAGTCAACATTTAAAATACATTTTGGTATTTGAGTCGTTATTCTTAAGTTACTCCTAAGATGTACGTACAATACAATGTTCATATAAACATATTCAATTCCCAAAGACAAATGTAGGTTTGTCTTATTAGCTTGACATAGCATTTCATTGTGTTTGGCCTGCTTTTTGTCTATGTATATGTAGTCTTGTATGCACTATATCTTTTATTTTGGTAAAATGCATAATGTAAAATTTATCGTGTTAGCCATTTTTAAGTGGACAGTTCAGTGGCATTGCAGACAGTCACATTATTGTGCAAGCATCACTACCATCCAGCTTCAGAACTTTTGTCATCTTCCCAGACTGAAACTCCGTACCAATTAAACAATAATTCCCTATTCTTCTACCCTACCCCAGCTCCACGTCTGTGCTTATTTTGAGCACAATGAAATGGCCTAATGTGAGAGTTTTGTTGTGTTTTCAGGTTGAAGAAGCTGGGTTAATCAACCATCCTCCATGGAAATTGAAAGTCATCCAGCTATTTGAAACCCAGAGAGTTCGGCATGGAATGATGACCCTTGGGCCGAGTGGGGCAGGGAAAACTACTTGCATCCACACCTTGATGAAAGCCATGACAGGTGAGGGAGCAGCCAAGCTGTGTTGCTCTGGGTGACACGTGTAAATAGCTGTGACACATTCAAATGTCCCAAAAGGGACACATTAAAAGGTAGATACATTAATATATTTTTATAGGAGAGAATGTTGCTTTACTGATTAATGGGTACATTTTAGAGGTAACATATTACATTAATGGACCACAGAGGAAAAACATTTTTTTCCAGCTTTATTGAGATACAGTTGACATATAACATCGTGTCAGTTTAAGGTGTACAGTGTAGTGATTTGATATATTTATTTATATGTTGCAAAATGACTGCCACCACTGCATTAGCTACCAGCTCTGTCCTGTCACATAGTTACCATTTCTTTTTTGTGGTGAGAACGTTTAAGATCTGCTCTCTTAGCAACATTTAAATAATATTTTATATTTAATACTTATAAGCTGTACATTAGATCCCCAAACTTGTTCGTCTTATAACTGAAAGTTTGTACCTTTGATCAATCTCTCCCCATTTCCTCCCTCCCCAACCCCTGGTAACCATCACTCTATGAGTTTCATTTCTTTAGAGTCCACATATAGTAAGTCCTCACTTTATGCCACCGATAGGTTCTTGGAAACTGTAACTTTAAGCACAATGATATGTGGAACGAAATCGGTTTTACCATAGGCTAATTGATATAAACTAGAGGTAAGTGCCTACAGCATATTTCCAGTCATGAAAATATCACTAAACTTCTAAATAGAGATCCCAAACACTTCTAATAGCAAACATTTGTATGAATGTGAGTTGTACATATATTTAAGAAAGATTAATATAAACAAGTGAGATAATTCTTTCCCGACCCGCTTATTCCAGTTCAGGGTCGTAGGTGGCCCAAGCCTCTCCTGGCAGCTCAGGAGCCAAGGCGGGACCACCTTGGACAGGACGCCCTCCCATCGTGGGGCCACTCACACACACCCACACTCACTTAGATTGGGACAATTTAGACACACCAGTTAACCTGATGTACACATCTTTGGGATGTGGGAGGAAACTAGAGTACCCCAAAAAACCTACGCAGACATGGGGAGAACGTGTTGCCGGTCTTATGGACATCATATTGAGAAAGCTGAATTGTGACTAAGTTGAACTTCAGCACCATAAAATATTACAAACAATTACCCTGATTCTTTTGGTGATTTTGAAAAAAAGAGAACTCTAGTGTAATTTTCTAAATGGGTTTTAACGTACCACCTTTTCTGATGTGCACATGTCGACCTTTTACACAACGTGTAATATGTGTCATCTATTTTTATGGTTTTATACTTTAAGCCTTACTCTTTGCTCCTCTGATTATCAACCACAGTCCCTTATGTGTAGAATCTAGACCATTTAGGAGTAGTTTTAGAGTTTGAAGGGTTCAAATACCTTTCTTGAGATGGGCCACAAAAGAAAAATTCTTGATTCTTGCAACATCAGTTTAACTTATTTTTCCCAAAGAAGCAAGAGCACATCTCAGCAAGTCAAAGCTGACAATGGAGAGATTGAGGCATTTTCTAGGTGATACTAAGGTTAGGACACCACAAAGCAAAAGGATTTTGAACTGTGGAATTCGAAGAACTTCCAGATTATATTAATTCCTTCATCAATTCCAATCTGGTATCCTTTTTCTCCCCTTCTGTGACATGCAATTTTCTTTTACAGAAGATAAAAACAAAAGTGCTTTAGTCAATAAAATGTGAGGAGGCTAATTATGATAACTTGGAAGTTCAGCAAGACATACATTTTTTTTTACATATACAATTATTTATTATATATTATATTCATGTGATACTATATTACATATGTATGTTGTCTGACTAAATTAAACTCTTTTATGAAGACCAAAGTAATAAGTATCCTAATAGTTGTAAATATACTTCCATGTATTCATAGTAAAACACATTTTTTGTACCAACTAAAAATTATTAATATTTTATGGGGAACAAGATGATTCAACATGCTTTATTATTTTTAAAATGCGTGTTGAACAGTGATTTAAGGGCCTAAGTTAAATGTTGGCTTTTCATAATAGTCATGGGTTACAAAGTCATCCTAGAAAGGTACTGGATTCAAATGAAAGAAGGACACCAGTAGCCACCTATCCTAAATCTTGATATTCATTTTCAGGCACAATTGCCAATATTTTCAATGCAATGTTGCATTTTTAGTTTTTGAACACCTGCTGACAATATGCCACAAATTAGTGACTATTGCCTAATGATGACTTGTCACCGGAGTTGTCTAAATTTGGATTTACTTGGTACAGATTGTGGAAAACCACACCGGGAAATGAGGATGAATCCCAAAGCGATTACGGCGCCACAGATGTTTGGTCGGCTCGACGTGGCCACAAATGACTGGACGGATGGGATATTTTCTACTCTTTGGAGGAAAACATTGAGGGCTAAGAAAGGTAGAAGATGAGTTACAAGCATTATTTTTGACACTTACTGCTCATTAAAATTCTTGGTGGCTATTTAGAAGTAGTAGAATATCCACATTCTCCATATACTATCTTAGCCAAGACTAAGAAGTTATCAATCAGTATGATATTTGTGAATGTTGAAATACTGAAATTATCGATAAGCGTATTTAAAACCCCCCTCACCTTCCTTAGTTTTTGGTTCCAAAGGGAATGATTTTCTTTTTGAAAAAAATATTTCTCTGTTCCTCTGATATCAGAATAAAATAGAGGGAAAGGCCGTTCAGGAAAATTGGTAGTACTGAATAAAGTGATTTTACCATAATTGTTTTCACTGAATATTTAAAAAATATTATTCTTACTTAAGGACACCCTATTAAAAAAACAACACAACGCTTCTATAAAATCACAGGAGGAGGTGGGCTTCTTAGGGAAGAAAATTATGTATATCAAAAATGAAGTCCCTAACAGATTATTCTGCTTAGATGTACTATGCTAGTGTGTGGTGGTGGTTTAAGGAAACTCGGTAAGGCTACGTATGTGTGTGTATCTTTTTCCCGGCCTTTCATGGGATATTCCAGGGGAGCATATCTGGATAGTTCTCGATGGTCCAGTAGATGCCATCTGGATTGAAAATCTGAATTCCGTTTTGGATGACAACAAAACTCTCACCCTCGCCAATGGTGACCGGATTCCCATGGCTCCAAACTGCAAGATTGTGTTCGAGCCTCACAACATTGACAATGCTTCCCCTGCGACGGTCTCGAGGAATGGGATGGTTTTCATGAGCTCTTCTATCCTGGACTGGAGTCCTATTCTTGAGGTATGAGTGGAGGCTTTCTTTTCTATAATGAGAGAAGGAAACAGGTCCTTTAGCATTCTTCTCCAGTGCGTGCTGATTTTTCTGCAGACTTGCCGTGTAATTGCATTTAAAAAATTCATTTTTCTTTTTTTTTTTTTAGTTACAGTTGACAGTCACTATTATTTTATTAGTTTCAGGTGTATACTATCATGGTTAGACATTTATATAATTTATGCAGCCAGGTGGATACTAGACTAATTGGTGGGATCACTGCATAAATTACATAAATGTAATTGCATTTTAATACTAATCTTTATGGAGGATCCTTGAATGCTCTGGGACAGTCAAACCCTGATTGCCCTTTATAGGTTTCTTCAGTGCTCTTTTAATCACGTTAGATCTGATTTCCAACCATTGGGTTGTGGAGTAATTGTAAGGCCCAGGTGAATCAATAAGCCCACCAAACTGTGACCGAATAAGTAAAATGTAACTTTATCACTTTGGGGATTCATGACAGTTTTAAAAGGTACTCATTTACATGGAGTTTGGGGCAACCATCTTAGAATATTAACTTGAAGAAGACAATGTATTAACATTACATATAATAGACTTTTATTAGATTCAATAGTCATAATATTAGTTTTAAATTTGTACTTAAAGTAATATTTCAGATAATATCTCTTCAATTCATGATACAGTTATATTATTTTATTACCATCAATATATTCTGGAATATATTGCCTATAATTAGATTATAATTAAATGTCTTGTATACTTATTTTACCTAATAAATACTATATTGTAAGACAGAATGTTTATTAGATAAGCCATCTGTAAAATCTTTTTTGACATTGTTAGTCAAATTTATTGTTTTCATTTATGTAACTTTTCTGGAGATGATTTTGATAGAAAACTTATGAATTCATAATTTAGATAAAGTAGATGTTTATTTTATGTTGCCATTAAATTTTTATGGTTCTCTTTCTGTATTGGTATATCCTAAATTATGATAAGTATCTTCAAAATTTATACAACCCCACGTTTCAAAAGGGTTTAGCTTTGATAAAGAATAAAGATGTGAAGAAGGGGATTATATAACAAAATGATTCTGACCATAGAGTTGGATATTTCATTAAAAATGCTTCTAAAGATTTCAGATTTCACAATTATCCATCCATTAAGGAGGATACAGAGCAAGGGTTTTCAACCCTGGTTTTGCAAAAAAATCACCAATGACAGTTCTTAAAATATGGATGAGTGGGTCCCACCCCAATCCTACCAAATTAGAATTTCTGGGGAGGAGGGTGCAGAAGTTGCTTTTTGTCTTTTTAAAGCCCCACAAGAGATTCAGGCTTGGTGACCACAGATAGAACAAAGCCCAAGTGAAAATGTGTTTATGATGCCCCCCAAGTGCTTCCAATTCACAGGCTTTACAAATCCCTTTTATGCTAATAGCTAACGAATACTTAGAGTTTGCTATTTATGGAATAAGTTTCAGTTATGTTCTGTCCATGGTGCTGCCGAATAGGACGTTTACCTTAATGCTACACCTACCTAATATTTTCACCTGCTTTTAAATAATGCAATTTCTTCTTGCAAATGGTTAGGAAGACGCAAGACTCACAAAGAATCTGGTTGGACATGCTGAGAGCAGGGCAAAGCACCTCTGAGAGACTTAGAGGGCGGAGCAAGGGAGAAGGTGTTTGTGGGGCTCTGTCAGCTTTGGGAAGCCACGCTGATTACTTGGACCTGTGTATGAAGTATGTTGGTTCCCTCAACTTGAAAGTGCTATGTTTTGTTATTGTTCGTGTGGAACCATGGTAAATTCATGAACTGATGAGTAATTTGGGATCAACCTTTTATTGCTTCTGTTCAGCATCTCTAAGAATGAGCTGACTTCTTGATGCCGAGGGAACTTTCTTTAACTTAAGAAAATATTGTTTTGTTTTAAGTGGTATTTTGCTATGCCTCACATGCACGTTCCTGATACTTGGTTCTACAAATGACTAAATTCTCCATTTTCCTGAGTATTCTTTGATGTTTTTCTACATTGGTTATTGATGAAATTAGAAGACATAAAAAGGGAACAGCTAGTTGTGATAAATCTTTGTTTCCCATTTTGTAAAATCTGGGCATGGATTTCCTTTGTTCATATTTTATTCTACTTTTCTATTTCTAAATTATTGCCATATATTTGCCTCCCCATTTTTTTTTTGGGGGGGGGCAGGTGGGTGGAGGCCAGGCCAAGGACCTGTGGGCCCTTCCTGAAGCTCTGGCCTAGCTATCCACCCCCTCTATGAGCACATTTTAATTAAGAACTAAAGACTTTGTCTCCATTTTGGACTCAAGACTTGAGCACATATGTAGTGTAGTAGATGAATGTGTAGGTGCTGGCGCCAGACTCTGGGTTTGAATTCTGGCCTTCCCACCTGCTGTGTTTCCCCCAAAATAAGACCTAGCTGGACAATAAGCTCTAATGCATCTTTTGGAGCAAACATTAATATAAGACTCAGTGTTATTTTACTTTAATATAGGATTGGGTCTTATATAATATAAGACCCGGTATAATATAATATATAATATAATATAATATAATATAATACCAGGTATAATATAGTATAATATAATATAATATAATATAGCATAGCATAGCATAACATAACATAACATAACATAACATAACATAACATAACATAATACAATACCGGGTCATATATTAATTTTTGCTCCAAAAGATGCATTAGAGCTGATTGTTCAACTAGGTCTTATTTTCAGGGAAACAGGGAACCAGCTGTGGGATCCTGGGCATGATACTTAAATTCCTTGGGCCTCTGTTTCCTCATCTGCAAAAGGAAGATAATAATCCCTACTTCACTGAGTTGTTTTGAGCATTAAATGAGTTAACCCTTGAAAGAATTTATAGGAAGGCCTGGCCTATCCTAAGTGCAATATACTCACTAGATATTATTATTTTTATTGTTAATTGGTATTTTAAAAACTTTTGTCCAAAAGTGGCCATTTTCCAGGTGTGCTAATAAATTTAATTAATGCATTAATCTGTAAACTCACAGGGTTTTCTTAAAAAACGCTCGCCTCAAGAAGCTGAAATTCTTCGTGAGCTGTACACCAAATCTTTTCCCCACCTGTATCGCTTCAGTATTCAAAACTTAGAATACAAGATGGAGACGCTTGAGGCCTTTGTAATCATGCAAAGCATCAACATGCTGCAAGGCCTGATCCCTCCGAAGGTAAATCGCTCCATTTTCTAGAGAATTTCTCTCTTGTTAGTGGAGCCATACTGTGCAGTGTGATATTGGAAATTGATTCTCTTACTGCTGTGGGGGAGGGGAAGGCATTTCAAACATGGACCCTGCATTTATTTTTTTTCCTTTTTTTTTTCCGCAAAGCAAGCCATAGATTTGTAATTTAGTTGCAGGTTCATAGTCATCGAATAAGCATTCTCAGTTGATTTCGCAAACCATCTTGGTTGGTTTTCCTAGAGATCAGTCCTGCATTTGTTCCCTAGTTTTATTCATCTTTCCCTTGTTTTTGTTTTGGGGAAAAGCTGTTGTCCCTTTCAAATCTTTGCAGTTTTCACTGAAACCACAAAGCAAAGTTTTGGTTGGAGAATTAAGTAATTAAAATTTTTCTTTCTTTCATGCTCAGGAGCAAGGTGTGGAGGTCAGTCCAGAGCACCTGGGGAAGCTGTACGTTTTCTCCCTGATGTGGAGCGTCGGGGCGCTGCTGGAGCTGGAAGGCCGGCGCCGGCTGGAGCTCTGGCTGTATTCCCAGGAAGCACTGACCTTGGACCTGCCACCTGTAGCTGAGACCGAGGCCACCATGTTTGACTATTACGTCACTTCTGATGGTGAGCACGGTCTCTTCCATTCACATGTAACACACAGGAATAGTTATTTCCAAATGGCTAATATTTACACACTAAATATACATGTATATGCATACGTATACACACACATATAGTATAATCAAACAATACAGTGAATGTTTAAATAAAAAATTTAGTAAAAGACACATTGCCATTAATCCCCGTCACTTCGAACACACTTATCCCATCATTCTTGCCACTTTCTGAAGCAGTTCTGGAATCCCCTTTAGTTGTGCTGTCGTGGCTGCCTCGATGTTCTGAATCATTTTGACTTTGGGGAAGAGTCAGAAGTCTCATGGTGCCAGATACGGTGAATAAGGTGGATGAGGACACAATGTAATGTTTTCATTTGACAGAAATTGCCATACCAGAAGTGATGTGTGGCACACACACACACACACACACACACACACAAAATATGTGTATAGATATATATAAATATGTATATATATATACATATATATACATATACATATATATGTTTTCTAAATGGTAATTAAAACTCTTGGTTGTAAAATAAAATGAAAATTTTCATGTGTGAAGAAAACTAATTGTTCTTTTTTAAATATTTATTTTGATTGTGTCCCAAATGCACACTTTCCCCTTGTTAAATATATTATGTGTATACTGAACTATTAGTGAGTTAAAAACAAATTAAAAAAAAATCCCCAAATGAGATCCATTTCAGCTTTTCATTTGATACAATCAGCAATGTATGTAAAAATTACAATGTGTGAAGTGTGTTGCCAAATACAGTAGTACCTTGGTTTTCGAACGTCTCCGTTGACGAACATTTCGGTTTACGAACGCCGTAAATCCGGAAGTAAATCTTTGGTTTTCGAACATGCCTTGGAAGTCAAATATATCACGTGGCTTCGGCTGAGTGCAAGATCCTGAGGTCTAGCTGTCGGCTATTTCCGAAACTTTCAGAACTCAAACTGTCTTCTGGAACGGATTACGTTAGAAAACCGAGATACCACTGTATATGCGGTATCTATACATCTATTCTGTATATATACTTTAAGTATTTATGTGTGCATACCTATACAAAGTACATATATACACATATATGAAGTACATATGTACAACATTTATGTATGACATCCTAGGATCTGTTGTTTTGGACTTACAGTTAAGGAGGTGGGTAATGAAAAGCTCGTAAGATTTGACATTTTAAAATTTTAGGTACATGCTACTGTCACAATGTTCTGTATTTTTAGATACACTTTATATTATTGAAAACCTGCGTATTTAAAAAGAAAATTCCAAAATATGTCTTAATATTTCCTCCGGTGCCACTTTGGAACAGTTGCTGGGGAAATTTTGACTCAGCTAACACATACTTAAACAGTACTTTGATCTGTGATTCTATGGGGAGTTTTTGGAAAATGCCTTCATGAGATGTCAAGTGTGTCTGCTCATTGCAGTTAGTTAATTATGAAAAGGAGTGTGAACAGGTAATGTTCCCCGTTCACCTCAGGTAAATGGATGCACTGGGACATGTGTACCGAGGAATACGAATACCCTTCTAACACCATCCCAGAATATGGTTCCATTCTGGTGCCAAACGTTGACAATGTGAGGACGGACTTTCTAATCAAGACCATCGCTAAACAGGGCAAGGTATGGCTTGTTAACTTTGGTTAAAAATAGCATATTTTAACATGTCACTTGAAAACACAAAGCATCCTACATTTATGTCAGAATATTTTATGTTGCTGTTTAGCATAAATGAAAAGATTACCCAAATTGATATACTCCTTTTATTATTCCCCAATAGCAGTATTGGAGTTGAATAGCTCTAATTCATAATTAATTATTTCTCTTGTATTAGTTAGAGAGAAAGTGAATTTTGACTCCTTTTTCCAAAGAGAAATCCTTCTCTTTGGATTATTGCATCAGTTTGCTTGGGCTGACATAACAAATTACCACAGACTGGGGGGCTTAAACAAGAGACTTTTTTTTGTTTTGTTTTGTTTTTACACAGTTCTGGAGGCTTAAAGTCCAAGATGGAGGTGTCAGTAAGTTTAGTGTTTTTCTGAGGCCTCTCTCCTTGGCTTGTAGATGGCTGTCTGTCTTCTGTGTCTTAATCTGTGTGCAGACATCCCTAGTGTTTCTTTGTGTATCCAAATTTCCTCTTATAGGGATGCTAGTTAACTTGAGCTACAGCCCTTCTTAATGGCCACATTTTAACATAATCATCTCTTCAAAGATTCTGTCTCCAAATACAGTCACATTCTGAGGTTCTGGGAGTTAGGGCTTCAACATATGAATTTAGGGGGACACAATCCAGCCCAATGGCAATCATTTTATTGTATAATACTTGAAATTTTTTTCTCAACTTCTGTTTTAGGCTGTGCTGTTAATTGGTGAACAAGGAACAGCCAAAACAGTCATAATCAAAGGATTTACGTCAAAATACGATCCTGAAAGTCACATGGTCAAGAGTCTGAACTTTTCTTCTGCAACCACCCCGCTAATGTTTCAGGTACTGGCTCTTTGGTATTGTGCATGGAGCCCAGGTTTGTGATAAACTGAAGGCTCCAAATCGTCACTATTCTTCTGTGCCCACTGAGCTGCCATCTCCACTCTCACAGCTGTTGTAAATCCCCTCCATATGTCTTCCATTATTTCTGTTATTCAACTGCAATGGAATCTCTCCCTAGTTGGATTATAATATATAATCATCTTAAATTATGGAGAAATGAAGAGCTTATATAAAGTGTTCGAGGCCTCAGTGCTGTTTAAAATACCTACCGTGTTTCCCGAAAATAAGACTGGGTCTTATATTAAGTTTTGCTTCAAAAGATGCATTAGGGCTTATGTTCAGGGGATGTCATCCTGAAAAATCATGCTAAGGCTTATTTTCTGGCTAGGTCTTATTTTCAGGGAAACATGGTATGTACAAAAGGTGTGAACATGCAAAATCTAAAACTGGAAGACATATTGTTTATGCCTCCACCGAAACCTACTTCCTCTCCCTACTGTCTGCTTTTCTCTGGGTGTTACTGTTATTCTAGCCTTTAAGCTATACACACTGGAGTCATCTTTGATTGGTCTCTTTTGAATCAAGAGCTGGTAATGTATCAAAAGAAATACTTTTTACTTCTCTCTTTTTCTTCATTCTCCCTCTACCTCTACATATTCCACTTCTTCATGATTCCACACCAGGGTGTTAGCAGGCAGGAATCCCCAGCTGGTCTTGGTTCAAATCTGACTCTCTTCTAGTTTCACTGTTATTCCCCTTCCAGTCTCTGGTTCCTATATTGTCACTTTTCTCTGTGGTTCTTTGACTTAACATTCCAGAATGGCTCCCATTATCAATTGCAACAAGGGATAAAAATCTTAGAATCTTAGCATATTAAAGATTTCACCTTATCCTATCATTGAGGCGTGTCCACGAAAAACATCCAGCCTAAGAGAAAACATGTAAGAGTTTATTTGAGCCAAACTGATGATGATTGCCAGGAAGCAAAATCTCAACCGATTGAGAAAATGCTCCGCGAAATGGCAGGTTGCAGCTTATTTTATACATAGAATCAAAGGAGGAGGGTCACCTGAAATCCACTGGTGATAGATTAAGGGGGTGGGAGAAAGCAAAGTGGAGAACTCTCTGGGATTGGATAAAAGTAAACTGGAGAGACAGGTACTTCTTTCACATAGGTGGTACAGGATAGTTAATAGTTCATAGAGATGTTAATCAAGGGACAAGAATAATAATGAGGGATTCTTTACTTTCCTGCTCTGGTCCAGAAAAAGGGATTATTGACATTCCAAGGATGTCATTTTAGGTGCAAACAGACAATAGACTGGCCCAGTGAAATGCACATATTAACTTTATGAAGGAAGCTAAAGATGTGACTTCCCGCCATGGCCCACTTAGTTGTGAAATTTTTTTACGCTCACGCCATCTTATGTGGTTATTTTCAGTCTCCTGAGCTTGTCAGGTTTAACTCTGGGCCCCTTTTCTGTCCTCAGGAGTAACAAAAAACAAAACCCCCAAATTTGCATTATTTTCGTCAAGGAAGCTGTTAAGAGTGCCTGGGTTTGCAATGGCTGGCTGCTTGTTTTCTCCTGTTCCTAAATTGTTTAAAACCCTGTTGAAACTGGGAGGAGATCCTAAATGTCAGTTCATGCTGCAGTTGTTTTAATTGCATCTTCCATATCCGTATTAGAACAATTAATACATTAACAAAAAAGATGCATTTCGTAAATTAAAAATGGAAGGGAAATTGTTAGAATCCAAATCCAAAGAACTTCACTTTTGATTAACTTTGTTGTTCTTTAGTTGTGGGAATGAAAATGTCAAAAAGCAGTGAAAACTGTTAAGAAAATAGCCCCATCATAGCAGTTTATCATTTAATGTAATTGGTGACTGCAGAGTGCCAATAAACTAAGATCGTTGATTAAACTTCTAAATAAGATTGTCAACTGTATTATGCTCCTTGGTTAGAGAACATTTCCAAAACTGGCCAGCCTTTGTCAAATGATTACCATTTACACAGTGTTGTGATGGGAAGGCCGGGGTGGAAAGTCAACCCCAAATCGCAGTGACTCAGCAGTGCTATTTGTATTTGGGGAACAGCACATTAAACTACCCTCAGCTGACAAGATGTTAATACCGTATTCTACACGTCCCTTGATATTCTTTTACATTTAAAGACCTTTTGTTGGTTTTACTTTAGGAGAATATCCTTTGTAAAGGATATATAAAATTATATAACTTTATAAAGTTATATAATAAAATAATAAAGTAAAAAATTATAACTTTACTTGTGGATGCAGGTTTTAAAACATTAAATCAAGGTGTGATTTTATTCATTATGTTGGGTAATTATCTAGCTATTCCCATTTCTTGAGACTGGATTAAATCTTTAGGGCAGCCATGCAATTCTGACAGTAGCTACCTGGAGTTACTAAAGACTGTACAGGTGAAAGGCTCAGATATACACTTGTACTCAGGACTTCCGCACTTCATATCACAGCCACAAGCTCAGGGGTTCCCAGGCCACTGACACTTCTGAACAACTGGCTACAAATTTAGGGGTTTCTATGACCCTGTCAGTTTTGATAATTCACTAGAACGACTTATAGAATTCAGGGAAGTGCTATGCTTATGATTACGGTTTTAATATAAAAGATATGAACCAAGATTAGTCAAAAAAGAGATGTATAGGGTAAGATTTGGGAGGGTCCCAAATGTGAACTTTCTGTGTCCTCAGAATGTGTTACCCTCCAGGCACACGGGGTGTATCACTGACCGGGAAGTTCACAAGCAATGATGTGCAGAGGTTTTATTGGGGTTCCATTCCATCGGCACGATTGACTGAATCACTGGCCATGTGAGGGAACTCAGTCTTCAAGCCTTCTCCCCTCCAAGGAGGTCAGCTAATAACACACAATTCAAAACCCCAACCCTCACATGGCTTTTCTGGCAGGGGGGGACCCGCTATAAATAATGAAGACATGCCTATAATTCAGGAAATCCCATGGGATTAAAGGCTCCCTCCTAGGAACCAGGGACAAAGGTTAGCCAAATTCTGTAGTATCTAACAAGACTTGGTCACTGTATTTTTGTTAATAATGGGGTGATATTTGCCCCCGTTAAGGGGGTAAAGATCTGTGATCTATGTCTCTTTAACATGAGCTCTTTATTAATTTCCTGGAAAAAGGCATACATTATCCAGAATGCAGCCTGTTTGTTGATACATTATACAAGTTCATAAACTATATAATAAATTTCTAGCAGTGGTACCATATTGAAGTATAATTAGGAGAATAATAAAACAGACTTTTAAAACATAAAAGTCTGTATTTTTTAGGGTGCCATCATCTGATTTACAACACTAGCCCAATTCCTCGCAGTGTGAAAGTGGCATCAACAATTCACTATTTCGTGTTCTGTGCTAAAGCACCACAGGATCAGCTACTCTGCTTAGAGCCTGTTTGGGCTGCGGAGCATCAGCGTTTTCGATTAAGCGAGACTCATTAGTTTTGGAAAGCTTTCAATTAGCCACACTGCTGTAATTAACTTTCTCACTATAATTTTCAGCCTTTCATGCTAAACGAGGGGTGATGGAGTGGAGCATCTGTCTCTGTGTCTCCCACTAATCTGGATCCAAACCAAATCGAAATTCTAGATGAGAAAATAGATACTGTCCATCCCTTGTGTGTTACCATGAAAGCGCATAGACCAGTCAAGGACACGTCTATTACTTGACAGGTGATTTGCATCAGGGTTTCCTTTGCTTTCACCATGGTGTCACTTTCATATCTTTTATCAGGAGGACTGACTGTCCGTCCCTCTTTGCCTGGGACAGTCTAGTTTACTTCTGTTGTCTGAGATTAATAATTAATGGTGTCCTTGTCACTATCAAAAGAAGATGCGGTATATATATTATATATATATAGTGGAATACTATTCTGCCATAAGAAAAGATGAAATTGTGACAATGTGGATGGATCTTGGGATCATAATGCTAAGTGAAATAAGTCAGACAGAAAAAGCAGAGAACCATGTGATTTCACTGATATGTGGTATATAAACCAAAAACAACAAAAGAACAAGACAAACAAATGAAGAAACAAAAACTCATAGAGGCGGACAATAGTTTAGTGGTTACCAGAGGGTAAGGGGGGAGGGGGATGGTAGATGAGGGTAAAGGGGATTAAATATATGGTGATGGAAGGAGAACTGACTCTGGGTGGTGAACACACAATGTGATATATAGATGATGTATTACAGAATTGTACACCTATGTAACTTTACTAACAATTGTCACCCCAATAAACAACAAAAAAAGTGTGTGCTTTGGGCAAAAATTATACGGGCACCCTATTCTTTGGCGAAGGGAATTCAGTTGGTCTTTTAAAATAAGTGTCTTATTTTTTCCCCCAAACAAATATTGTTTTAATGCATTTTTCTGTTTTTGAATGTATCCATACATATCTTTAAGAATTTAAACAATACAGAAAGCTAAGGACAAAGTGAAAGTTTCTTAAGAGAATTTCTGAATTTATCTCTTCTAAAAATAATTGTAAAGTGTTTTGAATACAACAAGTATCTTCTAAATGGTTGCATAGCAATAGGTTTTGCTTTTGAAAAATAAGAATCCTAGAGCCTGGAAGGAAATTCCACATTTTTTTCTAGACTCAGAACCATGGTTCCAAATGAAATCTTACACAGAAAACAAAGCTACAAACAGGGAACCAGGGATTTGCTTTGGTGGAATTGAAGCTGGGCTCCGGACACCCTTTCCAGCCTCCTCCTTGCTTCCTGAGGGGTCCCTTGCTTTTGGAAAACCCTTTTGATTTCCTCGGAGCACAGTTGGAAGACTAGTTTCCAGAGGAGAATCATAAGAGAGAATATGTGAAAGTATTTTTTTCATGGTCAAGTTCTTTAACAGGTTTTCCTGTTAACATGAATGCATTCAGGTGGAGGGAAATTAAAGTACTTATTTGAGTTCACACAGTTAGTTGGTAGCAGAACCTGAGTGAGAAACTAGGTTCCCACGTCTTCCATGGTGCTTTTCCAGTTCACCCATATGCCTCCTTCCAATGGCTTTTCTTTATCTACATTAATATTCAAGTGACTGATTCATCACTTAGTAGTCTGTTTTATTTTTAGCTTCTAGTTATGCACTGCTGTTTTTTCATGTTCTGTAAAATGCACTACTTATAATGCACTACTGACTATTTATAATGTACTACTTTTATAATAGTATTTTTAAAAATGTACTATTACCTTTTAAATTTTACTAGTACAAGACTTTTTATTTGGTTTTGGTGAATTATGATAAAAAGGGAAGATCTTATTTAGGCAGTTGATATCTTAATAAAGAGCATAAACTCTCCATTATTATATTTTAACTAAATAGCAGATATATGGAAGCCTAAAATTAAGTATATGCTATATTTCAATTTAATTAGATGTAATATGTATGGAAAATGATTCAAGTGCTGATATTCAGATACCTACAGTAATAATAAAATGTTTCCTTTTTATAATGCATGAAGCTCACTAAGTGCTTTCATGTATATCATTAATAAATAATACTCTTATGAGTATATATATACATATATATGTATGATTTATGTATCTTTATATTCTCTCTCACTTCTGAGCTGTGGTTTAGAAATACTAAGTGACTTGCTTCAAATCACAAAGCTAATTAAGTGGGAGAAGTAACAGTTTAACCCTTTTCCTGACTTGAAAGCCAGTCAGAGAGCTATTGTACAAGGCCATGCAGATTATGCAGGTTTGTGCCATGCCCCATTCACAGAGATGATTGTGTGAATGGTAAACCCAAGAATTGAGCAGTGTGCAACCTCCCCTCCTGTACATGACCCTGCCAATATCCCTTCCGATGCAAGATTTCTTTCTCTGCCTTGTTGCGGAAATAGACATGCGCTATCAAATATAGCTGATGTGGTAAATACTATTTATGGTGTAATCTAAGTATTGTGGGGCCCAGAGGAGGACAAGAAATCAGTGTAATGAGCCCTAGTTTTAGGGCTCCTAGTGCTAGAATCTTAGTGTCTATGTTCGGATGTATTGATTTTGTGATGCTATCGATCATTCCACCTGGGGAAGTCCAGTTGGGGATGCCAGTTCAAGGATATGGTTTTCCCAAACATTCCCAAATAGCTGTGTGATAGAGTAGGACACACAATTACTGTGTTTCTCGCCTTCAGGAGCTCTCACCAAACTTCAGAATTCATTAGGTAACTTTATCATGGGCGGCAATGCTAAAACCAGAAAGAAGTGCTAACTCCAGGTTCACAAGCTATTTGATTTTTCTCTCTTCATTTTGTTTCGGTCAATTTAGTTCTTTTGTAACATATATAGCTTACTAATAATTTCCTACTATTTCAAAGAAATTAGGGTCACAATGAAGGGGGAGAAAGTGCAGGTGTATGACTTTTTTCCATATTATCTCACATCTCCTACCTATGGCTTTTAGCTCTTAGAAGGCCCTCAAAGACATAAAATCTTCCTGTGCCTGTCAGTTCTCACTAACAGATGAGGGGATGTCTGGAAGTCTCTAGCGCCGTAGGGAGGTGTCAGGAGATTATTAATTGCCTATGCATTTAAATTCATTGAAAAGCAGAGCTAAATTTAGCCTAGCACATTACTTTAAACTGTTCACTTTTATGTCAGGGAATTTGAAATTCTTTTTGCCACTGGACTGTTGTCATGGGGATTTGTTTTGTAATTGAATGAGTTGTGATACATTTAGATATCTTTCTATTTAAAAATGGTGAAACATTTTCATACCTCTGGCTATTATTATTCATTAAAATGATGTTGGAAACTTACGATTTGGAATTACCCAACTGTGAAGATGTCCAAAGACAGATGTACAGATTTTTGCTTATATCTTAGCCTTATTTTTTAGCTGTATCTTGGATCACTAAGGTCATTTTTAACTGTTTTGCTCTTCATCATGAAATAAGAGCAAACTTTTTTTGATAGGAGGGGCATGCTTTTTATGTCAGTATGCCTCCACTTTCTCCTATACTTATGCATTGTCTTTAATGTGACTTAAAATCAAGGATTCCTACAGTGGGAAGAATGAAATTAGGTCTTTAAGACTGAGCTCCTGGAGCGTGAGAACGCTGGAGGCCTTTCGGTTTTCTTAGCAGTGCTGGCTCTGGTTACTCAGTGCATGCATTTTGAATGACTGATTTCCAAACTACGTTGTACTACCATGGAAATGATAATATAGTCAAAGTCTGGGGTTCTTTCCCCATGTCCCCCTTAACCCTTCTAACACTCCTTCAATCAGTTTCTTTTTAATTGAGGCATAAATGACATATAACATCGTATTAGTTTCATCAGTTGCAATGATGTGCTTCCTCATATTTCTAGGGAAGTGTTTTTATAGAGCACAGTGTAACCTCCCTCTGTGCCACCTAAGCTCAGAATGTAGAAGTGAGAGAGGAGACATGGGTGGGTGTTATTCTGCATTTCGTCTCGGGATGAGCAGGGATTCAGTGTGATTGCATCTGCTGCAGAGCAGTGGGTCTGGACTGCGTCAGGCTACAGAGCCAGTGGGCAGCCTCCTCACAGGAAGGAGGGCAGTCTTCAGACTATGGCGGGCTGTGCAGCTCAGAACACAGACCTAGGAAGCTGCTTGGATAGTAGCCCTGTTTCACTTCCTCCCTGGTTATAGGGAAACTATTAGCTGGGCTGGACCCTTTGAGAAATCGGGTTTGGGGATTAGAGGGTCATCAGCCCTCTGTATCATAGACACAATGATACAAAAGTAAATGTGTAGAAATGGACCGAAGCGTCTCCTGCCTGTGAAAATTTACATAGATTAGAATTTCACTTACTCCTAAGTTAAATCAGAGTGTAAAACTTTATCAAGATGATTTAGGTACTTCATGCCCTGCTTTCCAGAATTAAGGGAAATTTTGGGGTTGTTCAGAATAATTCCTGTCAATACGAATGTTTCTAGATTTTAAAAATAATTGACCATGTCTTGGGGGATATTTTCACAGATGTTTCTGTTGGCTTTCTTGTTTAACAGAGGACAATAGAGAGCTATGTGGATAAACGCATGGGTGCAACATATGGCCCTCCTGCAGGAAAGAAAATGACTGTTTTTATTGATGACGTGAATATGCCAATAATCAATGAGTGGGGAGACCAGGTATATTGATCCTATTGTGCACTTTCTTTCTTTAGTTCAACATTGGTTTATTCTTTGATGAGTAAATATTTTTCTACTTTTCCCACATACAATGCCTGAATACCGAAAAAGTCCGTTATTTGGAAGCACTCCAGACGTTAGGTTCTGGGATATAAAGGAGTGACGTTTTAATTCTGAAAGTTGTTTTTCTTAGGTTACTAATGAGATAGTACGGCAGCTGATGGAGCAGAGCGGCTTTTATAACTTAGAGAAGCCTGGGGAGTTTACCAGCATTGTGGACATCCAAGTGTTGGCAGCCATGATCCATCCTGGGGGCGGGCGCAACGATATACCCCAAAGACTCAAGAGGCAGTTCTGTGTATTTAACTGCACGTTGCCATCTGACACTTCCATGGACAAGATCTTTGGTAAGATGAGTGTCGAACATCTGCTTGTGTTCCAGTGGGAAGATATCAACCCAAAGGTCAACACAGAAAGAACACTGGGGGGCTCTTTACTCTGTTGCCCTCATCACTCTCAAGTAGTGTGTTCTGTATATATATATATATATATATATATATATATATATACCCAATTCAGTATATATATATATATGTGTGTGTGTATACATATATATATACACACACATACTGAATTGGGTACCTAGGCAGATCTTGCTCCCTATCTTTTTTTTTTTAACCATTGCCAGCTTCTTAAGCAGGGAGGTTAAACATTAAATGAACATGGAGATGGTGAGATTGTTTCCTCATGGCTACACATATTTGAGGTCTGGATTGATATAATATCATGCCAAAAACTTTATATAGCTGATATTTCAACCAGCCCATATAATGATTCTGGCCAAAGAAATATGCACAGAAAGAATTTCGCACTAAGATTAGTCATAGTCTGATCTTCAGAGTAATTTATAGAGTAATAAATTGATTGGTTAAATATATAGTATTTCAGGAATAATTTCGTTGAGGAAACACTAGCCCAGTAAATAATCATAAGTATTTAGCTGAGTAATGAAAATGATTTATAACTGATTTTAGAATTACTCTTTGCAGAAAAAGAGTGTAAAGTTATGTATGCATTTGTGTTAGGTATTAATTTACAATTTTTGAAGCTGCTACTGAGAAAAAGCTCATTAGGATTACCCTAATTAATTTCTGGCAGACTAAAATGTCATCTTAGCACCCTGGGCTAATGGAATATGGCAGTGTCTGCCTTCAATCACGGTAGTGGGCAAAGGTTTGCAAACCAAATGACATGTGAATTATCTAAACTTGGGAAAAATAAAATGGGCCGGAAAGAATGACTATTTTCACTTTTAATTATCTTTTGTTTTTGGCCTGGAAAGTTGTACATGTAAGACAAATTAAAATATTTTATAAAACATGGAAAGGCAACAACAGAATGGAGAAATCTTAGAGCATTCATGAAATCTCCCTTTAAAAAAATCTTTTTATATGGCAGCTTTATATATTTATCAGTTACCCATTTAGTAATGTTGAATTAGTTCAGGTAGTTTCAGTAGTATTTCTTGATCAATGTTTCAGCATTTGAGTGCCTACTTACTCAAACCTGTATCTGTTTCATAGGTTTAAAAAAAATAAGAGAGCTCTACGTAATATAAATTTCCTTAATATGTGGTTACCTATTAAAATGTGTAACTATACTTGTGCAAACTCTGCATTATAATGTTTTTCATTTTAATTTAGTTGGTTTGACTTGCCAGTCAAAATGTTAGGCCTTTTTCCCCGTCAGGTGTGATCGGGATAGGCTACTACTGTGCCCAGAGAGGTTTCTCAGAAGAAGTGAGAGATTCCGTGAGGAAACTGGTCCCACTCACGCGCCGACTATGGCAGACGACAAAGACTAAAATGCTCCCCACTCCTGCGAAATTCCATTACGTATTTAATCTTCGAGATCTTTCTAGGATCTGGCAGGGAATGCTGAAGGCGACTTCAGAGGTTATCATGAAACCAGATGTAAGTAAAACATAAGAAATAAAAACAAATAACACTCATTTTACTATACACCCTCGATATTCTTTGTAATGCAAATTTTTGTGGAATTATGAAAATATTTAGAGATGTTTTAGCATTGATACGCTTTTCTTTCCTGCTTTTAAGCTAATGTACGTAAGGAAAAATAAGTCAGAAAATTTCATTAAAAAATTCTAATTAAATTAGGTTTATGTTTAAGGAAATGGTCCACACAGCCATTTTCTATTAATAGAATAAAAGAAACAATTGATTTTATTCTCTCATCCTGAGGTATTTTTCTTGTACTAAAAATGGAAAGGATCACTATTGATTTTATCATGTAATAGTCTTCATATTTTAAACCTGACAGTTTAACTAAAAAAAGTAATTATCTTTATAAATACACATGCAAAATTGAAAAACGAAACCATTTTTCTGTTATGCATTCATGATGTTTCCTTTCCATATAACTAGACGCACTAAAATAATTATGTATGTTGGTAAATGGAAAAAGAAGCCAAACAGTAGAAAGTCCATTTGACAGAAAAGTGAGCATTTGTACATACACTTGAATATATAATAACAGTTGCTAGCGTTATAGAATTCCCTTCGAACTAGAAACCAAATCATGGCCTGTGGAACTTCGCCTGTCTTTCAGCCCTTTATGGATCAAAAATGCTCCTGGAAAGAATGACTATTTGCTTAGGAGGCAGCTAAGCAAATGGGTTTTAAGGGACTTCTCCACATAAACACACAGAGACAGTTGAGATACCAACTAAACTGTCACTAGGCCCATCAGATGCTGATGACTAAAAACGACTTTGTCCCAGATACTCACAAAGTAGCTAATTGCACAGGATGACTCCAAGACAAGACATTCTGGGGAAAACTCACTCTCCTTGTTATAGAGAAGTGAGAATCCTTTTAGCAGCAGTGACCATTTTAACTTGATTTTTTGTTTTTCCCTCAAAGTTTTTGACAAATTAATGGCATTGTGTAATGCAGTTCTCCAATATTACTTTTTGGGGAGCCATTTTTTTGGTGCTTATTTTCAATCAGCCTAAACAGTTTCAGCAATTTGTTTGCCAGAATATAAAAGGAGTGTAGTAAAATATATTTGTTTTAAAAATAAAACAGGGCTGGCCTGGTGGCTCAGGTGGTTAGACCTCCATGCTCCTAACTCCGAAGGCTGCCGGTTCGATTCCCACATGGACCAGTGGGCTCTCAACCACAAGGTTGCCGGTTCAACTCCTTGAGTCCTGCAAGGGATGGTGGGCCCCGCCCCCTGCAACTAAGATTGAACACGGCACCTTGAGCTGAGCTGCAGCTGAGCTCCCAGATGGCTCAGTTGGTTGGAGCGCATTCTCTCAACCACAAGGTTGCCAGTTCGATTCCTTGACTCCTGCAAGGGATGGTGGGCAGCTCCCCCTGCAACTAGAAATGGCAACTGGACCTGGAGCTGAGCTGCGTCTTCCACAACTAAGACTGAAAGGACAACAACTTGAAGTTGAGCTGCACCCACCACAACTAAAAGTGAAAGGACAACAAGTTGACTTGGAAAAAAGGCCTGGAAGTACACACTGGTCCCCAATAAAGTCCTGTTCCCCTTCCCCAATAAAATCTTTTTTTTAAAAAATAAAACAAACATTTTACTACACTTTTTTTATATTCTGGCAAACAAATGGCATTTTATCATGAGTAATATAATGGCTTAAAACCCTTATAACTTGCAGAATGTTATCAAGTTGAGAAATTCACACCATTCTTTCATATCAAATAATGAGTTCAGACAAACATTTGTTATTTTTGCTGTAGGAACAGGTGTATTAAGCAATTTCCTCGACTACCAGTTAACTTTGTGTCCTGGGTTATCTAGATTAGGTGATTGCTTTGTTCAGATTTTTGCCACAAATTTTCTTCTCATTTTTTAAAGTAAATATACCTTTTTAATATCTCAGTTGTATATGTGAGAGTTGTTCACACATTTTATATTATGCTCTGGCCATGTGAATGTAGGTTTCTTATCAAGACAGACTAATTTATCATAAATTTAAGACTTCTACATAGAATATGAATTTGTTGGTTCAGTAGAGTGATTTTAGTATTTAGTCTAAAGATTTTTTTATTTTAATTTAAAGGCTGCAAATGAATAGACACTACTTTCTATTTAATATATATGAATGACACCAATTTGAAATGAAGTTAAGAATATTTTAACCTTAAAGTTTTAAAATGTAGTATCTTAAATCAGATAGCATGTCTACTTTACAATATCATGAACTTGAATTCCCAACTGTGGCAAAATGTCAATCAATAGCACATTTTAATTAATGGCAATTAGTAGCACATTTTAATTATGCTTTCTACAGGAACTGTTTAGGCTGTGGAAGCATGAGTGTAAACGTGTGATAGCTGATCGTTTCACTGTGTCTGATGATGTGACCTGGTTTGATACGGCTTTAATAAGTTTGGTGGAGGAGGAGTTTGGAGAAGAGAAAAAACCCTTGGTGGATTGTGGAGTTGACGCTTATTTTGTGGATTTCTTGAGGGATGCACCTGACGCTACAGGTAAATTATTGAAGCAGAATTTGGAATTCCCCAAAGGGACATCTGAAGACGAAGGGTTCAGTTTAGGAATGCTGAATTTCTGTCTAGTAAACTTTACAGAAACAAGCCTGGGACATACTAGATGCTCAATAAATGTAGAATGGGTGGATAAAGGCATGGAGTTCAAAGATTAACTAGTTTTTATACATGTGAGTCTTGGCTATTAAGGTAGAGTTGGGAGGCGGGACGTGACAGAACACAGGGCACAGAACTTACTCCTGTTCCAAACAGGTAGATCGGAGAAAGGGATCTACCACACAGATTAGCTGGGCAACTCTGAACTTTCCTGACCTTCATTTTCTTCATTTATAAAAATGGAAATATTAATATACACACCATGGGGGACTGTGGGGTATACATGAAATGTTATCTGTGGAATGGCTTGGGCAGTTTGTGGCTCACAGTCACTGCTGGATGAGAGGTCGTAAAAGGGATGATTGCTATTATTTGAGTCAAACTGAGTGTTGAAAATAAAAAGAAAAACCTCAAATTATCTGAGAGGGCCATTGAATATAATTGGAAAGAGATGGGTGATGTGGAGGCAAGCTTTTGTGGTTATGGTTCCATGAAAAATTGAGATGTATGTTAACTTTTCTTATGAAAATAAGTAGTGCCCTAATTATTTTTTTTCCTTAGAAATAGCCGAGCTTAAGTAGAATATTTTTCTTTCATTTAATGACCTCTTCTAATACTGAGGAGGAATTTTAAGTTAATTTTCATATTTAAAAAGGCATGTTTAAACACATGCTATTTTTATCTTCTAAATGACTGAAAATGACCAGGAAGCTCCTGACTAGAGTTAATAAGGTTGTGTGTGATGTATCAAGTTTCTGAGTGACGATTATAAAGAAAGGTTTATTGCTGGCTATGCAGTTGGAACGATCCTTCCACAGAAAGAAGCTGACACATTTCATTTTAAATCAGGTCACACAAAACAAAAATGATGTAAAGGTAAGAGCATTTGCGAGATGATTAGAATTGATTTTATTTCCTCTAATTTGGAAAGATAATTAGATTATGATTTTCAAGGAACAAAACACAGATGCACTTTTTTTGTGTGTGGGGGGGTGAATCTGGAGGCAAACATTAAATCTTTTATGACTTTAAAACACTTTGTTTCTCAAAGCTTGAGTTGAACATTTATTGAACAGTGATGTGACTATTGAAATTCAGTTAGTGAGAGCTCGGCAGATAGGCTAAACTTAATGATTTTTTTTATTATAAACTTAATAATTATAGTAAATCAATTTCCTTGCTTTGTCATAAAAAGGTTAATATACTATTTATCGTATTAGGACAGGGTCAATTGAAAATTATTATGTACTATTAGTTTTGGAAGATCTAGAATCCAGTGAATTTCTAAGTTGTTACTAGTATATTCAATGAATGTGTCACTTTTTTGCTGTTACTCTTAATTGATATTACACCGTGTTTCACTGAAAATAAGACCTAGCCGGACAATCACCTCTAAAGTATCTTTTTGGAGCAAAAATTAATATAAGACCCAGTATCATATCATATCATATCATATCATATCATATCATATCATATCATATCATATCATATCATATCATATCATATCATATACCTGGTCTTATATTATAGCAAAATAAGACTGGGTCTTCTATTAATTTTTGCTCCAAAGGACGCATTAGAGCTGATGGTCCACTGGGTCTTATTTTCAGGGAAGCACGGTATGTGCCCAGTTTAACTTTCTTCAGTATTATGCTTTATAGTCAAAGTTGAAAATGTATTAAGCCAGTAGATTATGTGTTTCTAATTTCTTAAAAAAGTATATTGATTTCAATACTTTCTTGGTAAGCATAATTCAGTATGTTTATTTATTTAGGAAATCAGTTCTCTGTTTTCTCTCAACTGTCCAACTCCATCCCTCAAAATTCACTTCGACCCTCACCACTGTTCTGAAATTCCTGAATCATAAAATTTTCCTGGGCAAATGCAGTGATCTTTTTATTCGTATTAAAAAATCATTTAATTCTTGACCTCTGTTGCTGATTTTGACATTAAATCTCTGCTTTTTCGATCTTCGTTTTGACCATTGGCTGAATATCTCTGAGAGGATACTTGAAATGCCTATGTTCAATTATGGATTCAAATTAAATTCAGTGTTTATAACTTTGCTTGAAATTGGCTCTTTCTAGACAGGAAAGAACTAAGACTGCACATGGTCACAAAAATTCTAATGCTTTTACTATCGTTCGCTTTCTTTTCTAAAAATACGTAACATGACATTTGGATGGAAACCAGTGTTTTTCAGGGTTAAATTGTAGAGCTATGAATGTATCAGTTTAAGTTGAAGGAAGTAGTATATAATCCAGTGGTGTGAAGAGACTTAATCGACTCTTCTTCCCCAACCCCAGGTGAAACCTCTGAGGAGGCTGATGCTGAGATGCCCAAAGTGTATGAGGCAATCGAATCTTTTGATCACCTAAAGGAGCGTTTGAATGTGTTCCTGCAGCTCTATAACGAGAGTGTCCGTGGTGCTGGCATGGATTTGGTGTTCTTCGGGGATGCGATGGTCCACTTAGTCAAGGTCAGTAGCCACACCCCCTAGCACCTCCCCTCCGTGACAGACTCTTGGCTCCCCACCAGAATTTTCCCCTCTTCTTTCATTTTTATCTCCCAGGAAAATAGTCAGTTTAAAAATAAACCTAATTCTATAGTCCAATTTAATTTCTAAACCGAATGCAACATGTCACACATATAGGCTTAACATCAGAGCATATGTACTTTAAATGTGTAATATGATCATTTTATGCAGTGTTGCTTCCAGCTCGATATTTTCACTACATAGAATGAATGTGATTGACGTCAGAATTCAAAGCACAGACCAACAGTCTGCTTATTTTAGGCATCATGCAAAGGATAACCATAAAAAACAGTGCAAAAACTTTGAAAACGTATGCTAACAGAAATAAGCCAGTCACAAAAAGACAACTACTGTGTGATCCCAGGTATATGAAATATCTAGAGGAGTCAATGCATAGAGACAGAAATTAGAATGGTGGTTGCCAGGGATTGGGGAGGAGGGGAGAAGGGAGAGTATTTAAAGATACATTTTCAGTTTTGCAAGATGCAAAAGGTTTTGGAGATGGTTGGTTGCACAACAATGTGAATATACTTAATGCCATTGAACTATACATTTAAAAATAGTTAAGATGGTAAATTTTATGTTATATGTGTTTTACTACAATTAGAAATAATAATTAAAAATTGTGCATAAACAATTGACTTAAAAACTGGATGAAAATTCTGTTTGAACAAAACCCACCAGGAAAGTTGTTTCCTTTCTACTTTGTCACATGAGTCATTACAGTAGCCATCATTTATAAGGCAGTTGATGCTCAAAGGTTGGAAATAAAATATCTTATTTGCTTGATAACTTTCGTGACCTAATTTATCTGTGGTGGAAGATAATGAAATTTAAAATTAATTGTTGATGTTCTCACTTTGTCGATGTCGATTACTTTTTCAGACTATATCCTTTTAGCGAGAAAGAAGACAATTTGAGGCTGTCTTTCATTTTAAGGTTTAACCATGAGGCATGATCTCATAATTACCAATTGTCACCTCTAATAATTACTGAATCTTAGAAATGGAGAGGGTTTTAGAAGTTATCTAATCAACTTTCTCTCTGAAAATGGAAGAGTGAGAGGAAGGCATTTCTGCAAGGCTGGAGTAAGTCTGGGAAAGGAAGGAAGACAAAAAGTTTATTCTGGGTTTTCCCAACATGAGGCATTTAGCTTGAAAATTCTCCAGAACCTGAGACATATGTACTAAATTATGAGTGCCAATGTTCTTTCAAAGTCAAATATAAATAACATTTTGAAATTAGCTTCTAATTTATAGTTGAGTAAGAGTTATGTGTTTCAGGAAGAATTGACATTCAGTTATATGTAATGATTAAAAGGAAAACGAAAAATACATTTTCTAAGTAAAGAATATCAAGGCAACTTCATGACCAAGTTTTTATTAGAGACAAAATTGATTGGCCTGGGATTTCATTATAGCTCAAATTGAAGAGGAGGTTATTTATATTAGTCTTGTGCTTGAGGAAGTTCACTAGAACTTGTTTCCGTGGTTTGCAGCACGGATAAGGAGCAATAAGCATTTCTTCACTTTGGGCTTGACCTTCAAGGCCCATGTGACTCAGTCCAGGCTCCTTGGCTGTGTGCTTCATCACTGCCAGCCTCTAGCATGTCTGCTCTGGAATTGGCTAGAGAATCATGATTGGAGGTTTTGAGCTAAAAGACTACATTCCTCACTGTCTTCTAGGCTGACCCTCTCTTCTACACTCTTGCTTTCTGTGAACAGTACATCCAAACTCTCTGTCATCCAGATGTGAGCCTTGAAATATGTGACCTAGTTCTATGACATGATAGAAGCCAAGAGACAGAACTGAAGATGGAAACTGCAGCAAAACAGGATGTGATATGAGACCAAGCACATTTCTTCATTTCCTTCTTAATTAAAATAAGGATTTTCTTTTAAAATAGAGACTATTTCTGCAAAATCTCTTTTGCCTTTGGTTAAAGTTCAAGCCACAGTGTGTGAAGTTTTTAATGATCTAGGCCCTGCCTAGCACACGAGCCTTCTGAGTCAGGCTCTGCTTAGCGTATAATCCAGAAGAATCGTGTGCTTATGGTGAAACACTTCCTGAGTCCAGGGTGCCGCACCAATGTGGCATCCCCAGCAGGTGCCATGTGGTGTAGCATGATTTGTGTGTGTGTGTGTGTCTTCCCTACTGAACGGTGAGCTCTGTGAGGTCAGGCACACAATTTATTCACCTCAGCATTGACAGGCTGGAATGCTGCTGAGACTGGCACACTTGAGATGCTTGATGAATAGATTTGGAATTGAACCAAGTCCCCAATATGGCCCTGAACAACCCTTTGCTACCTCATCTCCCAATATTTCCATACTCGGTACTGAAGTTCCCACCTCTCTGGGCCTTTGCTGACTCTGAGATTTCATGCATCCTATTCCCTTGTCTTACAGTTTAGTCCAACTCCTGCCAGGCATGCTACCTTCTTTGTCTGATCAACTTCAAGATCCAGACTCAATTCCAGCTCCACACCTAAGACTGGCCTCCACCAAGCAGCCGTTGTTCCCTTGCATTCTGTTATTCTGCTGCCATCACTGCTGTCTGTTTCAGCACTGGCCATGGTGAATTACCGAGTTTCCATTTATAGGTCTCTCTCCCCTGCTAGTTGGTTGGAGTACCTACTGGGCATGAGGGGCATTATTAATTTTTTAAATATTTGCTACAGCAATTAAAAAAATGAATATCTCAACAATCTGTATGTAATAGCACAGAATAGCCCCATTTGAAGGTCTCACTTGATTGTGTTTTCTCCAGTAATTTCTACTCTAACTCGGTTAGGAGTTTTGTGAGTCTGCTTTTAAAGCCTTTTTTGTTTGTTCACCTATATGTTCATTTGTCCAATAGGTTTTAAGGGTTTGCCATGTACTGGAAATGGAAAAAAAAAAAATAGTTGACTACTAGACCCAGGCCCATTTGCAGGAAAAGATGTTGGAATGGAGGTTCCCAAAACCTAATTAACAACAATTATTTAAACCCTTAATATAGTCACCCACATCGACTAAAGGAAAAGGTTATGACAAAGGCCGTATATTTTGAAAACTGTTAACCCAGGAAAGACACAGAAGGTTCTAGTGTGGCCTCAAGTTGCTCCTTACCTCTATGCCTCTTGAAGTAATTCCAGGGTAACAATATGAAATGTCATTGGCAAAGTACTAAGAATTCTTGCCAGTCCCACTCTCCTGCCTGCAGCAACACTGGAGAGGACGACATGGAAAGGATAAGTAGGAGGCTCGAAGAAAGGGGTGTATCGCCTCCCTGTCCTACAGAGTCTCAGGTCCTGAAGGAAATAATTCAAAATCCAAGAGCAGTCCCCGTAGGACTAGAGCACAGGCTCTGCTGGTGGAGGGAATCCTGAGAAGGGATGTTCAAGAAAACCTTGGCAGGTGCAGAGCCCAGGTTCCCCCAGGAGGCTTCCCCAGCCACAGAGAGGTGACCCATCTCAGCCCTCATCCCTCTCTCTGTCATTCGTCTAGAGAAAAGTATTACAGCAACGCCCCAGGCTTAACCTGCAGTCGAGAGGAAAAGATAGTTATCACACAGGTGTAGAATGCATCAAAGAGAATTCTGCACTGAATCCCCTCCAGATGGGGTAGGAGGCCTTATGGTGTAAGCAGTTCATTCAATACCAAAAGAGACAGAGAAACACGGACTTCCACCACGAGAAGACTTGCAATAGTCCAGGACTACTGACTGGCATAGAATGGACATCTGGTCCACCCATAATTACTTGGTAGATATCTTAGGTTAAATTGTCTCGGCCAAGTAATAGGAGGGTATTTACGCCTATTTTCTTCTTTTGAAAGAAATTCTATATCTATGCTATATTTTGGGAATTTTCTTCTCTTCAATTTAAACTGTCACTTTTCAAGTGTGGAGGATATTCTAACCAACAGTGGGTTCTGTATTCCAAGGATACACGTTGTTTTTAAATACCTGTTCTCTTTCCTACCCTAGTGCATCAAGTTGGGCAAACTGAAAAGATTCCTTGAAGTCTCCTTTATGTCTCTCTTTGAAAACCCAGAGCGAGCCACAGTCTGGGCTGTCTGCTGACTTTTCTGGACTGGTCTCCTCCTACTTTCCTAAAGCTACAGCCACATTCCCCACTCTGTCCAACACTTACCAAACACCGTTCTATTTCAGAAGCGCCCTCATGCTTCCAATCAATATATCTCTCCATTCTGGTCCTGAGAAACCTAAATCTTCCAAAATGCTTACATAGAATAAATAAGAAAAAATAGAATATTTACATGTTGAACAACATATGCTTTTTCTGTTTTATATTCCAGATCTCACGCATCATTCGTACTCCCCGGGGAAATGCCCTCCTGGTTGGGGTGGGTGGATCAGGAAAGCAGAGTCTGACGAGACTGGCTTCATTCATTGCCGGCTATAGTTCCTTCCAGATCACTCTGACAAGGTAACAAGATTTCACTTTAATTAACTTGAAATGGATTTTGATAAGAGTTTCACAGAGGCCACCTGAAGTAAAGAATGCATTTTTCTTACACATAAAAAATCTCAATAGTTTTCCTTCTTGAATGTTGACTTGTCATCTTCCCCTTTCAATAATGTCATTGATCATGAAAATTTCACATTAATAATTTGCGTTTGAAACACTTCAGCCTCTCATTGCAGTGAATAGCTTAGCTGACTTCCTGTTTTTTATGTTATGCATGATATTCCTTTGGTGCATTTCAGAAGAAATCGACTCTACTAAATGTTAATTTAGACTCAGTCATATATTTAAAATATTTATCAAACACCGACTCATGTGTTAGGCACTGGCTAGGTGCTGGGGAGCGCATGGTTACACAAGGTAAGCGGGGTCTGTGTCATCAACGCGTTTACAGTAATTCAAGATGGACAGGCAGCTGAGCAAGTCATTCAATAAGGTGTGATCCATAGGTGCTATCTATCAGGAAATCAATGCGGGCCAGATTCTGTTGAAACATGAAGGAGGGACGCCTAACCTAGACTAGGGAGTGGTTAGAAAAGGCTTCCTGGAGGAAGAGGTGTTTCAACTGAAACCTAAGTATGAGTAGGAATTCACTTAGAGAAGAGGAATGTTCCAGGCAAATGAAGTCACCTTTGGGACTGTGCTGAAGGATGAGGAGGGCACCGTTCATAATGGGGCATCTCCCTCACCCCATATAACGAAGGCTTGAAATAATTTAGTTTATTTATGAGGTAGCTTCTAAAATAGCATTGCAGATGGTGCTTAGTTAGTCTTCCATTTTGACTTTTCTGTTATCATTACCAACAAATATTTTCAAAATGAAACATAAATACATTCAGATGGCATTTAGTGGTGGTAAACATTATATTTTTGTTTCAGGCTTACTTTTCACTCTAGATTTTTTTTTTTGTGTGTGTGTGTATAAAAAATTAATTGTAACGTTTCATAAAATGTGGAGTTTTAAAATCAATTTCATCTTTGCAAGTAACTATCCTGTGACTTGATGCTTCCTAGACTTATTGTGGTGATTATTTGGCGATGAATACAAATACCAGATTACTGTACACCTGAAACTAATATAATATTATATGCTAATTATACCTCAATAAAAAGAATAGTTCTTGACTTTAGTGAACAGCAGAGTACTCAAAACTTTACCGAGATGGTGCACCTCTATTACTCCCACAGGAATAGTTATTGGAAACGGAAAGAAATTTTAAAAATCAATTTCACCTTTGTAAATTAATATAATGAACGTGTAACATTCACATACAATAAAACACCTATCTAATGAAACAATGCCATCATTTTTTTGGTTACCCAAATGTTTTAAAGCATTGTTTTAAGGCTCTTTCCTTTCCATCAAAGTAGTTACGTAGCTAATGACACAATGATAATATTTCTTTAGATCCTACAACACATCAAATCTGATGGAAGACCTGAAAATTTTGTATAAGACTGCTGGTCAGCAAGGCAAAGGAATCACTTTCATTTTCACAGACAATGAGATTAAGGATGAGTCGTTTTTGGAATATATGAACAATGTTTTGTCATCGGGTGAGGTAGGAGGTGATTTTTCCTTCATCGGTTTTGTCTCTCCAGATTCCCTCCAACTTTAGAGCTGTCTGTATTTCCTTGCATTAGAGACTTGAATAAGTGCTGTTACTGAGGATTAGGTGATCAGTATGAAGAATGGCATTTTCTGTCGGGTTTGTGGAGAATAAAACTCCCAGTCAGAATGTGGAGCTGTACATTTAAAATGTGAACGAATATTCCAAGTGAAAAATGAAAAAACAGAAGAAGGAGGTTACAAGGAAAGGCTCTGACTTTGCAGTTAATAATAGGATAGTTTGAGTATTTTAAAATGTGGTGTGTCTTGTCTTGAAGACTTTGGGTTAATTTTCTAAAGGTGAGCTGAAGGACACATGTGGAGGAAACACATTATAAATGTGGAGCTGCCTATTTTGATCTGTTTTCATATGCCTATATTGAATGTGAATGTCTGCTCTTCTGTCTCAGGTCTCCAACCTGTTTGCTCGTGATGAGATGGATGAAATTAACAGTGATCTCATGTCAGTCATGAAGAAAGAACACCCCAGACGCCCTCCAACCAATGAGAACCTGTATGACTACTTCATGAGTCGGGTCCGGCAGAACCTTCACACGGTGCTCTGCTTTTCCCCAGTGGGGGAGAAATTTCGAAATCGAGCTTTGAAGTTCCCTGCTCTGATTTCAGGATGCACTATTGACTGGTTCAGCCGATGGCCTAAGGACGCCTTAGTAGCTGGTTAGTGTGGTGGAAATTTTTATGTCAGAGTTTCTGGTTTACAGTATTTGTTTGTTTGCTGTTTGCATTCTGTGCTGTTTGCCGTCTCTACTGGATTGAGCCAGAAGTCGCTGTGTCCAAGGATTGAGGGTGTTTGCAAGGTGGTGTCCTTTCTTATTTGGCAGCTAATTTTTCCCAGAGCGTGGTTAGCGGAGAATAAGATCTGCAGTCTGTACACCGTTAGAGTAACGTACAATGATTCTACTGAGACTTTGTTCCAGTTGGATTCCCAGGCATGTTCTGGGATGTCACAGGAAGCCACTGAGCTTTTTAATTTGACAGCATTTGTGTTCTTTTTAAAGTGGGTTGGTCATCCTATTAGTAGTTGAAGCCAAATGTATCTTGGACATTTCCTTCTCGTGGCTGCAGTGCTGGAAATCAGATCGGAAATCGTTACCCAGCAATCCTTTCATGGTGTCTGTCCTTGAAAAGGGATGTTAACCAGAGTGTTTGGTGACTGGTCCTTGCCAATTCCACTTGTTTGATCTTCTCCCCATGGGACAGTAATGCTTCTCTTACTCTGTAAATGAAATTGGACATAAAAGTAGTAAAAGATGTTAGTTATCATTCATTTAGTTTATGTTTTTTTTCAGCTTTTGCTGAGAAGTTATCTGTGGATATTTTAAGTGATAGAGATACTGAGGTCTCACCTCTGACCTACGGTATCAGAACCTCCGGGAACCCTGATTCAAGGGCAGTGGATTTCAAACTTTTTGCCTATTTATTGTGTTTTAATAATAATTAAGAAAAGCTTTATTTCCCAGTAAAATCTTACAGGTAGCTGTCAGAGATAGAACAGTGAAAAGTGGAGGGAAGGAAGGATTCCGGAGCCTCATTCCTCCCCCCGCCCCCCACCCCCCACTTCCTACGCCTGCTCTCCAGTTCTGTGGTACCGAGTGAGAGAATGAGTGATGAACCTGTCTCCTGCCTTTTAGAGATGGAGACGCTGAGGACAGGGAAGCTGAGGGAATGGTCAGAGGTGCAAGAGGACGGTAGCATCAGTATTAGGTTTAGAACCAAGCTATGTATACCTCCCTTCGTCTGGGTAACGCTGGCTCTGCTAAATGTCACTTCCTGAGGGATACCTTCCTGTTTCCCCTTCCCCCACTAAGCCAGTTCCCGTTATCCATTTCACAGCACTCTGTGCTTTTCCTTTATGTATATAACAAATACGTAACAAACTCTTATCCACTGGGGAAGTTTTGTTCTCAGCACACTACAGTTGACAATAGTTTTCTAATCTGTGGCCTTTACTCACAGATTATTTTAATATATTTGAAGTGCAAATGTACAGTTTTCTCTTTTGTCTTACAAGGTTTGAGAAAAGGCTGGTGATTTAAAATTTAAGTCCTATTAAAGTAGATTTAAGTCCTATTAAGTACAACTAAGGGGAAAACTTTAAAATTCCTTGAAGTAGGATACAAATGCCGAGCACAAAACGACAGTATTCAAGAGCTAAACGTTTACTATGAAATATGATAGCGAGTACGCAAGTGCTTTGCAAAATGTCATGTAAGGTATTATTATTAACAATGAAAACAACAATTCCAGGTGACGACCACTAATACACCACAACTAAGATGATTTAATTGAAATATGGAGCCTTTCCTGCCGGTCCCTCTGGCAGCCATCCCTTCTCTCACAAGACAAAGGTCTTAGTGATCCGTCCCTTGGTAATTTCTCACCAATAGGAACCATTCTTTTAAATCTCACCTCTCAACCCCAGCCAAGATTCCATGGAGGGCTGGGGGATTTTCATTTCTGTGCCCCACTAAGCCAGTTCCCTTGTTACCCGTTTCATAGCACTCAGGTGAGTGTCCTGACCTTCTTGCATGTGTCTATGTGTTCATTTATTCAGAACACATTTGTTGGGCTTCATGCCATTTATTGAGCCGGCCATGGTGGAGGGCAAGGCAGACTGGTTTCTTCACTCTGGAGTCTCTTCCTGGGCAGGCTCATTCACAGCCTCCTGTAGAATAATATGCCTCATCAGTTTTTATCTCCTGTTTGTCCTCTGACTTGAAATTTGTGCACTTCACTGCCTGCTTGACGCATTCTCATGGCTATTTCATGGGCTCCTGAAACTCCATATGTCTAAAACTGAACTGGTTCCCCTCTGGTCTCCCTCCCCTAGGAAGTCCCACTATCGTCCTCCAAACTTGGCAGTCAGAGAGCTGTCATTAGCATTTCTCCTAACACCAACCCTCAAGTTCACTCCATCACCAAGTCATGTCAACTTTATCTCCTAAATCCTGGTGGAATCTATCCGCCTGTCCCTTTCACTGACATCCTAGGCCAAGCAATCATTGTCACTCACCCAAATAGCTTTCTGATGATCTCTCCTCCTCTTTCACCTGTCTCCCATCCATCTCACCTTGCTGACAGAATAATGATCAACACACAAACCCAATCACATTATTTTCTATTTAAAAACTTCCATGTCCTCCCATTGCTTCTAGGAAAAAGGCCACGATCTTTACTGTGGCTCTCAGGGCTGGGAAGAGCTGGCTCTGCTTACCTCCCCAGCCTCACCCGAGGTCACTTTTCCCCAGCTCTGTTCTCCTTCATCCTTGGACATGCCACGTTTCTCCCCTTGCAATGCCTTCCACATCCTGTTGCCCCCTGCGCCCTCCTCCCTTCGTCTGGATAATGCTGGCTCAGCTGAATGTCACTTATGGAGGGAAAGGTTCCCATTTCCTCTTCCCCCACTAAGCCAGTTCCTCTGTTACCCATTTCACAGCAATCTGCTTTTGCTTCCTGGGACTAAACAAAGTTTGTTGGACTGCATATCTTTTTGTTCACAATTTTGGCAACTACCAGTATCTGACACTTACAGTGTTGAATGAATGAATCAGTCTCTCAAAATTCATCCTTTTTCCGTATTGTGGCCCTAACTTACTTGCAATCTTCTCTAACCCAACACAAACCTTTCCTCTTTGTTTTTCTAGGCACACCTATTTTGTTTGTCTTCTGAACATGCTCTAATCATCCTTATTCTTCCGTATATTGTACCCCTTATCAAGAATATTCCCGCTCATCTTCCTTGTTTAAGTTCCAAAACTTAATCAAGACTCATCACATCCCTGAATCCTTCTTTGTTCACTTAGGGACATTTAAATTTTCCCCCTTTCATTGGGGAAATTTATAGCACTTATACTTTATATAATGCACCTGGCTATTTAAATCTTTAAACCTTTTGATAACCAGTAAGCTTTTGTGGTTATGTCTCCAACCTACTCTAGTAAGCATTTACTGTGTTGGTCACAGTGGTGGATAAAATAATTATAATAATAAATATAAAATCTTGTTGGGTAAACCAACGTCTCCATGCCGAATCCTGATCTACCTTCTGTTATAGTCAAAGACTACCATCTGTGGGTATTCAAGTGCTTTTTATTCTTTTTAGGAACTTAGCAACATGGTTTCAAGAAAAACCAGTGTTTATTTTGCCTTCAGGATGTTGATTCTGAATTAAATTATTATCTCCAGCCACATCAATAAGGAAAATATATAATTTTGTTTGTGTTAATATATTTCATTTAGATCATACTAAATATTTCCCATAAAAATATCAAATTGTTGTGTATTTTTCTAATTAATTTATGTTTTTATTCTTTAAATGCATTATATTATTATTTTTTGAACTATTTCATTGAGATATGAGTGACATACAAAAGGTAGTACATATTTGATGTATACAACTTGATGAAATTGGAGGTAAGTATACACCCATGAAACCATTACCATGGCCTATGACATAATCATGTCCATCACCTCCAAAAGTTTCCTCCCACTCTCTTCAATTATAATCATCATCATCGAAATTATTTTGTGGTAAGAACACTTAACATAAGATCTACTCTGGTAGCAAATTTTAAGTATACAAACAGTATTGTTAACTGTAGGCACAATCCTGAACAATAGATCTGTAGGACTTACTCATTTTGCATAACTGTCACATTGCGCTTTTTGACGAATATCACCCCATTTACCCCTCCTCCCAGCCCCTGGCAACCACAACTCCACTCTCTGCATTTGTGAATCTGTCTATTTTAAATTCCCAATATAAGTGGTAGCATGTATTAACCGTATTTGTCTTCTGTGTCTGCCTTATTTCATTTAGCGTAATACTCTCCAGGTTCATCCATGTTGTTGCAAATGTCAGGATTTCCTTTTTTTTTTTTTTTTAATATTCCATCACATATATACCATGTTTTCTTTATCCATTCATTCATCCATGGACATTTGTTTCCATGTCTTGGCTAATGTAAATAATGCTGCAATGAACGGGGAGTGCAGGTATCTCTTTGAGATAGTGATATCATTTCCTTTGGCTATGTACCCAAAGTGGGATTATTGGATCAGATGGTAGTTCTATTTTTAATTTTCAGGGGAACTTCCATACTATTTTCCATAGTGGCTATATCAATTTACATTCCCACTAATAGTGTACATGGATTCCCTTTTAGCCATATCCTAACTAATACTTGTTATTTTTTTGATAATAGCCATCCTAACAAGTTTGGGGTGATATCTCACTGTGATTCTGACTTGCGTTTACATTATTAGTGATTTTGAAAGTCTTTCATATACCTGTTGGCAATTTGTATGTCTTCTTTGCCCATTTCAATCAGGTTACTTGTTTTTTTTGCTATTGAGTTGTAGGAGTTATTTATTTTGGATATAACCCTTTATCAGATTTATAGTTTGCAAATATTTTCTCCCATTTTATAAGTTGCCTGTTTGCTTGTTAATTGTTTCCTATGCTGGGAAGAAGATTTTTAGTTTGATGTAATCCCACTTGTCTATTTTTGCTTTTGTTGCCTGTGCTTGTGTTGTCATATCCAAAGAAAATCATTGCCAAGACCACTGTCAAGGAGCTTAACCAGTATGTTTTCTCCTAGGAGTTTTATGGTTTCCTATCTTATATTTAAGTCTTTAATCTGTTTTGAGTAGATTTTTATGTATGGTACAAGGTAAGGGTCCAATTTCATTCTTTTGCATGTAGAAATTCAGTTCTCCCAGCACCATTTTTTAGAGACTATCCTTTCCCTATTGTGTATTCTTGGCACCCTTGTTGAAGATCTATTCACCATATATACTTGGATTTATTTCTGGACTCTATTCTGTTCCATTGGTATATGTCTGTTTTTAATGCCAGTATCATACTGTTTTGATTACTGTAGCTTTGTAACATATTTTGAAATCAGACAGTGTGATGCATCCAGCTTTGTTATGCTCAAATTTGCTTTGGATGTTTGTTTGGGACTTTCTTGTATTTCCAAGTGAATTTAAGGACTATGTTTTCTATTTCTGTAAAAAACACCATTGGAATTTTGATAAGGGTTATATTGAATCTGTAGATTGCTTTGGGCAGTATGGACATTTTAAAAATAATAGTAGAGTTCTTCTAACTCAAACACATGATGTCCTTTCATACATTTATATCTACTTTAATTTCTTTCATTAGTGTTTTATAGTTTTCAGTGTACATGTCTTTCACTTCCTTAGTTAAGTTTATTCCTAAGTATTTTATTCTTTTTGATGCTCTTGTAAATGGGATTGTTTTTCTTAATTTCTTTTTTGGGTAGTTTTTTGTTATAGTGTGGAGTATTTTTCTAATTTAAAGATGCTCAGAAGTTTAATATTAATATTTTGTACTATCTTAATAACTATAGTGTTTGTGAAAAAAGTGTGTTACATATATGTGTGTGTGTGTGTGTATGAATTTAAATTGACTGAGTCTCTTGATGAAGCATTTAAAGAAAAATATGCTTTGTTTTATGTTGTAAAATCCTGTCTTTACTATCATTTAATAATCTTCATTTTGGCAAATCTTTCTTTTTAGCTTTATATGAAGTTGTTTTGAATTAATTGTTTCTGAATATCTGTATTATCTTCATTCTGGTGGTCTTGTGTTTCCTAATGAAACTCTGTGATACCAAAGTCATACTAAATCAATTAACTTCATTTGTATTTCTCCAAGGTAAAGACAATTATTAATGTTCTTTTACATTTCATTTTAAGCTAGCACACTGTTGTGAAAATAGGCCATTCTCACTTGAAAATAAAGTCTCAAGCATGATGAATACCATATATATGGATATATATTTTTTCGAAGAAGGCCATTTTAATTATATAAATCAAATGACTCACTTTGAAAATTATTACTTGATTTATAATATGCAAGAGTTTGGAGTCCTGCTCCTCTAACTGCTTACACCTAACGGTTTAGTGTAAAGAGAAATGAGGCAACAGCCCCTCAGAAAGTAATACCTACCACAGTACTACCCATGGTTTCCCAGAAAAATTACCATATTTTTTAATGAAGCTCATTAGTCAGTAAATATTTTTGAACTTTGGGCTTCAATTAAAAATGTTTTCTTCATGCTCTAAAGCCTCTGCATAGTTTGGTTCTATTTGAATTTCTAAGTCAAAGTGACCTGGCCTTTGGAGTCTGTCATCCTTGGGTTAGAATTCGCAATCTATCCCCTATAAGCAAGCTTCTGGGAATCTCGTTATTCTTATCTACAAAATGTACATCATAATATTCATCACTGAGGGATGCTGTAAGGATAAACTGACAATGTTTCGTGATTTAGGATCTGCCAAGATTTGATATACTTGCCCTTCGAATGTGTCAATTAAGAATGTGTTTGTCTGTAAAAGAAAACCAGAGAAGCAGTGGCTTAAACAAGTAAGGCATTTTTTTTCCCTGCTACCAAGAAAATTCAGTCCAGGACAATTCCACTGGGGATCTTCTATCTTGCTGTCATCTGTAGGGGGTGTGGCTCTTACTCTTAGAAACACAGATGGCTGTTGCGTTTTAAGGCATCTTTTTTTTTTTTTTTTATTAATTAAAGTTTATTGGGGTGACAATTGTTAGTAAAGGCATTGTTTGTACTGGCACCTCACGAAGCATTGCTTTTTACTTCAGGACAGGATTCTTCCCCAGGAACTTTTGTTTCCGATTCATTGTCCAGACCTGCGTCACCCCTAATTACAAGAGCTTTTGGGGAATCAAAGAGTTTTAGTTGAGCAGATTGCTACCCTGAGCAAAATTGGGATTACTTTAGTAATAAAGTGAGGGATGGCTTCTAGATGGGCAATTAATGTGCCTTCCTCACCTTGTGACTTCAGTTTTTTTTTTTTTTTAATAATCCAAATGAAATGGAAATTGGAGGACACCACTATTCAGGGACTGAGCCCCATGTCATCCCTTGTGTCCCACACATACCTCACCTTATTTCCCATCAAGTGATGTGAACACACAATACCAGGATATAACCCACACCAGCCTCAGACATCAACTTGAAGGCAGGCCCCCAACACTGTAATTGCTGCTTTGGTGATTGGATATTGAAGATGATGGAAGGGTTTTCCATGACCTCTTTTCTGAGTCGCAGTAGCCTTGGGTCACCCTAAGAGGAAGTGATCTTGTCATTTATATAACCTTTCCTGCATCAGAGATCATGGGTTTATGGAAAAATATACTTTGAATCCATCCTGTCTTTATTTTGTTTTGACTTTTTGGAGAGACAAAAAGACAACTTGCTATTAAAGAAAAAAGTCACCATTATTGATACTCTCTGCTCACATACAAAAGAAAATAATTATTGCATGGTAAACACAAGGAAATTTTCAGGAAGTGGGTACTTCCCTGAAGATACCCCATCATGCCAAGTAAAACACTTAGTATCATGCCTGGCTCTTAGTGAATATTGCAGCTGTTGTGGTTAGTACAAAAGATTTGTCATAGGTAAGAATTTTTCCTACGTTTCCAATGCCCAGGCTTAAACTTCCTGGAAGTTAAACTGTTCTCTATAGAGGCTGCTTAACTCATATGAGGAGATACGACTTCTGAGTATCGTAATTTATTGCCTTTCAGTGTATATGGTAAACTGTATTTGTAACCAAGTTGATAAATGGTCTCTATTATTTACATAAATGTAAATAGTGCCCCACAATTACTGCATTGAGAACTTAGTTTAATGATCAATTACTAATGGTGAAAAGATACCATTTTTTATTTCTTTGACAACTATCACCTAATAGATTTGGTCCCTTAATTCCTTTTCCTTCCTTCCTCCTTTTTATTGGCCATATTTCTGTTTGCAACGCTGATGTATATTATTCACTATTTTAAGTACTTTCTAAGCAAATCTATAAGCCATTTTTTTCTAAAATTCATAAAAATGATTGTGATGATATTTAACTGCCTTAAGCAAAACGCTTTTGCATTCCTCCGGGTAGGGACCAAGTGTCTTACTCCTCTTTCACTCCATGGCACAATTGCAGTGGTGTATGTGTAGTGTGTGTCAGACGAAGTGTGTGGTGATTGATTAGCTCTGACTTTGTGGCCTATTCTTTTTTTTTAATGCAGACTTTTTTTTTTTTTAATTGGGGAATATTGGGAACAGTGTGTTTCTCCAGGGCCCATAGGCTTTAAGTCGTTGTCCTTCAATCTACTCATAGAGAGCACAGCTCAGCTCCAAGTCCAGGTGCCGTTTTCAATCTTAGTTGCAGGGGGCGCAGCCCACCATCCCATGTGGGAATCAAACCGGCAACCCTGTTCAGAGCTTGCGCTCTAACCAACTGAGCCATCCAGCCGCCCCTGTGGCCTATTCTTATGATAGGAGAGGCTGTCTTAGACTTGGTCCTGTGTTTTGCACTGGTGGGAAGATAAAGGTCTTCAACAGGAGACTTTTTTACCCAAACATTTTTAAAGGATACTATAAATTAGAATGGACTGCAAATGACCAGCTTCTGCATTTATGAACAGGGTGGCCCAGGCATAAACAAATTTAGCGACGAACATTCCACATGCCAAGTGCAGTCAGAGCCTGGGAGAATTAACGGTATGACAGGTTCTGAGTAAAAAAAAAAAAATAAATGGGATTGTTACATACCATGTTTCCCCCAAAATAAGACCTAACTGGAAAAAATAAATAAGACCTAACTGGGAAAAGACCTAACTGGAAATAAGCCCTAGCATGATTTTTCAGGATGACATCCCCTGAACATAAGCCCTAATGCATCTTTTGGAGCAAAAACTAATGTAAGACCCGGTCTTATTTTTGGGGAAACATGGTATGAATACCAGGTAGGCACTGGTTTCTGAGTTATTTGTGCCACTTTTGTCCTTATGTAAAGCATCACACAGGCCGGCTGCTGACCAGAACCTGCAGCTGTGTAGAAGAGGCTTCTTTGCGTTAGAACACAAAGGATGATGAGAGGCTTAAAGACTGTTATAGTTTTGTTCATAAAAGGGAAAATAAAATTGTTGATGTCGTAGGCCTGGGACCAAAAATACTGACATATATCTGCCTAGGGAGGACTCAAAAAATGGTGTGCAGTCGTAAGAAATGTCTAAGTCTTTTAAAAATGGCCAATTAACCTTTACAATGGTAATTCACATTCATATTTCAGATGCTGTCATCTCTGTTCTTTCTAGTATCTGAACACTTCCTCTCTTCCTATGATATCGACTGCAATGTGGAAACCAAGAAGGAAGTGGTCCAGTGCATGGGCTCCTTCCAGGACGGGGTAGCTGAGAAGTGTTTTGATTATTTCCAGAGATTTCGACGTTCTACCCATGTGACTCCCAAGTCATACCTCTCCTTTATTCAGGGCTATAAGTTCATATATGGAGAGAAGCGTGTGGAAGTGCAAACTCTGGCCGACAGGTATGTGTGAAGGTCAAATATAAAGTTATTATAAAGCAGTGGCTCTCATCTGGGGACAGATTTGCTCCCAGTGAACATTTTTGTTTATTGCAACTCGGGTGGTGGGGGAGGGTGGAGAGGTGCTACTGGCATCAAAGGAGTAGAGGCCAGGGATGCTGCTAAGCACCCTACAGTGCACAGGACAGACCCCAGAGCAAAGAATTATCCAGCTCCAAATAGTACCAGTAGTGCTGAGACTGGGAAACCCTCCTCTTAAGCCTAGTCAAAGGGTTAGTCCATGGTTTCTAGGGCCTTTATTCTTGCCCAATAGGATAAAACGTTGCTGTGTTTTTCTGTGGCCTTCCACTTTGTATAATATTGATAGACATCGTAGACCTGGAAGGAAGCTGAGATTCCAGACATCCCTCCTCCCTCCTCACACCCCCTCCCTCCCCACCCTTTCTGAGTGTCTAGGATAGAGAGTCTGTCTGATGCTCATGTTCATTGCATGGTGAATACCCTCCTCCCACTGAAATTTGCTCTAAGTGTCACCCTCTGCCCTGCTCTTTTCTGATGCTTGTGTCTTCTGCCTGACTATGGCCAGAATCAGTGAGGCTGTTACATAACGGACACCTGAGTAGGTGATTGGCCTAAAGGACTCCGAGGGCGCCAGCCTTTAAGATGCATTATTTCTGGTTCAGGCAGGCAGCTAATCCTTTTATGGTGTTGTTCTGATGGCTACATTCCCAAATCTTTCTTCATCTCTAAACTTTCTTCTTTTAACCTCATTGGTCTCTTCTGAACAATGGAAGTTATCAATTTTCCTTCCTCCGTGATAGGGCTTCAAGCATTTTAAATCTCTTGGCATTTAGCTGAACTTCATTAAGCGTGGTTCCTGCATGGTACAGATTCCAGACCCTCTGTTGTTCCTCGTGTCGCACAGAGTATTTTTAGCAGGTTTTCTCTTCCCACATGCTGTCTATGGAGAACATGCACATGTCTTCCGTCTGAAATCAAGCCTGGACCTATACCCTTTTGTTAAAGCCCTGTTGTATTTGCTACTTGTATATATACTGATTCTTCAAACATGGCCATTACTCTCCATATTAGTAGACCAGTACTTGGAAAATGTGGCCAAGTACCCCAAACTTTAATATTGCACCCTTGGATTTTCAATCCCAGAATGAATACTGGATTGAAAAAGTTGAAAGAAGCTTCGGAGTCTGTCGCTGCCCTGAGCAAAGAACTGGAAGTGAAAGAAAAGGAGTTACAAGTGGCCAACGATAAAGCCGACATGGTGAGTGGACATTGACACGTGTACCCCATTCACTCTGACTTCCCAGTTCATGCATGTTAATGATGTATGCATAATCACTAAGTTATAACCAGGAGAATATAAATCATGTATTTCCATTAGGATATAATACTCTTAACTCCATGTATGAAAATTGTATAAGTGGACAAAATCAACAAATCAAAGCAACACATGCCTTTTCAGCTGGATCTTTGATAATTTTTGACGAGGTGTTTTTTTCCTGTTGTTTTCTATTGGATTAGGTCTTAAAGGAAGTGACAATGAAGGCACAGGCTGCTGAAAAAGTCAAGGCCGAGGTACAGAAGGTGAAGGACAAGGCACAAGCCATTGTAGACAGCATCTCTAAAGATAAAGCCATTGCTGAAGAGAAGCTGGAAGCAGCTAAACCAGCTTTAGAAGAGGCGGAAGCAGCCCTGCAGGTAAATCTGTGTGAGAGAATGGATGTCCGGCTTAGGTCTGAGAAGGAGAACTGAGAAAAGATGAGTAACAATGGGAAATGTTCTACCACTTCAGACCAAGTCTCTCTCCACGGGAACAACTTCAAGTAATATTTGTGTTTGGAGATATTACTAGCTCCTTATAGATTTTGCATGTGCTACCTCCCATCTCATTTCCTCACTCATGATTGATGGGTAGTATCATACTGTGGTGGTCAGGAATCCTGAGTTCTCATTTCTGCTCTGTCACCAAGCTCTGTGACATTAGGAAGGTCACCTAAAATTTCTAAAGTAACATTTCCTCACTCATCTCTTGAGAACTTGGGGTGGGACTGTAAGATACACTGTTCTCTGAGTTCATCTGTGAATCATCCAAATAAGAACTACTGATCTAACGTAGCTCATTAATGTCAGCGCTTGAGCAGGCTTATTTCACTTAGCATAATGTCCTCTCGGTCTATCCATGTTGTCATAAATGGCAGGATTTCTTTCTTTCTTTTTTTTTAAGGCTGAACTATATACTGGGGGTGCCAAAAAAATGTATACACATTTTAAGAGATGGTCAACGTTGCTCAAGCAGGAATTCGCCGTAATCCAAAGTGTCTGGACGCTGATGGTAACCACTTTGCACCTCTTGTAATTGCAGAAGTCAAACGTGACTTGTATTCATCTTTTGTTATCAGTATATATTGAGTATTAAAATTTAAATAGTTTTTTCCTTTCTTAAAATGTGTATACATATTTTTGGCATCCTCTGTGTATATGAAACATTTCCTTTCTTCATTCATCCATCGATAGACATTCACGCTGCATCCATGTCTGGACTATTGTGAATAATACAGCAGTGAACACGAGGGAGCAGATGTCTCTTCAAGACCCTATCCTCATCCTCCCCCGCACCCTTTTTAGGCACCTTGGCATCACTGACCAACCGAGAGAAGGCAATGATAGTGTAAAGAAACTTCTAAATCTTTACTGAACTTATGATACCTAATGGCATCATAGGAATAGAACATATGGCATCTCAGGTTTTGCTTAAAGACTTACATTTTCCCAAGATTTAAAAGGCTTAGCATCTAATTTCATATTATAAAGTATTTTTCTATACCTTCCTAACGCAGTGCTCGCTACCACTAAAATGTTCCGCATTACGTGACCATCAGGGCAGGATGTGTGGGAAGAGGAGTAAGGTGATGGGGTTGAATGAGAGGTTTTCATTTCTTTCATTGGTTCTGACTCCATCTTATTGCCTCTTTGGGGGCTTTTGAAATCTTGAAATATGGTACCACCCGTGTATACTAAGAAAATTCTAGGAACGTCCAAACTCGAACATTTTGGCATCAGGTTACATAAATCAATACGACAAATTCCTATCTCAATGCTACGTGCCGCTTTCTACAGCTAAAGTAAAATAATCATGTTTAGCTCTTATGCCTTATACAACTTTGATTTGACCCTGCCTTCTCCACTGGCTGCTATTATATTTCTTTCCTTTCCTTTACGGCCATGCATCTCAAAGTAAGGTCTATCTGCCATTTCTAATTTTTTACCACAAATTCTTCTTCACTTCCAGCTGTCTAGCTTTCACAAATACTACTAGTCTATTGAAACAAACCTTTCAAAGTATGTAGTTACATTCCTAATAATCAAATTCAGTGGTTTCTCAATCCTTGGAGAAAAGATTGTTAGCTTTGATGAGAAGGTCATTGGGTATCTTCTTTTGGCAAGAGGGGTACGAATGCAAAAGAGATGGAAGGTTTTAAAGATCTGGAAGGAATGAATGTGCACTACTTGTGCTCGAAATGGGACCATATCAGACTCTTATATTTAATATTTTCTCAATACTTATTCCATAAAGAGTTTAAGAGATAGACCACTTATTATCAACCACAAAGGCTCTGTGTGCTATTAAATAATTTACTCTATAAGAATCTAGGTACTAGAAATGGAACAGAACTTTTCTAAGAGCTTAGTGAAATTCTTATTGCCCAAGTTCTATCATTTAAAGGTCAGTTCCCAGCTAAGAAACCTCTAATTATTCAATCTGTCAGCCCTGAGGCTACCCACTGGTGTCAGTCCACTGTGACAAGTCAGAGTTGCTTAAGAGAGAGAGAGGCAGATTCTTGACCTACATAGCTAATGAGTCAAAAAGCACTGCAAATACTGGAGTTCTCTTGATTGAGAATCCCTGTGTCTATATAAGTGCTGACTGTTCTTTTTCTTTCAGAATACACTCTTCTTATTTCTGACACTAAGTGGTCTATACAGTTTTAGGGAAGTCACAACTCTTTATTGGCTCACCAACATTTCTCTCCTCGTCGTCAGATTGAATTGTAAACATTTGAACTTTTTGGGACATGGGTTTCTTTGAGATTACACATGCCTCTAGCCCCCATGACCACATCTAACTTAAAAATGCTTGTTTTCCTCTGTTGAAATAATAGCTCTCAGAGATGAAAGGTTTGTCTGCACTTTGTCATCGGAGATTGGGTAATGACCTCCTTTCTTCCCTCAGACCATCAAGCCTTCGGACATCGCTACCGTCCGGACACTGGGCCGACCCCCCCACCTCATCATGAGAATCATGGATTGTGTGCTGCTGCTGTTTCAGAGGAAAGTCAATGCAGTGAAAATTGACCTGGAAAAAAGCTGTACAATTCCTTCCTGGCAGGAATCTTTAAAACTGATGACTGCAGGGAACTTTTTACAGAATTTACAGGTTGGTAGTTCAATAATGATGGGCTGAGAGGAGACCAGGCTTTATTAGGGTATCTGAGTCGTTTAATAGCATCCGTTTTTAAAAAGAATTTACTCGACATGCCTATTTTTACTTACTAAATCTTTTTCATCTTCGCTGGGGTATAATTGACAAATAAAAGTTGTATGTATTTAAAGTGTACAGCTTGATGTTTTGATATATGTATATATTGTGAAATAATCACCATAATCAAGCTGATTAAAATATCCATCATCTCACAAAGTAGCCATTTTTCTTGTTTCTCTTTTTTGTGATGAGAACACTTAAGATCTATCCTCTTAGCAAATTTCAAGTATACAATTCAGTATTGTTAACTACGTTCACATTGCTGTAATAAGGTCCCCAGAACTTACTCATTATGCATAACTGCTGCTTTGTATCCCTTCACTAACATCTTCCCATTTTTCCCTCCCCCCAGTCCCTGGCAACCACCATTCTGCTCTCTGCTTCTATGAATTTGACTATATTAGATTCCACGTATAGGTGAGATCATACGGTGTTTGTCTTTCTGTGCCTGGCTTATTTCACTTAGCATAATGTCCTCCAGGTCCATCCATGTTGCTATAATGGCAGGATTTCATTCTTTTCTAAGGCCGAGTAATATTCTTCACACATGTTTTGTAGTATTTTTTAGAGTAGAATTTTCTCTTTCAAATATAAGACATTATAAGCTTTAGAGGTTTTCCTGACAAATCTTAGGAGTATGAAAGCATCATCAGTGACATATTTCAATCACAGTTAAAAAAATAATTGTAAGGAGATAACACAGATTTGCATATATTTCATACATATAAATACAAATATATACTTATATATTTCGAGTCTCAATAATAATTTTTGAGTATTAGTTTGCATAATTTTTGTTTTATTATGAGATCGAATTTACATGTAATAAAATGCACATATTTTAAGTATATACCTTGATAAATATTTACGTATGTATATACCTATTAATAAACATTAAAGTCAAAGTTTTTATTTTAAGATCCCAGAAATCTCTAAGGACATCCCAGTCAATAACTTCCCCTAAAATAACTGATTATTCTGACCTTTATACCTTTGAAATTTACATATATGAAATCATATCATATGAACAGCTCTGTTTTGACCTCTTTAACATGTCTGTGACATTCTCATTGTTGCACAGGACAGTATTGTCTTCTTTGTTCATTGCTATATATAGCTTTTCAGCATAGGAATATGCAGTAGTACACAGTAAATGTTTAACAATTGCTTCTCTGGGGAAAAAAAGGAAAAAAAAGCTCTGATTTGTAGTGATTGCCAATTTCCATGGTATGGCTATCCCACAGTGACCAATTTCAGGCTCCCAAAATGACATTGCTGACTGAGTACTGGGAAGAGGTGCATAGTAGCATGCCGTTATGCAGGATTTCTACCATGTAGGTACGATAGATGTAAATGACCTCAAAAACATAGATAATAACATGTAGTAAAAGAAGTATATGTTATTTGACTATTTGTTATTTTTTATTTAAATAACATTTATTGAATTGCAAGTTACATAATTGTTAATAAAGGCTGTGTTTCAAAACAGTTTGCAGAATGCCTGACAATGTAGCCGTCATTTCTCATGAGCTTGTATGAGCCAGCATCACCGTGATATGCTTCAGTTTGTTTGTCCATTGTACCATTGACGCATTTTTGGATTGTTGCTAGTGTTTGCTTATTATTAATAATGCTACTATGAATATTGGTCTACAGGTCATTTGGTGGGCATATTTGCATTTATGTTTAGGAGTGCAATTTCTGGGTCTGAGGTTCTATATTTAATCAGCTGAGGTAGATTGTGCTACAGCGTTTTCAAAGAGTTCTGTCAGTTTACATACCCACCAATAGTGTGTAAGTTGTTCCACATCTTCACCATTTTCTGCTTTGCGATATTCTGATGGGTTTGTAGTAGAGTCTTATTATTGTAGGTTTAATTTGCATCATTTCCCTGATGACTAATGATGCTGAAAATTTTTTTATTGGTTTATGAGCCTCTTGGCAATTCTTTTGTTAAGTGCCTGTTTAGGTCTCTTGTCCATTTAAATTTTTCATGTGTAGGTTTTTCTTTTGATATGAAATATGAGTAATTTATCATTTACACATTTGCAACTATCACCTCCCACTTTCTACCTTAGTTGTTCATTCCTTTTATGGTGTCTTTTGATAAGCAGACATTCATAAGTTTAGTCCAGTTTTTCAGTATTTTCCTTAATAGTGCTTTCTGTGCTCTGCTTAGGAAATCTTTGCCCATCTCTAAGACAGAATAAATGCTTCTGTGTTTACTTCTAGAAGTTTTATTGTTTCATCCTTCACATTTAGACCTTGCAACAACTAATTAGGAATACCCAACCCACATCCATTTCCCAAGCATTAACTTTAGCACCATCTTACCTTCAGTTTTCAGTTCAGCGTTGCCCCGTGGCTGCTGTGGTGAGAGAATCTTACAGCATCCGTGACAGTAGGTAGCTTATGAAACTAGTGGCCACACAGACTTGTCCCAGAAGATTAAAATATGAGACTCCATGATGTAAGTGTCACTGTGAAGGAATAGCATGATATTTGATTGAAGAGGAGATGGTGATTAACTCTGTGTGAGTAGACATGGTAGTGGTGACAGGGGAGACTCAAAAAGTTTTCCCAGAAAAATGTGACAGTGGAACTGGACTTTGAATAGCGTACTGGCAAGTGACTCTGGGTTCCTTGCATTGCATATCTTGTGGCAGAGCAGGTATCTATCTTGGAAGCTCCGTTGCTATTTGCCTTTTGTCACCACCACATTTCTGTCGCTCCCAGATATTCTGAGTTTTCATCTGGCTTCACTCTTTTCCAAGTCTCATTAAAGAAACTTGCATTAAAACAGGCCTGAAAGAGTTGTGTTCTACCCTACAGTATGTATCTCCTGTGAAAGCTTGTTTCACTGAATTATTTAGGTGTTAAATATTTTCTGTTTGGAAAACATTTAATCATCCTCTTTTAGATGATCAAACACCACTTTTAAAAGTTCCTTTGTTATTGTTTGCCCAGTATTTTCTTTTGATGCAAGGAGGCATTTTTAAAATCCTTTCCTGCTACTATTTTAAAATTTTCATCCCTCCAGAAGTTAACAGTTCTGTCATATTCTTGATGGTTCTATGATTAAAAATTAATTCATCACCCTCAAGGCCTAATGTGCAAGTTATTATCTTCACATTTCAGGCAAGTTTAATAGAACCTCTGTCTGAATGTATTAAGCACTTAGTTGCTGCTAAATGCTAAATATATATGTCCTGAGGCCGAATATACCCAGGTATATTTGTTTTCCATTGTTGATTTTATGGTTTGTAATTCACCTAGGTAGGATTAAAGACGTGAAAATTCTGTTGCTTTGGAAATTCTCATAACCATATTAATGTTTCATCATTAAAACAATTTCCTTTTTCCTTGAATTCCAGAAAATTTATTTAGGGTTGGTATCTCTTGTCCACAGAAGATGAAGTATACTCGGATTTCTTCACTGTCCTTGCTTATTCTGCTTTCACTTTCAGGACTTTTGCCTAATATCCTGAAATATTGACAAAATATGAAGTCATTCGTTCATTTTGGTTGTTCAACGGTTCCAATGGCATTGTGAGCATAATTTGAACATGACTTCATGGGAAGAAGTATTTTGACTTCATTTTACTTCTTTTCCATAGCAATTCCCCAAAGATACAATCAACGAAGAAGTGATAGAATTTTTGAATCCTTACTTTGAAATGGCAGACTACAACATCGAAACTGCGAAACGCGTGTGTGGGAATGTAGCCGGTCTTTGTTCCTGGACCAAAGCCATGGCTTCCTTCTTTTCTATAAACAGAGAGGTGTTGCCTCTGAAGGTAAGCCTCCTAGGTAGAACTGCGCGGTGTGTACCTGTACGGGGTCGCCAGGTCAGCTGGTCTGGTCTTTTCACACAGCACAGGAGCTTTCAGCCTTTGGTGTTATTGTACGCAAGTCCACCGGGGCAGCAAGTGCTAGAAAGGCCAAGTACAAGATGTTTCTTTCTTCTCTGTAATCCTTCTCTAGTCAGAATGGTGTGAGCCTTTAAGCATAGACCCTCTACAAGGATAGTAAGTCCATGTGGACTGCTGGGTATTTTTCCTACACAATGTCAACTTGGAAAAAAAAAAAAAAAAAGGAAACACAGAAAACTATATATAGCACAGAATCTCCTGGTAACATCTAAGATCTTGTGCCAGGGAATCCTGTGAATTAGGAATGGTCCACACACAGACGTTGGAGCTTGGTTGCAAGGCATGACATAGTATTTCCTGTTCTCTTCTTTGTCCATCAGGGAAAAAACTGAATACCATGTCTTTGTTTTTTAATGTGATTTGAGAATATGCCTATGTTTCCTTTTGAGTAATTGCATTTCTCAGCTTCCTTTGTACCTGTTCCCGCCCCCCCTCCCAGTTCTCCCCATCAATGACACTCAGTCTTCAGTAGATGGAGAGGCAAGTACATGTTTTGAAAATAGGATACTGATGTCTCAAAAATCATACCTTATGGCTTGGTTGATTTATTTGCTTTTGTATGAGTCTGACCTCTCTTAACCATCAACTAAAATTCACTCACACTTATAAACTACTTAAAAAGGGATGTAATAATCATGATAAAAATGAGCCAGACTAGAAAGAAGATAGGGATAGAATTGCTAGTCCCATTTTATTTTCTAATTATCACCATCCCAGGACCATTTATTCAATCCTGGAGGCCCTTGAGGTCCTAGGGCAACCTTAAAAGAAAAGAGTCTCATTTGGCTCAGAGACATTAAGAGCAAATAATTGATGTCGTGCTGGCTGACATTATGGATCTGGGACCATTGAAGGCTCCAGTGTGGCTCAAAAATGGCCATTGTGATATTGACTGAATTATAATCACCACGTCCAATGAGAAGTACAGGGCCTCCTTTAGACATTTTCCAGTGAGTAAGTTGAAATCATGATGGATAGTTTTTACTTTGTTGTAGTTATTTTTTAAAACATGAGCTGAGATCCATAGGAAGTAGTGGGCATTCTGAACAAGACTTACATAAAAGTGATGACGCCTCCTGCCCGTGTTTAGTACATTTCAGCCTCCATCCAGACCCAGGACAATCTAGACCCTACAGTAGGAAGTGAAGAGAGCACCGTCAGAAAGGGGAACCTTGTACCTGCTCCCGGAACCTGCACTTCTTTTTTTGAGAAGTCTGTTCTGGGAATGCCCTCCTATATTCTTAGGAACATCCAGCACCTGGGTGCATTCATTTTGTCAGGGGCCTCCTAATGGCAGTCAGAACAATATACGAAGTCACGTAGATCCTACATCTTCACTGAGCAGAGAGAAGTAGAAGACAAAGGGAGAGCAAATTACCACTGGACAACTCTGCTTAATATGTTAAGAAATACAGTCCGAGGCCTCTAACTTCACTTATTCCTGGAGGGGCTCCACTCACAAACTCCTGCTTCCTAAGTGAGGAGAGATTAAGGATACTCATTACATTCCAGTTGGAACCTCTGCTGATTAATAACGGAGATATAAGGGGCAGTGCACTTTCATTTTACAATAGCTGAGCCAAGTGTTTCCTAGTAGTGAATACGTATTAATTACAACAAGTATTAATTATAACAATAGCAATTTAGATTCTATTCAAGGTCATCATAAGGTGATCTCGCCTTGAAAACTCTATGAAAACCAGTAAATATCAGTTCATATAAACAGAACATTACAACAGTAAAGCCTTAAATATTGAACATGACTAGTAAAAATAACATCTATTATATACTAAACTCTTGTTATATGCCAATTCTCAGATTTGGATTTTTACATATGTCATCTCATTTAATCTTCATACGCGCGCACACACACACACACACACACACACACACACACACACACATCCTAGGAGGTAGTTTTTCAATATCTCAATGGAGAAACTGAGACTCAGAGTTTAAGTAACCAGCTCCTAAAGTGACCCAATTGGATTTGAAACGTTCTATACTCTTTGGTTAGCAATTTTTGAGAGCTTCATTAAAAAAATTTTTTTGAGTAAAGCCTTAGAAAATATTCAAGCTATTGGGGGCTGTGATAGTTTGACCTTAGTAAGTTGCCACTATGACCTTGCTAGTCTTCCATGTTTAACCCCTGGCAACAGATGCAGCTTAGAGAAGAGCTGACAAAAAAGTGTTTCAAAAGTCCGTCTCTTTAGAAACTATAACTTTTAAGCCATGCTTTTGCCAGTCATGTGTGTTAGTCAGTTATGGAACTCAGACTTTCCCTTAAAGAATTAGTCTGCCAAAATTTGGGGGCCTGAAGTTTTCAGATAGAAAAATCATTTGCTAAAAGAATTTGTGGATGGTAATCTTTTCTTCTCAAACACTTCAGAAAGAATATGGGTTTAGTAGTGGATCTTGCCATTAATGTCAGTTTTAACATTTTAAAGACTTAAAAAGGTGAAACTTGATTTCCAAAAAATTTTCAAAACTCTAAATTCCTAAGCATGGACCATTTTTTATACCTCATCTTTTGCTAATACTACTTTTGATTATGTCTGTTGTGTCTAATTTGGTAACGTCCTTAAACAAATGTTTTTAATTGGTCACAGCTCAAGGTGTCAGTTATTTTCTGGGAGGCAACAATATATAAAAATTACAGGAACAGCATCAAGACCGTGACTACCCATAAAACCTAAGTCTTCATATTCAGTGAATAGTTATGTTCCATCCTTTGTCCTGTTTTAACATTTTCATCAACAGTGATCAGTCCTGCGAGGCAAATGGTTTTAAATATAAAGGATTTTTATTTTTCTACAACTCTTAATATTACAACGTTCTGATCTAGGAATTGGCAAACTATGGCCCACAGGCCAGGTCAAACCCATTACCCACATTTGTATGGCTCATGAAATAAGAATAGTTTCTACATTTTTAAATAAGTACCTAAACAATAGTCTCAATTTTGCCTCTTGGCCCCCACAGCCTAAAATATTTACGACCAGGCGCTGCAGGGAAAAAAAAAAAGGCTGACTTCTATTCTCATGAATTCTGATTTTCTTCTTGTAAACAAGTTTATCAAGTTCACATGAAGATATGGTCTTGACTTACTGCAATTTGAAAAGACCCTAGTGATAGAACGAAGAAAAGGTGTAACCAGGAGACACTGTTGAGTTTTGTCAGACTCTGGAATGCTGCAGGTTGGGTTTGCTGCCCATCCCGTCACCGTGTATGTGTCCTGTGCAGGCCAACTTGGTAGTGCAGGAGAATCGCCACGTGGTGGCCATGCTGGACCTGCAGAAGGCCCAGGCGGAGCTGGACGCCAAGCAAGCAGAACTTGACGTGGTACAGGCCGAGTACGAACAGGCCATGAGTGAAAAGCAGGTAACTGTCCTCTGCGTGGGAGGGACTGTCACATACCTGCGTGGCTCTGGTGAAACTTTCATTCCTTTTCTGCTGTCTCGCTCCAAGGGTTCGGTTTTCAGCCAGGATTCATTTAGTGTATACATAACACATGATCCCTCACAAAGCCTCGGAGTTTGTTTCTAACAGACACCAAGGACCTTTGGTGCAGCGTCAGGATGTTCAGCCAAGAGAGGAGTCAGTTTTAGAACATTCTGAGTTTCCTGATTAATGGTGATAACAGCATCTTCTGTAGCATTTTTTATTGTTTTTCAAATCATGTCCCCTCTCCCTACTTATTTAATCTTTGAAACAATCTTTGTAGTTAGGTAGATAATTTTATTTTATTCTCTTTTTAGAGAAAGGAACTGAGGCAAATAGAGAACAAGAGAAAGGCTCTTGGTCATAGGCAGGGGTCCTAGGGCTGGGCTAGACCTTGGTCTTCTGATGACTACTGAGGCCTCTCGGCTGGACCAACAGGACTGGCCACATGGCTGTATCCCAATGACAGTGACCATCCACAGCCTTCTCATCCTATGCGTATTTTGCAGTGTTGGCACCTTTCAGAATCTGGGTTCTTGTTTCACATACACTTGGCAACAAACTCTTTATTCTATTTATACTAGTTCTGGCTCCACTGGGGCCTCCTCCCTTCTGGCAGATCTAACCCAGTCCTAATGTAGCTCAAGTTTCACGACCCCTCACTTGCACAGTTCCCCATGAGTGCTGGGGTGACTGGGAGTTCTCTGGGGATGGCAAACCAGGTTACAATTGGCAAGTCTGTGTGTGTAAGCATTCCGATGGAACACCTAGAGATCTCAGAGGAAAACCACCTGAGTGTCCAAGTCACCGGGACTTTGTCGTGATTCCCCCCCCTCCCCCACCCCCTTATTCTAACTACATGTTCTATTTGGTATTTTGTATTTATAAAAATACTTTAATGGTTTTCTTAAAGTGGTCTCTAGATTACGTAAGCTTCTGGCCCCACAAAATCTTTAGTTGCCTCTGATAAATACTATCCTTGGTAAATAAGAGTTAGATTCACTCTGTTCTTTCCTCGATGATTTTATGGCATTTACCCCTGACCCTTCTCAGCTGTCTCTTGGCTGGATGGAGATTCCTGCTCTCCGTCTGTTCCCTGATAGGAGTCCCAATGAGGGGATTTAGTGAACATTTCACTTTCAACATGTGCAGAATATATGATATTTTCTCTTAAAGATAAGTCCCTCAAAAGCAAAATAAGACATTTTAGAAGTTTCAAGGAGGTAATTATAGCACCTATTTGGGTTTGTTACTTATGCCCTATGGAATTCCCTTATAATAAAAGAGAAAATTGACATTGCAGTTTGAAAGAGTACTTCAGAAACTGTGAGAAAGGCATCTTCATTTTTATCTCCTGGACGCTCGCTTCTATTGGGCAGCACTACTGAATATCGTAAAATATTTCACAGCCTCATTTTATGATGTTTCAGTTGTAATGTTTTTGCCTTAGCTCATTCAATAGCCTTTTTTGTTTTCGAGCATCTGTTTTTTGTTAGGTAAACAGTCATGGGACCACATAAGAACTACTATTGTAAAGGTATGGCTCTGACTTTAAAACTCGAGTTTCAACAAATGTCAAGTTTTTAAAATTAAAAACCCTAAGTCTGGCTGTAAGCCCACGTGCCACCCACATACTGAAGTAAACTTGACCTTCAGTCATTTTGTTGCTCCGTGTCCCTCCATCGGGCTCCCTGGGAGTGCAGGGGGCTTGCGGACCCCCGAAGGCAGGGGAAGAGCCTGGAGTCTGCAGTTCATCAGGGTCACGCCCAGTAACCTCCTGACCCAGGCCCGTGCATCCCTGTAGGAGTGTCCTGCTTCTCTCTGCAAAGGACCATGCGTTTGTGGGGGACACACTTCCCTGGGCCCCGTGGACAGCTAGTCACACTCTGGCAGCACTGTGAGAGAGTGGGCTGGGGGGACTGCTCATGGAACCCAGGAAATTCTGCACAGCCCGCAGCCAGGCTCAGAGGGAAAATCTCTCCTCCCTCCTGTTCCCTCAGACATTTGCTTGTCTCCTGTCCTCATATCCCATTCTGCCAGAGGCGCCTGGGCATCCAGAAACAAAGCCCGGGGAGGCGGGGCCTGGCCATTGTTTCATTTGGCTACTTGGGAATGGGGATGGGAACGTCAGGAAGACAACTTCATCTCAAAAGTATCTTTTACGTGAAATGTTTGTTTCAGAGGCAAGCAGAAATAAATGATGGCGCATCATATTTCCCAGCTGGCATCTTTCTTCTTGGAGAGGAACAAACAAATGTGGGCTGTGTAGCTGTGGGGCTCAACCTCTCAGCTGTACTTTTAGCTTTCCTGCATTAACTCTGGGGGAAGAAAAACAGAGCAGAGACTAGAACCAACTGGAATAAATGTCTTGCTTTTGAAACACACTGTACTGTGTTATTACCACAGAAGCAATTCATGTTCCTTATAGAAAATACACATAAATAACCCTGGAGACGAACCTAAAAATATTTTTCTCTTTAGTTTTTTCATAGCTGAATGTATGCCTAGACTTACATATATTTTTAAATCCATTTAAAACTATAGCAGATAATTTAGTACATACTGCTTTATAAATTGAAATCTTAATGATATATCATGATTATCTTTCTTGGTTATAAAAATTTTTATAAGATAATTTTTAATGACTTCAGAGTAGTCTTATTCATGATATACCATAATCTATTTAAATAATCCTATATTGTTAGACATGTAGCATGTATATGTGCTAAATATATATATAATATAAATATATGTAACTATTATACCTGAACTTCCGTGACTAGTCATATAGCTAAACCTTTAGCCACGTCTATTATTATTTCACTAGTAGAAATTTTTTACAAGTAGAGTTAGCAGTTGTTTCTTAAAATAGAGAAACAGAACAATTTTTTAAACAATTAAGCACTGAGTGACAACAGTACGTGGACGTCTGGCTAAAGGTCTTTTGTTGGCCCAAGGAGCAGCAGGTAGGGACCTGCTGAGGCAAGTGTGTTGCCGTTTATGAATGAACTTCAGAACAACATGGTTTGAAGATAATCTAAAGTTTCACCTAAGGTGAAAGCAGATGCGGTGTTAGATAAAGCAATACTGATGCTAAAATTTACCGTGAGAAATTTTCCTAACTTTTGAAATAGGGATAAATATTTCTTTATATTTTTTGTGCTATGTGATATTAGCATGTATGCTACTATTTTATTTCCATTTTTCTTTATAGGGAAATCATAAGTAACGCAAATTTCCACAATGTCTTAGTTGTTAACTTTTGGGGAGGGTCTGACCAATTGGTTCAGTTCCATAGAGGCAGACTCTGGCTGACCCTGGCACATAGTAATTGAATCTTACGCTTCCTATGAAATAGGAATAATGGCTCACATGTCTCAGAAAGGCAGATAATAAAAATGTTTGAGATTGTATTTTTGAGCCAGAGGCTAAGTGTATCTGAACAAAAGTTTTCTCCTGCTTATGACCTTTGTTAGACCTTACTTGAGGATGCAGAGCGATGCAGACATAAGATGCAGACTGCTTCCGTGCTGATTGGTGGCTTGGCAGGAGAAAAAGAAAGATGGACAGAGCAGAGCAAAGAGTTTGCTGCGCAGACTAAAAGACTTGTAGGTATGTAAATTCCTTTATGAATGAGATTATGTGTTGACTGTGATAGGCAGTTAGCAAATTTAAGCTTTAATCGGAATACAAACCAACACTTGATTACTTCAATTTCGTGTGTGTGTGTGTGTGTGTGTGTGTCTAGCTATTTCACAAGGGTAAATATTGGTGTGGCATCTATGCAACCCTTATTAAATGTGTTAATGACCTTTAAGCCTCTTATTATCAGGTCACTTTTTAAAATTAAATTTATTGGGGTGACATAGGTTAATAAAATGATATAGGTTTCAAGTGTACAATTCTATAATACATCATCTGTGCATTGCATTGTGTGTTTACCACCCAAAGTCAAATCTCCTTCCGTCACTGTGTATTTGCCCTCCTTTGTAAAAAAGGGTAAAGAGAATCAAATATCAGGTTGCTATTGAATTCTCCTATGGTCAACGGTGACATTGGTCAAGGTCACTTTGAATGGAGGCTCTGTCTTCTGAGGTTTTGTGTCTTAAACTCAGAAGTCATCCTCTCACATCCAACAAGAGTCAAAATAATCCGGTGTTTGGCTGTGAGCGGTCAGTCCTTGGTGGACAATTTGGACCCTGTTTAACAGTGAACCAAACTACTGCTTATTCACAAAGACACAGAGACATGTGGTTACAATTTGGTTTCTGGAATTTCGCTTAAAAGAATGGTTATCTTTTTCATTGTTAATATATGTACAATTACAAGGCTGATCATAAAGTATTTGAGTGCTGCTTTATTTTCCATTTTAGGGGATGTATTGTTGGCCACGGCTTTTCTGTCTTATTCTGGTCCATTTAACCAAGAATTTCGTAATCTGCTATTACATGACTGGCAGAAGGAAATGAAAGCCCGGAAAATTCCATTTGGGGACAGTCTAAATCTCACCGAGATGTTGATTGATGGTCCTACGATTAGTGAATGGAACCTCCAAGGCCTGCCAAATGATGACCTGTCCATTCAGAATGGGATTATTGTCACAAAGGCATCTCGCTATCCTTTGTTAATAGATCCACAGACTCAAGGCAAGATCTGGATTAAAAATAAAGAAAGCCAAAATGAACTGCAGGTAATTTCTGTTTGAGTATATGTATGCGATCAGTCAAGTGGTATTGCCTCAGATCAGCAAGTATGTGGGAATACAGAAATATTGGATAATTAGAAATAATTTCTAAAGATTGCATTATTTATGTTTGTGTTGATCTTTATTAATGTCAGCTTTCAAAGGTTTCACACTCTCTTCTGTCAGGGCTGAAGACTCTCTTTGATAAACAGCAGAGTGCAGCTGTGTCACACTGTCAGCACTTTATTGGGACACTTCAAAATTAGTCCATGATGCTTTGTCATGAAAGTGTGGCTGGTGAGGAAAAAGCAGCGATGCCACTGAGCCTTTCCATACATCCCAGTAAAAGGGGATGATGGTTTCCTAAGGAAAAGGGAGACAGTTTAAGCTTTCTGTACCATTTCAGCAAGTGTGGTTCTAAGTAAGGATCTCTAAACTCTCGGTATTTGTCTCGTGGGATAGAATGCTTGGGCACCACTTCCTATCAGTTATTTGTGTATCACATCAAAATACCATATGTCAAGGGCAACATTTTGATCTGGTTTCTAGATCACATCTTTAAATCACAAATACTTCAGAAACCACCTGGAGGACAGTCTTTCTCTTGGAAGGCCCTTGCTGATCGAAGATGTGGGGGAGGAATTAGATCCAGCCCTGGATAATGTTTTGGAGAGAAACTTCATTAAGACTGGGTCTACCTTTAAGGTAGGTGAAAGTTATTTACAATGTGCAGAACAATTGCCGTGAGGCCAGGTCAATATGACATAGATGCCGTTTCCTCAAAAGGCAGCAACGCAAATTCCAGTTAGTGGCAAGAGGCGTTTGCTTTTTCTCTTCTACACTTCCTGAGTTGGGATTAAAATATTCAAGAGTAGTCCTTTTAGGAACACCTACTTCACATGTGTAATAAAGTCTGACTCCATTCTGATGTTTGACTGTGGACAGTTTTCAAGCCCCATCATGCCTCTCTCCCGTTACATCCCAAAGCTGGGCAAGCTGTTAAAAAACCCTGGGTAGTCTCTCCTTTGGCACTGGTGGGAAATTCAAGCCATGTAATCCCCTGTCTGTGCCCGTGGTGGGGACCCTCATTCCAGCCCCATCCCCTAACCACTGTAAAATCCTAAAACAGCTGCCCCTCCTGACTTTCCCAAGTAATGTTTTGGGCCTGCTAGGGAGCCTATCCTAATCTCCCCAGAAAATCTCACTATGTGAGTACTAAACCTTTTCATACCCTTTTGGTTCATGTATGACATCATCAGTCTTGACTTCTGAACCAAAGTTTATGTGGGGACTCCATCTCACTCCTGCAGTATGATTATAGTTTTGGTGATAAATTCTATATTTATTGCATGGTATATATTGAACTTTCCTTCCATTCCCTTCCTTCCTTCCTTCCTTCCTTCCTTCCTTCCTTCCTTCCTTCCTTCCTTCCTTCCTTCCTTCCCTCCCTCCCTCCCTCCCTCCCTCCCTCCCTCCCTCCCTCCCTCCCTCCCTCCCAGTGGCTTGAAGCCCTATGAATGCCTGATGACCGTTTCTTTTTTAAGTATAAATTATCTCCAGGTACATAATTGTTTAAAGCAATACTTGATCCTATACAAAAGACACAGTAAGATGTATCTCTGTTTTCTTACTCATAACTTTCTTCTTATAAAAAAGGTGAAAGTCAGTGATAAGGAAGTAGATGTGATGGATGGCTTCAGACTCTACATTACCACTAAACTGCCCAACCCAGCCTACACCCCTGAAATAAGTGCTCGGACCTCCATCATTGACTTCACTGTCACCATGAAAGGTCTAGAAGATCAGTTACTGGGGAGAGTCATTCTCACAGAGAAGCAGGTGAGTGAAGTGTGGCCACCTCTTTTCCTGCATTGTGTTGTGAGTTTTTCGTTGATGAAAACGATATGATAAAAGTTGAAGTGGGATTGAATTTTGCCCCCCTTTTATTCATATGTTTTTTCCATTATTAATTCCCATGTCTTAGATAACTACTAATCAATTATCTACTCAATATGGTTCATCTGCATCTCATATATCACATATATCATCATTTGATTTTATATAGCCTAATGATGTAACCATGAGAATATCAGTCTCATTTTCAGCATCATTATTTTGGTTTTATATCACTTTTTGTGTGTGTGTCAAGAGTTTGTTCTATTGTGAGTTCTATTCATCTGTGAACTTGTAGCTTTCTAGTACACATCCAGGTTTTTCTTTCATGCGCTTCGTTATTATGCTTTTGTAATATAAAATTAAAATGTCGTTCTTCGAGAACACACATTGTCACTTCTTATTAGTTATCTAAGAGACGTCTGTATACGTCGTGAGATGATAGAAGTTTGTGACATTAGGGTTTCACTGAGTATCTTCTGGATGCTACTTGCTTAATTATGCTCTGCAAGCATAACTCCAGATCTGTTTCCTCCACTTTTATTTTATGGGATAACTTAATGTTCAATGGAAAAAGGCCAATAATTTAGAAACTTCCTTGTTCTTAGTATTTTCTCTAGGGAACATATGAGTCTTAAGCAAAGACTTCTAGAGGATTTGAATAGGACTGCTTTGGTGAAACTGGATGAACTCTATAAGTTGGTATTGTTTTCTTTCTGGATTCAGTAGCAGTGAGGAGTTTAGTTTACTTTATGACCCCCTTCTACACTGACCTAAAGATTTATTTACGTTAAAACTTGGCAAAATCTTTGGAGTTGTCCCTCCCATTATTTTTACCTTTTCTGTATGTTGTATCATGCTTGCTCTTTTTAAGAAAGGAAAAGACTATTAAAATTACACTGATGGTAACCACTTTGAGCACCTCTTGTAATTGCAGAAGTCAAATGTGACTTGTATTCATCTTTTGTTATCGATATATATTGAGTATTACAATGTTAATACAGTTTTTTTTCTTTCTTAAAATGTGTATACATTTTTTGACATTCTCTGTATTTATCTCTTTCTGCTCTCTTCTTTCCCCTTCCTTATTTTATGAATCTTCTCTTTTTAGTTTTTGATTTATTGTACGTACATGATAGGGTCATCCAATCATTAGTTGCTTGAGAGCTGTTAACCCAACTTGGTAAATTTACCAGGTTTATGACCCCAGCTTGGCAGGAACGGATGGTAGAGTGCCTACCACAGATCAGTTACCGAAGTCATAACACCTTCAGAATGTGTCCTTGGTTATTTTGGGAGTCTCAATAGGTGATTGAGGAAGTTTCGCATGGCCATGTCACCGCGTCAGGAAGGGTGACAGGACTGGAAGTCAGGACTAGAAGTCTTGACCCACAGCATGTAATGTCTTCAGGGCAGACCCAGTCCCCATATGTTAGGCTCTGCTTTCAACTGTAACACTGGCCTCAGGGAGATAAGGGGCTCTGATGGCAGTTTGAATAATATCCTTGTCCTTGGTTTTCTTTCTGTTCGGCTGAGATGAATAGAGTCTCTGTGGAAAAAATAATTTAGCCTGACAGATTTTGTTTGCAACAAAACAAAGCAACACCAGCACTGAGCCATAATTGTTATAGTAGAGGTGTAAGATGAAACAAAGAGCATTTAAGCTATTGAAAGGACTTTGAACAGCCTTGAAAAGCCAATATGGATCCCAGGCCAGGTTTTTTCTTACTCCCTGGGACAGTTGAACGTCTTGAGAAGTTACTCCTTTACTGTTGTCTCATTATCAAAATCCCTTCCCAAGGTCACAGGAAATAATTCTTACAAAAAGTGTGGCGAGAGTAACGTGACACTCATTCTCTTATCAACATAGAGGGTCCTCGTGACCCTGAACCACATTGTAATACAACATGTAAGCTCTGTTTTCTCTAAAGGAAGGACTCATGCAAGAAGTGAGCTGCTGGACTTAATTTGGATAAACTTTAAGTAGTATACTTTCGCCAGCTTTTTCTTTTGCAGTATCTGTTCTTCCCACTGTATTCCTGAATCTGCTCACGTTGCTGAATTTGTCCAGCCTGGGTGGTGGCAAGTGAGTCTGAGTTGGTCTCTGGTGCTTTCAGGGCACTTCCTATGATCTAGTGAGTTGGGAAGAGCCTATAAAAAGTTTTATATAAAATCCAAATTGTTCCTTTGACTTCAGTAACAACTCACTCTCTTCGACTATGATAACTTTTGGGTGATTATAAACATAGAATATCAATATAAAATGTTATAGAGCCCAAGAGTGGGCTGTTGGAAGCTAGGAAGATCCCACAGAGGAAGTTGATGTTGGAAAGCATCTCAGAAAGTCCCTTAAATGTGGGGCTGAAACAGACGGTGAACCTCTTGAGTTAGGATGAGTTGTGCCTTCACAACTGGAACAGTAATTTACGATGGCAGGGAAAGGCCATTATTCTTTGACCCCATAAACTCGCTCGCTGTCCAGTGTCCTGGGAATATGAGCAATGAGGAGCCTTATCACGTGGGATCTGGTCTCTTGAGTGCTCAGTTGTACAAAATGCTGGACCTGCAGGCTTATTTGTTTAGGAAACAGATAGAAACCTCAGAGCATATGAGTGCAAGGAAGGTGGAACTTTGAACCGACTTGACACTTTTCTGTGTGCTTCAAGGCAGTCATTTTAAATGCGTGAGCTGTTCAAGTTCACATCAAGGCCATATTCAACGATTGACCTGACTGATGTACCTGTGAGTAGATTTAGACAGCCTGCTGTTGTCACCGGAAGGTGATGTATCGAGACCATTTTAAACAGGCAGCAAACCAGTCACTCTTCAGCAACTTTCCTTTAAAAAAAAAACAATCTCTTAGGCTCACTCTGACCTTGATCCTAGAAAACAAGTCAGAAACTTAAAGAGAACTATGTACTATTGGAGAAAAATGCTAGTATCAATTAACAACTTCTACTGGTCACAATATGAGGCCTCAGAGGTCGTCATTGCTCAGAATTCTGAATGAACAGACAGGTAGACAATTTATTTCCTTTGGCGATAGAAGGACCTGAACTTGGTGGAGCTGACATGGGAAATAATTTAATAAAGACACTCAGCAGATATTGGTATCACCAGCTCACAGTGGTGGAGAAAAAAATAAATCTGTTTCTGAGTTCTGTTATTTAATCTTTCTATTTTAATTACCAGGGCAAGGTAGAGAGGAGAAAGAATCTTTGGGAATGAAAGCCTGGGTGATACTTTATACATGAGAGCTCTGAAAGACTGTCATCTATTTTCTTTTATTGATTTCTAAACTTTGGTTACAGATGCCATTAGTGTACACGAAGAATTTTAGTTTTCATTTGCATCTTTGTTGAGTCACTTAATTTTTGATCATTTAATTAATAAATGGCACGTTTCATGAAGTGTACTGACTCACTGCTGTACTTTCTTACTCACTTTGGGGGTACTTTTTATATTATCACAGTTTATATAAAAATGTTACATTGCAGCCTTAGTATGTAGAATACAGAGCACAAATGTTTATTGGTTCCTATATATGCGTATGTGTGCACGCATGTGTGCGCGTGCATGTGTGTGTATAAGAGAGAATCCGTTTGATAGGGAACATGCTTACAAATGAAATTATTTTGACTAATTTTGCCCCTTCATATTAATTTGAAAAAGAACTATCCTTCTATATATTGGTGGAACTAAAGTTGTAGTTCAACAGAAATATGTTTAAATACAGATTAAAATATGCCTAAAACCTTATTCCAAAGTAGGTTTTTCCATTTTCAAATCTTGAATGCAAAGCAAACAGTAATTGTTCTATTTTCTTTCAGAGAAAATTTCCCTTAACTATTGTCCTGTCCCAGATTTTGGCCACGTGTATACCTTGTAATACACAGGTTGCTTTCATAACCTCGAATAGTACTTTAAATTGTACTATTTAGTTTAGAGTATATTGTTTCATCAGTTTTAAACTTTGGGGGAAATGTACTTCTAAGCCTTATTTTAATCCTTTAGGAACATAAGTATTACTTTAATTGACAAATTTATTTAATTAGTGTTAAAAATGTATTGACCATACCACCTCAATAATGTTCAAGCTTTTACTTATTATTTTCTAAATCAGGAATTGAATAATTTGCTCCTTATTGTATATATCACCAATGATTGTGTTTATGTTATTAGTAATGGTTTTTATAAGCACCATGGAGGCCTCATTTTAGTCCCAATCCGGTAGTTCTCAAGTGGAGACGAGATTGGAAATGTAGGTTGCAACAGGTTTTACAAACTGTGGTGAGAATTTTGGACCCTTCCAAATAGCAAAGATTCCGTGAGTGACCAGGAGCAGAAAAGGGGGTGATGGCAGAGAGAAGGGTCAGCAGGGAGACCACTTATGGTCAGAGTCACCCACTGAGGAATGATGAAAGCCTCATTTAAGCCAGTGGCTAATTGGAAAAAATGGACAGAAGAAAAATTGTTATGCAGGAAGACTCAGTAAGACTTGAGTGGTTTTGGGATCTGACAGCCCATGCTTGCTTCCCCAGTAGACACGAAAGCATGCATTATTAAGTGCAAGATTAGAAAGTTCTTTTCTGAAGTCCCTTTCAGCTACTGCATTATGCTTTTCAGATGATATGAGAAATACTCAAGTATGATTTATTTTGTGCCAACTTATAACTTAATTTTTCAAATGGCCATGTTTTCTGCAGTCAAATATAACTACAGTATAGGAGCTTGAGGGCAGCCCTGTAGGTTAACTTTTTAATAATGGCCAGACAGTAGCTGTTAATTAAGGAAGAAAATATATTTATGTAAATTAACAGGAATTGGAAAAAGAAAGAACTCATCTTATGGAAGATGTAACTGCAAACAAAAGAAGGATGAAGGAGCTAGAAGATAATTTGCTTTACCGTCTGACGAGTACCCAGGGGTCCCTGGTGGAAGAGGAGAGTCTCATTGTTGTGCTAAGTAACACAAAAAAGACAGCGGAGGAGGTGACACAGAAGCTGGAAATTTCTGCCGAGACAGAAATTCAAATTAACTCAGCCCGGGAGGAATACAGACCTGGTGAGTCTGGTAATGAAAGACAAATGTCACAGGAAAATGAAACAAGAAAGAAAAGAGAATTAGAGGAATTGCAGGAAGTAAGGACGTTATGCAAGTAATTGTGCAAAGTGAGGTGGCCATTCATGTTTTGTCGCATTTCTATTCAGTTATATGGAGATGAAAAAAAATTGTAACAATGTAAATTTTCTACATGCTTCCAATTTGTGTTAGTTGATAAATCTTTTAAGGTTCCTACTGTGTTTCCCCGGAAATAGGACCTAGCTGGACAATCAGCTCTAATGCATCTATCTTTTGGAGCAAAACTTAATGTAAGACCCAGTCTTATTTTACTATAATATAAGAATGGGTCTTAATAATATAATTAATATAATATAATATAATATAATATAATATAATATAATATAATATACAATACAATACCGGGTCTCATATTAATTTTTCCTCCAAAAGACACAGTAAGAGCTGATTGTCCGGCTATGTCTTACCTTCAGGAAAACATGGTATGAACTTATTTTTAAACTAGAAAGTAAAGAGGGAGGAATTTTAAAGAACATGTGACTACACTAGTGGAATCCAAGGAATTGGTGCAGAATTTGGGTTGTTCACTAGTTGGTCATCATTTGGCAACACTATGCCAGTGTTTTATTTGGAGTCTTAGGGAGGTAGTTGTCATGGGAACCCCTGAGTTGGATCCACCGATTTGCAAATCGCTGTTGGCCATTGGTTACTAGAGGAGCCTGCTAGAAGGATTCAAACTGCTTTAGTAAGTGATCATTTCTCCTGAAAAAATAATCGAAACAATATCATCTACTCGTGGAAGGTCAGGTGCATCCTCTGTGGGACGCCTTGTTTTGCCAAGTCGAGGCCAAGGTTGGGCAAGGCTTCTTCGTGGCACTTAAAAATGAGGTTCGTCTTAATGCCTACACAGCTTGCTGAGTGTTAAAACCTTTGCTATCCCTTCAGTTGTGTTTTTTTTCTACCTATAAAAAAGAAACGCAGTAAAACATACTTATAAGGGATCTAGAAATTCTAAAACGGAAAGTACCATTTGATAAACAGAAACCAACTATTTATGCAACAACTACAAGTGAGAATTCAATACTCAGGAGGAGCAGCACTCTAGGAGCTTGTTCTAGCACCCCTGCTGGAGCATAGTTCCTGATGAGACATAAAAAGCCACTTGTGACTTCCCTCTAGAGCCTGTGCTTGAGGCACCTGTTTTCCACCCTCCTAGTACATGGAGGCTTCCTCTCTGTCTTTCAGTTGCTACGCGGGGCAGCGTCCTCTACTTCCTTATCACCGAGATGCGCCTGGTGAATGAGATGTATCAGACTTCGCTCCGCCAGTTTCTCGGCTTGTTTGACCTTTCCTTAGCCAGGTGCGTCTGCTGAGGGAGCCAAGCTGAATTCTGTATCCGTAGGCTAACGTGCTGACTTGCATTTCTAACTTCCTTTCCCTTTCCTCCCGAGCCTTATTATTTTTCTCTAAATCTAAGATTACCGTAATGACTAGCATGTGAACAAGTCCTTCTCATGTGTCATTTTATGCTCAGAGAAAGAAATTATTCGTCCACCAATTATTCGTCCATTGATTGATTCCTTATGTGTTTCTGTGAAACAAGAAAATTCTCAAGACGTTGTTGTGGGTCATAATATAATGCCCTGCGGGAGAATTGATTTAGACGATGTGGAGGACCCTTCTAGCATGTTATGTTATTTCACACTAGAGATGCTTGTTAGTTTAGATTCAGGAGGCGTACCCTGGATGTGTAAAGAATAAGAATTGGCCCTCTATTCAAGACATTTTTATGGACAGTTGAGAAGGGCAGTGGGATCAGCCTGATTTAAATGTTCTCCACTCCAGGTCCATCAAGAGCCCAATTACAAGCAAGAGGATTGCTAATATCATTGAACACATGACCTACGAGGTCTATAAGTACGCTGCCCGAGGGCTGTACGAAGAGCACAAATTCCTGTTCACCTTGCTGCTTACCCTGAAGATCGACCTCCAGAGGAATCGGGTCAAGCACGAAGAGTTTCTTATGCTTATTAAAGGTCAGTATAACACTAGAAAGCAGGTGTGAGGATTATTGTCCTGTGCAGTATTTTCTTCTGGCGATAGTTTCCTTGCATTTCATTGAAGATTGCATTTCCATGAGATATTTTATTTGTTCATTTGCTCTATGAATATTTATTGAGAACCTACTGTGTGTGCTGGGGCACAGAATAGACACGTGGAAGACAGTGAACAACAACCAAAAAAAGAATTTTGTTTTATATGTATTTGGGGGGGAGGATGAAATAGAAAAAAAGAATAAAACAATAAGTAAATTACGTAGTATGTGAGAAGCTAGAAAGCACTATGGGAAAAACAGGGTAAGGGAGATGGGAGTTACAGGGAGTGTGAGGTGGAAGAGGTTACACTTTTAAATGGGATATTTAATGGGATCTCTAATGGGGTAGACCTCCCTGAGAGATGGCCAGGTAAGCAAAGGCCTGAAGGGGACATCCTGCTGGCCTTGGGGACATCTATAGAGGAAGCGTGTTGAAGGAAGAGGAGCTGGCATGAAGGCCTCCGGTGGACGGAAGCAAGTGGTATGACAGAGGGAAAGCAAAGCAAGCGGGGTGGCTGGAGTGGAGTGGGTGAGGCGACTGTGTACTCATCCCATGGACATTTATCCTGTATGTACAGAAGCATCGCTCACAGATAGGTCCCGCTGCAGCTGGAATAAGAGCCAAGTGGAAGGCTGGGAAACATACATTTGCTATCACATTCTTGAATGGCTGGACAATAAATATTTAAAGTAACTGTGGAAATGAAGGTGGGGGTTTAAATGGTTTTATCTATTCCACGTTTCTAAACAGAGCCTTTAAATGTAAGCCATAATTATATCTTGGTGTGGGGAAGGATTTTCATGACTTCACCTGGAGAGTGGATTTGTGGAGGAACTTGCAGAGAACTCCAATGGGGGCCGTAGGGAGGGGGTGTAGATCCACAGTCACACAGACAAATGCACATTTATGTTCGTACTTATGCATATGCATAGCCATCTTAGAGTAGCATCTAAGACTCCTTCCGTTAGACTTGAACTTAGAAATGTATGATTTATGGATGATCTCTCTCTCTCTCTCTCCGCCCCTTCTCCCTTCCCTCTTTCTCTTTAATTCACTGTCTCTTGCACCCTTGTTCCTTAGGTTTCTTTAGTTCCAAGTTTCCTAAAGCCGAGCACGTGGAAGATGAGTGATCATGAGAGACACCACCGTAGATCGCATGTAGGGATAGAAGTTGCCTTTACAAGAGCCTGTCATATATTACTGATTTCTGGCCTCAATACTCTGGTCCTCTAGCTGACTGAGCTTTCCTAGGGGAAAGTTGTTCCTGACATCCTCAGTTCAGGCATGAGATGCATCTCCCCATGGAAGGGACACCGAACATAGCATGCTGGTCTGCTTGGAATACTGTAAAGCGTGTTACAGTTTCACGTGATGATAACCAACATGGGATTTAGTGTTAGGAAAACTCGAAGGGAAAAATAGTGGCTTCCCACTTGTTTGATGAGTGGTCTCAAGCTGGGTTTTTAACCTTTTGAAGCTTCAGTCTCCTCAGCTATAAAACAAGCATAGTCACATTTACATAATAGGATTATTGAGAATCACACAATTTATATAAACCCTGGCACATAGAATATGCTCTGTAGATGATAGACATTTTGTTATATTATCGTTAGTATTGTAGTTTATTTTAATTATTCTGAGGCTTGCAGAGGTTAGACAGCTTTCTGTGGGCCTTGGGCATTCAACAGCTATTTATTATATTGCTTTATGAAACAAGAGTTTCAAGAGACTGCCCTTTGATAGTTATTTTGGTGAGAGCTACCCAAGGATGTGACTTCCCTCTGTAAGGACGTGTTTGAAAATGTTATTTAGAGAGCAGCAGTGTTTTGATACTGGTTGCTTAATGTACTTACCTCTAAGATGGGAAAGGATCAGCCTAGATGACTTTCTAAGTCTGCCCTAGCTATGCCATGTCATGATTAGATGGCATAAGGTGCCTAAGTCTTCCATTACAAGCATCTATGAAGCAAGGGTTTGAAGAATGAAGGGAATGGCATAATTCTCTGTCATCTTGAGTTATTTTGAATTATTCCTATTTCAGCTGTGTATTCATCAGGAATCCATTTAATCTGGTGCCATATTATCCAGGGATATGTCCTCCCCCACCCGTTAAAATCATTCTTTGTGGCCGTTGTACACTTTTAAGCCAGGGAAGATATTCATGACCTAGTCACCCACTACTAAACAAAGAATAATGCTTTGGCTGCAAGGAATGCCCTTTCCTATCCATGAATTAGCTTCTTCCTAACCCTCTGGTGAATGCCTTATTCTTTTCAGTTTGTTGGAAAATGGACGGTTTTTGTAGCAAGTGGTGTGACATTTTTCAACACAGTGCTATTGTCCTTAGGTCCTTAACTGCTCCCTGGCGTTAAAACAATCTGTTTTGATTTTATGAGCTAATATTTTCATTGAAATGGCTTCAAGGCCACACTTACCTTGTTGGAAATATACTAAGATGGATTTGGCAGAAAAATAGCAATTCAGTGGGGCACATGGGGCCTGGGTAAAGTAGAGATTGGCTCAATAAATATCTTAAATATAATTATTTGTTTATGACCTACTCTATTCCAAAAAGGATTTTAAAGGTAGCCAAATGCATTGGTTATGTTCTTTTAAGAATTGTGCTTAGAGCATATTTTCCCTGAAAGACTTTGATGGATGTTATTTATTGAACAATATATTTAACACCATAGAAGACTCGCTAACTCTGTCTTTGACTTAAAATATGATTGCTCACACGTTTAGTTTTCCTGAAGTGGGCCACAGTAACATTTTTAAGGTGTCATTTGTTCTACAGTGCTGTGAGAGTGGCCTGACCTTAGATAAATCGTCAGCAAGAAGATAGGAGCCAGTACCTAATGGAAATGTTTGTTGTGTTTTAATTGACCAAACACAAATGATACAGCAGAGGGCGCTTGGGGTGTCCTCAGAATGGATGTAAATAATATAGTGATTTATAGAAGAGAACTCTTCAAACACACGTAGCGCTACTGACATTTCCAGAGAAATTCTTTCCTTAAAATGAACTTATGTCATCATTGAGTAGTTCTTCCCTTTGACAACAGCTGCTCATTTAGTGACCCTGTGCTTTGTCCTCCATCCTGAGCCAGCTTGTCTCAGACCTTGGCCACGTGGAACTAGAATAGAATCCAGCATCTGCTCGGCTCCAAACCCATACTGATGATTCTTAAATGTGTTTTTGTGACGTCATCTATTCCTTTATTCAATTTTAAAGCTTGTTCATCACTATGACTTATATTTCTGAGCTTAAAAAATGTCAAGGTAGTAAAATAATTGAAGTTCAAATAGTTTAAGCAAAAGATTTTATGAGTAGATTATCCTATAGTAAAGAAGGAACATCTAATAACCTTATATGTTTAATTTTGAAGGTGGTGCCTCATTGGACCTTAAAGCTTGTCCTCCTAAACCATCTAAATGGATCCTGGATGTGACCTGGCTGAATTTGGTGGAACTCAGCAAGCTTAGACAGTTTTCAGATGTCCTTGATCAGGTAACTTGTGCTTGGAATAAACTTATAATGTTGCGGTGAGCAGCTTTGTAATTTGTCACCAGCTCCGATATTTGTGGAAAAGAGAGAGTTCTTAAGTGGTGTGACCTTGGCTTGACCTTCCTCACAGCTCACTCACACTCTGGTAAAGCACATTCCACCCACTGCAGACTGGTCTTGCAGGAAGGAACGATTTGCCCAGAAAGTTTAACTGATGCTGTTCTGTGTCTTATGTCAGTATTACCAACTGGAGATCCGCAAACACAAAAACTGGTAGATTCAATTAAGTGAAATGATTAGATACACTTAAGAGGTTTTCCTTCTTTTTAGAGATGAAATGAAAAGCAATTTGTGTCTCATTGCTGAATATCCTTTCTTGCCTCTTGTTCTCTCTCTTCTTGTCCTGCGTCTCCCATCACACTGCCTTAGCTAGACATCCAGGTATAAATCTAATGTGAACACTTGGTCTCTTATCTTTCGATGTTATGTCCTTTCATAATCAGCCAGTTGCTGATGAATTGTGTATGTATTGGAATCATGGAAGTTGAATATAGAGTTGAATTGGGACAAGCCAGGACACAGATGAGCAGAGAGAAGTCACATTGACAGCAGGTGGCTTTATTCAGCTACAAGTTGAAGGCTTTTTTTTTTTTAACCAGAAAATGTCCTACGGTTGGTTCTTTTTTATTTTTCTATTTTTTAATTTTTTTATTAGTTTCAGGTGCACAAGACAAAGTAATACTTAAATGTTTATCTTCTATATCCCTCACACTGTGTGAACCCCCCTCCCCCCATCCACTATCCCTCTGACATCGCACAGAGCCATTACATTTCCACTGTCTCTATTCCTAATGCTGTACTCCGCTTCTTATAAATACATACATATACACATACAAACTTGTAGTTGACATTCATGATTGTTCAGCTTCAGCTTCAGGTGTATCATGCAGTGATCAGGCATCTGCATCATCCCTGAGGTGGTTTCCCTAATGAGACAAGTGTCCATTGGATACCCTACAAAATCTTTACAACATTATTGATTACATTCTGCAAACTAATTTTCAGAACACCATGGCCATCTTGTGGTTACTGACTGTTTTCTAATCCCTTCACCTTCCCCCTTACCCCACCCCCCCGCCCATCTAGCAACCCTCAGTTTTTCCTCTCTGTCTCCAAAACTGTTTCTGATTAGTTCATTCACTTATTCTTTTCTTTAGATTACACATATAAGTGAGATCATATGGTATTTGTCTTTCTCTGTCTGACTTATTTCACTTAACATAATGTTCTCTAGGTCCATCCATGTGGTTGCAGATGGTAAGATTTCTTTCTTCTTTATTGCTGCGTAATACTCCATTGTATAAATGTACCACAGTTTCTTAATCCAGTCATCTACTGATAGGCATTTTGGTTGTTTCCGTGTCTTGGCTATTGTGTATAGTGCTGCAATAAACATAGGAGTGCATAAAGTTTTTTGAATTAGAGTTTTGGATTTCTCCGGATAGATACCTAGGAGTGGAATTGCTGGATCATAAGGTAGTTCCATTTTCAGATTTTTGAGATACCTCCATATTGTTTTCCATAGTAGCTGCACCAATCTGCAATCCCACCAACAGTGCACAAGCGTTCCCTTTTCTCCATATCCGCGCCAACACTGTTGTTTATTGATTTATTGATGATAGCCATTTTGACTGGGGTGAGGTGGTGTCTCATTGTGGTTTTTATTTGCATTTCTCTAATGATTAGTGAATTTGAGCATTTTTTCGTATGTCTGTTTGCCATCTGTATGTCCTTTATAGAAAAATGTCTCTTCATGTCTTCTGCCCATTTTTTAATTGGGTTGTTTGTTTTTTTGGAGTTGAGTTGAGTGAGTTTTTTATAAATTTGTGATATTAACCCCTTATCAGATATATCATTGGCAAATATCTTTTCCCATTCAGTAGGGTCCCTTTTTGTTTTATTGATGATTTCTTTTGCTGTGAAAAAACTTTTTAGTTTGATATAATCCCACATGTTTATTTTTTCTCTTACTTCCCTCGCGCGAGGGGATATATCAGTAAAAATCTTATTCCAGGTAATGTCTGTGAAGTTTTTTCCTGTATTTTTTTCTAGGAATTTTATGGTTTCAGATCTTACATTTAAGTCTTTAAGCCATTTTGAATTTATTTTTGTATATGGTGTAAGGAGGTGGTCCAGCTTCATTTTTTTGCATGTGTCTGTCCAGGTTTCCCAGCACCATTTATTGAATAGACTGTCTTTACCCCACCATATATTCCTGCTTTCATTGTCGTAGATTAAATGGCTATATAGGCGTGGATTTATTTCTGGACTCTCTATTCTGTTCCATTGATCTATGTGTCTGTTTTTATGCCAGTACCATGCTGTTTTGATTACTGTAGCCTTGTAGTATAATTTGATGTCAGGTATTGTTATACCTCCCACTTTGTTCTTATTTCTCAAGATTGCTGAGGCTATCTGCGGTATTTTATGGTCTCATATAAATTTTAGGATTATATGTTCTATTTCTGTGCAAAACATCGTTGGTAGTTTGATAGGAATTGTGTTGAATATGTATATTGCCTTAGGGAGTATGGACATTTTAACTATATTAATTCTTCCTATCCATGAACATGGTATGTGTTTACATCTATTTGTATCTTCTTTCATTTCTTTCTTCAGTGTCTTATAATTTTCTGAGTACAGATCTTTTACTTCTTTGGTTAAATTTATTCCCAGGTGTTTTAGTCTTTGAAGCAATTGTAAATGGGATTGTTTTTTTAATTTGTCCTTCTGATGTTTTATTATTGGTATATACAAATGCAACTGATTTCTGAATATTAATTTTTTATCCTGCTACTTTACTAAATTCATCTATCAGCTCTAATAGTTTCTTGGTGGAGTCTTTAGTGTTCTCTATATATAGTATCATGTCATCTGCATGTAATGACAATTTTACTTTCGCCTTACTGATTTGGATGCCTTTTATTTCTTTTTCTTGTCTGATTGCTGTGGCTAGAACTTCCAGCACTATGTTGAATAGAAGTGGAGAAAGTGGGCAACCTTGCCTTGTTCCTGATCTTAAGGGGAATGGTTTTAGCTTTTCCCCATTGAGTATGATGTTAGCTGTGGGTTTATCATATATGTCCTTTATTACGTTGAGATATGATCCCACTTTCTTAAGGGTTTTTATCATAAATGGCTGCTGGATTTTATCAAATGCTTTTTCTGCATCTATTGATATGATCTGTGATTTTTATTTTTCATTTTGTTAATATGGTGTATCACATTAATTGATTTGCGGATGTTGAACCACCCTTGCATACCAGGGATGAATCCCACTTGATCATGGTGTATGATCTTTTCAATGTATTGCTGAATTCTGTTCACTAATATTTTGTTGAGGGTTTTTACATCTATGTTCATTAGCGATATTGGCCTGTAGTTTTCCTTTTTTGTGATGTCTTTGTCTGATTTTGGGATCAGGGTGATAGTGGCTTCGTAAAAAGTGTTTGGGAGCCTTCTCTCTTTCTGGATTTTTTGGAAAAGCTTGAGGAGCATAGGTGATAATTCTTTTTTGAACATTTTGTAAAATTCACCTGTAAAGCCATCTGGTCCAGGGCTTTTGTTTGTTGGGAGATTGTTGATAACTGATTCAATTTCCCTAGTGGTTATCAGTCTATTCAGGTTTCCCGTTTCTTCTTGAGTTAGCCTTGGATTGTTGTACACCTCTAGAAAATTGTTCATTTCTTCCAGATTGTCAAATTTGTTGGTGTATGGTTGCTCATAGTAATTTCTTATATTTTTTGTATTTCTGCGGTGTCTGTTGTCACTTCTCCTCTTTCATTTCTGATTTTATTAATTTGGGTCCTCTCTCTCTTTTTTTTAATGAGTCTGGCTAAAGGTTTGTTGATTTGGTTTATCTTCTCTAAGAACCAACTCTTGGATTCATTGATCTTTTGTATTGTTTTTCTGGTTTCTATTTCATTTATCTCTGCTCTGATCTTTATTATCTCCTTCCTTGTACTCCCTTTGGGCTTATTTTGCTGTTCTTTTTCCAGATCCCTTAAGTGTGAAGATAAACTGTTGATTAGTGATTTTTCTTGTTTCTTTAGGTAGGCCTGCAATGTTATGAATTTCCCTCTTAGGACTGCTTTTGCGGCATCCCATAGATTTTGGGTCGCCGTGTTTTCATTTTCGTTTGTCTCGAGATATCTTTTGATTTTCCTTGATCTCCTGGTTGACCCATTCATTATTTAGTAACATGTTATTCAGCCTCCATGAATTGATGTGTCTTCCAGTTTTTTTCCTGTAGTTCATTTCTAATTTCATAGCACTGTGGTCAGAGAAGACAATTGGTATGATTTCAATTTTCTTAAATTTATTAAGACTTGTTTTGTGGCCTAACATATGGTCTATCTTGGAAAATGTTCCATATGCGCTTGAGGAGAACGTGTATTCTGCAGCATTTGGGTGAAATGCTCTGAAAATATTGATTAAATCCAGTGGTCCAATGTGTCATTTAAGGCTGCTGTTTCCATATTGGTTTTCTGTCTGGAAGACCTGTCCCTTGTTGTCAGAGGTGTGTTGAAGTCCCCTACTATGATAATGTTACTGTTGATTTCTGTCTTTATGTCAGTCAATATCTGTTTTATATATTTAGGTGCTCCTATGTTGGGTGCATAGACGTTTACTAGGGTTATGTCCTCTTGTCAGATTGATCCCTTTATTATTATATAATGCCCATCTTTGTCTTTTAATATGTTCTTCATTTTAAAGTCTATTTTGTCAGATATAAGTATTGCAACTCCAGCTTTTTTCTCATTTCCATTTGCTTGAAATATCTTACTCCAACCCTTCACTTTCAGCCTGTGTGTGTCTTTTGATCTGAGGTGAGTCTCTTGTATACAGCATATATAAGGGTCTTGCTTTCTTATCCACTCAGCCACCCTATGTCTCTTGATTGGAGCATTTAATCCATTTACATTTAAAGTGATTATTGATAGGTACATAGTTATTGCCATTTTTAAATTTGCAGTTAGATTGTTTTCATCTTTCTTCTATTTACAGAAGTCCTTTTAGTATTTCTTGCAATGCTGGCTTGGTGGTAATAAATTCCTTTAGCTTATTCTTTTCTGGGAAGCTCTTTAACTCTCCATCAACTTTAAATGCTATATTTGCTGGATTAAGCAATCTAGGTTATAGGCCTTTGTTTTCCATCACTTTGAGTATCTCCTGCCACTCCCTCCTGGTCTTCAATGTTTCTGTAGAAAAGTCATTTGATAGTCTTATGGGAGCTCCCTTGTATGTAACCCTCTGTCTTTCTCTTACTGCTTTTAGGATTCTCTCTTTGTCTTTAACCTTTGCCATTTTAACTACAATGTGTCTTGGTGTGGACCTGTTTGGGTTTATCCTGGTTGGAACTCTCTGCACTTCCTGGGCTTGTATGTTGGTTTCCTCCATCAGGTTAGGGAAGTTTTCAGACATTATTACTTCAAATATGTTCTCAATCCCTTGCTTCCTCTCTTCACCTTCTGGTATTCCTATGATGCGCATGTTGTTGCGCTTGATGTTATCCCAGAGGTCTCTTAAACCATCTTCATTGTTTTTTATTCTTTTTTCTTTCTGTTGTTCTGTTTGGGTGATCTCTGCTAACTTGTCTTCTAAGTTGCTGATTCGATCCTCTGCTTCATCTAACCTGCTGTTAATTCCTTCAAGTGAGTTCTTTATTTCAGTAATTGTGTTCTTTATTTCTAACTGGTTGCTCATTGTGATTTCTCTATCCTTCTTTATGCCGTCACTAAGCTCCTTAAACATTCTTATCATCAGTGTTCTGAACTCTGTCTCTGATAGGTTGGTTACCTCTGTTTCATTCGGTTCCACTTCTGGAGGTTTCTTCTGTTCTTTTATTTGGGAGATGTTTCTTTGTTTCCCCATTCTGGCTGACTCTCTGTGTTTGCTTCGATGTATTAGGTAGATCCCCTAGAGTTCTTAGTTCTTGCTAGGTTATCTTATGTAGTATGTGTCCTTTATATTTGACTTGCACTACTTCATTCTTCTCCTCTGCGTGTGCTCCAAAGGTGACTCTTGCATTGTGTATATTGTCCTGTTAAAGAAGGTCTTTAATTGCTTTTCGCTTGTGAGTTGGTAGGTTTAACTCCTAGGCTGACTAGTTGTGAGACTTGGCTCTGCCCACCGCAGGGTTTTCTGTTGCGTGAGGGTTGACCATTTAAATGTGGTTTGGCCTCTATGGGGTCTTGTGCCTGTAGAGAATTCCCTCTGGGTGCGTCACTTGTAGGTCAAACCCAGTAGTACTCTGGTTTGGTCTGCAGTTGGCCTCTGGGTGTGTTGAATCTTGTGCCTCTTAAGCTGGGCCCTGGTAGGGCAATTTTAGATCAAAGCAAATCACCAAGCACAACAACAACAACAACAAAGAAAAAATCAAATACATTCACATGTAAAAACAACCGACAACCCCCACTGAACACAGGCAAAGATATCAAAGCTATAAAGACAAAACAAAACAAAAACAAACAAACAAACAAACAAACAAACAAAAAAGCAGTGCCAGTCTTGGCTTAAGCCCAGCAAGTAATCTCCAGGTTGTCCTCTGCTGTACCAAAGAGTCCTCTGTGTATTGTGCAAGCAGAGCCGGTCACCTGGTGCCCAGAGTGACGTTGGGACTGCAGATTTAGATGCGTGGGGCTGAGGGGTCTGGATGATAGTTTCTACAAAGTCAGTGCAGTTTCTGCCCTTGACTGCACATATGCGCACTGAGAGTAGCACCACCAGCCCTGTGTCCAGTTCTCCTGAGTCTTAGGGCACTTCTTCCTTGTGTGTGTGTGTGTGTGTGTGTGTGTGTGTGTGTGTGTGGCGGGCGGGAGATTTCTGACCTGCTGAAAGCCCAGAACTGCATCTGCCATTTGCTGCTGATCCCTGGGAGTGCCTCTGCAGTTGTAATTGCCCCACCCTAGGCAGGCCAGAAAGGGTGGGGGCTGGGGATGGAGGGGTCTTCTCTCTCCCAGCCCAGCTGTGTCACACTCTTCCCGCAGGCCAGAAAAGGTGGTGGCTGAGGGTGGTGCAGTCTCTTTTCTCCTAGCCCAGCAAAAATCACACTCTTCCCAGCCTCTTACCTGGGTCAGAGCTGCACGCTGGTCTTCCCAGAGCCTGAGCACTAAGGCTCCTCTGTAATTTGACCCTGCTCCTCAGTTCAGGGGCCAGTTTAAATCACTGGAAGGGCGGAGGTAGGATTGGAAGAGTGGGGGGAGGGGCTCAGGTATGGAGTTTGTGTTCTTTGTCTGACCTAGGGCCCAACTGGCTGCCCCCTCTGTGGGAGAGATCAGCTGTGGGACGCAGGGAAGGAGCCCACCTCCTGGCTTTTGTGTTCTCTGTTCCGTCCTGGGATCCCCTGCGTCTCTGCAGCTGTGTATGCCGGCGGCGTTTCCACCGCCGCAGATGCCGACCAGGTCTCCACTCCATTCTCTTCCCTCTTCCCCTGCTCGTCCAATTTGCCCACCTTCAAGTAATCCTTGCATGAGTCTCTTAGCTGTTCTGCGTGATGAGCAGAGAGTCCTTTGATGGGTTATAGATGTCCCATTTGTGATAAGATCCATAGGAGAACTCAAAAAGGGCGCCCCACTGCCACCATTCCTATGATGTCACTCCCTATCGGTTCTTGACTTTTCTAGTTTAAGTTGATCAGAAGCTTAAGTTCTGCTGTATTTTTGTGTTTTATTTACAACTGATGATTACCATGTAATCATGGTACAAACTATTCTTTTGGGTCAAATAACTTTCATCTGGGGCATTTTGATTCACTTTAGCTTGTTCCCCAATAGGATGACGCCTAGTGACCTTTCCTGGCCCATTATCTGTTATTGAAGTTGTTATCTTCTGGAAATTATATCTCACGCTTGCAATTTCTTCTCATTATATAGTCGTTCGTGATTGAAAGAGGTTATGATTTTTTATTCTTACATGATACTTTCTAAATATAAACCTGGAATGGTTTTTCCTTTGATTAGACTGCTAAGAAATACACTGGGGGCTTTAATCAAAGGGAATATACCAGAGAACATAAGATTATATTTATCTACAGATGATATTTGTTTGTTCTGTTTTTGAGATACTTACCCATGTAATGCTCATCTCTTTTTGATTTTTAAGCACCAAAGGGTAATGGACTATGTTTTCTTCCTCCTTATCTGTTGCCTAAAGGAAGGAAGTGTCTGATTATTTATTTGATGATGATATTAAGTGGTATATTTCAATGGAGTATTGGCCAAAAAACATTTCATTCACTAAAAAAAAAAAAAAAGACGTATATTAAGTGCCCTTTTTTTGTTCTAAGATGGTCCTGGGAAATGAGGAAACAAGTGAATGTGACTTGGTTCCTTACCATGAGAGGATTTCATGGAGCAAATCAGATATCCTTAAAATAGTGAAAATGAGTTTTAATTGATTTCTTTATTCTTTACAATTTTGTTACCACAATGGCATAGAAGAAATGAAGAAACCCAGGACTCTCCGTACTTCAGAAGCTGGCTGTGGGCTGTTGTTAATCCAGACTGACTTTAGAGCAAATCACATTTGACTGCAAATTCTGAAACTTTTGGGCACTAGAAAATAAAATTAAAAAAACAACAACAAGGGATATCATCCACACGTCTCTGTCTGGAACGGTCAGAAGATTTGATGAAAAGTATCTGTGACCTATTACTGAAAGATTTTCCCATAATGTGATACATTTCTTAACCCCTTGTATTTTCAGATATCAAGAAATGAGAAAATGTGGAAAATTTGGTTTGATAAGGAAAATCCTGAGGAGGAACCTCTTCCAAATGCCTATGATAAATCTCTTGACTGCTTTAGACGCCTTCTCCTTATTAGATCCTGGTGTCCAGACAGAACCATTGCCCAGGTAAGAAGTACCTATTAAAAAGAAAAGAGGAATATTTTAAAGAAGAGTGTCCTTTTTAAATTTAAAGAAATATTTAAAACGTTAATCCCAATGAGGAATTTCTTTTAGGCTTCTATGTAGTTTTCTAGCAATGAACGGTGAAAAATGGAAAAGTAAACAACAATTAAATATACTAAGATGTAGATTTAGGCTAAGTGGCTTAATAATCTTTGTGGTCCAAAAGGTACAAAAGGAGTGAAGGAGAAAACCATATTTTTAAGGTTGGCATATAGGTATAACATAAAGGTAATGTATTATTTTTACCCAGAATAAGATTTTTCTGTATCATTTTTAGGGTAACTCAAAAATGATATGGCTGCTTCATTTTGCCAGCAGTAAAACAATGTTCTCTTAAGTAGGAAGAATGTGGTGGGACTGGAGGTGGGGGTGGGGGCAGAGATAGACTGTAGGGGGGGTACTGCATTCCCAAACCTGTGCTTATTTCCCCAGAAAGTGTCACAACCTTTGATGCAAGAAAGTAGGTTGGCTTAAAGTTCTTTGAATTGTACATATCTTTTAAATGTGAATCCTGCCTCCAAAAGATCCATCTTTTCAAAGACCTTTCTTTAATTTGCTGGCCCCCCTCATGGAAATTCACTAACTAAAAAGACTTGTGTTTTGCTTTCACAATGAAAAGCCTAACTCTAATATTCAGCATCGGTTGATTCTTTAAGACCTTCTCCAAATAAGCCTACTGGAGTAACCGTAGGTGGGGTTTATAATAGAGTGTAGGAAACGTTCCCCTTCGCTCTCCAGAGGGAGTGTTAAAAACATATGGAGTAACTATCGCACGTCCACTTAGGTACTGTGGAATAATGAGAACAACTAGACTCAATGATTTATGGAGAACAGAAAAATGACTTTTGCAACTCAGGACACAGATTGCTCTTCCTTCAGTTTCTTGTTCTCAACTTCATTACTTTTATTCTGCCCAAATGACTTGTCAAACAATTGCCTTATTTAAGGGCAGTGTAAAAGTTTCAGTAGTTTCTTTTTCTCTTTCTTTTTCCTTTCCGCCCCTTCCTTCCCCTTCCCTCTCTTTTGTCTTTTCTTTACTTCCCCTTTTATTATTTTTGTCATGTAACACTTTATTTGGTTAATACTGAAATTTAAATCTTCCATGCTCCTTTGTAACTTTGTCACTTTCATCCTGACTTCTGTCCTCTGTAGGCTGACAACAGCCATGGCTTCCTAACTGGTCTCCTGTAGTCCATCCTGTATATTCTAGAAGAAATGGAGTTATAATTGTGCCCTTCCTTCAATGGCTTCCGTGGCCCTTATAATGACACACAAGTCTTAAACCAAGCCTAGAAGGCCCCTCTGGAAAAGTGTTTTCTCCTCTAAAGTTCTTATTCTTGCATTAGATTCCTTTTGTGATTTTCCACCTCATACCTTTTTAGGAAGCATATAAGAAAGTCTACAATAGACACGTTCCATCCCCACCCCTCAGAAGCATCACCAGGCTTGTTCTCAGCATTCCGTCTGTGCATGACTGCTCACATCAAGGAACATTCGATTGCCTGGTGGCCAGAATGATGCACCGTCAGAGTTTCAATTTTCTCACATGTAAAATAGGGACAATAACATCTATCCATAGTGATTGGAATAAATTTTAATCCAAATAGCATATTTCATAGTAATCATGAATATAATAATCATTACATATCAATCTGAAAAAATCTACAAAGTTTTTTTTGGAGTTGCTAACAAGGCTCAAATTTCTGCCGCTTTACAAGGTAACGTGGGGATAAAATAAATGGATGTGGAAGGATGACAGCAGTGAAAACAAGGATTAGCAAATGAAAAACCAGAAAACACATAATTGTAAAAGTCTCTGCCCTATTTAAGTGGCAGGGTGACTGGACATCACTGTGGTCATTGACCAAAATGAATTTTGCAAACCCCACTGCACAAGACACACAAAGGAGCTGGAACTAGTTTTGGTGACTCGTGTACTGTTTTTGGCAGGCCCGCAAGTACATCATGGACTCCATGGGAGAAAACTATGTCGAAGGGGTCATCCTGGACTTGGAAAAGATGTGGGAAGAGTCTGATCCACGGACACCACTCATCTGTCTCCTGTCTATGGGCTCTGATCCCACGGACTCCATCATCGCCTTGGGGAAGAGACTGAAGATCGAAACCCATTATGTGTCCATGGGCCAGGGCCAGGAGGTCCACGCTCGCAAGCTCTTGCAGCAGACCATGGCGAACGTGAGACCACATGTCTGCTTCTGTTATGTTGTTAGTAGTACAGGTTGTAGAAAAGCAGCGCAGAAAAAGACTTACAGATTGTTAAGCATTTAAATTTACATAGTGAATGTCGTTTACTAAACAGGAAAAGCATATCTATTAGAACATTGTCACAGAAAAACAGATATCATGTAAACCTTTTGCTGCTGGGCCTTGACTTATGGAAAACTTCCCCACCCAAAACATCTGTTTCCCTCAGTTTGCACACTGCTAAGCCCACTCCAGATCCCAAACCCTCGGTGAGGTCCATGGTCCCGCCCCCTCCACCTTACATGCCAGCCCCTCCAGCTCCTCTCTCGAAATCCTCAACTTTCCAGAATCCACACCACCGTGCCTTTCTGGAGTTCCAGAGTGCATCACCTGTGCCCTGGTGTCCCCCAGGCCTGGCCCAGATCTGCCATTACCCTGCTGTGGTGCCAGAGGTTTCAGGAAACCTGGCCTGTTGCCTTCCCGGCTGGGGCTCCTAGAGTCCTCTGTGGATTGCAAATGGTATGGATCATACAGAGCACGCTATGGTCAGGCCTGGCCTCGGGGCCACCAACCGCTGGAAAGCACATGACAAGCCTGCTAATGGGATAGTCAGGTTCAGAGTTGGGGCACTTTCAGGGACTTAAGTAACAGGCTGCAGGAGGTCCTCCATTTCCTCTCTAGAACTTGGCTCCAGGAGAAGGCACTCATGTGTTTGCTGTGGTCTAGCCCTCTCTGGGGTGTCCAGCTCTGCCTAGAGGATCCCCCCCACCCTTGGTCCCCTCTTCCCCCACACTTTGGCCACGCAAGGGGAGGGACCTGTACCACTTGGCTTCTGGAGAACAAGAATTCTTGAACAAGCCTTTCTGGCTTTTGGACCAGACCCTATTCCTCCTCGCCTGAGTCTGAGCTCTCCCCTGTATCGTAAGATTCCTCTGTGCTCTCCAGAAAACCCCCTGCTGAGGCAGACCTAGCTTTCTTCCCCTCTACCCCCAACCACTGGCCCACCAGGAAACCACTGGGTTCTGGGTCTCAGCTGCTGAATCTCAAAGCTTACCACTGGGCTACATCCTAGTCCCTTTCACCTGGTCTAGACCTGAGCCCACTGGGTTTTAGAACCTCCACATTTATCTCCAGGCTCTTCCATCTCCAAGCTGTGCCCTGTCCCCAGCTTCGGTGAAAGACAGTGGCCCCTCACAAGTGTTATGCTGTGTCTGATGCATTTAGTTTGCATTTGGGGGGTGGGGCAGAAGAGACGTAATGGAAATGTGTCCAGAGATGAAAAAATATATCTATATTGACGAATCCCACATCTGGTTCAACATGAGGGCTTGGGAGGCCACCATCCTGGCCTCTCCCTCCTTTTGGCCTCCTACCCCCCTTTCTTCCCCCCTCTTCCTTCCTTCTTCTTCTGTTCCTCCCTCTGCAAATTACTCTATTTAGAACAAAAACTCTGACATTAGAAGGATACTTCTTGAATTCAAAATATGTGATCATGTCACTAATAATTATAGTTTCAGGCAACCAAATTATAATTTAAATGGAATACTTGTAGCCTTTAGTTTATCCATGTTATCTGGTTAGTAGTTTAATTTCAAGTAAAATTTTAAAAGTCTTTATTATCATTGATGTATTTATAACTTGTCAGAGACAATAGGTTTCTTATTTTTAATGTTTTATAGGGAAGGTTTGAGGCAATATGACAGAAAGAACTAATTACCCAAGAATAGCAAAATGAATGATCAGTAAGAAGAACTCAAACTTTAATACAAAGTGCAGCAATAGAAAGAAATGACCTTGGCTACGGGATTCTATGGGTGGACATTGAAAGTTCTCACCTAAGAAACTTACATCAGAATTCACCTGTATGCTGGATGGAAGGGAGCAACTGAAGCCTTTTTGTTATTATGTTTTATATTTAATTTATTTTTGTTTTGAATTGTGAACAGTGTCAATTCAATTTCTCAACAGACAAAGTTTAAGAATTCAACAGTGCTATATACTTCGGAGGGAGTATAAGGGACTAGGTGAAATTCCAAAATGATCAGTTTTATATGTAACGCTGCTAAGATTTTCGATCTGGTGCTCTGTTTGTTTCTTAGGAGAGAAATAGCTCAGGATGCACTTTAATCTAAATGATCCAAAGTTAGAGTCAAGAAAACAACTCAGGATTATGATCTGGATAATGTAGATGATTTTAGCAAAAATATTCGATAGATCAGATAGAGTAAATTATTATTGCACAACCTAAAATTTTGCCTGCATTGCTTTATACAAGGAATACTCTTATGCTCGTAGAATAATTAATTTATAAAAAAGATCTGACTTATATTCTAAGGGCCTTGCCCTTAGACTGGTCAGATTCCCCAGAGAGGGTCCTTCCACATTTTAGAGAGTATACGCTTAGCTACCCAACATGCTGGGAACTCAGGGGGAGATAGGAGGTGACAGGTCTCAAAACCAGTGGGTCAGCTTTCTCCACTGATTTTCAGAGAGGTTCCTATTCCCTTAATGTGCTGACGTCCTCCCGTCCAATGCTGTCTGTTTTGCCTTCCAAAGAAAATCTGCTTTCCATCTTTCTGTAGGGAAGGCAGGGACATGTCAGCGGTTGGACTTTCAGTCTTCTTGTGTTAGCGCCCCACATCCTCTTCCTGGACTTCCAGAGGGATCTCTTGTCACCTACTGTTGTGTGTTCTGGGAGTTATGTGGTATAAACCAGGTTAGATCTCAGCCTTCCCTGAATGCCAGTTGGGGATTCAGCTTCCTTGCGTTTGTTTTAAATGTTCTTCATAATGCCTTCCCTCTCACTATTGTTGTCCTTAAAGAAGTTCATGCTTTTCAAAAGGCCCCTTCCCTGTGATCTTCCTGGAATTTGGCGAAGGACTGAGCTAAATGGATGTGTTCAGTCAGCCATCTTTACTTGGAAGCGCTGTTACCTCTTGTTATGTTTCACTTGGCTATTTTCATGACTCCCACCATGTATGATTAGTACTGTTGGCATGCTATAGGTTGAACAAATACCTGGAACAGGAAAAAAATCGAGCTGCTCTCAAGTAAACATTATTATAGCCTCCGATTTGACCTAGATTACTTTAAAGTGGTTAGTGTGCTTCTCTGTTAAATTGTAATTACTTAATTTTTCAAGAATGTACCAATTTAAATCTCTAGGAGAAACATAAAATAGCCTCATTTGCATTTACTATTGTTGACGTAGGGAGGTTGGGCACTCCTGCAGAACTGCCATCTGGGACTGGATTTCATGGATGAGCTCATGGACATCATTGTAGAAACCGAGATGGTACACGATGCTTTCCGCCTGTGGATGACCACCGAGGTGCATAAGCAGTTCCCCATTACACTCCTTCAGATGTCCATTAAATTTACCAACGAGCCTCCACAGGGCCTCCGGGCAGGACTGAAAAGAACATATGGCGGTGAGTTGAGGAAAGCTTCCAAGTTTCTGGGAGTTCTTGTACTTAAGTTGCTTTCTTAGAGGAATGATAAAATCAGAATTAGCGAGGATATAGTTAAAGAAAATAGGACTATTCTTTAACCTGATATGTGTGTGTGGGGAGGGGATGGCCCCTTTGTCATGCTCCTTGTGGAATGTTCTCTGACACTGTTAGGGCCTCAGACCTCAGGATTTCCCACCTCTTATTTTTTCTATTTTCCCAATAGTGCTTTATTTTGGCCTGTGCTGTTCTCTGCTAGACACCTACCACTTTATGTTAACATCTAAAATGGATATTTTTGTCATTTATGATTTTCATGCTCCATATCTCAAGTAGGACAGTAGGCTCTTCCAAGAGGAGAGGCTGAATTAGAATTCTAGCCTGCCTTCATGAAGCTGTCTGTCAGAATGGTAGGTAAGGTAGAAAGCAAACAAAAGTATCAAAGCCAGACCAAAATGCCCCTCTAGTCACAACTGGAACTGCGATTACTCTGTCTGCCTTTGTTCCCTCTGCTTCATAGCTTCCTGTCTGGGACTTGCGGTCATGGAAAGAACAAGGACCTCGGGGTCAGAAATCCTGATTCTGGTCCTTCCTGAACAAATGCTTTGTTCTCTTGGGTGTTAGTCACTCAGAGAGTCTGAGTTTCAATTTTCTCTTCTGTAAAATAAGGACAATAAAATCTATCTACAACAATAGGAATATAGTGTATTTAATAATAATGAATATAATAATTATTGTATATCAAATTGAAAAACCTACAAAGGCTCAAATTCTTGTCAATTTACAAGGTCATGTGGGGATAAAATAGATGTGGAAGGGTGATGACGGTGAAAAAAGATTACCAAATGAAAAAAAACTGTGATGTAATATAATATAATATAATATAATATAATATAATATAATATAAGCACATATATAATAATCATTATTTTGGGAATATCCTCAGGCTGCAGTGGCTTCTATATACACTATTAACAATTTACTATTAATTAAAATAATGTATGTACATACCCCAAATAATATAAATTTTATTATTGTTATTATTAAGTAGTAGCAGTCGTCGTAGCACTAGTAGTAACAGTAACAGTATTTATTTTGCTACCACGATTATCCCCACATTATCTTGCTACTAGATTGGCAGGAACTTGGCAGCAAGACCCTCCTCCCCTCAAGTTTCTTTGCAGATTTTTTTGTAGCGAAATGCCCTCTGGACACCCAAAATTTAAATTACAGTTGTCATGTGAATGTGATAAAAGTAATTCGAGATAAGTGAAGTTTCATACTAAGAATTTACAAAAATAATCCATCACTTATAAAAGGACTATAAAACACAGAGGTTTGAGAGATGACACAGTTTTTCACCCAACTGACCCCAACAAGGTGTGAGCCAAGACCTCCTGGATGTGAGCACGCTGGTCCAGTGGAAGCCCATGCTGTACGCAGTGGCTTTCCTGCATTCCACGGTCCAGGAGAGGCGGAAGTTTGGACCCCTGGGGTGGAACATCCCCTATGAATTTAATCAAGCGGATTTTAATGCCACTGTGCAGTTCGTCCAAAACCACTTAGATGACATGGATATTAAAAAGGTACCGTGTGCATGCTGCTTCAGGCCACTGGGGATTGTGGGCCCCCAGCTTTGGGGTAAATCCTGTATGAGTGATGTTTTTCCGTGCTTGCAAAGTCATTATCTTTGTCATAGCAACTCAGCTCAACTTGGGTCTTGAATTCATTTGAAAAATGAACAAATGTTGATTATCTTTTTATTTCTCAAGAGCAAGTTGACATTGCATATAAGACAACCTAATGGAGTCTATTGAACGGAGGGGGGAATGGGTGGGGAAACTTGTTTAAAAATTTTTTAAAAATAAAAATTAGAGTGTAGATTACTTTTGAAGTGTGTGCTTTTTAAAGAACTGCCTCAATACTCTCAAAATACACATTTTTTTCTGTTGAAATTAATGTATGAAGATATGAAAGCATCAAGAGTCTATTTCAAGTCATGAACATGAATTTTGAGTAATTGCTCATGTTTGCCTCTTGAATTTTCTTTCTGTACTTTACACATTACTGATGAAGAATGAGTGAATGAAGGACACTGATGACAATTAACAGGGCAAATGAGGATGAGACACTCGTCAGTTCTACACAATGATTCTATACGTTTTCCCAGGGCGTCTCCTGGACCACCGTCCGCTACATGATAGGCGAGATTCAATATGGAGGCAGAGTCACTGATGACTACGATAAAAGATTGTTGAACACATTTGCTAAGGTTTGGTTCAGTGAAAATATGTTTGGATCAGATTTCAGCTTTTACCAAGGATACAATATTCCAAAATGCAGCACCGTGGATAACTATCTTCATTATATCCAGGTTTGTCAATGTCAGAATTTTATGCAGAGAGCAAATATCCTTAGCATTTGACCTTTTATTCATTTACAAGATATATATTTCCTTTAATATAAATTTTAATGGTCATACATATTAGACCTTCCACTGTAGATGTTTTTCTTAATATGTTTATATTTGCCTAATGATTAAAATGTTTATGTTTGTTCTGAGTGTGTGTTTTGTGTGAATTCCTCCCTCCTTTCTCTTTTTAATGCCTCTGTGGGGAATATTCTTTGGGGAGATGATCGGTTGGGCAGATTCAGAACTGGGGACTGCACAAATCCCCTTGAGCTCTCTACCTGTGAAACTTCAGCTACCTCTACTAATTGCACTAATTGCCTCTAGACTCAATCTTTTCTGTTTTTCAATCCACTTGCCTGGTGCCATGACATCTGTTCCTTAATCCTGGCCTAATTGGCAGTGTTATAGGATGTTCAGGGACCCACTATGCATAAGAGCCTCCGAGTTCAGTGCTGGATACTTGTTCGTAGTGGGGGAGGGGTTGGGGGCTGAGCTGTGCAGAGTGGTTGGCAGCAACCCTGGTCTATGCCCACTAGATGTCAGTAGCACCCCCTACCCAGTTGTGACAACCAAAAACATCTCCAGAGATGGTCAGATGTCCCCTGGGGTTGCAAAATCACGCCTAGTGGAGAAACACTTTTCTAAGAAAAAATAAGACAGGTTTTGGCAGGAAATTTTGATTTGTGTTTCAAGGTAATTACATTTTCTGTCTCTGTACCTTAAATTCATTAGAACATTATTTTGCAATCTCTTTTTGCCTCTGAGATTTATCTCAGAGTGAACAAACTAAAGCACAACAGCCCCAAAGGGCTAAATTTATTAGTATATTCAGAGGTTCTGTGATAAATAAATGTGATGAGTTTATCATATATTAACCACCTCTGTACTTTTATTAATTCAGATCAACAAATACATGTGTCTTAATTGTACTATATGTGCCTTTAAATCATTAGCACTGAATTTGAAGCTGCCTGTGAAGGTATAAATTTAGATATGCCTGTACATGTATTTATTTATATACACCTCATTTCACAATGAATTTGAGGTCGCTCATAAGAAGACATTATGTAAAATGGAATAAAATAAGAGAATAGAAGGGAGGGGAAATATAAGACAAAAATGAAGCTTGGATACGTAAAATAAAGTTGAATTACAGGTAAATTTTCTTTTATTCAAGTAGCTGAGGTAGATTTTTGTCTGTTTGTTCTGCTTCTGTCGCTTGCTCTCTACCTTTTGTCTGTTTTTCTCACTTACTGTTTTGCTCTGTTTTCCTAGTCTCTCCACGGGAGACTACAGTTCCTTTATTTGGGCCATAGTTGCTAAAACTGTCACTTTCTGGTATCTTGAAAACATAGTAACTGTTACACGTGTATTTAAACAACTGGTTTGAATTAGACTGGACTTTCACAAACCAAAGTACTCATCCTTTCTTATCCTCCATATTGTAAAACAAGGTGGTATCTCTTTGATTAAAATGCTTAAGGTATAGACATTAAAGAACCTGGAGCCTATTATGTTTCTTAGTGTTAATTGTTTTTTTCCAGGCAACTTTTGAGATTTTTTTTTTCCGGAGAAATTATTGCGATTGCAGCCAGCCACAAATAAGACATACCATGTAAATGCTTATCCTAATGAAAACATGTTTCTTTCCTAAGACGGTATAATTTAATCAGTGCTTACGTCAGCAGTCTGTGCTTACATGGAGTGCTTGTTGTTCAGAGCTTGCCCAGCTACGACAGCCCTGAGGTCTTCGGGCTGCACCCCAATGCCGACATCACGTACCAGAGCAAACGGGCCAAGGATGTGTTGGATACCATCCTGGGCATCCAACCCAAGGACAGCTCTGGAGGCGGGGATGAGACCCGGGAGGCTGTGGTGGCCCGGCTGGCTGACGATATGCTGCGAAAGCTACCCCCTGACTACAGCCCGTTTGAGGTGAGTTGAAATCCTGACGCAATGTCAGCCATGGATGTGTCTGTTGGGTTGGGAATGAGGAAGAAGGGTAAAAAGTAATTTTTCTGAAATAAAAAAAAAATATTTCAAGACTCACTTCCTGAAAAACCCAAAAAAAAAAAAAAAAAGTTTTGAAACTATAAATGTGATCATTTCAAAATATAAATAATAAAACAAAACATGATGAGAATGTTAATGTTCATAATTAAGTTACAAGTGTGTACTGATGGGTTGGGATTCCTTTTCTAGAAGTTTCCCCCTGGCTACTTCACATTGTCATTTGTTCAAAGCAAAGTAATATATTCTTAGAGTAAAAATGTTATTTAAAACAAAAAATGTTGTGTAATTTAATGCACACCTTAAAATTCAGGCCTTCTTAATTTCAGGGAGCCTGTATTTATATGATTAACTCCTTGCAGCTTCTTTGTCTCATGAGTATCAAAAATTGATTTGTCTTTTTAAAATGCAAGTAACTTCTAAACAAATTTATGATTATGAAAGTTAATTTTTTTAAATTAAAGTTTATTGGGGGTGATAATTGTTAGCAAAGTTACATAGGTTTCAGGTGTACAATTCTGTAATACATCATCTATATATCACATTGTGTGTTCACCACCCAGAGTCAGTTCTTCCATCACCATATATTGGATCTCTTTTACCCTCATCTAACACCTCCCTCCCCCCTTACCCTCTGGTAACCACTAAACTATTGTCTGTGTCTATGAGTTTTTGTTTCTTCATTTGTTTGTCATGTTTCTTTGTTGTTTTCAGTTTTATATACCTCATATCAGTGAAATCATACGGTTCTCGGCTTTTTCTGCCTGACTTATTTCACTTAGCATAATAATCTCAAGATCCATCCATGTTAGACATTTCAGCAAATACTGTGAAAAGATTTACCCTGATAACATTTTTAAACCTTTGAGAAAAGCAAAAGTAACTGCCTTACTTTCCATGTCATCTTAAGAGATGATCTGGACTAACCTTGTGACACTTGTCACAGGGCCACCATGTTTCTTTGCATATTTCCCCTTCTCCACCTGCTTTTAAATGGAAACCTGCAGCATTTTGTTTCTTAAGTATCATATTATTTTCCACAAAGCAGGCCGTTTTGGCTGCCAGTCCTACAGACTGAACTGAAGGGCCTATTCCCAAGAGGATAATTTCCCTGGGAAGAAACTGATCGCTTGCTTGGAGCAAATCAATAGTGTAATCAGCTTCCATAAACACCTTTCATTATAGTATCAGGAAACAGGTCATTCATGGCTCACAGTGGTTGAAATATTTATGAAACATTGAAATATCTATTACTTACCACATGTATTCATCTATGTGGTGAGTAATGGGGTTTAGGAGTGTCTCCGTCCTTTTGCTGAATTGGTCAGTGCTGCCTTAGGATAAAGCGACTCAACCTAGCACAATAGCTGATCCACAGAAGAGTCTCAATAAATACCTACCTGTAAGATAGAAGCGATTGGGTAGATGGGTGGAGGGAAGGATGGATGGATGTTTTGATGGAAAACAGAAAGCTCTGGAAACACAGGTATAGGTTTTCGAGGCAGCCAACAGGATGGTCGTGTTTGTGTACATATCTGTGTGTGTGTGTGTGTCCCGTGTGTGTGCTTGAACGTCTTAGATCGGCAGCAATTGAGTATTTCCCAGTAAGTGCAGTTGCCGTTTGGAAGGCTGCATGTTGTAGTCATGCGTTTTATATAATATTTTTCTGTGAATTAAAGGATGTCTGTTTTCTCCTACGTAGGACGAAAAAATCAGCTAGTCATCTAATAGATGTTTCCTCTCTTAGTTCTTCTTTGTTTTCTGGCAGTAAGAAAAAAAGCTTATCAGTTATGGAATTACAAAATTTGGGACTTTTTCAGAAGCCCCAGTTCCGTAAATGTGTCTAATTTTTAACATGTGCTGAATGTCTCCATGGCAGGTCAAAGAGAGGCTGCAAAAGATGGGCCCTTTCCAGCCGATGAACATTTTCCTCAGGCAGGAGATAGACAGGATGCAAAAGGTTCTCACCCTGGTCCGAAGCACCCTGACTGAGCTCAAACTTGCCATCGATGGTACCATCATCATGAGTGAAAACCTTCGAGATGCATTGAATTGCATGTTTGATGCCAGGATTCCTGCTCGGTGGAAAAAAGTACGTTTATGTCTGCTCTGATTCTGCCTAATCACTGTGTTGTTGTGAATCATTGTAATTGGCAAGTGAAAAACATCGAAGGATAATTTACTTAAACACGTTCTTTTGCTTGGGTATGGATCCCCTTGCAGCCCTGTGTTTTTAGATTGTAGACAGGGAAGGAAATGCTGTAGCCTCTCCCACATATCCCGTGCTCTAGTGGACAATTTACATGCATTATTTCATTTAAAGCTTGCATTTTATTGCTCTCATTTTACAGATGAGGAACTTGAGGTTGACAGAGGTTAGACCTTTTCCCTAATCACACATCTAAGTTATCCAGGAGTCAGAATTTAAACCCAAACTGTTGGGCTTCAAAGCCCATGATGCTAGTTTCATAGAAGAGAAGGTTCTGAAATACACATTCATATCAAAAGTCATGCCAAAGAGAATCATTTTTCTTCCTTTGTAGATACGTGAGTATGTGTATCTCAAGATAATAAGTGTGCTTACTGATCATACCTGTTGGAAATTGTGCTAAATGACAGATGTGGTTTTAAGATATAATTTTCTACTTGGAAAAGTAAAATGAGTACCTGAGTGTCTTTTTAAGCAGGAAAATGTGTATTTGAGGGGAGGGAGCCTAAATGACATGTTTCTTTGTTCTATAGTTAAGTGTGTGCATGCGTGTGTGTGTGTGTGTGTGTGTGTGTGTGTGTGTGAGTGTGTGTGTTGTGTGCAAGTATATTTTGTGTGGAGGTGTAAATAAAATTGTTAAGGTTAATTATGGTAGAGGAAAGCCATGGGTAAGGGTACGGGGTGTGGCTGCACTGCTATCCCATATTTCCTGAGAAATCTGGGTCTGCCGTATGCTTTCGTTCCACCTAACCACTGCCATCAGCTCAGTGACTCTGCACCCACAGCAGGAATTCATCGTGTGCTTGACTTCACAGCTCTCTCCGAATGTCCCTGCTCTCAAGGTGTCATGTCTCCTCCCCTCAGACATGTGTGTCCTCTACCCTCCCAGAAAGGTCAGCAGGAGGAGGAAGCTGGGATAGATGCAGGTAGAGAAATGGATGGGATTACACTCTTGCAATGTGAAGTTATGAATGCAAAGTGAACCGGGTCTGTGCACCTGTGCAGAGTCCTCCAGCTGAGCTCAGAGGGAAAGGCGGATGGCCGAGGTCATGCCCTGTTGGGCTTCTCTAGGCAGGTGCAGTGAAAGGTGTGTTAGTTTCTGGGGCTGCATAACAAATCACCACAGACTGGGTGGTTTAAACACCAGCAATTTGTCCTCTCACAGTTGCAGAGGTGGGAACTCCAAAAGCAAGGCATCCACAGGGCTTGCCTTCCGATGAAGCTGGAGCAACCCGAGCAGAGTGTGGGCTCCCTACAGGCATTCAGTCCCAGAAGAACAAGAGAAAGTGGCTGGGTTTCCGAGCCTGCACCCCCATCTGTCCTGCTGCTAATAGAACTTTCCTAACCCCCTGTTGCCCCGAGCTGAATGTCTGACACACGTTTGAGGAGCTTGCTCTGGTTTCTGATTCTCCCCCACAAGTTGGGTGTGTCCTCGACTCCACACAGTTAAGGTGGGACCCACATGGTGGAGGCCTGGCCATGTGGTGGTGGCTGTACCACTGGGGACATGTGGCCTCTGAAGTCATCACAGTCAGGAGAAGGGAGAGGTGGACAAAGTACGCGGGACCTAATCTTCGTGGATCAGAAGAGATGCATGGACCCCACTGAACTGTGTGGGAGACTGGGGAGTGTAAAGGGGCACATGGGGTGTTAGATGAGAACAAACTGTCTCTGCAGCACCTCACCTCCCCCCAAGTCAGACACGTTTCTTTACCTCCTTGGAGTCAGGGGACTGAGGGGATAGAGGAGCTTGGAGGGTTGTGTAAATGGAGCGCTCTCTCCTTGAGAGGAAATGCAGTTGTGGAGATTATGTGTTTCACTCAAGCCCAAGCAGACAGTTTGATGATGACAAGATTTGAAGTGTGAGTGTGGGACCTGAGGATTGTTAGAGATCAGAGGTCATGAGATAAGAAGGAAGGGTATCGAGTGGGTCATTCACATGGATCCTGGTGTCGCCAGAAAGGAGTAATTAAAGTTAATAAATGCAGTATGTGGGCCATGAGCTGGGCTCTGGAGCCACAATATCTGGGAATTATTCACACTTTATTGTATGTCCTACAGTTCTTGTGAGGATTAAATGAGTTGATGACTGTAAAATGCTCAGAACAGTGCCTGGCATATGGCCAATGTTAGGTATGTGCCTGCTACCAGTGTCAGTGAACCCCACACCTCTGTCACCACTTCCATCATCACCACCTCCATCGTCTCCACCACCACCATTTATATCATCACCATCTTCGTCCTCCTCCTCCTCCTCATGATTATTTGTGGATGGAATGGAAAAGTCAACCAGGAGCCAAATTCCTTGATAAATAAGAGGGTGTGACCAGTAGGTGGTAGAAACAGGAAGCGGGGAGGATGGTATGTCTAGGCGGTATGAGACTCAAAGGGAGAGAAGAGTGGGAAATGGTAACTGCTGACCTGTCAGAAAGAACAGGGCTATCTCCTCCTCTCTGGTCCTGAGGCCTGTGTAGAGAACAGAAGCCTATGTTCTGAGAAGGCTGCAAAGGAAGCAGTCTGTTCTGGGTGAGGGAGGATCACATGCAGGATCAACACTTCTCTTTCAGTTAACACATCTATAAAGACGGCTTTAGAAAGACTTACCTCGTTTCTAAATTATCATCTTTTATCCAGGTTTCTTTTTCCCCCCCTCCTCCCAGGATTGATTTCCTTTTTTTTATTTTTTAATGAAAGTTTATTGGGGTGACAATTGTTAGTAAAGTTACATAGATTTCAGGTGTACAATTCTGTATTACATCATCTATAAATCCCATTGTGTGTTCACCACCCAAAGTCAGTTCTCCTTCCATCACCATACATTCGATCCCCTTTACCCTCATCTACCCCCCCCCCTCTGGTAACCACTAAACTATTGTCTGTGTCTATGAGTTTCTGTTTCTCATTTGTTTGTCTTGTTCTTTCGTTGTTTTTGGTTTATATACCACATATCAGTGAAATCATATGGTTCTCTGCTTTTTCTGTCTGACTTATTTCGCTTAGCATTATAATCTCATGATACATCCATGTTGTCACAAATGGTCCTATTTCATCTTTTCTTATCACCAAATAGTATTCCATTGTGTATACATACCACAACTTCTTTATCCATTCATCTATCGAAGGACATTTTGATGGTTTCCATGTCTTGGCCACCGTAAATAAAGCTGAAATGAACATTGAAGCACACTTGTCTTTATGGATAAATGTTTTCAGATTTTTTGGGTAGATACCCAGGAGAGGGATTGCTGGGTCACATGGTAATTCTATTCATAATTTTTTGAGGAACCTCCACACTGCCTTCCATAGCGGCTGCACCAGTCCGCATTCCCACCAACAGTGTATGAGGGTTCCTTTTTCTCCACAGCCTCTCCAACACTTGTTACTATTTATCTTGTTGATGATAGCCATTCTAACTGGGGTGAGGTGATATCTCATTGTGGTTTTTATTTGCATTTCTCTGATGATTAGTGATGTTGAGTATTTTTTCATATGTCTATTTGCCATTTGTATGTCCTTTTTGGAGAAATGTCTCTCCAGGTCCTCTACCCATTTTTCAATTGGGTCGTTTGTTTTTTTGTTGTTGAGTTACATGAGTTTCCTGTATATTTTGGTTATTAGCCCCTTATCGGAGATACTGTTTGCAAAAATCTTCTCCCGTTCAGTTGGTTGCCTCTTTATTTTGTCTGTGGTTTCTTTTGCTGTGCAGAAGCCTTTAAGTTTGATATAGTCCCATTCATTTGATTTAGCTTTTACTTCCCTGGCCTTTGGAGTCAAATTCATAAAATTCTCTTTGAACCCAAGGTCCATAAGTTTAGTACCTATGTTTTCTTCTATGCAGTTTATTGTGTCAGGTCTTATGATTAAGTCTTTGATCCATTTTGAATTAATTTTGGTACATGGTGACAAATAGCAGTCCAGTTTCATTCTTTTGTACGTGGCTTTCCAATTCTGCCAACACCATTTATTGAAGAGGATGTCTTTTCTCCATTGTATGTTTTTTGCTTCTTTGTTAAAAATTATCTGTCCATATTTATGTGGTTTTATTATCTGGGTTCTCAATTCTATTTCGTTGGTCTATGTGTCTGTTTTTCTGCCAATACCATGCTGTTTTGATTATTGTAGCCCTGTAGTACAAGCTAAGGACAGGGAGTGAGACCTCCATCATTGTTCTTTTTTCTTAAGATTGCTTTGGCTATTCGGGGTCTTTTGTGTTTCCAAACAAATCTGACGATTTTTTGTTCTATTTCTTTAAAAAATGCCATTGGGATTTTGATGGGGATTGCATTAAATCTGTGTATTGCTTTGGGTAATATGGCCATTTTAACTATGTTGATTCTTCTAATCCATGAGCATGGAATGTCTTTCCATTTCTTTGTGTTTTCTTCAATTTCTTTCAAAAATGTCTTATAGTTTTCAGCATATAGGTCCTTCACATCCTTGGTTAAGTTTATTCCTAGGTACTTTATTCTTTTTGCTGCAATTGCAAAAGGAATTTTTTTTTAATTTCTTTTTCTGAGATTTCATTGTTAGTATGTAGGAATGCAATGGACTTTTGTACATTGATATTGTAGCCGGCAACTTTACTGTATTTGTTGATTGTTTCTAATAGCTTTTTGGTGGAGTCTTTAGGGTTCTCTATGTATAGCATCATGTCATCTGCAAAGAGTGACAATTTAACTTCTTCATTCCCAATTTGGATGCCTTTTATTTCTTTCTCTTGCCTGATTGCTCTGGCAAGGACTTCCAACACTTGCTGAAAAGCAGAGGTGATAGGGGACAGCCCTGTCGTGTTCCTGAACGTAGAGCAAAGGGCTTCAGTTTTTCACCATTAATTATGAGATTAGCAGAGGGTTTGTCATATATCGCCTTTATTATGTTAAGGTATTTTCCTTCTATACCTGTTTTATTAAGTGTTTTAATCATAAATGGACGTTGTATTTTGTCAAATGCTTTTTCTGCATCAATTGATATAATCATATGATTTTTGTCCTTTATTTTGTTTATGTGATGTTATCACATTGATGGATTTGCGGATGTTGAACCATCCTTGTGCCCCTGGGATGAACCCCACTTGGTCGGGATGAATAATCTTCTTAATGCATTGTTGCATTTGATTTGCTAGAATTTTGTTATCCAGGTTTCTATTCTACTCAATATACCATCAGTCTTTGGAATCTCAGTGTATTTTGAAAAATAAGCAAATTAATTCTTTTGAAAAATAAACAAATTAATACAAGTGTAATATCTACCCATGTTGATCACAACATTTATTCATACCTAAAATATTGAAATTACAGTAAAATAGGATTCAGAGACACCTACTAGTATGGCTGCTGATAACTTTAATGACATATTCATGCCAATTGTGATAACAGAAGCTCCACACGTGAATTCAGGCAGAAGGTTACAGGCAATGCATGCAATTAATTTGTTGGTAGTATAGGAACCTATGTTTCTATTCCTGCTGCTTCATCAGAGGAAATCAGAATGCATTCTAAGGGACAAAAACTTCAGAAAAGGACTGTTGTTTACCTCAGTGAAAATGATAAATGGAGAAAAAGGTCTACGTGTTATTTATTATCCACAGAATATATTTTAAAGTGTTAATGAGCACATTTATGGAAATATAAATCCTGTTTTATAGTGGATCTATTGAAAATGTAACCTAAGGAAAAATAGTTGAGACCTATTCAATTTAATTCAATTAATTGTTTTGATGACTTTATAGCAGATTGGTAATGAATATATTCATACATGGAAGGTGATTCTATTGGCAGCAGACCTCTTGGATAGCATCTGAGCTCTGCATCGACCAGCTGCTCATGTGACGGTCATAATAAGGAGGGAGAATCACTTGAAAACTTAAATTTCAAAACCCCAAGGGAATTCATCTCTTTGGGACTTTCAAATTCTAAAAGTGATATTGGTATTCCACCATTGTTTCTTGTGAACATAGCCAGTTACACAGCAGAATTAAACCTGTGTTAATTGTTTTACTATATGCATTTCAGGCATCATGGGTTTCAAGTACGTTGGGTTTCTGGTTCACTGAACTTATAGAAAGAAACTGCCAGTTTACCTCTTGGGTTTTCAATGGCCGACCCCACTGCTTCTGGATGACAGGTTTTTTCAACCCCCAAGGATTTTTAACTGCAATGCGACAGGTAATAACTCTGATTTGAACCTCTTGTGTTATAGTTTTCCTCTACAAGCTTTTCTTTTTTTGTTATAGTTTTAAAAAATATAATAAGACCGAGAATGACTGTCTCTTTTTGGGCACAACCTGTTACATTGTCCTAAACCTAAATCCAGAAACTTGTTCTCAGGCTGCTAGCTTGAATTTCAAAATATTTGTTTTTCTTTTATATTTGATTTTATATAATACACAATATATATAAAATACATATAAAAGTACAAGTGGTTAATTGGGGACACCGGTATTTGTTCTGAGAGAATCTTTTTAACTTTAAATACTTTACATAATATTCTACTTCCTTTGCAGTAGGGTGATTTTGGGCTACACTCTCGTCCCTGTTATGCTCTTTCTGTTAAGACAAACCTCTGATTGCTGATTTTATCCTTTGCTTTTGTTCTTGCCCTGAGTAGGAGATAACTCGGGCCAACAAAGGCTGGGCCCTGGACAATATGGTACTTTGCAATGAAGTCACCAAGTGGATGAAGGATGACATTTCTGCCCCACCCACGGAGGGCGTCTACGTCTATGGCTTATACCTTGAGGGTGCTGGCTGGGACAAGAGGAACATGAAACTCATCGAGTCTAAGCCAAAAGTGCTCTTTGAATTGATGCCTGTCATAAGGATTTATGCAGAAAACAACAGTAAGTTCTCTTGTGCATTTAGGGATGGTTGGTGTTATTGGCTGGAATGACATTATAAACATAGGATCGCATTCTTTTTGTTATCATGTAATAAGGATTTGACTATGTTATCAACTAGCTTCACATTCAAACCCATATTTAATGAGTATTTATTGACCACTAGGCATTTTCTTGAGTGCTATGGGGGAGGCAATGGTTCTAGATAATTCTTGCCTATAAAATAAAGCGGATAAAATATGTAAAGATACTCATAAAATGTTAGAGGATGAGATAAGAAACAGGTGTTTGGGATAGTTAATAAGTGGTGGGAAAAGGGGGTGAAGTGGGATGAAGTGCTCAGGGCAGCTGGGCCTGGACTGGGCTTGGAAAGGTGGATATGAGGAGGTGGGGCAGGTGGTGCAGAGCAGATTTCTAGGCAGGACTGACTGCTCAGGGCTCTTGGGAGGTGGTGGCTTCATAGTTTGGAGACTTAAGCCAGCTTGTGAAATACAGGCTGAATTCAGGGGTGTTTGACCTAATCCAGTATCTAACGGTAAAATGCTGGATTCATATTTCAGTCTATGAATGTAACAACACTTCTGTGAAGCACACACATGATTCTACTTTGACAAAGTCGGCAAAGCTCTGTTTCACACGTCTAAAAATAACGAAACTGTTTTCCATTGTTGGCTTGGTGTTTTCTGGAGACTTTTGTTGTTATACTTCACTCAGCTAACATCTTGTTAGCAACAATTACCTTTCAGCACATGTGGGACTCTGTTCATTTTATTTTGTTAAAATTTATTTCACTTTTAAATTAAAATTGTATTTAAAGTGTATCACACACACACACTCACACAGACACACACTCACACAGACACACACTCACACACACACACACACGCACTGAAATGATTACTATAAACCCTAAACTCTAGAGGTAGCCATGATGGCGATCCCACAAGGAAATACTGATTTTGTGACAGAAGCCCCAAAGATTTTTCTTTAAACACATAATCTCTCTTTAAAAGACCACTTTCAGTATCCTCATCTCTTCCATAAGTATCCCATTTGGAAACATGGATCAAGGGAAGAGAGTTTGTAAACTATGAGCATTTTCTCTAGCGAACATGGGCCAAATGCCTAATAATACCAGCTGGGACCATGGTGGCAAGGGACCCAAACGTAATCATGAACCAGACCCTTCCCACAAGTGACCCATGGTTTAGTGAGGGAAACTGAGGAGTAAATAAAATGAATTTAATACATGTTATGATAGAGATACACTCAGGATGCACAGGGAGCCTGGGAGGAGAGTGCAACTATGCCTGGAGAAGGTTGGTTGAGATTGTTTCTGAGATGTGCTCTGGAGAGAAATGATAGGAGTTAGAGACAGAGTTTTCTTGGCAGAGGGAACTAGCATTAGCTCACTCGGTCATTCCACGATATTTATCTGGTTCTGACCATCCGCTGTGCACTACTTTGGTGCTGGGATTGCAACCGCGCAAAAAAGACCAGGCAGAACCCCGTTCTCATGGAACTCAGTCCCAGAAAGGGGGGATCGCCAAAAAAGAAGCAAATACAGTCGATCCTTGTTACCCCAGGATTCTGTATTTATGAATTTGTCTGTACTCTAAAATTTATTTATAATCCCCAAATCAATGCTCGTGGCACTTTCGCGGTCATTCGCAGATAGGCACAAAGCCGTGAAAAATTTGAGGCACCCACCGTGCACGTTACCAGCTGAGGTTGACTAAGGTGACACTCTGCCTTCCTTCTTGTTTCCGCTCTCCTGATGGAAACAAGTGTCCCATTCATGGTCTACTTAGTGCTACATTTTTCACATTCTTGTACTTTCTGCTGTTTAAAATGACCCAACCGCAGTGCTGAAGTGCTGTCTCGTGTTCCTAAATGCTGCACTGTGCCTTACGGAGGAAACACATGTGTTAGGTCTGCTTCATGCAGGCCTGAATTAAAGTGCTCTTGGCCTTGAATTCAGGGTTAATGAATCAACAGTGTATATTAGAAAGGTGCCTTTAAGTAGAAGCACACATGAAACAAGATTGTGTATTGATCGGTGGATGAAAATGTGCCTGGAGCCCTGCAGGAACCTAACCCTGTATTTCCCCTAGAAGCTGTGGTTCTGTAGTCTCTGATTCAGTGTTCAAAGAGATTTACATCCGTATGTCCCACGAGTCATGAGAATCGACTGTAAATGAACATACTGATTTCAGATACTTCTTGTTTCTAAAAATAAAACACACACACACACACACACACACACACACACACACTGCTAGGGAGTGAAATAATTCAGGGGTTCAGGGGAGGCCTCACTGAGGAGACGACATTGAGCTCTGAGATCCAAGCAACAAAAAGCAGCTGTGCTGATACCCAGGAGCAAGGGCAGGGGTGCGAAGGTGTGAGGTGGCCATGCTCAGCTGGAGGAGCAGAAAGAAGGCAGGAAGGGGAGGAGCCTCTGGTCGGGGTCAGAGTGCTCAGCTCAGGCCCTGGCCCCTGGCACCACTCGGTCGATCTTTGCCAAATCTCAGGCACCCATGTCTGCCTGGGCTCAGGCACGTGTGCTGCCGGTGACTTTGAGTGGACGGGCTCTGAGGATGGGGGGACGTCCTGGGGCCGTGACTGTTTTATAGAAATGATAATCCAACCAATGTTCTTGGAGCCAAATACCGTAGTTTAGAAATTTTGCTTAACCATATTGTTACAGCTGGTCATATTGTTGTGAAAATGTTTCCCTTATAAAATGAAACAAAAATCCTTCTCACGTGGAGTTAAGTGTTCCTTTTTTAAATTTCTCGTGGCTAAATTGCAGAAATCCATTGCAATATGACACTGAACATCTCAACATGGTGGTAATCAAGTAACAATTTTATCATGCAAAGGCAATTCTTTATTATTTAAGAACAGATTTTTATAGAACCGTACTCACCCTGCTGGGCACTAGTCAGCGGTGATGCTCAGTAGCAGCAGGTAAGGGAGGAAATAAAGTAAGCAAAGGAGAAGTGACTCATTTCAAAGTATTAAAAAAAGAAAAAAGACGGAGACTTTAATTCTTTATTCTTTTTATTTTTGGTTTCTGTAGAAGTTGGTGGAAACTTGTTTTGCCAATTTGTGGTTGGAGAGGTGTTTCTTTAGTGATAAAAAGCTAACATTCTAGTGCTCTTTTCATACTGTAAATCTAATTTTCACTCAATTTTGATAACTGAATAGGGCTCTGATTGAGATAAAGGGCTGGAGCACTGGTAATGGCTATCGTACCCTCCGAGAGTACAGTGTTTCACAATGAAAGTTCTTCCAGTGAATTGTTTTTCTGTTACATGAAGAGCAATTTTCAGTTTAAATAATTCATCATTGAATTTTATACATAGGACTGGCTTATTTATTTTCAAAAAGATATCTAGATATTTATTGTAACTCTAAAAATAATAGAGTGATGTATCTCCAAATGTTTATTTCTGTTTTTTGTCAGGACATCATGGGAAGTCACCCAAATTGTATGCACTACATTCACCAAGAAGGCAAAACCACCCACACCAACTCAGATCCTCTCTCTGTTCTCAAAGGAAGTTGAAAAGAGGCAGAATAGGAAATATTGTCCCCTTACAGATTTACTCTATGGACAGAGTGAGGCTTCAAAATGAACTGCAGTGCTGTAGCTGATGTGATAGGAAAATGGTGATTAGAACGTTTTGGGGGAACAACACGAGACTTATATATACCTCTGGTCATGAAGTAAGGTGGGAAGGAGCTCAGGGTCCCTGCAGCTAATGAGGCTATTTCCTGTGAGGGAAATAGTGTTTCTAAGAACACCCAGTGACCCGCCCTTATCCAACACTGCAAATGTGGGGCTGGGCCCATGCGGTGACTGGTTACTTCCTGAGCCCCACAGCATTTAATTCTGTATCAGTTGGTAAACCTAGAACTCTGTGAAAATCATGGGGAACATGAGTCTGGGGAATTTGTTTTAGTGAAAAGGTAAGTATGTGTATGTGTGTGGAGAGAAAAAGAGAGAGGTGAGAGGTTGGGGGCAGAAATATAACACACCTCGGGCATCTACTGTATTGTAGACATTATACTATGACAGGTATTCACATATATTAATTTAATCTTTACAGCAACTCTGTAAGGTACGATGCCCTATTTACAGATAGGGAAATTAGGCCTAGAGACATTATGTAATTTGCCTATGATTCCTGGCTACCAATGCTGGTATTAGAGTCACATTTGTCTGTTGTGGGAGGGGTTCAAACCTTGGGGAGTTCCTGTGGTTAGTATTCCATTTAAGATGCTGTATTTAAGGGAGCCCCAGCGGCATCTGGGGTAAAGCTGGAAAATCACGGCTAAATGGAAAATGAGGACAGCCCCTTGCACTTTGAAGTCATGAGTTTATTTTTCTCAGGTACATGATGAAGTGGACACAGTGAAAGTGAAACTGGCAGCTCACAATAAACATGTTCAGGTGTTAAATCACAGAGCCTAGAGATAGAGATGTAGGCTTTAAGCACTAAATGTTTCAAGTGCTTTGGTTGTCACATAGCTTATAGTCAAAGATTAAGAAAATATATTAGCCATGTTCTGTAGGCCTGCCTGTAAAGTGAGTTCCAGGCGAAATGTGTAAAAGTACACTTTACCTGGGAAAATAGAAAAATAGGGCTAGTTGGGCACAAAACAATGATGGCTTAAATGATGGCGCTGGTCACAAGATGTCTAGTTTCTTATTTTCACTGTAAAGATAACATCACAGGCACACAATTATGAGATATTTTGCAGAATCTTGGCTCTTCAACCCAGCAGCCCTTGTTCTCACAATATAATTTTGTGTGGCTGATGTCCTGTTTCTTTGTCAAACGGGAGGTGATAACTCCAGGGTCACGAGGAGAGTTTATGAATTTGTTTCACAGAAGGAATACATGCGTTTAAGAAAGTTGTGAGCAGCTCTTTACGTTCAGAACTCTGGCTGGACAAATTGTTACCTAAGGAACTGTGTGACTAAGGAACACACTTTCCCCTCGGTTCCCTCCCTTACTCCTAAGCCTCATAAAAAAAGCCCTACTTCAGCTTTTTGAGGATTTGAGAGATCGTGCTCTCTCATCCACACGCTTTGGCCAAATCGAGTCAACCATTCTCCATTTCCAAGCACTGGTGTTTCAGTGTTTGGATTTAGCTGCACATCGTACACTCAGACCTGAATTTTGAGAGGTGGTTCAGCAACAAAAGCCCCTGCCCTGTGTGGATGAGAGCTTTCACTCCCTATGGCCCCCTTCCGCCATGCTGCCTCACGTTCTCAGGTAACAGACAGTGAGCCAGGCACCTGGATAATTGGTAGCTCTCCTGGCTTTTATCATCCTAGTAATTAGTCATGTGGCTTTGGAAGGGACTCAAATAGGCCACAAGTTGAAGTCAGGTGTCTAGTTATCCCCAGTTCACTTTCACATCTTCCTGCAAAGACATAAAGGCACATATGCTTACTCCGTCCCAACTATCGCCGAGACTAAGAGGGCAGGCTCTGGGTCCATTCCGGCCAGGCTCCATTCTTATCTTACCACCTACAGCTTTGTAACCTAGGACGTGTAACTCAGCTCCTCATGTTCCAGTTTTCTCTTCTGTCAAATGAGTTTAACCATGGTACCCGTCTCATAAGGTTGTTAACAAGAGAATTCAACTGACAATGTCCAGCACATAGCATACAATGAATAATTTTATTATTATTACCATTATAATATGTTATCTCACGTGCTTATTGAAGGATTAAAAAAAATATGTAAGTAAGAGTGCACTATTTAATAATTTAAATGTTATTAGCAAATATTAGGAAGGATTTAAAGGTTACATAGGGGATCTCCAGGTAACTTGGTTATTTTGGATAGTGGATGGACTATATAATGTAATGATACTCTGTTACCATTTGGATGAAGAATGTAGGGTAGAGAGGGGAGTTACCGAGTTAGAAAATGAAATTCCCTCCAGGTGTGTTATTCAAATCTTCAGGCTCTTAAAGCCGATAGCTCACCAATTCAGACAGCCACTTCTCTCTGCTCCTCCCCTGGAACCCTCAGGCTTTAAACAGATTTAGCTGATTTGCTCTCCCTACATAGTATGTTTATTTTCTTCTTCAGAGTCATTTGTCTAACCAGGCATAATGGTTTGGAATCATCTGTTTATGTGGTTCTTTAGCGTCTGTCAGCACTTTCACGGTGAAATTTCATTTTCGGTGGTTTCTAATCTACTGCGGAAGTTCAGTGCATGCTGTGACTTGGCTTGGCCACCTGCAGTTCTGCAGCAGTGAAAAATAAGTAAAATTGGATCGATATTTCAGAGACTTTGTACCTGCTTATGGAAATGAACATGATTTTTTCCAATTCTGGTTTTCTTTTGGGGTTAAAATCCAAGTAGTCAAATACTTCCCAAGGTGTGATTCGAATTATCATTTGGTTATAAAACTCCAAGGGCTTACTTCAAAATTTAGAAATTGGTTGTGAGTCAAATTTTCATCCAGAAGAACCATCAGTTATATACTTGTTCTGTGTTTACAGATCCTAGAATTAAAGAGTTTAAATAAATCAATTAGTAGAGTTAGTATTGACTGCATTTTCTGAATTTACTGTCATTCAACATATATTCATATATTTGCCTAATTATTACCATGATATCCCCATGGTAATTTTAAAAGTAATGCCTAGGCTTAAAAATTAGGTATTACATTTATTTAGATTGTTTCTAATGATTCATTTCATGAGATTGAACAAATGCACGACTTTACAATACCATAAAATATCTGTCACTTTGTTTTAGAACATGGTTTCTGAACCTTGGTATGTTTGACATTTTTGGTCCAGGTAACACTTTGTTGTGAGGGGCTGTCCTGTGCGTCACTGGATGTTAACAGGATCCCTGGGCTTTACCCACTAGATGCCAATAGCACCCCTACCCCCCCAGTTGTGATGACCCAGAGTGTCTCCAGATAGTGGCAAATAACCCCCCCCCCCCGGGGGGGGGTGTTATAGTAGTTCCTGGTTAAGAATCACTGCTTTAAAATATTTATTTTATATTGAAATTTGTCTATAACACTATCATAGCCAAATGTTGAACTTCCAATAAAATTAATTATAGTGGAGGCATGAGAATACATGGCACAGCAGGTTGAAGGTTTTATTGGGTCAAAAAAATGAGACTAACTTCTGAGAGAGCCTTGCTTTTGTGTGTTAGAAAAAGCTAAATTAGTGCTCGCTTCAGCAGCATGTATACTAAAATTGGAAGGATATAGAGAAGATTAGCATGACCCCTGCTCAAGGATGACACGCAAATTCATGAAGCATTCCCCTCAGTTTTTTTTTTTAAAAAGGAAAGGAAAAGCTAAGTTATTGAGCAAGTTAGTTTGGGGAAATAAATTCAGTCACTTTGATGTCTTGCAGTTAGAAAGTGACTGTTTCTGTGTTTCATGCCCGTGTTTGTAACACTAATTCACCAAAGCAAATGACCGTTTTCTTTGTCTCCATAGTTACATGAGGGTCATTTATAATATTGGCCTTCCAGAGGAGTACAAGGATGATTGCAGACAACTTTTGTCCTGAAAAAAAGTGTGTAATCTGGGAGAGAAGGGCAAATAATATACTGCTTCCTGAGATGGGTGTTATAATATGTGCAGATAAACTCTGGGCAGAGTGGACTTTACCAGAAGCTAACGGAGCTGGAACTCCAAGGTTGCCCAATGCAGAGGCTCCCTCCAAAGCCCACTTTTTCTTTTCTTTTTTTTAAACTTTTATTTATTTAAGTGTGTTTTCCCAGGACCCATCAGCTTCAAGTCAAATAGTTGTTTCAATCTGGTCGTGGAGGGCACAGCTCACAGTGGCCCATGTGGGGATCGAACCGGCAACCTTGCTGTTAAGAGCACCGTGCTCTAACCAACTGAGTTAACCGGCCGCCCCCCAAAAGCACACTTTTGTGTTTGTAGATTCCTACTCCTTTTCTTAAAGGACCACTTCCCCAAATTGTGTAAGTTTAAGACCCCACAAGACTGGGATCTGCCCCTGACATGGGGTGTCCGAGGCTAGAAAGAGAGCTTTTGCTTAGGGATGAGTGCATTAGAGAGCATCTTTAAGGATGGACATCCGCAGGGTGTCTTCCATGGCACGTGTCATTTTGGAAACTCCACTATTCCAAATGCCAAAAAGGTAGATTGAGTCTCAGGGAGCTGAAGTCTGCCATGACTCTGCTTCCCAGTCATTTTTATTCCTTTACACATGTGGAGAACTCAGACCAGCTGTCCTGGGATTTCAAATGTGGTTTGGATTATGGCACAGAGGGGTGAAGACCATATTTTCACATAACAGTAATAGTGAAATAGTGCGCAGTGGTGCTAAGTGCCTGATTAAAAGGGACTGGTGCCTTGTGTCACGGGCAAATCCTAAAGGAAGACAGAGAGGGTATGAGAGTTTAGGACTTGGTGGGGAAGTATCGGAGGAAGGGTGGAGGGGAGGGATGTTGAATTGACAGGTGGAAAGGAGCGGGAGGCAGAAAGGGAGTTCATCGTCATGTCACAGGGGCAGGGCTTACTGTCAGGGGACAGGAGGCCACTGGGGTAAACGGGAGAATGTCCGGGTGTCTTCTCAGACCCACCGGAAACCCGTAGTAGCGTCAGCTTCACATCTAGGGATCCCCTGACGTCGGGGAGAACGTTCCTTATTTTACCAAACCCACCTCTCTTTGGAATGCATTTGGCTCTGCACTGTTTGTGCTGCTTACCTTAGGAATTCACCACGTTTTTTTCTTTTATGATTTTTGTTTTTGTAGCTCTAAGAGATCCTCGGTTTTACTCCTGCCCCATCTACAAGAAGCCAGTCCGAACGGACTTAAACTACATCGCTTCTGTGGACCTCAGGGTGGCCCAGGCCCCTGAACACTGGGTGCTGCGCGGGGTCGCCCTTCTCTGTGATGTCAAGTAACGTGGGGCCTGTCCCCCACCCAAGACTTCAGAAAATGCAGGAGCTGAACTATCATAACCTTCATTCTTCTGTGAGCGCTGAACAGTGTGTAAATCCTGTTCCTTATGATTCATAAGCTGCATAGCTTTTCCCTGCTCCTCAGTCTGAGGCTCAATTATATTTAACCTGTTTCATCATTAATAACCAATCACTGTGTTTGTTGAAAAGTCACTTGGTGATTTAAAAGTAAAATGGACAACTTCCTAATGACGCGTGGCCCTCAAATCCACTGTTATACATTTTCTTCTTCACTCAACTCTAAAGACTGATGAGGTTAAGCAGAAGATAGTTCCCTGGAAGGAATTATTCTTCTGTTAATGTATTACTGGTGACAGCCCAGTTTTCGAAGACAACGAGTTTGTGCTGATTTTGCCTTTATTGCCTTTTTGCATTTAGGTCAGGTTAAGAGATTTATGTCCATGGCTCAAGCAGCCAATTAAAGAGACTTAAAAAAGAAAAAGGAAGGAAATAGAAGAATAGGATAAGAATGTGAATGGATGAATAGACAATTCATGTAATCCTATAAGCATATAGAATAATGTTCAACTGCACTTGATAATTAATAATGAGATACTAAGTGATATGTGTTGTAAGAAACAAATTAAAGCCAAAAGAAAATTGTGGTGAGGGCTTTGTAAAAATGATTCACTCACAGATTCCTAGAGCAATGTAAACCAACCCATCCTTTTTGTGAGATAATTGAATGACTAAGCACAGAAAGAGCCATAAAAAGGTTCACATGCTTTGATCCTTATTTTCTCTCCTGGAAGTCTATACCACGGAAACCATTTACAAAGCTGAAAAAGTTATATGTAAAAATACATTTAGTAACAGAAAGAAAAAGGAAATGTTCTGAATATTCAATAATAAGGCTATGCTTAAGGAAGTTAGGAGATATTAGGCAGCCATAAAAATAATACCTAAAATTTTACAATATGGAAATGGTAAGCACAGACTATTAATTGAAAGATATAGTTAACAAAATACTGAGTACTGTGATTATAACTGTAAAATATATTTGCATGTACACAAAGATTAGATGATAATATTAAAAAATAAAAACGTGTGATAGCATGGTAAAGATTTCAGTTGACTTGAAAAAAATGTAGTGATTGGAAGAAAATGTAGGGAAAGAATAAAAGTCTTAGATTGTGCATGGGGACTTCACATGGGCTTTCATTAATTTCGAAAATATTATCTAAGGAAATTTTCCTATGCTTTTATTTTAAATTCTGTTTATAAACTATAACCTGTTTCATCTATAATCTGTTGGCTAGAAAACGTGGTCAGTATTAAATTAGAATTGTGGTTTACAAATGTTTGATTGACTTTAGATCTACATAACTTGTTTCTGGTGATAAAAGTCTTCTTAGGGAGGGAGGGGTTACAAGGAGATAGGTGTGGGTCTCTTTCACTAGGCTTTGCTCTGTGACAAGTATCATCTTAGTGCTAAGTATGATGAGAGTTTGGCCTGAGTGATTCGTGTGACTCGTACTCATCTTGGATAATGCTGTTTTCATTTGAGCAGCTTCTTTTGTCTGAATTAATATATCAGTTGATTTGTGTGGATTGTGGTAAGATCATCATTTTATTTTGAAGAACATGTAATGAACTGTAAAATGTATTTGCATGTGCACAAAGATTAGACAATAATATTAAAAATGTAGGGAAAGAATAAAAGTCTTAGATTGTGAAATGATCTAAATTAATAAAAAAGTTGTTAATGAATATCTGAATTGATTGCTATTTATTAGAAAGGGGATGAACACCATTGAATACCCAGAATTAAGCTTTCAAAACTCGATTTTATATCAAATAAATTGAAAATGTATACTTCATGTAATTTGGTGATATACCCTTGTTGGCGTATATGTAATGAGTTTTGGAGACCCAAAGTAGAAAAGCACAACATGAAAACAACTAGAAATTTTTAGGAACTGTTCAACCAGGAATGTCTATGAAGCAGTGAGGAGCCAATGAGGCCCCTTTCAGTTTCACCTGCACCTTCCACCTGCCAGCTCCCACCCACTGAAGGGTGCTCTCCATTCTACTGGATTGGGGCAAGTGAGGATCCATTGATTGAATCTTCCAGCTGATGGAGAAAGTCGCTGACTGCTTGGGATATGGAAAAAACAACAGTGCAGGTGATGGTGCCATTGCAAAGTGATAGATCAGTCTTTTTCATCTGTCTATTGATTTAGTAAAAATTATCTATTTTGCACCTGCTGTGTGTCAGGCACTCTGGTTGACTGGTGGAATGATGGTGGGAAAAAACTGTCACAGTCGCTGATTTCATGGAATTTACATAAGAGGTAAACACAGAAAATAAGCAATTATACAGATATGTAATTTTATGTCATCTCAATTATGATTGCGTAACATCACATGTGTGAGATACATAGAGAAATATTAAAATTGTGCATTAAGAGCTATGAAAGAAAATAGTGGGTGCCATGAGTGAGAAGAACAGAGGAGCCTGTAGCGTTTTGGGTGTTTTCAAGATTAGGAGGCAGAAGCCACACTACAGCATCCCCATTTATTTGTTTATTTTATTTTTTGGGAGGAGATGGAGAACACAGACTACAGAAGTTATTATATTTTGATTATTTTAAATAATTATTTTATTTTCCAATTACAGTTGATACACAATATTATATTAGTTTCAGGTGTACGACGTAGTGATTAGACATTTATATAACTTACGAAGTGGTCACTCTGATTACTCTAGTACCCATCTGACACCATATATAGGTATTACAATATTTTTGACTGTAAGCCCTATATTGCACTTTACTTACATCCCCATGACTACTTTGTAACTACCAATTTGTACCTCTTAATCCCTTCCCCCCTTCACCCATCCTTCAAACCCCCCTCCCATCTGGCAACCATCAAAATGTTCTCTGTATCTATGAATCTATTTCTGCTTTCTTTATTTTGTTTTTCAGAATTCACACATAAGTGAAGTTATATGGTATTTGTCTTTCTCTATTTGACCTATTTCACTCAGCATAATGCCCTCTAGGTTCATCTATGTTGTTGCAGATGGCAACTTTTCATTCTTTTTTATGACCAAGTACTGCCCCATTGTATAAATGTTTGACTTCTTTTTTATCCATTCATCGATTAATGGACACAGATTTTCATTATTTTGACTACTGTAAATAATGCTGCAATGAACATATGGATGCATATGTCTTTTCAAACTAGTGTTTCGGCTTTTTTCAGGTAAATACCCAGAGTGGAATTACTGGGTCCTTCTTTGTCTCTTGTGATATATATATTGTGTGTCTTTTGATCTGAAGTGAGTCCCCTGTAAGCAGCATGTGTAAGTGTTTTGTTTTCTTGTCTATTAAACCCCCCATGTCTTTTGATTAGATAATTTAATCCATTTACATTGAAATTAATTATTGATAGATACTGTATTTTGCCGTATATAATGTGCTCCCATGTATAATGTGCACCCATGTTTTGGCCCAACCTTTCAGGGAAAAAAATCTTTCGTTTTAATTATTTAATTCAAATTTTGATTAATTTACATTTAGGTACTTGTTTTTTGTATTATAAAGGAATTTTAATGTTTATATTTTTTAACATATTATGGTACAAAAAGTTTTATGTAACACATAATTACAAAACGACAAGAACAGATACAAGGGACAAAAAATTTGATGTACTGGTAACAAATTTACGATATTTACACATCATAGAAGGCAAAGAACTCTTCGTCATTGCAAGTTCATCGTAAGTTCAACAACACCGATTATCATACTCTAGGGTATTATTTTTCATATGGATATCATTGATTTCTAGAGTTACACTTTTAACTCATAAGCATAAATAAAAGAATTAAAAACATTTACATAGATATGGAATTAGTACTACCCATGTATAATGTGCATCCTTATTTTTGCCTCACAAATTTGGGCAAAAAAGTACACATTATACATGGCAAAATATGGTATGTAGTTATTGGCATTTTATTATTCATATTTTTTATCTTTCTTCTTCATATAGAAGTCCCTTTAACATTTCTTCTAATAGTGGTTTGGTGGTGAGGAAGTCTTTTGGATTTTTATTCTCCTTATCTGTCCTTCAATTCTAAATGATAGCTTTACTGGGTACAATAATCTTCGTTGTAGGTCCTTGCTGTTCATCACTTTGAATATTTCCTGCCAATCCCTCCTGGCCTGCAAAGTTTATGTTGACAAATCAGCTGACAGTCTTATGAGAGCTTAGTAGTGTGGCCATATATAATAGGTGTCCTGTGGGGCCCAGTGGCACAGTCTCCCTGGTCACCTGACCCAGGTGCTCCAGGTGTGTCCCTTTTATGGGTTGTGTGTGGCCTCCTATTGTAGTTGAACCTTGGTTGCTATTTGCACATCAATGGGAGGGATTGACCCTCTGGCTGATTGGTTGTGAGGACTGGCTGTGACTACAGTGGAGGAGCTGCTGGGCAGGGGCTGATCCTCTGGAACAGGATTTGCTTTAGCAGGGCTCTGGTGCCTGTGCAGTCTGCCCTCTGGGTGTGTCATTTGTGGAGGTGATTGGTTGGTGCTCTAGTATGGTCTGAAGCTGGCCACTGGATGTGTTGGTTCTGGGTTCTCTTGTGGGGGAGGACTCAGTGCAGGTCAAGGTCAGCTGCTGCCTGTGCCCTTCCTGGGGCCACTTGGTATGACCTACAAAGTGATCTGCAGATTGTTGCTACTTGTGCTTGGTGGTGCTTGGGAGAAGCTAAGGTGCGAATTGAGGCCAGCTGCTATTATTGGCAGGCTTGGAGCTATTTAGCAAGAGATATGGGAAACACTGCGGCCAGATGCTGCTTGTTCAGGGTTTGTGAACCTGTGATAGATTTTAGGAAAATATGTAGCATGAGCCAAGACAGTCCATTTGTATTGAAAAGCCACTGGAAGCAGCTTGGATGGGTCTGCAGATGGGTGGGGCAGGGTCTCAGGTATTCATCAGGGTGGGGCAAACAATGTTAGCCAGGTTGATGGAGACGCAGATATGGCGACTGCAGGCTGGGTTAGGGGAGGGCTCAACAAAAGAACAATGGCCTCTGTCAGCACTTCTGTCTGAGACTCCAGGTCTCACCCTGCAGCCACACAATTCAGTTCCTGTCCCTGGTGTCTTTTGAGCTGCTGCCCCAGTGCTGGAACTCAGAGCAGGTGACACCATCAGTGGGTAAGTCCATGTGAGGGCCCTGTAAGAGGAGAGCCGGGGATTGCAGCTACCCTCCGTCTCACTCAACCACAATCTCCACTGGGTTTCACAGCCAGAGGTTATGAGGACTTCTCTTACCATTACTGGAACCCTGGGCTGGGGGAGCCTGGTGTGGGGCTGTGACCCCTCACTCCTCAGGGGGGATCCTCCACAGCCAAGATGTCCCTTCCTATTTTTAATGGTCACACGTGGGTGTGGGGACAGCCTGTTCTGCGTCTCTGCCCTTCCTACTAGTCTCTATGTGGTGTCTCCTGTATGTCTTTAATTGTAGGGCTTCTGTTCAGCCAGGCTTCAGGCAATTTTCAATGATGGTTGTTTTGTAATTTAGTTGTAATTTTGATGTGGTCATGGCAAGAGGTGAGCACAGCGTTTACCTACTCTGCCGTCTTGACCGGAACCTTAATTATATTTTTATTTGAACCCTGCCCCGGGGCCCAGTGCAGAGCCAGTTGATGGAAAAGTGCCCATACTTTCTGTGAAAGTAGGCTCATTCATTTAATGTGTTGGCCTGAGGGACAGGCGTCTAATTTCACACACACCTAGACTGAAAGACCCTTTGGTGATTTTGGCTGGTGGGCTCCATTTCCCTGCTTTTCCCCCTTTTATTTTTAATTAAGGACACAGAGTGTAACAGCAGCTAGGAGCTCCCCTGAGCTGGAGCAGCCACTACACGTCCTTGCTTGGCTTTTATTGGCCCTCTGGCTCCCCTATGCAGTTCAACATGACTGGTGAGCCTCTCTATACAAGTAGGGTCTTTCGATAATTGAGATAGTTAAAATTTTGCCGCATTCAGAACGACCCTACATGGTTGTGGCACCAGCCTGTTCCTCATCTCCTACTTTAAATACAATGGTGATGCTTGGGGCTAACATCATTCCACAGCTACTTGCCGCAGTCTTCTTTGAGCCTCCCTTAAGGAAATGTTGGCAAACATTGAACCGACTCAGCATCCGTAAGGCCATGTCCCCATTAGGCGGTACAAAGCCATGGCCCAAGTGTTTTTGGACAACATCTACTATGGACACTCTTTCCCTGGAGAGACCTAGTTTTATTGGGCCACAAGGACAGGTCGCTCTGTGGAGGTGATGTCTAAATTTAGATATGAAGAAGGGGAGAACATCCCAGGCCCCTAAGTATTGAGGACTCACCTTCTGCTCCCTAAAGGGAGAGGATGAGCATGGTGCCGAAAGGAGGAGTGACAGAAAACCTGGCCTGGAGAGCAGGGCTGAGGAGCACTGTTTTCTAAATATAATTTCAAACCTTGTTATGACTGTTGCCAACCACAGAATAGAGGCTGATTGAAAGCATATGTTTGTAAGTCATTGGAGCGAGAAGTACTTCTTTGTGTTAAATGCTATTTGCAATGGAAAAATCTTTTTGTAAAGAATTCAACATTAAGAGATGTGATGAGCAAACCATGAATCTTACTGTTAAGTAGCTTGCAGGATTTTGCAGTACAGATAAAGTAAATGGCATCCACAATGTATCAATGATAAAGTTTTGTTTAAAGGTGCAGCATTATTAAAAAAAAAAGATGTGTTAATGCACACTGACAGTGTAGTTTATATAAAATTTCTGCAACACAAAAATGTTTCGTAATGATAAAAATGTTACAATATATGTATGTACAAGCAATTTTCTCTTAAAGACATAATATCCCCCTTCACCCAAATCTGCAATACACTTTTTTTCCTGTGTCAAGCCCTGATGAGGTGCATAATTGCTATTACATTTTAAATGTTGTTCTCTTACAAGTATTAGGAGTAACTTTTACAATTATATATGCAACTCATTACCGTTGATTAGTAGCCTCTGTCATCACATCAAAACAATGCCTGTTAAGGGTAAACAAATGGTACACTTATATTCACAATATGGTCCTCCAGATGCTTTGGAAAACCAATAAACAAATTAGGAGGTTATGAAAACATGGGAAAATCTAGTAGTTTGGGCTGGTAATTTTTCTTGTGTTTCGTTCTAGAAAGTCTGAACTTTATGCATTCTGGTCAGTTGACTGGTGCCTGATGTATCCAACATTTGCATATTGCAGCCACAGATAATCTCCAATGAAAGATAGGAGAGAATTCAAGGTCAGCTTTAGAATCAGAGATTTAGCTAGGAGACTGGAAGTCCACAAACATGTTCTTTGCCTTTCTTTACTGGTGAGCCTCATTCTGTGTTGCCCTTTAAACACAATGAATCTTATCAATGCACACGCAGGAGGTATGCTCGCCCACTCTGCACTGTGACGGGAGTTTCTGGTTCTGTGCTTTAGCCCAGACAACCATGAAGCTGAGCAGCCAGGTAGACAGTAATTATAAGTAGAATCCTTCTCTTTCCTTTCATTTGCATGAAAATGAAGGGACTTGGTGGGAAGGCAGAAAACTGAGGGGTAGAAGGAAGTATTCTGAGTGGGGTGGGATGACCGGTAAGAAGCATCAGGTTTCTTTTCCTCAGACAGTAAGAATTCAATTAATCCTGCACTGCTTAACAATGGGCACACCTTCTGTGAAAGATCGTTAGTCAATTTCATCATTGTGTGAACGTCACAGAGTGAGTGCACTTGCACAAACCTCGATGGTGATGGGATAGTCTACTACACACCTAGTCCGTATGGTGTAGCCTATTGGCACAGCACGTTACTGTAGAAAACCACATGACATTAAATCAAGCACAAGAGGAAATGATGCCATCAAGAGAGGAGGCGAACATGAGATCAGTGCTGCTGGTATAACGTGGCAGACTGTTTTACAGCAAACTTTTGTTATGAAGTAGAAAGAGTCTACTCTCAAATAATAATAGAAAGCATAGTATAATAAATACATAAACCAGTGACATAGTCGTTGGTCACCATTATCCAGTATGATGTACATAATTGCACACGTTACTCTTTTATATGACTGGCGGCACAGGTTAAGTCACACCAGCATCACCACAAACACATTAGCGGTTATGACAGCTACGGCACCACTAGGTGATAGGACTATTTCAGTTTCATCATAATCTTATGGGGCCACCATAGTATATGCGCTCAATCATTGACCAAATGTCGTTATACGGTGCATGACCGTATTACCCTGGCAAATCAAGACAATAAATGAAAAATCCCCTCAAAATTCTTCAAATGAGCCTTTAATAAATAGTTTCTTAATCCCCTGGATTTTAAAGTCTGCATTACAAAATGCCAACAGTATTAGGATCTAATATAATTTCAGTGCCTTAAAGGATTTATGAGTCCTATCTGCTCCTCCCTTTCAGGAACATTTGTAATACCACTGTGTGGTTTGGCTAACGGCAACTCTTTGTGCCTTCCTGATTTAGGATTCCATTAGTTTTTCCCACGGCTCTGGATTTGCATGCCTGCTTAATTGTTTCCGAGTTTGAGTTTGTGTTGGGTAGATCCTTGCCCTCCCTCTAATTGGCATGCCAAATGCCATTTTTCACTGGGCGACCCGTTATTGATTTTTGCTGTGTGTCCTGTGGGTAGAGACAAGACATACATATCGTACAGCGTGCTGCTTTGTTCCTGTTCCAGCAATGTTGTATGCACACTGCTCATACCTTTCTTCATTCATTTCTTCACTTAGGCTAATATGCACAGCATTTGTAGCAAACGCAACCACAAACGGACTTGTCTGGAAAGCCAACTAAGTTTTCCCCAATACTTTGTGCAGGAGTCGATTTTCATAAGGCCACAAAGAGAGTTCATGAGTACTGAGAAGGGAGAAAGATGCAATGTGATGAAGGACACTGAAGAGACTGCCTTGAAAGTCACAGAATGAGGAGATTTGGGCAGGATTATGAAGCAAAATGCGTGCTTTAGCTGATATTGAACACACCTCTTTACTGCTGGGTACAGTTTAAAATTCACTCCGTGGAGCATTGCCTCACTCAGAGAGGTCGGTCCACTGTGATCTATCTGTTTATAATTTATTTATGCAAATACTTAAAGCAAATCCCAGGAGACCTGTAGCAAAAGAGTTTATAAAATATTTTAGTGTTTTATCACTTGAAAAGTGATCATTTGCATGCACCAATGAAACTTTTTGCTGTTCTAGCAAATAGCAAAAGTGTTTTCAATGTCTCAGGAACATAATAAATTGGTATTGTTCACATCTTATATCCCCTGATACATTATACCACTGCTCCCAAAGATTTATAAATGGTACAAATGATGGATGTTAAGAAGATGATCATTGTAAGCGTGATCATATTCTTGGAAAACAAAAATTCTTTTCTAGGTATTTTGGTTGTATTAGCAATCAGAACATTGAGCATTAACTGGAGAATATAGCTAATGACTCTGTCTAGTTGCATTAGCTTATTTGGGTGTGCTTTTGTTGGCTGTTTGTTTTTCTAATCTGTTTTCCCCATAGTCTTCAGTGGAATAAAGCAGGTAACGTCTGTTTTGACCAGTATTGATACCACGGAAGAATGGGGGATTTACTGATAAATTTGGCTGACTGTGGAAAAGTGACCCACTTTTTGAAAGTTGATGTCAGAGGTGTAGAATCATTGCACAGTTCATTATTGTGATTCCTGCTGATACATGTTTGCATTTAGATGTAAATAAACTATTGCAAACACAAGTATGCATTATGTACAATTCATAGAAGAAACATGTAGTGTCCTAAAATCTATGTCTTATATACGAATAAAAATAGCTTATTTCAGGAATATTTAAATCCCTTTTTATATAAGAGGAGTGGGTCTGTAGGGGAATGTGAAAGACAATGAGAAATCACCTGGGAATTAAATGGACCTTAGCAATATAATTTCATGCCAGCCTACTTATAATTTATAACCATACATCTCATAGAAAAAATATGACACCAGACAGAGCCGTGTCACAGACGACACAGCTGTTTATACTGGGGGTCTGTATCTTGCTGCAGTGATGGCCTCATGGTTATACCGGTATAGAGGCCACAGCACAGCCCTTGCTTCAGAAGGCCATTCTATGGTGAGCGTGACATTATAGGGTCTGCAGCCACTAATATAATCCCCAAGGTAGTTTACAGGATTATATAGACCAGAGCAAACCTTTGCCAAGTTGTAAAAGCCTCAGATTGTGTCTTAGCATAAAGACCCTTTCCTCTATCTTGTCACCACCTTCAATCACTTCCTTGACTCTCATGAGATTGAACTGCTAATGGCTTAAGATGAGAAGCAATACTTGCATCTAGATAGACACCTGGACTTAAAGAGACCTTTGTTTGTTATGCTTCACTGGCCTAGACTATTCTTTTGCCCTTCAGGAAACACAGCCAGAGTTTTCACTGAAGCATCTTTACAATGTGGGGCCTGGTTGATCTATGGGTATCACAGGTTGTCTTTGAAATTTTACTTCATGTTCAAAGGAGAACTCTGCATCTCATATGTGAGACCAGGACAGAAGCTGCAGGTTCAAACCCATCCCGGCCTATTTCAATAGAAATGAAGACTATTTTGTTACAAGGTGAAAGACCAGGAATGCCATAACCAAATGCCCCTCAGGACAATAGTTATAAACCTGAATGTCTTGGCTTGGTCAATCACTTATCTGTATTTCAAATTGATTTGAAAATCACTGTTTTCTAGGCTCCACCCAGCTGCCCGAAGGCTCTGTTACCATGAGCATCTTTATATGTCATTGTGACACTAATCATAGGTGCAGAATTTTGTCTGCAACAAAATATCCATGGGAAGAAATCAGAGTTCTAAGCCCTACTCTGCTGAAGGTTCTAAATTTCCCACCTTTACCATCTTCTTGCCCAACTCATGTCACCTGGCTGTGGCTGTTATCATCTGGGGCACCACAGGAACGGGAGTGTGAGGACCCCCTGGCCCTGGAAGGCCTGCCTGGATAACTTCCCCCCCTCTGAGACGCTTCTTATCCGCAGCTGGCTGCTAGGGCACACCCTTTCTTGACGACTGTGATGGCTGGAAGGTAGGAGGGCGACCAGAGAAAGGGGAGTATTTGGAGTCCACAGACTGGTTCAAACCCTGCATCTACCATTTACTAGCTGGGTAATTTGGGAAACTTAGCGTTTCTGAGACATTGTTTCCTCATCTGCAAAAACAGCCCTGTGAGGCTATAGCGAGGAACAACAGAGGCAAAACATTAGAAAGTGCCCATGACAAAGGGGTGCTCAGCAAAGGTCCTTTCCCCTCCCCATCAGTTTGGGCAAGGCGGAGGGAGGTGGCGGCCATCACCTGGCCTGAGGATGCTTCTTTAAGAGGTGGTCCTGATGGTAAGCAGATGAGTCCTTCTGCTCCTCCTCGTAAGGCAGCAAGCCCAGCTTTATCCCCATCAGCGTCATTCCCTTCTTGTTATCAATTCAAGAGAACTGATTTCTTGGGCTTCCTTTTGTCGTTATTGTTTTGATATGAGCTCGTTTGTAAGTCAGTTCCAGTGACACTTTCCAACCTCTACAGTTTCCCTCTGCGTGGTGTTTCATACATACGACAGGTATGTGTACTATTATGCCACTTACTGCTGATGTTGGACGCTGATATGATAAGTTGTCATGTGATACCACCTTTCCTTTGTGCTAGTTCTGACTAGTGAGGCAGATTATTTCACTCACAAACCAGTGACCATCTACATGAGATGACAAAAGGGAGGTGTAAAATAAACAACTGATATTGGGTTGCAACCCAGTTTGTTTATTTGAAAAAAAAAAAAAATCTTAATTTAGTAAAATAATGGTTCTTCCCCCCCCCCCCCCCCGGCTGTGTGTTAGAATCATTTGTGGAGATTTTAACAAATACTGATGCTAAGGTCTCACCACAGTGTAATAAAGTCAAAATATCTGGGGGAAGGGTCAGGGCCTCCTGCTCAAGCAGCAAGGATTCAGAATCTCTAAAGTCCAAACAAGTGGTAATACTATTAAAAGCACGTATCAGTAAAATAATGGGGAAACATGTTTGTGGTTCAAACAGTTTAGAGCAATTACACAATAAAGAGCGTTGAGGTGGTCAAAAGCACTTTTAAAAAATGATATTGGAATGTTTGTCAGATTAACAGTCTTTTATGTAGTCTCCAACTTTCAAATCTTTATTATGAATTATTGTTGAATTCTATTGATCTATGGACCCATGAAACTAAAAGAGTTTTTTAAATTAAAATAATTATAATTATTAGACTGAGTTGTTTATAGGTTTATTGAATCATTTTATCTTATTTAAATTTACGTGAGAGAGTTTGTGGTGGAATATATATTTTAATTGATCCCCCCCCCCCCAGATTTATTGTGGTATAATTGACAATTAAAAATTGTCTATATATTTTAGTTGTAAATCTTGGTGATTTGATAATGTATATGTCACGCGGGGTCTCAGCTCCCGCTCCCCACATAAGAACGCAGGTTATGGTGAGGCCAAAAAGGAACACCCACGGAGCCATAGATGGGGGAGTCATACCACTATATTCTCACTGGCAGCTGGGTTGGAGACACAGGAGGCAGGAGCCACAGAATCTGCAATCCGCCATCCACTTGTCTCTGCCAGATAATCTCACTTGTTAGCAATCCGCTTCTCTGCAATCTGCAATCCACACTCCGCCACTTGCTAGCTCAGCCACCATCTTCTTGCTAGCCCCCCATTTTCTGCTAGCGTAGCCATGGCAGTTATATTACTGGCCAATGGCTCACTGGTTACAGCTGATGGCCATCCAATCACAGTTGATGGCCATTTACAACCTGAGCCAGCACCTTTCCACATGAGGCTGAGAGCCTGAAAACTGCTCTCTGTGGCTCTGTCCCCACAGTATACATTGTGAAATAATCGCCACGATCAAGTTAATTAACATATCCATCACCTCACATGGTTAACTTTCTTTATTTTTTATATTAGAAATGTGACATAATGCACTGTATCGGTGTTCTTAGATTTTAATATGAACTTGAATATATGGGGCTCTTGTTACAAATGCAAATTATAATCAGTGGGGCTCAAGGCTCTGCATTTCTAGCAAGCTCCCAGATGTCACCAATGATACTGACAAGATGCTCTACAGTGTCTCTTCATGGGTTTTGAAGCTCTGTTTTTAGATACACACACATTTAGTGTCGTTAGGTCTCCATAGTGAATTGACCTCTTTATATTATGTAGTATTTCCCTTTATCCTTGGTAATAGTCCTTCTTTTGATGTTTCTTTGTTTGATATTAGTATAACCACTCCAGCTTTCTTTTTATTGTATTTTCCATCCTTTAATTTTCTACCTTTTAAACTTATCTATTCTTTTATATTTAAAGTAAGTTTCTTACATAACTCACTCTTGCTTTTTAATATAATCAGACAACTTCTTTCTTTTAATTGGAATGTACTGACCATTTATATTTCATGAGATTATTGATACGTTTTGATTTAAATCTACTATCTTACTAGTTTTCATTTTTTTTCTATCTCTTCCTTATTCCTTTTTTTCTTCTTTTTTTCTTTCCTTTTTCTCTTTCTCTTCTCTCTTTTCTTTGATTAAGTGTTGTTTACGATTCCATTTTATCTCCACTCCAGGCTTGTTAGTTACAACTCATTCATTTCTGCTTCTTTTTCATGGATGTCCTAGGGTGACCAAGATGGCTTTACTGACCCCTCAGCTTGACTCAATTTTAGATAGGCTTCTTCCTGACTACCAATGACTTCCCTTTTGGAGCATATAGTTTAGAAAACTTATAAATCTTTTAGCTGCCCTTTTAAGATGTCAGTCTTTCTCAAGGACCTGGGAGCCATCCCTTTGAAAAGAAATCATCAGGAAAAATAGAGCCCCTGTCTCCTCCCAGTGTCTGTGGGAGGGAAGGATCCTAACTTTGATAAGCGACAATTAGCAAACACAGAGGCCTAATCACACTGACAAGTCTCCTCCCTAGTGTCCTCCAGTACTTTTCCATTAGCTCACACCACCACATAAAAATCCTCCTGCCTTTTGTCTCATTGGAGTGGAATTCCATCTCTTTCCCCCACTGCAGTCATCTTGAATAAAGTCATCCATGCTGTTTATAACAAACGCTCAGTGCAATTGTTCTTTTACAAGGGTTTACAATAGGATTCTTTTAAAAAAGGTTTTACAATATAACCTTTTACTTATCACAGTCTACTTTCGAATTGTATCACTTCATGTATAAGGACCTTATAACCCCTCCCTCTCATCCTTTCTTGAATTAATATTGTATGTTTTACTTTTACGTGAGTTATAAGGTCCATAATACATTGTAAATGTTTTATCTTAGTCAATTCATTTTTAGAGTGATTAAAAATAAGAGAAATACCTTTTATTTTTACCTTACTTTTTCTGTTTTCTTTACCCTTCATTTCTTTGTGTAGATCTAAGTTTGCATCTGCTATCATATTGCTTTTTCTTGAACTTCTTTGAACATTTCTCCTGGCATTTTTCGGCTTTTGTTTTGTCCAGAGAAGTCTTTATTTCGCCAAAATTTTTTGTTGGGTATCGAATTCTGGGTTGTCAGAATTTTTTTTTAAACTCTTTTGAACACGTGGTTAAATATGAAAAACAAACGGTGACCACAAAATAACCTGTTTCTCGTTTCCACTTCTTCAGGGATAGCAAGCCGGGTGCTTTCTGATAAAACCCAGTACTCTCAGAGGCGAAAGGCTGAGTACAGCTGACAGCTGGCCTCTTTGTGGCATGTAGGTCACTGAGGGCATCAGACAATGGCAGGGTCAAACACCCCCTATAGTAAAAAAAATGCTTCAGTGACAATTTTGGGACGTTTCCTGAAAGGTGAAAGAATAATCTAGGACAGTGATGCATAACAAAGGTCTCTTCAATTCCAGGTCTCTCATAAAAGTTATAATTTTATAGTTTATCTGGCTTTTTCTCACTGTGAGAATGGGGCCAACTTTCTTTGAAACTTTCTCCATTTTATGTGGAAGCAGAATATAAGATTTTTCTAATTTTTTAAAATAAAATCTCATTGTTAATAAGCCATCAATCTCTTTAGGTTTTCCTGAAGATAAGAACTTTGATTTAAGCAAAAAAAGAAAATAATTTCCTCTGTAAAAAGGCTCAGCTTTTAAGATTTTAGCAACTTAACTTGTATACATATAAATATTTTACTTACATCAATGTCTTACTAGTGCTGTAACACATTATTAGAAACTTGGTGACTTAAACATTAGAAGTCTATTCTTTCCCAGTTCTGGAGGCCAAAGTCCAAACTCAAGGGGCCAGCAGGACTGTATTCTCTCTGCAATGGGGACAGGAGGATTCTTCTTTGCCTCTTCCAGCTTCTGGCAGCTGCTAACATTCCTTGGCTTCTGGTCACTTCACTCCAGTCTCTGCCTCTTTCTTCATATCACCTTTCCCTCTGTCTAATCTTCCTCTTATAAGGACACTTGTGATGGCATTTAGAGCCTGCACAGACAATCCAGGATAATCTCATCTCAAAATTCTAAATTTGATCACATCTGCAAAGACCCTTTATCCTTATAAAATAACATTTACAGTGTCTAGGTATCCGTGGATGAGGTCCTGGTATAGGACCTGATATCTTCCTAGTCAGCCTACTACCCCAATGTTATTTGAATTTTGCTGTATGCAAACTTTTCTTGAGAAACCCGGTTTCTGTGGGATGGCAGAGAGTTATGGAAGCATTCCATAGCTAAAAGGAAGTTCTTTGATTGGATGCTTTAGTTAATAATCATAACAATAAAGCTAATACTTACTGAATATTTACAAAGTGCCAGGCCTGAGACAACCTTTTTAAAGCCTTTTGAAAGCTCCTGAAAGATGGTCTGAGGACCAGCAGCATCCAAATACCTGGGAACATGTTAGAAATGGATAATGTTCCACCTCATATCTCCTCAATCAGAATCTACGTTTTACCAAGATTCCTATTGATTTGCCTGAATATTAAAGTTTGTGAAAGTTCTTTTCAGTGTTAGCTTAATTAATCCTCGGGATTAATTAAGAATTAATTAATCCTTAAATATCCTATAGTGTAGCTATTGTTAGCACCGAGTATTTTACAGATGAACATAAGTCAGAGAGTTTGGGTAACCTGCTCAAAGCCACCTAATTAGCAGCTGTGTATCCTGAAAACCACCTGTCTTTCACCAGAAGGTGCCATTAACCGCCTATGATGTGTTCTGCCTCTTCATACAGAAAGCAATGGTATTGACTCCTCAGAAAGCTAAGGAAACCTACCTTCTGGAAGCCCTTGGAAGTCCCACAAGCTTCTAGTGTACTCCAAATTAGTCAGTTACTCAGCCCCATGGGACTTCCTACACACACACACACACACACACACACACACACACACTCACATAATATCATCCTAGATAAATCCTGTAGACTTGCTGAAAACATCAGTTAGTCAATTATTTGAGTATTGGTTAATGAAATGACTTTTATTTTGCAGAAAATAAAAAAGTGCCAGTTAGACCAGAATATAACTCTAACCCCTGCCATCTGCCTCCAGTTCATTTGCATAGATGCAAAACCTGACCAGCAGACACTGCACTGGAAGGTGGTGGAGACCTGCTTACAATATATAAAAGCAGTTCCCAGGCCCCCCAGGCACTTTCTGCCTCCTGATAACTTTGTTTATGGACTTAAATTAATGATTTCTCAGGAAGTGATAACAGGTGTGATGCTTCTCAGTGACAGGAGTGTTCTTGTCACTCTCCTTTATCTGAGCTTCAAAAATTGATTTTAGTTCAAACCTCCTTCCATTTTAATTATGGTCGTCAAGTCTCCGTTATGTTTATTAACAACAAAAATACTCTGCTTAAAGCACATATTCATAAATCATCATCAAGTATTGTTTATGAAGATTTTATTTTAGGCTTATTTTATAAGTTGGGGATGACAGGAGGAAAAAACACAGTATTTGTGAAATTAGCTTATAGCTGTTTTATCCAGTTTCTCATTTATGCCCCAGAACAATCTTGTGAGGTGAAAAGTACTATCTTCCTTTTACAGGTAAGAAAAACTGAGGCTTACAAAATGTTAACTTGGCCAGGGTGGAGGTGACACAGCCATTAAATGGTGTAGTGCCTGCCTGCGGTGTTACTTTCACCACCTAGGTGCCGGGGATTGGGTTCATTGTCCCTGGTACTAATTGTAACAAGTCTTTATCAGCTCGCTCTGCAGTTCAGCTTGGAGACAAATACTTTCTCTGTCAGCTGCTCCTTGACCTTCAGGGTGACTCAGGGTTGGGGAGCTTTGCTGCTCATTTCTCAGCAGTGCTTTTTGCTTTGCTAAGTCTCAGTCAGAGGTTGCTTGTTAACTGTGAAAAAAAAATTCTATTCCAAGGAAAGACTGATATTATAGTTTGTATTTCTAATTCAAGAAAAAGGCTGATCTTGTAGTGTTAGAGAGGGAAAGAGGGCAGCTGCAATGGTACATGTCATTAAAAATAGAAAAACCCTGATATAATCATATAGGTCAATTATACCTCAATAAAAAAATGACAAAATTCTGTCCAATCAAAGACTTTTCTGTTGGCTTACCTCACTCTTCATTCACATATATTTGATCACTGTTCACAGACATCCTCAGATCTAAGATTTACAGGATCTTTATTACAGAGTATTTATGTTTCTCAGAAAAGGGTTCCCCTTGAAAAAAATGAGTACACAATTTTTTTTTAAATTAAAGTTTATTGGGGTAACAATTGTTAGTAAAGTTACATAGATTTCAGGTGTACAATTCTGTATTACATCATCTATATCTTGCATTATGTGTTCACCACCCAGAGTCAGTTCTCTTTCCATACCCATATATTGGATCCTCTTTACCCTCATCTACCAACCCCCTCCCCCTTATCCTCTGGTAACCCCTAAGCTATTGTCTGTGTCAACAGGGATGGATCTTGAAATTATAATGCTAAGCAAAATAAGTCAGACAGAAAAAGTGGAGAACCATATGATTTCACTGATATGTGGTATATAAAACTGAAAACAACGTAAGAACAAGATAAACAAATGAAGGAACAAAAACTCATGAGTACACAATTTTGGGGAAGATTTGAAATGGTGAGAGTGGCAGGTCCCTTCTAGAATGGCTCGCAGCTGGGATATGTCTGAGATTTTGATGGATTATGAAGTGAGCCTGCAGCTGAGCTATTTGGAGTCCTTTCCCACTGATAACATTCATATTGAAAGATAGGGAAATGACCCTACAGCAGAAATCATGGTGGTAAATTCAACTTACTGCTAGTCCCCTAGGTATGCAGAACTGTGATGTGAATGAAATCCCCCTTAAGGGAAAAGGAACACACACATTTGTCTGAGGCAGGAAAGAAGCAGTATGAATCCATATGCTCTGCGACTCATTGTTCAGACACACTGTGAAGCCACGTGCTAACTAAGAACAAGTTCTGTTTTCCATAAAGGTTTTAGTATCATGTAGACAGTAACTGTATTATCCATTTTTGAATTTATAATCATACTTATAATAAAAAAGGTTTTTCCTTGCTCTGAAGATTGGTTCAAACCCCATCTGAAGTGCAGTGTGAAACTCAAAATTTCTTGCAGTTGATTAGCTGAATCCTGGCAGTTTATGGCTCAGTCAACTCTGGTTTTGATTTCTTTATCTTTCTTCCACTTGACTACTTGTATCTAATGCTTTCCTCTCCATCTCAGTGGTTCTTTTCCTTAATTTCCCAAGACTAATCATGTATGTTCATTGTGTGCAGTAGAATTATGCTGAAGTAATATAGTGGAATAACAAAGCACAGCACATAATAGAAATTAAAATTGAACAGATATTTCTGCTATAAAATACTTTTAGCTATTTTTCTACCCTATTTCAGTATCCCTCATCTCTTTGCTTGCTCCCCACTCCCAACCCTCTAACCCCAATCCATTTTAGGCATTATTCCTTTGAATATATTTCTCCTCTCCTTTTGGTATTTTATTATGCATTTATTGTTGTGTTTAAAGATATCTGCGTTGCTCTGAGGCTCTGTTTAGTTTTCCTAATTTTTTTCTCTGTTTTTCAGATTTCATGATCTCTACTGATCTATTTTCAAGTTTGCTGATTCTTTCTTCTGTCAACTCAAATCTATTTTTATACTCTGTTATGGGTCAAATCGTGTAAAGACCTAAATCTCCAGTACCATAGGATGTGAGTTATTTGGAAATAGGGTTGTTATGTAATTAATTAATTGCACTATGTAATGTAACGAATTAAGTTAAGTTGAGGTCATGGTGGAATAATCCAATAAGACTGATGTCCTTATAAAAAGGGGACATTTGAATATTGACACACACACAGGGAGAGTACCACATGAAGAGGAAGGCAGAGAGTGAGGTGATGCCAAAGTTGGGGGGACACCACAGATTGCCAGCAAACCAACAGCACTTAAGAGAGAAGCATGGAACGTATTTCTCCCTCATGACGCTCAGAAGGAGCCAACCCTACAAGCACCTGGATCTCAGACTTCTGGCCTCCAGACTGTGAGACAATACATTTCTGTTGTTTAAGCTGCCCAGTTTGTGGTACCTTGTTGTGGAAGCCCTAGAAAACCAATACACACTCCTTTAGTGATTTGTTTTTCCATTTCAGCTAGAGCCTTATCCCAGAATGAACTTGCCCACCCAGTCACAGGCAGTATTAGGCAACTGCTATTCAAGTAGTGAAAGAGGCAGCAGAGATATGAGAGTTTTTCCCAATGGACGTTCTTCCTCTTGGATATGTGAGGAGTGGAGAATGAGTGCCCTTCATAATTACCTGAACAAAGCTGTTCTTAAAACTGAAAATGACCAGAAAATGATGGAATCTTCCACAAATAGTAACAAAAGACTGGGACAAGATTGTGGTCAGAGCATGGTGGAAGACAGTGGTTGGTTGGTGGAAAATAAAGCCATTCCCTGAAACCCAGTTCAGCTCACTCCACATTCGAGTGGCATTTGCACACTGGATCACGTCCTCATCTTCTATGGGAGGGAAGAGCACACAGCCCTAACTTTCTTCTCAGTGTGACCTATAGTCTCTCTTCATTTATTTATTGCACTTCATTATTTATTCATGCTGTTTATGCTTCTCCCCCACCCCAGTTCTCCCACTGATTGCAATGTTATTCAAGTTAATTTTCATAAATAAATTATTCCAACAATGGATTAAGTATAAATTAATTGACATAATTGTGCATCCATTTTGGTAAATACAGAATGTGACATTAAGTCTTTTATGCTAACATAAGCTCTTGGTTTTTCTGATCATTAAAATTTTCTGAATAATAAGAAATCACATCTTCCTAATTATCCTTAAAGTTCCTTTAAACTCTGAATTTCAATAGAGAATAATGAAGAGAAATAAAACGTGTGCTTAGCTAGACTCCCGTATAAAACAGAACAGAGTAGAACACACACACACACACACACACACACACACACTAACAGCTTCCTTTCTTAATGAAAGTATTTTTTTTACTCCCATCAGTAGACCATTTTTTTGCCTTAATTCTGAGGGACTTCCCCAAACAGCAAGATTGACTATAGTCATTTAAAGAAATTCAACCCTTGAAAATTGGTAACTCCCTTCCATTCCATAATTCAAAGTAATTTTGGGGCTCAACTACCATCCCAAGGCTAAAACAATTTATTTCAATGACATGTTGTACAGGGAGGATTCTTGATCATTGTCTTCTTTTCCTTTTTCTTCCTTATGTTTCATTTCCTTTCTTATCTTTCCTGCTGTCCTCCTTCCCCTCTCCAACTCTACTCCCCACAACCCCTTTCTTCACTCCTTCAATGAATTCATTTGATCCATTCTTTCAGATCCTGTGTTCCCAAGACCCTGAAGAGAGAGTCTTTTTCCTGAGAATTCCAGCAGAGCCATTGTGCCTGGCTTGGCTCAGGTCATATCCCCAGGTGTGAGAAGTAGCCTGAAGGCTGTGCTGGGATGGGTCAGGTCTTGGTTTTGATCTAGAACTGGAGAGTAGGCATGGTTGCAAGGACTGAGCGGCAGGAAGGAATGGTTCCTGAAAGCATCAGAAGAGTTATCTCACTGAAAAAATGAGGGAATGGCTGCTGGCAAGAAAAAACAATAAAGTACCTCTACAGTTGTTCTCTCCCTATCTCTCTCTCTCTCTCTCTCTCTCTCTCTCTCTCTCTCTCTCATAAGAAAGACCTTTCCCAATACAAGTGTATAATATTTTTAAAAACGTTTTTACAAATTATATTCAATGTGACACAATTTGTTTTTGATGTAAAGCAGAGGCATCTTTTGAAATTATTTTTTTAAATGGACAATATTCAAAAGCTGTTTATTGAGTAATTCATCTTGTCTCTACTGATTTTACGGAACCGTTTTTATTGAAATCTAAACTGCCATATAAAAAGGCAGGGCAAACAGAGGACTAATTGCTCCACAATTTACTGCATTGTACTTCGTGTCATGAAAGCTCCACAGCTTCTCTAGGTGGCCCCCTGGATTGGCTTTCACAGTCCCCGAGGAATCTGTGGGTCCCAGTAGATAAAAGCTCAATTTACGCTCTTTCCTTTCTCAATTTCCTTTCCTGTCCCATGGCAGCATTTAGATAACCAAGGAGGTTTTGTTTTTTATACATTAATTTCTTAATCCATGAGGTAATTTTTTTTTTTTTGGATTGTAAAGCACACACTCACCTTCTTCAATTCATCTTAAAGTAGACATATGTATAAGATTTTGGGCCAACTCTAGCAAATATTACCAGTTGGAAGCAAAGATATTTCTTTTAGATATTTTCAGACATAATAAACTAATTTAAAATAGGAGTATTAGGTAGCTAGTCCACGATGGGGATAACACTAGACAGGAAGTCAGAACATTCCTGCTCATCATTGACTTGACCTTGGGCGAGTTGCACAACTTTTAAGCTTTGGTTTCATCATATATAAAGTAAGGGTAATACTGTAACTTGCAAGGTTATTTTGAAGATTAAATGGGACTTATTAAATATCCATTATCAATCTGGCAGTATGCTAACATTGCTGAGTCTATGCTTAATTAGTTGTAACTCATCTTTAAAGCTGCAAAATTACCCTCACATATCACATACCCAAACTCTCTCAGTAACAACTCAGTATTGCTTATTCATCTTAATAAAACATCCCCTACATCTGTTCTTAGTACTATCTCTGGTGCTGCTCAAATCCAAGTCCATGAAGTTCAAGAATTAATGGGGGACAAAGAAGTTGACAAAACTGTTATTGCTGTTTTATCATAAAAGCTATTCAAATATATGCTATTTTTAAATGTAATCAAGACCATTGAAACAGGTGTGGAGAATTCGTTTTAAAACTTAAAATAGTTATGTGTCTGTAGGATTCATGCACATGGATTTATTTCCATTTTGCCTATTTTGTAGCTGTTTTGAAACAATCTTTCCGCAGCCACATCCATTGTCGCTCCCGGAAGAGCATCCACAGCCCCACTTGAGTGACAGGAATATTCCTGCAGTGTTTCCTGGTGACTGGTCAGAGTCTGCCTCACTCTAGTGCCCTTCATTGGAGCTGTTCCACATGTGGAAGGGACTGGCAGCATTTAGGTGTTTGTCTTAAATTCAACATACATACATGTTAGCATTTTCAAGGCAAAATTATACGTATGGGAACTTCTATATTTTTAAATACCACTTGGATATGCATGTGCACTTGGTATCTTGAGATCTTTTGTTGGGGGCAGGTTCAGTCACGGCTCCCAGGAGCCCTGCCTCCTGGTGACCTCTTGAGTGTGGGCAGGACCTGCGACTTGATTCTGAACAACAGAACGCAGCGAAGGTGATGGGGTTTTTGTGATTACATGTACCTGGTTCTGTGGTGATGCTACGTAAAATTGCAGCGCTGTCTTGTGGGGGTCTCTCTCTCCTTGGCTTTGAAGAAGTGGGCAGCCATGTTGGGGAAGCCCATGCCGCTGGGAACTCCAGACGGTCATTAGGAGCTGTAGAGCAGTCTCTGACCTATAAAAAAGAAAATTACATAAGAAAATTAGGCCCTTGGGCCTGCAGCCACCAGGAAATGAATCCTATCAATAACTGGAGGGAGGTTAAAAGCAAATCCTTTTCCAGTGGAGCTTCTGATGAGACCACAGCCCCAAACAATATCTAGACTGTAGCCTTGTGAGACCCTAATGCAGAGAACACAGATAAGCCAGGCTTGGACTCTTGACCTACAGAAGCTTAGACATTGTCTACAGAAACTGTAGATAATAAGTAGGTGCTTTTTTGAGCTGCTATACTTGTGCTTATTGAGGATGCATCAATAGATAACAAATACTGTTTTCCCCAAATTTGTCATCAGATCATATGTTCCTTTGTTATCATTTGATAAACCAATGAGTTGAAGTAAGGAATTATCCTAATCCATAATATGATGCAAATATTAATAGTTGTTATCAAGAGATAAATAATAAGTCAACATTTAAGGACCAACAGTACAGTAGAATCTGCATGAAGCACTGGGCTGAGATTTAGGTTCTACGGGCAACGCTGACACTTATAATAATTCTAATTCTTGGACCCTCCGCCCTTTATCTGTACAGTTTAAAAATGAAATGTTTAAACTAAATAAATTTTAAGGTCCATTACAGCTATACATTTATTATGGGCTTTATCATTATAGTTCTAAGAGTTACAGCTTTATTACCTCTAGTTAATAATAAAGCTCTTGTTTATTTTGAAATTCCCAATGCTCATAAATGCTTGGTTGGATTAAAAGGGCTTATTTAGTGACTGAAGAGAGCACATTGATTTCTCATTGGAAACCAGCTGATTAATTTGCATAATATTTTTTCATCTCATCTGTCTTTTTAAGCTGGGAGGTCTACCAGCAGGAAAGTGACAATTTAGATAGAGTGTGTTAAATATAAACAGACTTTCTCAGTTCATTGCCATATTAAAGAAAAGTGCCACCTTTTCCTTCCAAGCTAGAAAATTTGAAATGTTTGACCTTTATACATTCCCTGCACACAAAGAGAAAGAGAGAAAAAAATAAATAAAAAGAAAAAAAATAAAGAAAATTAAATTTGGAATATACAAGCAAATTAAAAATTACTGTAGTTAATCCCATATGTTTTATTTCTTAAAAAAATATTTCCTGCATCACAATTAGAATAGGGAATCGTTATTGTGTTACTTGTGTTGTCTGTGTAAAATATCCTATCCAGTAGGTGTCAGCAAAGTAACCTTAAAAATAATCACGGAGGCTTCTCATACTAGCTTCATAACCATTTCTAGGTGTATTATAATAAGTTTTCATTCTACAGAGCAAGATTTTATTTCAGTGTGTCTATAATTTAAAAAGAATGAAGGAAAGGTAGGAAGGAAAGAAGGCAGGAAGGAAGGAAGGGAGAAATTCCGTTTCAAAAAAGCTGCTTTTCTTGTTTTCCCTCATGTAATAAAAACTCCATTCTGAAATATCACGTAGAAAACCAATACAGCCTCATGGTTTCAGACATTACAATAAAGTAGCAATGGCACTAAAAGACGACATCATGATGTCATCAAAAGATTTTAAGATATACTCGTATGTGTTCTTCTGTATATCTGTCTTTCACAGTTAAAGAGGCCCAGATGGTAGAATTTTAGCCAGAAACTTTCTGAAATAAACAGCACAGCCGCTTATCAACATCAGTTTGAAATATATAAAATTTCAGAGGAAAATAGATCCGATATGTAGAAAGCTAACCTCAGGTGAAATGTGTGTTTCTTCTCCTCCCCTGAAGGAGATCATGGAAGGGGTTGGGGGAAGCCCCAGCACAAGAGGGGTTTGTGTGGGAAGAGGGAGGCTAGACCTAAGAGAGGAGACGGGAGCTCGTTTCTCAGGGAAGATGTGTAGCCTCAGAGGGCAGCCACGTTCTGGAGGAGGATGTGGGTAGAAGCCAGGGTATCTCTCAAGTCACGGGCTAGAGGGGGACAGCAGTGCGGGGGGGAGGGGGGGTGTTAGGGAATGGGGAGGGAGGTGGACCATGAATCAGGGCAGACAGAGAGAAGGGAAGCAGAACAGGAATTGGAAAATCCATTTCTTTGTTTGTAGTGAATTATTATTGAAATATAATGTGGGTCAAGAAAGTGCCCATATCATAAGTGTAGAACTCAATGAATATACACAAACTATATAGTGAATGAATATATATGAATATTAATATGAACTGAAAGAATATATTATATATATATATATTTAATATATAGATGTACAGCAATAAAGGTAAAATTTGCTCTTCTGGCAGCTAGACTGTGAAGGGGGAATTGAGAACTGAAACAGAAAAATCAACTTTCAACAGGCGTTGCCCTATAACTTGCAAAAACAGATAAATTGACCCAAACCATACCAAAACAAATCATGAGGCTCACCATAGACTAAATGCAAACTCCTTTAATTCCAGGTCATTCAAATCTATGAGTTTCCAGAAAAGACCACAGGTAAACTGATCCCACCTTAACTCCAAAGGGAGTCTTGTGTTCTGAAGATGAGATACCTGACTAAGGCAGCAACTTCCAAATTTCAGCTATTCTATCATGTGTGATGAGATCTCTTTGTGGATTTACTTTGCATTTCTTTGATAATCAATGATGTTGAATCCATTGCAAATGTTCTTTGCCTACTTTGTATCTTTTGTTTTGGGAAGAGCCTTGTCAGTCTTTTGCCCATCTTTCTATGAGTTGTCTATCTTTTCCTAATTGACTTGTAGGAGGGATTTGAGATCTAGTTTTTGTGCAGATATGGATTTGAATCCTAGCTTTATTACTTGCTTGCTGTGTGAGATTAGGCTGGGCTGGAACCATTAGTCTGCTGGAGAGGAGCATAAAAGAGCAAATGTTTTAAACTGTCTTATGTACAATTTCAATGCTGATAAAATAATTATTCTTAGTTGTGAATAATTCAAGTTCCTAAAAATATCCTTTTGGCAGGGCTCTGTCAGATTTTTCTTTACTGCATTCTGAAAACCTATTTTTTAGATGCTAAGCTATATAGCCTTTGGTTCTGAATATTTGCTCCCTGACAACACAGGGATTGTTTCATGGTCTTATGGGGTTGCTTCTGCTGCTGTCCCTCTCCCTCAGGTAGGTCTGTCTCCTCGCTTCTGCTGATCAAGAAACTGCGGTTAAGAGATGGTGAGCTATTTGTCTGAGGCCCACGCCTCCTAATAAGTGGTAGAGCACGGTATCAAATCCAGGCTTGCTGGGTTCAAAGGCAGCAACATGCACAAAACCATGCTGCCTCTTGATAGCATCTAATGTTACCGGAGAATGAGCTCTTGGTATTGTCACAGGAAAGGATTGAAGAACATACCGAATAAGGCACATGAACAAAGCCAAGCAAGTAGTGGATTTATTAAAGAAAGGAAAAGACTACATTACTGAAAAAATGGGAATGGGCAGGCCAGGAGGAGGGCAACTGCGCTGAAGAAGAAAGAGGCTTAGGGTTTTATTCGAGTGAGGGCGTGAAATATTCAAGTTTTAGGGGTGGCGTTATAAGCATTCCCAGGTGGGTTCTCGCTGACCACTTCTTCCCATTGGGATTCCCTTGTTCTTTCATGGCCCTTGTCTGAACTGTCATGGCGACACGGGGTAGAGATTTTTCCTGCAATGCTATTGTAACAGTGTTATAATCCATTACAATTAGCTGTAGCTGCATTTTTCTTAAGGCTGATCTCACCTCCTCGTTCCTACCTTTGTCTCCCCTCACATCCTCCTGTTTCCTGACTTTCTCCTTCCCTTCTTCCCCTCCCCACCATGGCCCTGTTCTTTCTCCTATGGTAACACTAATGTTTGAGTTATAAAAGAACATTGTTGAGCTGCTGCTAAATTTGGGACAAATTCAGGCCTTGAAATGACATGCTATGACCTCTAGTCCTTATGCCAAGTCCTCTTTCCTAAAACTTGCATTAAAGAAATACTAAAAAGCACCTGCTGTATCTAACTACACATTTACTGCGCATCTACGGGCCTGATGGATGCAGCGATGAGAAAGATAGACAGGTATAGTTCCAGTCTGCGTGGGGCTCCCTACAGACAAATATTTCAAAGGAGGTTTATAAGGCCCATAAAAGGTGATGGCATAGATGTACACCTGTGATTTTCTTTCTTTTCTTTTTTGGCTCAGGATCTATGGAGCTAAGGATCCTACTTCTATTGTTTCTTCAGAGGCCTTACGCAATCTACTTTGCCAATTTCCCCCCCTATCTACTGTCTTCTTCTCGTCTGTATTTACACATCTAAGTCTTTTCTCTCGTTAAATGAAAATGATACAGAGAGACACCTCCTTCCACGTCCTGGCATCCTCCTGTCGCTCCCCTTACACCACTCCTGCCCGTTTCCTGTCTTCTCTCAGTTCAGTGCACTCAGCCTGCTGGTGCTTTCTGGTTTACTGACACAGTGGTAGTGCTGCTGTGTTTGAAGGATGCTTCTCAGGCTTGACCTTTCTCATTTCTTAGCATCACACGACATGGTTGGACATGACTTTCTTCTTCTTCCTGGTTTTCCTCCTCCGGTTCTTCCCATGAAGCCTTCCCGTGACTTCTCAGTCTCCCTGGGGGTTCTTAGTCTTCTGTTTGTCTCTCCAAAATTCTTCTCTCTCAATGCACTCTCCCTAAGCATCATCTCACTCCATGAGGACACCACTCATGTGTCTCCAGCATAGACGACTCACTGCTGAGACCCAGATCCACATCCCACTGCCCATTGGTCATGTCCACGAAGATGTGTGTGACTCCACATATTCCGAGTGAAATGAACTATCTACACCCTTTGTTCTGCTTCCATCTCCAAAAATCAATAAGTGGCACCAGCATCTAAGAAATTGTGAGTTATCCTTGAATAATTCTTCTTCATCTCCCACATTAAACCAATCACAGATTTTACCTCCTGAATTTCTCGCATCTCTCCATCCACCATCATTTCTTGTCTTCTTTACAGACATAGTGTCCTAACTGGACTTCTCACCTCTAATTTTGTCCCCAGCTAAACTGATTTTTCTCCTAACAGCTGGAGTTACCTTTCTAAAGGGCAAATTGATCACATCCCTGCTCTGTTTAGAACACTTCAGTCACTCCCCATCCTCCTCAGGAGAAATTGCAAGCTCTTTAACCTGACTTGTGAAATCATTTATTACCTATTTGTGAAATCATTTATCATCCACTCCAGGCCCACCCCTCCCTCTCATCTCTCATCTTTCTGCTCCTTCGCTCTACCCTGCAATCATATTAAGCTTATTTCTGCTTCTCAGCCCTGCTCTTGTTTCTCTTGCCTGCAGGTACCACTCACTCTTCCTCCCACACTCCATCAGCTTGCTAAGTCTCACTCACCCCTCAGTTCTCAGCACAGTTCTCAGACGTACCTCAGTTCCCACATCCTCAGGTACATCTCCCTTTCTCTTCCCCAGCCAGCGTGAGTTAAGTGACTCCTCCCTGTGTTTTCACAGCTCCCAAACTATTTTGCTCAGAGCTAAGAAGTGAAATTGTGTGATTACCTGTGAGGACAATTGTCGTGTCAGGATCACCCCCACCCCCAGCATTTAGCACGATGCAGAAATAATGTTTCAGAATTATATTTACGTTAAAACTGGTTTAATAGCTCCATACCAACTTAAAAAAAAAAAGCAAAACGTAAGAGTTCCTTAGCGGAGAGGAAATGTTTCTATATAGTGATGTCTGCCAGACATTACTTTCTGGCTATGGTCATTACCTTTCTTTCAGTCCCCTCTTAACCCCCAGGCTGTCTTCCCAACTCTCCCATAATTAGAGAAGCATGTGATAAACAGTACGATAGAACACAAATAATAGGACAAACAAGCAAATCAATATATTTTTACACTCTCTGCCAGGTGCAAAATTGGAGACAACATTTTCTGTCTTCATGATTTCATATGACCAGCAATAAAGTCCTAGCTACATTTTATATTTCTTACATTTTGGGGATGTGGGTGGTCTTGGGCTTCTCCTCTGAGAAATGTCATTCCAGAAAGGATGACGTACCAAAAGTGTCACAGGATCTGGTCTCAAATGGTGACAGCAAGGATTGCTTTGTAGATAGTCTCTCTCTCTCTCTCCTCTCTCTCTCTCTCTCTCTCTCTCTCTCTCTCTCTCTCTCTCTCTCTCTCTCTGTCTGTCTGCTATCACATAATTCCAATCTTACTTAAATTGCCAAGAATCTGATCTTAAACAGTTAAAAACAAGGCTTAGAACCTTAACTTCTCTCTTATTGCTAGTTGTGATCATTCGTAACTTTTACCCAGATCGGAACTTCCCAAAGATTTTTCTGTGAAAACCAGTCCCCTAAGATTAGATGGCTGGACTTGATAAGCCCTTCATCCGGATGCCTCGTATACATGTGCTGGACTTAATAAGCTTGGCCACGGCAGGTTCTCTTTCCTGTTGGAGGCTATAGTACACATCAGGCTATTGCAGGCTCTGTGCTACGCAGCCATCTTTTTACCTGGGCGTTTCCCATACATATCAAACCACAGAAACTTTTTTCTTTAAATGTATTCATTTGCTGCAGAATGCGGTTTGCAAAATATTGGTTAGACTCCTACAGGCTTTTTAACTTCTACTTTGCAGCACCCTTTTACTAGCCAGATCCCTGTATTTACTAGAAATTACATAAAATAATAATAGCAATGATAGGTAGTTAACATTTACTGAATGTACTGTACTGTGTTCTAGGTATTATTCTAAGTGCTTTATAGGTATTAGCTCATTCATTTTTCCACTAATCTCATCAAATAGAGATCATTGTCATCAACACTGTATAGACAATAAAACTGAAGGACAGAGATTAAGTATTTTGTCCAAGGCACTAATGGGTAGTGGGACTGGAATTTGAACCCAGGCAGTTAAGTCCAAGAGTCTAAAATCAGTACCATTCTTAGTGGATTCCCTACTTTATCTTCTTTTACAAATCTCCTGAACTTGGCTCATGCACAATGCCTGGCAAAGCGTAGGCTTTTATGAATGTTTGATGCTACACGAATCATCTAGCATTCTGTCTTTGATAAAGAAGCCAGCTTTCGTCTCATCTATATCATTGCGAACAGTGCAGTTGACGAGAATGAGCGGAAACAATGATTCTCCCCTTCCCCTACCCTCTCCCAAGGCCAAGTCTGCTGACTAGTTAAGGAAACAGAGCAGGAATTATGTTGTAGCACAAAGCCAGCACATGGTGGCCATCTTCGAATCGTGTGCCAGAGCACAGCGTGAAAAACATGGTTCAGTCATGGGTCACAAAACAAACACAGACATCACAAAACAGACTGCCAGAGAATGACAAACATTTGAATATAAATTAAAAGAAGCTTTGCAGACACAGCATAACAAAAAGTCCAATTAGCAAAACTAACCATATGCTACTACCAGAATGGTTGGACACAGTGTAAAACACACACACACACACACACACACACACACACACACACACACTAAATGCAAAGAAATCGTAGATAAAACAGCTTTATCAGACAAACTGAAACCAGTGCCAAATTGAGATGCTGCAGTGATAAAAGAGATTCTTCAGAAAGTCACTCTAAATGTCCGCCAATAAAAACAGCTATTAAAAGTGGAGACACCCTGAAGCACTGAACAAATAGTCATAGAAACTGAAGCAAAATAATAAGCTTTTTGATCTGTTTTATTGTTTTCTTTCATACCGAAATACCACAGACCTTGATTTATGTAGCACATTTTTAAGGACATATAAAATGGTGGTGAAGAGCATGATCTTTAGAATAAGATCGGCTGAGCTTAAACGCTGCCTGTGGAACTTGCTAAAGGTGTGATTTTGCAGCATAGTCTAAATATCAGTTGCTGCCCGTGAAAATAGGGATGGGAATACTCATTTCTTCATACCTTTGTCAGAATTAAAACTGATGCTGTAAGTAAAGGGCAAAGCACAGTGTTTGCCTCAGAGTGTGCGTGTACTTGATAAATACGAGATATTAATCATTATTATTTACAGTTATACATATCTCAGTGTGTAAATTGGAATGTAGAGTTTCACTTATTTACTGTTTAAGCAAATAGAATTCTGTCTTGGAGGATTCTGTCCTTGACATTATAGTGTTGCAATAATAGTGACAGTGATTGGTCATAAAACATTCATTTGTTCATATGTTCTTTCTTTCTCGTTCTTTCCTTCCTTTTTTCCTTCCTTCCTTCCTTCCTTCCTTCCTTCCTTCCTTCCTTCCTTCCTTCCTTCCTTCCTTCCTTCCCTCCCTCCCTCCCTCCCTCCCTCCCTCCCTCCCTCCCTCCCTCTCTCTCTCTCTCTCTCTCTCTCTCTCTCTCTCTCTCTCTTTCTCCAGTTCCTGAGCATACTTTGGGCCCAGGTGAATTGTCCTAAGTGTGGAAGATATACAGCTCATTGAAACACAATATCCACCTTCAAGACGCTCCTAGGCTGGTGGTGAAGACATCCAGAAGGGGATATAATTGTAATAAATATGGTAAGCACTAAAACAGACATATGTTTTGAACACTATGACAATGCTCTTAATTTTGTCTGAGGGGTTTACTAAAGGGTCATTTGAACTTAGATATTGGAAGGATCAATGGTGATTTCAGGAGGAAAAAGGTATTTGGAGATGTATTAATCTGCTTATTCCACTTATTGAAACTATGTTGGGAGAATGCTAGACAATTGTTCTCTAGGACAATTCCACTAACTTCCAACTGCTCCACACCTGAAGGAAGAATTTTCTGATTTTTAAGACTTATTCCTCTCCCCACCTCTTAGCCTCCACAGAACAGTTTTTAAAATGTAGATGTTTAAGAAAGAATGAGAACTTTGGGGTTCTGTAGACTTGAAGATAATTTCCCATGATTCTTTCTAGATGTGGGAGTCAAAGAAGTCATTTAACTTATTTGAACTTTAATTTTCATCTGTAAAATCAGATATCATGCATACCTTATTCGGTATGGGCATTATATGGCTACGATTAGGTGGGCCTCAAGAAAATGGGAAATAAGACGATAAAATTGTTCTTGGAGAGTTATGAAATCAATATGTAACATTTCAGAGCAGTATCTAATTAAAAAACCAAAGCAGGGCTTCTCAAGAGGCCGTACTCCCAGTCAGGACACTGCGGAATAACACGGTGGTAGCGGGTGTGAACACTTCTGAGTTGAGGAAAGAATGTGTCTTGTAGGGGAGATGGTCAGTCATGGATTTAGAGAAAAATCAGAGTCATTAGGTCACAGATTAGCAGTGCTCACCCTAGACTTGTACAGGGAAAGTGCTTGCCATATGTATAAAAATATTCAGTCTTCTTTACAGTGACATTTATTTTAGTGAACTAATGTGTTTTTGTTAGTACTTTAGACCATTATGAGTGAGTAGAGCCAGTCTGGTCGGAAGTGGAATATTGACCCAATCATATTTCAGAACTACCAACATGAAAGGCAAGGAAACTTCCATGTGGGTAATCACCCAAGCAGGCCCCACATGTGGTTTCTGCCTGGACGGTCATACAGTCTACCCCTGTCACGTGCCTCCCTTGACATCTCCACTGGGATGTCAAATAGACATATCAAATATGCGTCTGAAAGCAAGCCCCCTTTCTCTCTTACACTTTCTGGGTGATGTGCCCTAAGGCAGCCCCCATGACTTCTGCCCGTATAATATCCATACCTTGTGTAATCCCCTCCCCTTGAGTGTGTGAGACCCATGATATGCTTTTACGCTATAGAATATGATATAGTTGATGGGCTGTAATTCCTGTGATTATATTATTTTATGTGGTAAAAAATAAAGAGATAAAGTCCCTCATAAGTTGACTCTGACTTCGTCAAAGTGGAGATTATCCTAGGTGTCCCTGAAATGACTTTTTAGAAGACTTAAGACATTCCCTGAAATCACAAAATTCCAATAGCATAGACTCTCTGTCTCTGTTGCTTGCTTTCAGAAGCAAGTTGCCATGAATTCCATTGGCTGCAAGGAAAGTCATTCTGCTAACAACCTGAGGAGACTTCAGATGGAAATGCAGCCCAGCTGGCACCTGGATTTCAGCTTTGTGAGAGTCTGAAGAAAACTCAGGTGAGCCTTACCGGGACCGGATGCACAGAAACTGTGAGTAACACACGGCTAATTTCGTGATGATTTGTTGTGCAGCAATAGAAAATGAACGCACACCTCATGTCCAATCCATCAGCAAATCCTGATTTACCTCCCAAACATATCGAGAATCACTTCTTCCCTCTCTAATCTAAGGCTCCAATATTTATTACTTGGATAATAATAACAGATTGCTAGTTGGTCTTCCTGCTTCTCAGATCCCAACTCTTTCTTTTCTCCAAGTAGCAACCAGAGTCATCCTTTTAAAACACAAATCACGGTATGCCTTTCTGCTGTTAAAACCCAGGCAGCCTCATTCAGAGCTCTGTGCTACACAGCCCAAACCACAGAGCTACCCTTCCCCTGTTCAAAATCCTGCAAATCTTGCCACCCTGTTGGCCTTACCAAGATCCTCAGCCCTCCCTGCGAGGAGTTATATGATCTTGCCTCCGGTTACCTCTCCGGCCTCACATCGTATTGCTCTCCTCTTGTTTCTGTTTGTAATGGCACACTGATCTCCTGTTTCTTAACTTTGTCAAGGTCGTCATGTGATTCTTTACGAATTTACATCAGTAAGTAATCGCTTTGTATTGACTCTGGCTTCCAAAGGAAAAAATATTTGAGGACACATACATATGAAAAGATATTAAAGAATTTTAGTCAAGCTTTTTCTTTCTTTCTTTCTTTCTTTCTTTCTTTCTTTCTTTCTTTCTTTCTTTCTTTCTTTCTTTCTTTCTTTCTTTCTTTCTTTCTTTCTTTCTTTCAAGGTTTTAAGAAACTAGTACACACTCATGTTAAACTGGGTATTTGGACGTTCTTGTAATGATATTGGGAGAAGCAAATAAACGTGAACAGCCCTACCTACAGGTTTCAGGGGAATTGACATTGAGCTAATTACTTAGAATTGTGGGCCTTCAGATTCTTCATCTATAAAATGGGGGTTAGCACGATACCACCTGATTGAATTGTCGTAGAAAGTGAAATGATTTAATTCATGATGTCTCACACCAGTGTCTGGTATAAGGTAAACATTGAAAAATCCCATTAGATCTTGCGCTTGTGTTTTCCAGATAGTTTCTGGGGACTAAAAAAGTGTCACCTTTCCTGCTGACTCTGGCAAAGTCCAGGTGGGCGGTAGAGCAGGCAGCTGCATATCTGTGTCATCTCTTTGGCATTGCTGCTTTGCATGGAAACCCTGGGGACCAACGGCTAAGAAAAAGTGAAGGCTCAGAGCCCTGGTGCCTGAATAAGTTGACCTGGTTTCTGAGCAATTTGGACAACCTGCTGCCAGAAATACCCTCTCTGCTCTGGCCTGTGCTCTGGCGAGATGGGTCCAGCTCAAGAGAATGGCACAGGCCGTCCCCTCTGGGGAGCAGGGTACTGTGGCCTCCTCAGCAGTAAGTGTTTATTGTGTGCTGCTTTCTACTCACTATGTTGACTCATGTGCACACTGTCTTGACCTCTCCTACCAGTTCTGCCACTACAGACTGACTCTCTCCTTGCCTCATGCTTCTGCTTATTTGTGCATTCTGGTGCCGCATGTCTTCTATTTACATATCATTTACTCCAGCCACCATTGGGTTCTCTTTTATTTTATTTTTTATTTATTCATGTATTTTATTAGTTTCAGGTGCACAAGACAAAGTAATACTTAGATGTTTATCATTTATATCCCTCACACTATGTGAACCCCCCTCCCCCATCCACTATCCCTCTGACATCACACAAAGCCATTACATTTCCACTGTCTCTATTCCTAATGCTGTACTCCGCTTCTTGTAAATACATTCATATACATATACATATACATATACATATACATATACATATACATATACATATACACATACATATACAAATAGAAACTTGTAGTTGACATTCATTATTGTTCAGCTTCAGCTTCAGGTGTACAGTGCAGTGATCAGGCATCCACATCATCCCTGAGGTGGTCTCCCTAATGAGACAAGTGTCCATCGGATACCCTACAAAATCTTTACAACATTATTGATTACGTTCCCCAAACTAATTTTCATAACTCCATGGCAATCTTGTGGTTACTGACTGTTTTCTAAACCCCTCACCTTCCCCCTTATCCCCACCCCCCCGCCCGTCTAGCAACCCTCAGTTTTTCCTCTATGTCTCTGAGACTGTTTCTGATTAGTTCATTCACTTATTCTTTTCTTTAGATTCCACATATAAGTGAGATCATATGGTATTTGTCTTTCTCTGTCTGACTTATTTCACTTAACATAATGTTCTCTAGGTCCATCCATGTTCTCGCAAATGGTAAAATTTCTTTCTTCTTTATGGCTATGTAATACTCCATTGTATAAATGTACCACAGTTTCTTAATCCAGTCATCTACCGAAGGACATTCGGTTGTTTCTGTGTCTTAGCTATTGTGTATATTGCTGCAATAAACATAGGAGTGCATAAAGTTTTTTGAATTAGAGTTTTGGATTTCTCCGGATAGATACCTAGGAGTGGAATTGCTGGATCATAAGGTAGTTCCATTTTCAGATTTTTGAAATACCTCCATACTGTTTTCCATAGTGGCTGCACCAAACTACAATCCCACCAACAGTTCACAAGCGTTCCCTTTTCTCCACATCCGCGCCAGCACTTGTTGTTTGTTGATTTATTGATGATAGCTATTTTGACTGGGGTGAGGTGATATCTCATTGTGGTTTTTATTTGCATTTCTCTGATGGTTAGTGAGGTTGAGCATTTTTTCATATGTCTGTTTGCCATCTATATGTCCTTTTCAGAAAAATGTCTCTTCATGTCCTCTGACCATTTTTTAATTGGGTTGTTTGTTTTTTGGAGTTGAGTGAGTTTTTTGTAAATTTGTGATATTAACCCCTTATTAGATATATCATGGCAAATATCTTTTCCCATTCAGTTGGATCCCTTTTTGTTTTATTGATGGTTTCCTTTGCTGTGAAAAAACTTTTTAATTTGATGTAATCCCACATGTTTATTTTTTCTCTTACTTCCCTCGCACGAGGGGATATATCAGTAAAAATCTTACTCCGGGTAATGTCTGTGAAGTTTCTTCCTATATTTTCTTCTAGGAATTTTATGGTTTCAGATCTTACATTTAAGTCTTTAAGCCATTTTGAATTTATTTTTGTATATGGTGTAAGGAGGTGGTCCAGCTTCATTTTTTTGCATGTGTCTGTCCAGGTTTCCCAGCACCATTTATTGAAAAGACTGTCTTTACCCCACCGTACATTCTTGCTCCCATTGTCGTAGATTAAATGGCCATATAGGCATGGATTTATTTCTGGGCCCTCTATTCTGTTCCATTGATCGATGTGTCTGTTTTTATGCCAGTACCATACTCTTTTGATTACTGTAGCCTTGTAGTGTAATTAGATGTCAGGTATTGTTATACCTTCCACTTTGTTCTTATTTCTCAAGATTGCTGAGGCTATCCAGGGTCTTTTATGGTCCCATATAAATTTTAGGATTATATGTTCTATTTCTGTGAAAAATGTCATTGGTAGTTTGATAGGAATTGTGTTGAATATGCATATTGCCTTACTGATTTGGATGCCTTTTATTTCTTTTTCTCGTTTGATTTCTGTGTCTAGAACTTCCAGCACTATTTTGAATAGAAGTGGAGAAAGTGGGCAACCTTGCCTTGTTCCTGATCTTAAGGGGAATGGTTTTAGCTGTTCCCCATTGAGTATGATGTTAGCTGTGGGTTTCTCATATATGTCCTTTATTATGTTGAGATATGATCCCACTTTCTTAAGGGTTTTTATCATAAACGGCTGCTGGATTTTATCAAATGCTTTTTCTGCATCTATTGATATGATCTGCGATTTTTATTTTTCATTTTGTTAATGTGGTGTATCACATTAATTGATTTGCGTATGTTGAACCACCCTTGCATACCAGGGATGAATCCCACTTGATCGTGGTGTATTATCTTTTTAATGTATTGCTGAATTCTGTTCGCTAATATTTTGTTGAGGATTTTTGCATCTATGTTCATTAGCGATATCGGCCTGTAGTTTTCCTTTTTCGTGATGTCTTTGTCTGATTTTGGGATCAGGGTGATAGTGGCTTCGTAAAAAGTGTTTGGGAGCCTTCCCTCCTTCTAGATTTGGAAGAGCTTGAGGAGCATAGGTGATAATTCTTTTTTGAACATTTTGTAAAATTCACCTGTAAAGCCATCTGGTCCAGGGCTTTTGTTTGTTGGGAGATTGTTGATTACTGATTCAATTTCCCTAGTGGTAATCAGTCTATTCATGTTTTCCGTTTCTTCATGAGTTAGCCTGGGAAGGTTGTACACCTCTAGAAAATTGTTCATTTCTTCCAGATTGTCAAATTTGTTGGCGTATGGTTGCTCATAGTAATTTCTTAAAATTTTTTGTATTTCTGCAGTGTCTGTTGTCACTTCTCCTCTCTCATTTCTGATTTTATTAATTTGGATCCTCTCTCTCTTTTTTTTAATGAGTCTGGCTAAAGGTTGGTCGATTTGGTTTATCTTCTCTAAGAACCAACTCTTGGATTCATTGATCTTTTGTATTGTTTTTCTGGTTTCTATTCATTTATTTCCGCTCTGATCTTTATTATCTCGTTCCTTGTACTCCCTTTGGACTTATTTTGCTGTTCTTTTTCCAGATCCCTTAAGTGTAAAGATAAACTGTTGATTAGTGATGTTTCTGGTTTCTTTAGGTAGGCCTGCAGTGCTATGAACTTCCCTCTTAGGACTGCTTTCGCGGCATCCCATAGATTTTGGGTCGTCGTGTTTTCATTTTCGTTTGTCTCAAGATATCTTTTGATTTCTTCCTTTATCTCCTGGTTGACCCATTCATTATTTAGTAACATGTTATTCAGCCTCCATGAATTGGTGTGTCTTCCAGTTTTTTTCCTGTAGTTCATTTCTAATTTCATAGTACTGTGGTCAGAGAAGACAATTGGTATGATTTCAATTTTCTTGAATTTATCAAGACTTGTTTTGTGGCCTAACATATGATCTATCTTGGAATATTCCATGTGCACTTGAGAAGAACGTGTATTCTGCAGCTTTGGGGTGAAATGCTCTGAAAATAGCAATTAAATCCAAGTGGTCCAATGTGTCATTTAAGGCTTTTGATTCCGTGTTGATTTTCTGTCTGGAAGACCTGTCCCTTGTTGTCAGAGGTGTGTCAAAGTCCCCTACCATGATAGTGTTACTGTTGATCTCTGTCTTTGTGTCAGTCAATATCTGTTTTATATATTTAGGTGCTCCTACGTTGGGTGCATAGAGGTTTACTAGGGTTATGTCCTCTTGTCGGATCGATCTCTTTATTATTATATAGTGCCCATTTTTGTCTTTTAATATGTTCTTCATTTTAAAGTCTATTTTGTCAGATATAAGTATTGCAACTCCAGCTTTTTTCTCATTTCCATTTGCATGAAATATCTTACTCCAACCCTTCACTTTCAGCCTGTGTGTGTCTTTTGATCTGAGGTGAGTCTCTTGTATACAGCATATACAAGGGTCTTGCTTTCTTATCCACTTAGCCACCCTATGTCTCTTGATTGGAGCATTTAATCCATTTACATTTAAAGTGATTATTGATAGGTACATAGTTATTGCCATTTTTAAATTTGCAGTTAGATTGTTTTCATCTTTCTTCTATTTACAGAAGTCCTTTTAGTATTTCTTGCAATGCTGGCTTGGTGGTAATAAATTCCTTTAGCTTATTCTTTTCTGGGAAGCTCTTTATCTCTCCATCAACTTTAAATGATAGCCTTGCTGGATAAAGCAATCTAGGTTGTAGGCCTTTGTTTTCCATCACTTTGAGTATCTCCTACCACTCCCTCCTGGCCTTCAGTGTTTCTGTAGAAAAGTCAATTGATAGTCTTATGGGAGTTCCCTTGTATGTAACCCTCTGTCTGTCTCTTGCTGCTTTTAGGATTCTCTCTTTATCTTTAATCTTTGCCATTTTAACTATGATGTGTCTTGGAGTGGTCCTGTTTGGGTTTATCCTGGTTGGAACGCTCTGCACTCCCTGGGCTTGTATGTTGGTTTCCTTCATCAGGTTAGGGAAGTTTTCGGACATTATTACTTCAAATATGTTCTCAATCCCTTGCTGCCTCTCTTCACCTTCTGGTATTCCTATGATGCGCATGTTGTTGCGCTTGATGTTATCCCAGAGGTCTCTTAAACCATCTTCATTGTTTTTTATGCTTTTTTCTTTTTGTTGTTCTGTTTGGGTGATCTCTGCTAATTTGTCTTCTAAGTCGCTGATTCGATCCTCTGCTTCATCTAACCTGCTGTTAATTCCTTCAAGTGAGTTCTTTATTTCAGTAATTGTGTTCTTTATTTCTAATTGGTTGCTCATTGTGATTTCTCTATCCTTCTTTATGTTGTCTCTAAGCTCCTTAAACATTCTTATCATCAGTGTTCTGAAGTCTGTCTCTGATAGGTTGGTTACCTCTGTTTCATTTGGTTCCATTTCTGGTGGTTTCTTCTGTTCTTTTATTTGGGATATGTTTCTTTGTTTCCCCATTCTGGCTGACTCTCTGTGTTTGCTTCGATGTATTAGGTAGATCCCCTAGAGTTCTTAGTTCTTGCTAGGTTATCTTATGTAGTATGTGTCCTTTATATTTGACTTGCACGACTTCGTTCTTCTCCTCTGCATGTGCTCCAAAGGTGACTCTTGTATTGTGTATATTGTCCTGTTAAAGAAGATCTTTAATTGCTTTTTGCTTGTGAGTTGGTGGGTTTAACTCCTAGGCTGACTAGTTGTGAGACTTGGCTCTGCCCACCTCAGGGTGTTCTGCTGCGTGAGGGTTGACCACTTAAATGTAGTTTGGCCTCTATGGGCTCTTGTGCCTGTAGAGAATTCCCTCTGGGTATGTCACTTGTAGGTCAAACTCAGTAGTACTCTGGTTTGGTCTGGAGTTGGCCTCTGGGTGTGTTGAATCTTGTGCCTCTTAAGCTGGGCCCTCCTGGCTTTTGTGTTCTCTGTTCCATCCTGGGATCCCCTCCGTCTCTGCAGCTGCGGATGCCGGCTCCGTTTCCACCGCCACAGATGCCGGCCATGTTTCCATAGCCGCAGATGCGGGCCACGTCTCCACAGCCGAAGGTACCTTTGGGTTCTCTTGCTATCTCTCACTCTTCTTGCCCAAGAAGAAAGAGTTTTTCTTTCTTGGTTCCGTTAATTAATAGTGATACCTTTAGAGCAAAGATTTTGCATTTAGATCAGCCTGTGGGTCTCTCATCAGCATATAGCTTGGCTGTCCTTGTACCAGGCTCTCTGCCCAGATCAAATCCACGTTGGCCTAAATCCAAGTCATGAGATCCTTGACCCTTCAAAAAGGGCCTGGGTAAGTGACAGCAGTTAGGCTTCCCATAGGACAAGTGGTGTGGTTGGAAATTTCTACATAATATATACTTTAGGAAACATGGGAAATTCCAGGTGCTGTACACAACACCTTACATGCATTATATAGAAATTGATACTGGTACTATTTACCATATGTAAATACCATTTGTTTTCTTTTTTCCTCTTCAAAAAAATCCATTTCTTGTCTTTCTTACATTAGCTTCCAGTTTTTATATGTAGTATTTAATGCGATACTCAGAATAACCTTGTGATGTACTTTTTATTAAAATATTCATTTTTCTTGTGAGGAAAGACAGCCATACAGAGGTTAAGGTCACATATCTGGAATGTGGTAGAACTGAGATTTGAATGCCAGCAGTTGGCCTCTGTAATATGTTTGGCCAATCTGAGCATGTCTCTTAGAAGCATGGTGTTGACTGTCTTTTAAGTCTAATATCCTTCAATATCTGAGATGGTTATGTTGTGTTGGAGCAGCTGAAAAGAGACGAGTGAAAATCCCACCTTTAATAAAGTCCTTCACTGGGACAAATAAAGCATTTGGAGCTATCAATAAATCGTGCTAAAGTGCAATCCATGAGCTCAAAAAAGAGTACACTAATATTAAACCACACACACACATCGCACACCTAAGTAATACAGCCCCTAGGGAAATATCTTTACTTACAGTTAATTTTAATTTGAAAGTTTGAAAAAAAAAAGTAATGTAACCTCTCAGAAATAGCTTGCCTTAAGTAATTTTAAAAACAGCTCAATTTCTCCTTCATGGAGAAATGGCTATTGTGTTATTAATTTGAAATGGCACAATGGAAATTTATTTTCCAGTTCCACTGCACATCACAGTAGTACCTTCAGAGGGTGGCACAGCGTGGCAACTCCAATACTTGCTAGGAAGTGCTGGGGGCGGGGGTGGGGTGTCAATGACAAAAAAGACAGTGTCGTCCTATTTGCCTTATATGTAAACCCCATTTGTTTCAGTTTTCCTTTTTTCGAAAAATACATTCCTTGTTTTTCTTCCATGAACTCTTAGTACTCCAATGCTGTCACTTATAATACATGGCTTGAATGATTTTACTGAAGCAGGAAAATGTTTTTTAACTTCAAGAAAGCCAAATGTTAGGAAAGACCTTCTCTCATTGCTGCTTGGATGTTCTTATCATTCAATAATTAGCCACCCCTCCAGACAAGGATTTCAAAATGGGAGTTATGATTTGCTATGGCGTCTCACAGTTCCAGCCATTAGTGTTCACCCAGCTGAAACTACAAGACTAAAAATAATCCAATTAAGTAACAACAGCATATTTTGAATCAGTGCTGAGCAGATGGTAAAGTATACTCCATTCATCATTAATTAATGTTCATTTAGTGCCCACAGAGAATGATTCTGGGTTCCTGCTTCCTGAAGACAGAGACGAAATTTCCCCTTCACTGGGAGATTGTATGGTCTTGTTGCCGAAAAACCACCTTCTAAGATCTGGAAGAGTTTTATAAAATAAATTACCTCTGGAAACGGGAATGACAAAGTCTTTAATAGAATGCAGGCAATCTGCTGAGTGGGAGGGAAGGAGGAGAGATGGAAAGATGGCATGAGGGGATGCATTTGGTAATATCAGCTACTGCAGGAAAGGAAAATAATGAAGAACTAAATGAAAATTGCTCCTGAATGTGACTGAAAGGCTGAACTGAGGTAGATAATGAAAATTTATTGTCATGCCAACTGCCATGGCTTTGTTTCTTTTCTAATAATTACTAGCAGCTCAGAAGTGGGAGTGGGAAATGATCGAGAACAGATGGGCAGCTTTTCTCAGGGTTGGTACATGGCAAGGTAGGCATGGCAGAAAGTCCAGGTGGTCATGGCTGAGTGGTTCAACTGAAAATGCCATCCATGTTGGGGACAGCAAGTGGAGCTAGGAAAAGGAGGATAACACTTGGATTATGAAAGCAGAATGTGCCCTAAAAGCACAGTGTGTTCCCTGAGCACAGACTCCACCTTCATCCTCCGTTGAAAGTAGAGTTGGATTTTCCATTTCACTTCCACTTGTATCCCATGAAGATTATGTTCAAGGACTCAAAGCATTCTTTAATCCATGTGCTATTTGGCCTGATGTGTAAACATGACCCAGAGGAAAACTTCTAGGCCAAGCTTGATGGTGCACAGGCTCAGGCCCTCAGCTGGGAAAGATACCCCTTTTATCTGTGTGAACTGTAGTGTGTATCTGGAGGGGAAATGCTGCCCATTTCCACCACGTTCTAAGTGCGTGAACTTCACATCTGTTCTTGTTATTCCAGCTCTTCGTTTTGTTCATGTGGTTCACACAATAGCAAAACAGAGAGGTCAGGAGTTGAGAATTTGGGCTCTGGAGTCTGTCATCTGAGATCAAATTCTGGTCCACTGCTATCTAGTCAAGGGATCTACAAGAGCAAGGCTCTTTTTGGTTTATTTATTTATTTATTTATTTATTTTTTTTGCGTATTTGTATGTTTTTAAAAAAATTAGTTTCAGGTGTACAAAACAACATAATGATTACACATTTATATCCTTCACAACGTGATAACCCCAACAAATCTACTACCCATCTGACACTGTACATAGTTATTATAATACCATGGACTATTTTCCCTATGCTGTACTTTACATCCTGTGACTAGATATAGATACAGATATGGATATAGATGTTTAGTTATGGTTAACATTTAAGATAATTTTATATTAGTTGCACTTGTACCACGCAGTAGTTAGCCATTTATATAATCTATGAAGTGATTCCCCCCGATAAGTCCAGTATCCATCTGACACCATACATAGTTTTTACAACATTTTTTATTATATTCCCCATACTGTATTTCACATCCCTGTGACTATGCTGTGACTACCCATTTATACTTTCTAATCTCTTCACCTTTCTCCGCCATCCCCCATCTCCTCCCATCTAGCAACCATCAGTTTGTTCTCTGTATCTCTGAGTCTATTTCTGTTTTCTTTGTTCATTTATTTTGTTCTTTAGATTCTACATGTAAGTGAGATCATATGGTATTTATGTTTCTAAGTCTGACTTATTTCATTTAGTATAATATCCTCTAGATCAATCCATGTTCTTGCAAATGGTAAGATTTCATTCTTTTTTTTATGGCAGAGTAATACTCCATTGTATAAATGCACCACAATTTCTTTATCCAATCATCTATTGACGGGTATTTCAGTTATTTCCACATCTTGGCTATTGTGAATAGTGCTGCAGTAAATGTAAGGGTGCATATATTTTTTTCAAGTGTTTTGGATTTTTTTGGGTAAATACCCAAGAGTGGAATTGTTGGGGCATATGGTAGTTCTGTTTTAAAAATTTGGAGAACCAATGTACTGTTTTCCATAGTGGCTGTACCAATTTGCAATGCTACCAACAGTGCACGAAGTTTCCCTTTTCTCCACATCATTGCCAACACTTGCTCTTCATTAATGACAGCCATTCTGACCAGAGTGAGGCGGTATCTCGTTGTGGTTTTTATTTGCATTTCTCTGATGATTAATAATGTTGAACATCTTTTCATATGTCTATTATTAGCCATCTGTATGTCCTCTTTGGAGAAATGTCTATTCAGTTTCTCTGACCATTTTTTAAAATTGGATTGTTTGTTTTTTTTTGTTATTGAATTGTATGAGTTTTTTTTTTTAAAATAAATTTTGGATATTAGCCCCTTATCACATGTATCATTGGCAAATATTTTCTCCCATTCAATAGGGTGTATTTTCATTTTGTTGATGGTTTCCTTTGCTGTGAAAAAAAATTTTTTAGTTTGATGTAGTCCAATTTGTTTATTTTTTCTTTTGTTTCCCTTGTCTGAGGAGATATATCAGTAAAAATATTACTAAGTAATGCCTGAGAATTTATTTCCTATATTTTCTTCTAGGAGTTTTATGGTTTTGGGTCTTACTTTTAAGTATTTAATCTATTTTGAGTTTATTTTTATATATGGTGTAAGAAGGTGGTCCAGTTTCATTTTTCTTTTTTGCATGTGTCTGTCCAGTTTTCCTAGCACCATTTATTAAATAGACTGTCTTTAACCCAATGTAAATTCTTGCTTCCTTTGTCATAGATTAAATGACCATATAGGCATGGATCTATTTCTGGCCTCTCTATTCTGTTCCATTGATCTATGTGTCTGTTTTTATGCCTAAACCATGCTGTTTTGATTACTATAGCCTTGTAATATAATTTGAGATCAGGTAATAGGATACCAGCTTTGTTCTTCTTTCTTAGAATTCTCATGGCTATTCAGGGTCTTTTACGGTTCCATATAAATTTTAGGATCATTTGTTTTAGTTCTGTGAAAAATGCCGTTGGTATTTTGATAGGGATTGCATTGAATCAGATTGCTTTACGTAGTATGGACATTTTAACTATATTAATTCTTCCTATCCATGAGCATTGTTTGTTTTACCACATAGGGCAATTAAGAAGATGGATGAGAGATATGTAATATTTTACCTAGAATGGAATCTAGAATGTAAAACACACTTAATTAGTGATGATGATGATGATGATGATGAATTTAATAACTACAAGAACTTAATGAAACTGCATAAGTAATACGCCCATCATTTTCCGGAGGTGGAGTGAGTGGGACTTGTGTACCCTGAACACAAACGGGTTACAATTAATGACTAAAATTATAAACTGTACAATTCTTTCATGAGTAGTGCGTCAATTAAATGTCTGGCCTAAGGCTTTCCACATAGTACATTCAGATAAAACAAATATAAATTTCTAAGAGACATCTTAATTATTCTATGGCCTTTAAAAACTTCAGATAAAAATATTGATTCTCAATTCAAATGACTACAGTTTTAATTGTAGAAAAATTGGGAAACAACTAAAGCAAAATATGAAAATGAAAATACCAATAATTCCACTGTCCACATATAATCATGAATAGATACAAATAATTAAGGATATCTTGACCCCTATGAACACTTTTCCATGTATATAGACTTATTTCTTCCAATTTAAAGGAATTTGTTGAAAATATTAAAATGCCTAGAAATCCTGACCAGGGTAACCAGAGAGAAACAAATGCTGTTGATCGTTTCTATTAAGAATTATATACTTTTGTAATACTAACTTCTTGAACTGGTTGTGATACCTCACCAGTTTCCTCATTAATGAATTAAATAAAATCTCTAACATATGTTTATTTTTATATCTGTATGAGAGTCCAATTTTATCATTTTCTCTCTTTTTTTTGGAAATTATCTTTTGATCAGGTTATTTTTCTCTGCAGTAACAATCCAATGAAGTTGTTTGTCTTCTGTGTGTCTCTTCCTGATATGGCAGGTGGTGGCAGAGGTAGACACTCCCCCTTCCTCATAATTTCATTTTGAACTACGTTATTCAAAAGTTATAGCTCCTTGACATTTGGAATGTGCAGTTAAAGTGCCTCTTGAGTTTCCCATAGCGACATACAATTTTCCCAGCCACTTCCTTTTGGTCGGTTTATTTCAGCAGAAAATGAGGAGGGTGAATGTCTTAACTCAGGCTACCTAGCAAAATACTGTAAACTGGATGACTTAAACAAAACATATTTATTTCTCATATTTTTAGAGCTGGGAGTGCCAGATCAGGGTTCCAGCATGGTCAGGCTCCCTCCTCCTGGCTTGTAGCCAGCCACCTTTTCTTAGCAACCTCCCAGGGCTGAGCGAGAAGTCGGGTCTGTTCATCTCCTATGTGGGCACCAGTCTCACTATGGGGGCCCCATCCAAATCCAATTATCTCCCAAATTGGGGATTAGGACCTCAACATGTGAATTTGGAGGGCAGGGAGAATGTTCTGGGAGGCAGCCAAATACCTCCATCTGGTAAATATCAATGAGATCTCTCTAGGTAGAAACTTAAATTTCCCCTTGATATGGGAGTAGTTTAGGAGATTTGTCATTGTATTATGTTCCTTTTTCTTTATTATTTTTGTCTTTTGAGTCTTCATATGTATTTGTTTTAAAATTAAGGAATTAAGGCATTTTGAGTTACAAAAAGCTCTGGTAGGATTGGATTATGAATTTCTTTACAATCATAAATATGACCATTTTAAGTAAATAATTTTTAGCCAGATGAAAATGAATATGTCATCAATATGTTATAAAATATATTGTGATCTATCTGAAGAATTTGAATAATATTTTTCAAATGCCCCTATCACTACCTTCTCAATCAATCATTCCACATAATTTAGAGTTCAGCTGTCTCTCTCTTTCTTCTCGTGAGAGAAATCGAGAAAGAAAAAGAGAGAGAGGGAGATTTTATGTATGTATGTATGTATGTATGTATGTATGTATGTATGTATGTATTGATGTTTATTTAAGGGTTTGACTTACCTGATTGAGTAGTTAGCAAACCTGAAATCTGTAGGGAAGAGAGGCAGGCTGGAGATTCAGACAGGAGTTACGTTGCTTTCTTTAGTCCAAAATCTGCAGGGCAGGCAAGGAGGTTGGGAATGCAAGAAAGGTTTCTGTGCTGTAGTTTTGTCAGGATTCCTTCTTCTTGGGAATCCCCCTCCTTCAGTTTTTGCACTTACGGCCTTCAATTGATTGGAAGAGGCTGCCTGCTTAACTTAAAGTCAACTGATTGTAAATGTAAATCACTGTGACAAAATACCTTCACAGCAGCCAGCGTCTAGACTTGTGTTTGACCAAACGTTAGCCACATGGATACATAAAATTATCCATCACACTCCCCCAACTGTGAGACAACTTCTTACGAAATGCTTTCTGGATACTTTATCTTCCACATATGTAGAACAATATGTTAAGGCTTATTATGAAAATTGTGTTGTGTTTTTTTTCTACGCATCACACCTATTTTTATGAGCATTATCCTATGGTATTTTACGTGGCTCAGTGATGCTTCTTTGGCTGCTATCCCATGATATTAGCAAGCGAGCTGTGGTTTCCTGGGAATCTGTTAATATTTCTTCTCTCTCCTCTTCTCATCCTGTGCTGCACTCTACCCATCATTGTGGCCTCGGCAGCAACCCAGGCAAGGACCGGGGAAAATCAAGGCTTGGTTACACTTCCAGACTGAGCTGTGGGCTCCTGTCCAGCTTCGCCAGGAATTTTGCTCCGCGCGTGTATCAGAGAGAGGGCCACTATTAATAAAGTGCCATTTATTTCCACTTTTCCTAATAATCATCGTTAGCCTTACCAGAAAAACCAAATAGGAGCATTCTTCACTTCCTGGAATAAAATATCATCACATACCACCAAATTGAACCCAGGTTCCTAATGACCCATCTCATTTCCTGACTCCACATAACTCCTTTGTATGTCTAGCAGAATATGGCCTCTTTCTTTTTACTGTACTGTGCATAAAGCCCTTAGTATGGTGCCTGAAGCATAGCTAGCACTGAGTCAGATTTTTATAATTATTACTTCATCGTTAAGTACAATAAACATTAGAATATCATTTAGCTCTTGAAACAATTATGATCGACCATATCCTTTCCAACAATCAGTGTGTTAGAGTTCAGGCTATTCAGTTTCTTAGATGTTTCTAGTCACCAGCATTCCAACGGCAGACAGAATGAAGTCACTTAGGCTAGAACCTAAGGACAGGATTAGGGATTATGCACTTTGAAGAGCCTTTTCAATGTTGCCCTGTTGCATTGTGCACCCTTCTGGTTGTACACCGTTACACATTGTGCAACTCGCTATGCAAAGTTCTCGCTTGCTAAACTAATCATCAACAGAGTTCAAGTTACTTTGATGACGTTAGGCAGCTTAAAGCAAGAGAAGAAAAATAAAAGATTTCTGTAAAATACGACACAGTGGAAAAGAAATAAAAAGGTCCTCAAATCCACAAATGACTATTTCATGAATATCAATCATTTGCAAGTTTGAAAATAATAATGAAAATTATGACGCTTTACAATGACATAGAACAAATTCCAACACTTATGTTGTTTGTGATTCGCATAATATCCTTGTAACTATTTAAATATGTATCATGTATTTCTAGTTTTATGAATGGTATCCTATGGTATGTTGTGTGGGTGTGGCTCATCTCTGCCACATTTATAAGTAAATGATGAAAAACAAAGGAGAATGCTTTTTAAAGTATTGAAGTTAAAAGGAATAGTAATAAAGGTATAAATTTGAGTTGATATACCTCTTTACTGATAGAATAAACATAGATTCAAGGTGGAACAACTAGTTTTGATCATTGCACCATAGTTTTCAAATGAATTAGAAATAAAATGATTTTAAAATTTCTCAGGAAATGACAGATAATACACCACACGTAACCTGTATCTAACCTAAAACATAAAGAGGGTTTAAGTAAAAATTTTATAGCCTAAGCCAATATGACCATGCTCATATCTATAGTTTTCATGTGTGATTTAATCGGAACACCAAAGTTATAAAGTATCGAATACTATTAAGGCTTTATTTTACTCATGGGGAAACATAATGTCAGTAATAATATTTTATGGTACTATGAAACATGCAAAGTGTTTCTTTTTTCCCCCTCCCGTTTATTTGACAGCTCAAATCTGGCACCTTTTGAGTGATGGTCTTGGGTAATATATCATCCTTAATAGCTTAGGATATTTTGTTTCATCCTGGGATCACTCACTTAAATAAAAAATGTTAGCTTCTGTTTGTACAACCTCTTACAAAGTATCAAGTGCTTCACCTAATTTGTCTGACTGGTCTGCAGAAGGGTCTCAGGAGGTAGGCTTGGCATGTGCGGTGTGGTGGCCGATGGCACGGATGCTAGTGCTAAGGTCCCTGCACTTGAACTTTGCTTTGTCCTGTGACTGTGGGCAGGTAGCCCAACGTCAGTTTCCCACCTGTGCTGGGAGGATGGCTGCCTCATACGTCAGGGCACGCCGCCGCCCGCACGAGCTCTGCTGTCCTTGTTTGGTATATGAACAGCCCATGCTCAGAGAGGTTCTGTGCCTTTTCAAAGTGCTTTTATGCTTTTTGGAAAGTTAGCTCTTCATTGTAAAACAAAGAGAAAGGGGCTGATTCGTGCCACAAAGAGCAATACAAATTAAAGCCTTGTGCTGAAGTATATGTTATTTTTGAGAATCATTTGTTTGAGGAAGGCTTCTACCTTGTTTACTTCTGGAATAATTTGGATTGTGATGGCCTCAGGGGGCGCACAATGACAAAAGAGCTAATATTTAAATAGGCTAGCAAAAAAGAAAGCACATTTTCATTTCCTATCTGTGACATCAAAAGACTTTCCCAAACGATGGATTATTTTCACTATGACAAATGCATTTAATACACATTAAATAAAGGGCATTCAATTTCATTCTTCTTGCAGTGGCTGCTAGTTGATGATGATCATGTAAACCACCCACACACTTTTTCTTTTTTAAAAATTTACATTCAGGTATATGCCGAGTGCTATGGGCTGAAAGTTTGTGTCTCCTCCAATTGTCATGTTGAAATCCTGACCCTCGAGGGGACGGTAATAGGAGGTGGGGCCTTTGGTTGGTGATCAGGTCATGAGGGTTCTAACGTGATTAGAGTCCTTATGAAGGAGACCTTGCCCCTTCCACTGTGTGAAAACACGCTCAGCACGCTTTATACTCGCCTACAGCTGGGCAAAGTCGTCCCGTTGTCCCTGCCCACCATCATGGGCGAGGGCTGGACGGTATGCGGCCAGCCTGGGTAAAGACCAAAATTCAAAATTTGAAGTACGGTTTCTAGAGTGCCTATCACTTTTGCACTATTGTAAACTGGAAAAACAATAAGTCAGGGATCGTCTGTGTACCTATGCAGACCCCACCCTCTCCTGTCGGCCCCAGGCCATCTCTCTATCGACGCTCTCACCTGATGACGTCACGACTTCTCTGTTGCAAGCACCCCTGTACCTGCCAGGATCTTCTTCCTTCCCCGCTGACACTTGCTTTGGGATCGTTCTTCCCCAGCCAGATGCTTTTTCTTTTCACTTCCTCCTTCTCCTTTCCTAACCAGGTGCACGGAGCCCTGGTCTGCTTCAGACTCCTACGTCAGTCCCTGCCTACTGCTCATCTTCACTTGGAATTGCTACTTAACTGTTCCAAGCATGGCCACCCTGCCTGTCCAGTTAGACTGAGCCCAGGTTAGTGAAGACCACAGACGTGCTGCCATTTTGCCACATGCTTAGTCAGTATTACTCGTAAGAATACATTTCATCCAGGCCCTCTCAAACGATGGTATAAAGGAAACCACTGTTAATCAGGATAGATTTAGCCCGTAATCCATCTGCTAACCACAACCAAGCTTTTGATTTTAACCATCTAACCAAACCACCTACCTAACCTTTTTCCTTGGATGTCTGAAAGGACATCCTGACCCCTGACTATGCCAAATCCTTTGAAAGATGCTCTCATATTTGTATCTACTTTAAAACTTTACATTTTAGTGTAATTATTTACTTAAGATCTGAGTGTCTCATTAGACTACAGCTCCATGAAAGCAGAGAAGATGACCATTTTGCTCACTATTGTGTGTGACATATATAGTAAAACAAAGGAAGGGAGGGAGGGAGGGAGGGAGGGAGGGAGGGAGGAAGAAGGGAGGAAAAAAGGCAAGAAGGCAGAAAAGAATAAGAATTCTATCGTCTATTGCTGAAGTTTCAAAGGCTGTTAGTGCCCTTAGCTGTATGATTTGATGCTTCTTTGTAGACTGCACTAATATTTCCAAACAAAATTGCTTTTAAAATTTAACATGAAGAGCAATTTCCATTTCAAAATGTGCCCGTTATTGAAAATGTCTTCGATGGTGTTACAAATGGTCTTGAAGCTTCCCCAAATGTGCCAGGCATTTAGTAACGGGTGTCTGTGACTGTCTCCTAAAAATTGCTTATCTAGTTATCTCTAAACAGGAAAAGAAGAAGCCCGGAGAAGTAATCATCACACTGTGTGTAAAATAAGTGGAGCACATAGCTCTATGGAACAATATTTTTAGGAGAGCCTTTTAGTTTGTTTTGTTTTGTTTAATGTCCCAGAACCTTTGCAATGGGAATTAAAAAGAAACTGCTAGTGAGTAAACTTGGTTAAAATTACTTCAGGACCAAACCACAAAAGCAGGAAAAAGGAAAGGGGGTGGGAGACATCCAGACATACATTTACATACTGTTTAGTATGCATCACAATAAAAAGCCTCCTTCTGGCCTAAGATGAGACAGCATCCTTCCAAGGGACCCCCCCAAACCGAAGGCTTCCTGGGGACTGTTGGAAACCACTTTCCATTGTCACTGTCCAGAGTATCCAAAAACGTTTAGTGTGAAATCCTTCTTCCAAACCTTTGCATGTCTGATATCAGGCAAATATCCCCACTTTTTTCAAAGAAAGGTCTCTCTACTCCAGGGTTCCAGGAGGTCATTCAACAGCCAGGGTTTGTCCTACCTGTGAGGTCTTGCAGGAACCTCCTTCAGCTGGGGCTCTCATACTTTGAGTGGGGAGCCTTTAAAATTCAGATTTGAAAGCCTGACCCCCTAGACAGTCCATTTCAATCATTCTAGAGTTGGGGGGGGGGGGGGCAGGTCCAGGATTTTTGTTTTTATTTTATTTTGTGTTTGAGTCTTCATTAGTATTTCAGATGGATCACTCCATGTGAACTTGCTATGGAAAACACAACACTGCAGTTCTTACTTAGCCCATGAGAGAAGTTGTATACATGTAGGTTTTATTTATCCAATGTCAGCAGAGACTTCAACTCTTTAGTATACGTGTTGTTTCTTTTCAATGACCTCCCTTCCCCCATTTTCTAGTGCAGTTTTTTCCTTTGCTCTCCCCTTCCCCTGGAGCCCTGCCTCCCCTCACCCCACAGATCTCAGACATTTTCAATTTACTAAACAGATGGATCACCCTGGTGCTGATTTTATTCAGCACATTTTCTAAGCATCTCATTTTGACATCCTTGCCTTTTCTAATACCTCTTACCTCCAATAATTTTCCACTAATTTTCTGCCTAGGATCATCAGCCCTCATTGTCTGAGAGTTCTGGCTTCACAGCATTTCTATTTATTCAGAGCTTTGCTTTTCCTTGTGTCCATGTTTTCCTGCTTTGAGATACATTTTAATTTTCTGGTTTGGAAGGACATTAACTTTCCCTTTTGGGGGCTGGGTAGGGGAGTGTGCTAATGAAGGCTGATATAGACGAATCTCTCCCTGTCTTAGCTAACGATCCTCCTATACCTGTGCTTCTGACATCTGGTTATGGTGGTTTCTCAGTTATGGTTCAGTCAGTCGGAAGACAGAACCCACGCTAGATTTTTTGACAGAGGGAGTTGAATTCAGGAAGTTTGCCCTTGGGTAACGGAAGGTCTGAGGAGCAAGTAAGGTGGTGGATGCAGCCAAAGGATTTGCAACAGCAGGATACTGTGCTCACCCGTAAGACTGGAGAGACAATGGGAGGCAGGAGCGTTGTCACCTTCAGGGAGAGAGAACCATGGAAAGGACAGGGTGGCATGTGGAGTTGAAGGGAAGAGACAGCCACTGCTGGGTGTGCAGCATGAAGCAGAGCAAATCGGGGGAAATACCCTGGCCCATCCCCATCACCTACTTCTCTCCGGCGGCCTGCCATTGTCACTCACCTGTTGAACCTATGTGGGATCCAGGTGACAGGGGAGGAAGAGAGGAAAATGGATTTGAAAGCAAAAGCCACATGACTGGCACAGTTTTTATACAAGAATAATGTCCTATAATATATGAAGTCTGTCTTTTCTGTCTAAGCAATTGTTACTCTCCGTATCGAGGTCCCTGATTATATGCCATTATGTGGTAAATGAGAGACTAGAGAACAGTAAGACTGAAAAGTAACTGAGATCAAACCAAAGAATAGCAGCTCTGTATTGAAGTTACTACTCCGTCTGTGTGCCGCCTGACAAAGATGTCTGCCCCCTCTCCCTCGTCTAGCCACCATTCTTCCTGGCAGTGACCCTCTCATCATCCTGCAGTGAGATGAATGGGGTGGGGGCTGCATGGAGGGAGAGTGTGGTGACAGCTAAATCAAGCTTTTGGGGAGGGGGAGACGACACCTGGAGGAAATGCGGGGCACAGCAGACAACTCTCCTGGGAAACTGGAGATGGAAAGTGAGTCTGTGTGGTGTTCTCCAGCCCCGCCTCCCTGCTTCCAGCCTGTGAGATGGGACCTCACTGAATGTGTACACCCCAGCTAACCACAGAAGCCAGAATGGCCTCCTCAGGATGTTGACATTGGAAGCAACAATGGTGCCAGAGAGCATCACACTGCACTTGGGACCAGACATTTCGATCATGACGACCTCAGAAAGGGCTGCGACGAGCTGTCACACACACAGCAATCGAGTTTTATGCAATTACTTTTTCTGACCCAATGTGACGATGCAGTGTCAGGGTTGTATGCTAGTGTCTCATCACCACGTCTACTTCCTTGTCTGACTTCCTCTGTTCAGCCCATTCCAGTGGGTTCTGATCAATCCCTTCTCTGAAAAAGGCCTCTCAGCATGATCTGCTAACTGCCTGACCCGGGCTAACTTTTCGGTTATTTCCCTTGGCTATTTGGTAGCATTGAAAACTGCTGAGCCCGTTCTTTCTCTGCAAAACATAACAAGTTTCATCCAAGATATCCATTTCTTTGTATTTCCTCCTAATTTTTGACTGTACTGTCTTGTTTTCTTTCTCAAATTCCCCTTTTCCCCCTCATTTTTTTATTATTAGTTTCAGGTGTACAAAACAACATTGTGATTAGACATTTGCACACCTTACAAAGTGATAAGCCCAACAAGTCTACTACCCATCTGACACCGTACATAGTTATTATAGTACCATTGATTATACGATTCCCTATGTTGTACTTTTCATCCTGTGACCATATATATATATATATATATATAGTTGACATTCTGGTTAGGCATTTATATAATTTGTGAAGTGATCCTCTGATAAGTCTAGGGCCCATCTGAAACCATACATAGTTTGTATCTCGAATTCTCTTTTCATCTTATTTATCTGTGTTCCCAGGGATTCCAAAATTGGGCTTCTTATCTTCTCTCAATCCACCCCACTTTTTTCCCCAACACATGCTCCCTGGACCTTCTCCTGTTATTTATTTACCTATAACCTGTACCATCCTGACACTCTCTAGAGCATCTCCGTCCTTAGACTGGAAGTAGCGCCTGAACTTCAGGCCTGACTTTCCAGCTGTCTGCCCCCTGGATGTTTCATCTCAAAGTCAGCATGTCTCCAACCAAACCTATGATTTTCTCTCCTCAGACCAGTTCATACCTCTGTTAACTAGAACATCTATTAGCATAATATCTCTGGCTTCCTCCAAAGAATTAGCAACTGTCATCTGCATCCTGTAACATGAAATACAGGACTCTCTTAAGACTTTTGGCAGGGGATTATTAAGTGTCCCTTCCTTTAGCAGACTATGGGTTTGTCAGGAGCAGTGACTGTGTCTCAGTGACCTCTGAATCTCCAGGGCCTGGTCACTGCACATCTGATTCTCATCATCTACTTTCTTCTCAAATACCCTCATCGCCTTCCAAAAGAGAACTGTACAATTTGTACAATGGTTGCTTGTTTGGGGAACTCATGTTAGCTTTCGTTTTCTTAAATGTGTTTAGAGCAGTGGTTTCTATTGTTAATTCATTTTAGAGAGTTTGGGCACAGCTATTTCATTTCCAACTGCCTGAGGGTGTGAGTTCCAGCCACTTGGGAGATGTGGAGGTTCTGAGCCACAAGAAATCAATTTGTCTAGACCAGGAAGTCCATTGAGATGGGAATTTTACTTGTCGCCTACCCTGTATCTATTTTTATAAGGTGGGTGAAGAAGATAAGCAATAATCTTTGACAATTTTTTTTAACCCCAGAGTTTCATAGATCTTTGATTTTTGCCATATGTACTTTTGTTAGAGTAACATTTTTATTAACACCATTTGGAGTGCTTGAAGGACGATATTTAATTACAAAAAATTCCGAGGATATTTTCTTAATTTAAAATTGGTGAGTTTGCATGTATGTCATTGTTTCCCAAAGACCCAGCGCATTTCCTTTGAATATACTTTTAGTTATATTTTAAGTCTAGAATTTGGATGAATGAGATAAATAAAAATCAAGTTTAGGTAAGATTGGTTAAATACCATCTTAGCCTTGGTTTCTGAGCAGATAGAATCTGAGGCAAAGATTTAAAATACTAATGTGTTACTTGGAAGATACAACCCCAAGGCGGTGAGCGTGAGGTAAAAGGTAAGCACAGATGTGAGGGCGCGTTACCCAACCAGCTGCTGCATCATGAAGCTGTAAAAAGACACAGATGCACCTATCCCCGAGCTATCCATAGTGGGGTGTTTCCTGTTTGGCTCCCTCCTGTTTCCTGTTGGCTGTTGCTCACAGTTCACTCTGCAGAGAGTTGGCTGCTTGTACTTTTGGGTAACATCCTTCAGCTGTGCCTGTGACCATTAAGGGTGGCACATTTTGTGGGGTGGTATTTTATTTACTTTTCTGTTTTGTATAAGCTGTCTCCCACCAATGGCTTAACCTAAGCCATGTCTGGATTCTGGGAGCAGAGGCAGGAGCCGCACACTTCAACCAAGACTGATGGGCCAGGCTGTTGATGTTAGCTAAGGGCAAATGACTGGTTGGCCCCAAGGAGGGTCTAGGAGATGCACCTATAACTCGAAGAAGAGCATAAAATCAGTGTCTAATAGAGGTGCTGACTGACAACTCTTCCCTTCCAAGTCTGCAGAGAGGGAAGGGGGGCAGAATGCTTCTGCCCAGAAGTTGTATCAATCACGGGCAAGTTGCCATGACAAGATTAAGTCGAGTTCCGGAAAAATGGCGGAGTGAGGTGAGCCTCTGTAAAGCTCCCCTGGAATTTACAAAGAATCGAACAACAAAAACTCCACAAAGGACTCCCTGCACAGCAGACAGGCAAGACGAAGAGGCCCACTACCGACTGAAATCACCTACAGGTGGGAGATTCGCGCGCGCGAGCGGGGGGAGGAGGAAAGTGAGAAGCGGGCGGAGACGCAGCTCCGCGGGCGCAGGACTCAGACCCAGCTCAGTGCGCCGAGCTCGCTGCTTCCCGGAACTACCGCAGCTGCGGGAGATCGGACTGCTAGGGCTCCGCCAGGGCTCCACAGGGCTGAGGGGACAGCATATAACACGGCTGAACCCAACGCTCACGGCAGAGACCTCGGAGAAAAGACTGAGGGAAAAAGGCTGAAAACGGTGGTTTAAGCCCGCACTGCCGAGCAGAGAACGGAGCCTTAGGCACTGAGACTAGCCGCCCCCTCCCTCCCCTCTCAGAGCTCGCCCCGCCCCCACCTGCCCGGTGCTAGAAGCGAAACAGTAGCAGTGTCAGATCAAAACAACAGAAAATTTGCTATATTTGAGAACTGTGGCCCACAAACACAAATCCACAGCCCAACTAGTTCTGGCAAAGGGAAGAGAGCTGTGGAAGCAGGACAGGCTGTGGTGGTGGTCGCTGCCATTGCTCTGGGCCACCTCTCACAGCTCACCCCGCCCCTGGCCCCACCTATCTGGGCGGTTCCCTGCAGGAGTAAACAGAACTGCTGAACAAAAGAAAGACCTCTTCCTATCAACTTGTTGCAGAAGTCACTCCTGTAGATGTCTAGGAAGAGAAATAGTAAACCAGTAATCGCCATGAGTAACCAAGGCAACAAGATAGCTCAGAAAGAAAGTGAAAAATCTCCAGAAAAGGCACTTAAATATACAGAAATATGTGACTTAAATGACAGAGAATTCAAGGCTGCAGTTCTGAAAAAACTCAACGAGATACAAGAAAACACAGATAGGCAGTTAAATGAACTCAGAAACTCAATTAAAGAACAGTATGAGCATTTTACGAAAGAGATTGAAATTTTAAAAAAGAACCAAATAGAATTTCTGGAGATTAAGAACTCAATAGAAGAAATTAAGAATGAAATAACCAGCTTAGGTAGTAGAGTTGACCAGATGGAGGAAAGAATCAGTGACATCGAAGATAGAAACCTGGAAATGACACAGATAGAAGAAGAAAGAGACTTGAGACTTAAAAGAAATGAAAGAACTCTACAAGAACTTTCTGACTCCATCAGAAAGAGCAATATAAGAATAATGGGCATACCAGAAGGAGAAGAAAGAGAGAAGGGAACAGAGAATATATTCAAACAAATCGTCGATGAGAACTTCCCAAATTTGTGGACAGAACTGGACCCTCGAATCCAAGAAGCAAATAGAACACCTAGTTACCTCAATCCCAACAGGCCTTCTCCAAGGCACATTGTACTGAAGCTGTCTAAAATCAACGACAAAGAAAGAATCCTCAAGGCAGCCAGGGAAAAGAAGACGGTAACTTACAAAGGAAAGCCCATTAGATTATCATCAGATTTTTCAGCAGAAACTCTACAAGCCAGGAGGGAGTGGAACCAAATATTCAAACTATTGAAAGAGAGAAATCATGAGCCAAGAATAATATATCCAGCAAAGATATCCTTTAGATATGAAGGAGGAATAAAGACCTTTCCAGACATACAGAAGCTGAGGGAATTTTCTAATACACGACCTGCACTACAAGAAATACTAAAGGAGGCTATTCGACCACCATCAACAGGGACAATTTGTGGCAACCAAAACTCAAAAAGGGGGAGAATAAAGGCCTGAACCGGAATATGGGAATGGAGAAAGTAAGCGTGCTGAAGAAAATGGAATACTCTAAATATCAAACTTACTTTTACATAAACTTAAGGGTAACCACTCAAAAAAAATCCAGAACTGAAATATATACTGAAATAAAAGAAGAAACAGAGGGAAACATCATAGAATACCACCACACAGAAATAATAGACAACAACAAAAAGGCAAAGAAACAATGGAGACACAGCCTTACCAGAAAACTAAAGATAGAATGACAGGAAATTCTCACATATCAATAATCACCCTAAATGTAAATGGACTGAACTCACCAATAAAAAGGCACAGAGTAGCAGATTGGATCAAAAAACTAAACCCAACCATATGCTGTCTCCAAGAGACACATCTCAGCTACAAGGACAAGCATAGACTCAAAGTGAAAGGGTGGAAATTGACACTCCAAGCAAATGGTGCCCAGAGAAAATCAGGTGTAGCCATAATGATATCAGATGAAACAGACTTCAAGGTGAAAAAGATAACAAGAGACAAAGATGGACATTTCATAATGGTGAAGGGGACTGTAAAACAAGAAGACATAACAGTCATCAATATTTATGCCCCCAGTCAGGGAGCACCGAAATACACCAAGCAACTACTAACAGAACTAAAGGGAGAAATTGACCAAAACACAATTATACTAGGGGACTTAAATACATCATTGACAGCTATGGATAGATCATCCAAACAGAAAATAAATAACGACATAGTAGCCCTAAATGACACATTAGATGAAATGGACATAATTGACATTTATAGAGCACTTCATCCTAAAACATCAGACTACACATTCTTTTCTAGTGTACATGGAACATTCTCAAGGATAGACCATATATTGGGACATAAAATCAGTCTCAACAAATTTAAAAAGATTGAAATCATACCATGCATATTCTCTGATCACAAGGCTTTGAAATTGGATATCAACTGTAAAAAGAAAGCGGGAAAAAACACAAATACATGGAGACTAAACAACATACTTTTAAAGAAGGACTGGGTCAAAGAAGAAATTAGAGGAGAGATCAAAAGATACATAGAAACAAATGACAATGAAAATACATCCTACCAAAATTTTTGGGATGCAGCGAAAGCAGTTTTAAGGGGGAAATTTATCTCATTACAGGCCTATCTCAAGAAACAGGAAAATTCCCAAATAAATAACCTCATGTTACACCTTAAAGAACTAGAAAAAGAAGAACAGGTAAAACCCAAGGTCAGCAGAAGAAAGGAAATAACAAAAATTAGAGCAGAAATAAATGAAATAGAGAACAGAAAGACAATAGAAAAAATTAATGTGACAAAGAGCTGGTTCTTTGAGAAGATTAACAAAATTGACAAACCCTTGGCTAGACTTACTAAGATAAAAAGAGAGAAGACACTGATTAACAAAATCAGAAACGTAAAAGGGGAAGTTATCACGGACACCACAGAAATACAAAGGATCATCCAAGAATACTATGAAGGACTATATGCCACCAAATTCAACAACCTAGAAGAAATGGATAAGTTCTTAGAAACATATAGCCTTCCAAGGCTGAACCATGAAGAACTGGAAAATCTAAACAGACCGATCACCAGTAACGAAATTGAATCAGTCATCCAAAACCTTCCCAAAAGCAAAAGTCCGGGACCAGATGGCTTCACTAGTGAATTCTACCAAACCTTCAAAGAGGATCTAATACCAATTCTGCACAAACTCTTCCAAAAAATTGAAGAAGAAACAGTACTCCCCAACACATTTTATGAGGCCAACATTACCCTGATACCAAAACCTGGTAAAGACAGCACAAAAAAAGAAAACTACAGACCAATATCTCTGATGAATACCGATGCAAAAATCCTAAATAAAATTCTAGCAAATCGAATACAACAATGCATTAAAAAGATTATTCATCACGACCAAGTGGGGTTCATCCCCGGGGCACAAGGATGGTTCAACATACGCAAATCCATCAATGTGATACATCATATAAACAAAATAAAGGACAAAAATCATATGATTATATCAATTGATGCAGAAAAAGCATTTGACAAGATACAACATCCATTTATGATTAAAACACTTAATAAAATAGGTATAGAAGGAAAATACCTTAACATAATAAAAGCCATATATGACAAGCCCTCTGCTAATCTCATAATTAATGGAGAAAGACTGAAGCCCTTTGCTCTACGTTCAGGAACACGACAGGGATGTCCCCTATCACCTCTGCTTTTCAACATCGTGTTGGAAGTCCTTGCCAGAGCAATCAGGCAAGAGAAAGAAATCAAAGGCATCCAAATTGGGAATGAAGAAGTTAAATTATCACTCTTTGCAGATGACATGATGCTATATATAGAAAACCCTAAAGACTCCACCAAAAAGCTATTAGAAACAATCAACGAATACAGTAAAGTTGCTGGCTACAAAATCAACGCACAAAAGTCCATTGCCTTCCTATATACCAACAATGAAATCTCAGAAAAAGAAATACAAAAAACAATTCCTTTTACAATTGCATCAAAAAGAATAAAATACCTAGGAATAAACTTAACCAAGGATGTGAAAGACCTATATGCTGAAAACTATAAGACTTTTCTGAAAGAAATTGAAGAAGACACAAAGAAATGGAAAGACATTCCGTGCTCATGGACTGGAAGAATCAACATAGTTAAAATGGCCATATTACCCAAAGCAATATACAGATTCAATGCAATCCCCATCAAAATCCCAATGGCATATTTTAAAGAAATAGAACAAAAAATCATCAGATTTGTTTGGAACCACAAAAGACCCCGAATAGCCAAAGCAATCTTAAGAAAAAAGAACTATAATGGAGGTATCACACTTCCTGACTTTGGCCTGTACTACAGGGCCACAATAATCAAAACAGCATGGTATTGGCAGAAAAACAGACATATAGACCAATGGAATAGAATTGAGAACCCAGAAATAAAACCACATAAATATGGACAGATAATTTTTGACAAAGAAGCTAAAAACATACAATGGAGCAAAGACAGCCTCTTCAATAAATGGAGCTGGGAGAATTGGATAGCCACGTGCAAAAGAATGAAACTGGACTGCTATTTGTCACCATGTACCAAAATTAATTCAAAATGGATCAAAGACTTAAGCATAAGACCTGACACAATAAACTGCATAGAAGAAAACATAGGTACTAAACTTATGGACCTTGGGTTCAAAGAGCATTTTATGAATTTGACTCCAAAGGCAATGGAAGTAAAAGCTAAAATAAACAAATGGGACTATATGAAACTTAAAAGCTTCTGCACAGCAAAAGAAACCATTGACAAAATAAAGAGGCCACCAACTGAATGGGAGAAGATTTTTGCAAACAGTGCCTCCGATAAGGGGCTAGTATCCAGAATATACAAGGAACTCATGCAACTGAACAACAAAAAAACAAACAACCCAATTGAAAAATGGGCAGAGGACTTGAAGAGACATTTCTCCAAAGAGGACATACAAATGGCAAATAGACATATGAAAAAATGCTCAACATCACTAATCATCAGAGAAATGCAAATCAAAACCACAATGAGATATCACCTCACCCCAGTCAGAATGGCCATCATCAACAAGACAAATAGTAACAAATGTTGGAGAGGCTGTGGAGAAAAAGGAACCCTCATACACTGTTGGTGGGAATGCAGACTGGTGCAGCCGTTATGGAAGGCCGTGTGGAGGTTCCTCAAAAAATTACGAATAGAATTGCCATATGACCCAGCAATCCCTCTCCTGGGTATCTACCCAAAAAATCTGAAAACATTTAGAGATAAAGACACGTGTGCTCCAATGTTCATTGCAGCTTTGTTTACAGTGGCCAAGACATGGAAACAACCAAAATGTCCTTCGATAGATGAATGGATGAAGAAGTTGTGGTATATATACACAATGGAATACTATTCGGCAGTAAGAAAAGATGATATAGGAACATTTGTGACAACATGGATGGATCTTGAGAGTGTAATGCTGAGCGAAATAAGTCAGACAGAAAAAGCAGAGAACCATGTGATTTCACTGATATGTGGTATATAAACCAAAACAACAAAAGAACAAGACAAACAAATGAGAAACAGAAACTCATAGACACAGACAATGGTTTGGTGGTTGCCAGAGGGTAAGGGGGGTGGGGGGTGGGGGGTGGGGGGTGGGAGATGTGGGTAAGGGGGATCGAATATATGGTGATGGAAGGAGAACTGACTCTGGGTGATGAACACACAACGGGATTTATAGATGATGTAATACAGAATTGTACACCTGAAATCTATGTAATTTTACTAACAACTGTCACCTCAATAAATTTAATAAAAAAAAAAAAAAAAAAAAAAAAAAAAGATTAAGTCATCACAGATACTGTTTTATTGAGATACAATTGACAAAAAACATGATGTTAGTTTCTGGTGCACAACAACGTAACGATTCCATGTACGTATGTATTGTGAAACGATCATCGCAATAAGTTGAACTGACATCCATCACCGCACACAGTTACACATTTCTATTTCTTGTGATGAGAACTTTTAAGATTTACTCTCAGCAACTTGCAAATGTGCAGCACAATTATTATTAACTGTAGTCGCCATCATCACAGATATTTTGACCTGGAAAAGCATTGAAACCTAAAACATCCTCACAGGCCTTTATTGTTTGTTTTAACTACGAGTGTTACCCTTGGAGAAGAGAAATCTCGGTTATCCTTTGGTGGGGGTTGACTCCATGAAATACCCTCTGCGACTCTTCTGATGAAACTTCCGTCTCTGCTTTCCTTTCTCCAAGGTGTTTTAAGAGAATGTAGGTATGGTGCCATTGGCTTCTGCTATAACAAATTTAGAAGAATAGAAAAATGAGCAATCTACAGTTTTCTAGTGATGAGTCATGCAGGGAAGGGCATTATTCTGAGAACTTCTAACGCTGCTACTTTGCTGAGCTTGAATCACTTTCAGAGAAATGCACATCCTGACCCCTGTTGCATTTCAGATTTCCTATTTGACTTTCATTGGGAACCAGAACGAACAAGATGTTTTGTTTTCACTGGACGTATAAGAACAGTCGTGCTGCGTATGGTTCTCCACACAGTCACACACACAGGTGGCTGGTTCAAGTGCTGCCGTCAGCAATAAGCAATCAGAGCTTTGTCCCGCTCAGGTCTCCACACTTGGACTTTGGGTCCGGAGCACAGCCCTGGCTGAGCCTGAGTCGGGGTGGGCACTCAGGCTGTCAAGGCTGTCCTGCTGAGGCAACTGTTGGACTCCCTGGATCTATGTTTGGGAATCTTTCCACAATGCCCGAGGGGCCTCTCCCTCTTAAGTTGATTAATTTAATCCCAAAGCTTTGTAGTAAGTGTCTTCTACTAGTACCTTATCTTTGAATTTTTCTCTCTACATTGTGCTTCTCCTGAAAGAAGTGGTGTCTAGACCTGAGCCTAAAATGGGACTGGGAGTCCTCCCTTGTTTCCCTTTTTAAAATTTAAAGGACTTGACATTTTCTGCCTTGTGTTTTGAGCTTTTACCTTGGGTCATATCCTTCCCAGTAGAGCTGAGCCCTGTGACACCAGAGGAAAACACCACATCTTACATTTTATCTTCCTACATGATGAGCAAAGTTGCTAGAACATGATAAATGTCCAAAAAAAGGTAAGCTATCTAATATATGGAGGTTCTGCCATAATAACAAATGACAATACTTTTTGAAGACTTATACAGATGAGATGATGCTGTTAAAGGCGTTGTATAAAGTCTGGGTGGCTTGTGTCCCTCAGCTGGCTGCTCCTCATTGGTTTCTGCACTGTTGCTGCCTTGCAGCTATTGCCTTTGGAAAGGTCCCACCTGAATTCCAGATGATCATTTGTGGACCAGAGCAGCCGACTGCAGTCGGTTGATGGACATTCTATGGCATCCCAGATGACTTAGAAATAGCCAATAAGTGAGAGTTCTTTTTATTTCCCTGGTTTGTACAAGCTGTATCACTAGTGTCCTAAGCCACAGGACTTGAATTCTAAGATGTACATCTTATCATTTTTAAAAGTCACTGCAGAGTAATATTTTCTCAATATCTTGCTGCCAAACGAGAAGGCTTGATTACAGCAGCTTTCTTACCTTTCTTCCTGAAAGGATAAACCAACTCTATAAATTCTTGTCCAGCTTGACAGAAATCAATGAAATCTCCCACTAGAATTTCGCATTTCACCCAGCATTGTGAAAAAGCAAATACATAAAAGTCTATTTAATTCTGCAAGTGCTTTGCACACTCTATCTTGAAATAAAAATAAAAATAGAATAGCTTCAATGATTTAAAATTCATTAGGATCTTTCAATCCAGGTTAGTTCACGGTTTTATCATGGAGATTTCAGTTATCTCTACAGTGAATAGCTGAAAATTGTGCCATATTCTTGGTCTGCGTAGAAGAGTAGTTTAGTTTTATTGGATATTCCTCTAATATTAGTCTACTTTCTGGCACGTGCTTTGCTAAGTCTTGTGGGGAAAAAGAGGATTTGCTATCTGTCTTATATTACAGGGGTGATGTTTTAGTGTGAGAGAAAAAAGTGGATGATATCAAGGTGATGTGTGGCACTATTTGATCAGGTTTGTGCACAATAGCAATCGTGACTGGACGTTTCATTGCCCTATTTATTAATTTATTTCCCCCAGATTTATTGAGATATAAATGATGTATAACATTGTGTGAGTTTAATGTGTACAATGTGTTAATTTGGTACACTTGTATATTGTGAAATGACGACTGCCCTAGCTTTATCTAACGCTTTCATCATGTGACAGAATTACCATTTCTTTTTTGTGGTGAGAACATTAAAGAGCTACTCTCTTAGTAACTTTCAAGTATATACTATATTATTAACTATAATCACTATGCTGTACATTAAATCTCTAGAACTAATTCATTTTACAACTGGAAGTTTGTACCCGTTGACCAACGTCTCCCCATTTCCCTCACCCCCCAGCCCCTGGTAATCAACACACACTCTACTCTGTTTCTATGAGTTTGCTTTATTAAGATTCCACACATAAGTGATATCAGAGAGTATTTGTCTTTCTCTGACTGATTTTACTTAACTTAATGCCCTCAAGTTTCATTCACGTTGTTGCAAATGGCGAGATTTCCTTCCTTCTTGTGGCTGAATAATATTCCTTGGTATATATAGACCACATCACCTTTATCCATTCATCCATTGATGGACACTTAAGTTGTCATATCTTGGCTATTGTGAATAATGCTGCAATGAACATGGGAGCACAATATCTATCTGTGATCCTATTTTTGTTTTCTTTGGATACATATGCAGAAGTAGAATTGATGGATCATACATTGCCTTAATTTAGATCTAGAAGGAGTCTCCAGTGTTTGCCACTCACTTGACTAAAGTCACACAGTGAAGGAGTAAACCACTGTCTTGATTGGGAGACAAGTACTCTCAAAACTGTCTCATAAGATAGTCATGTACTTGGAAAACTAGAAATTATAATGAGTGAATGAATTTCAGTAAATAATTCTTAGTTTTTTATTGGCATCATGAATTCTAAAGTTTACCTAGATTCTTGAATGTTGGAAACCCCTTTTTAGGTCAATTTCTTTCTCTAATTCTGCAAAATGCATGTGTGTTTCCACCAACAAACTAGTGTGGTTTTCCTATTCATTCAGTTTCACTAGCTCTTTTTTTTTTTTTTTTTTTTTTTTTGTATGGGAAATTTAGGGTCTGTGGGGGATGACTTAGAGTCTTCCATCAGCAAACAACATTCAAAGCACAGTTGGCTATTATTCGGTAATTTTAAGTTCATCCTTATTATCTTTCACTTTACTTCTATTCTTGGCTCCCTAGTCAATTTCCCACATCCACATTTTAAAATTTTTCTGAATTCTTAGATCATGGTAGAATGCCTTCTGTTCATCTCTATTACAAAAACAAATCTTGAGGTTTCCCTCTCGTCTCTAAAGAGTCTTTGCTGCTAGAGACTATGTAGAAATGCGTAAGGGGCAAAAATAATTAAGTGAAAGTTGAACACATCCTAGAGACAAAACAGCAGTAGCAGCAGCCCAGAGCTGGTTCATGAGCTGGCACTGCCCAGAGGGAGCTGGTTAAATTTCTGCCAACTCTACATATGAGGAAACCAGGCTGCTTGGCTAGGAATCACAACCAGTTAGTGCTTCCAGGAAAAAACGGGTTATAAATCTATTGAAGAGGAAGCCAGAAAACAATTTATGAGTTTTTAATGGGCCAAACTGTTGCATTCATTGAACATAAGTTTCTAGGGCTCCAGGTGATCTGGTCAGTGTTTTATTTTCCAGAAACAGTTATTGGGATGTGAAGAGACTTTTGAGTATAAACAGTGGATGTATCTGAGTGGTTAGAGTTATTCTTTATTTTCTTGTCATCAACCTGCATATTCTGTCACGAGACTGCGTTGTTTTATGATAAGAGAAAGAAACACTATACATTACAAAATAAAAGCAGTCGGAAAGTTTAATTTAAAATATAATTTTTGTCAGTTATGCCTGTGATATTTGGCAAAGTTTGTACATTTTTTTTGATTGTGTTAATTGGAGGAAAATTAATGTTGTCCATCACTAGTTTATTTCTTTTTCTAAAATGTTTGTTTATATTGTTTGTTCATCCTTTCAAGTGGCTTCTTGTAACTTTTTGAAATTAAGGAGTTTCTGATACAAATCTCATAGAAAAGGAACAAAAAAATGATTAGAATAGGAAACAATGCTCCGAAAATAACATGAAGCATTGCAGAACTTCCCTATGAAGCCCTAAAAATTTATCGATGTGTGCAAAACAAGTTGTTGGGGAATATACATTTTCTATAAAGCCATCATTGTGAAGTATTCATTTGACCTATTTAGTTTTGTCCAATTCTTTTTGACCAAATTAAATGATACCAGCAAAGCTAGTTTCAATTTTTTTTTTTTTTTGGTCCCCTCCAGGTACTAGCAACCAATCTTTAATTCTCATATTAATGGATAACCTAGCTTTACTAACCGCTGTGCATCTCTTTTAATCACGGATTTGGTGCACGTGCGGCATCCTTTTTCTAGTAAGAAAATCTCCAGCCCAGGTTCTACTTCCTGCTTCCTCCCTTCTTTCCTCCCTTCTCTCTCCTCCCCTGTCCTCCTTCCCCCCCTTGTCTGGTCCTTCCTCGCCCTCCTCTCCCCAACTCTGCTCGGTTCTCTTCTGGCTCTATTGCCATCTTTTCCCTTTCCTCTTTCCCTTCCCCTCTCCACCCCTCTCTTTCCTTAACTTCTATCCCCTCTTCTCCTTTCTAGTCCCTTTCTCTGCTCTCTCTTTTCCCTTCTCTTCTCCCCACCTTTTCTTTTAAAAGAGCTGGACTTAAAATGAAAAGAGATACAGGTACTAATTACAGGCTTTTCCTAGTCCCTGGGAATGAATGGAAAGATTCAGTTATATCTTCGTGGAAGCTCTTAACCATTTAACTCTATTCTCAATTTCATCCCTGTAACAGAGTCTATTCCCCGAGCGGCTCATTGTCATGTGTTGTCTTATTTGACCAGGTCATGGATTACTTGAACTTTATGTTAAAAAGTCAATATGTGGCTTTAATTGTACTTAATCATGTGTCAATGATTGATGGACTTTTGTGTCATACAATTAAAAACTTCCTAGCTTCATAGTTCACATATCATAATGAGGTAAATACTAGGGTGGTGAGGTTAATATAGGTTAATTAATATAGGTCAGGTTTCCTCTGATGTGTTTTGTTTAATCCTGAAATAACCTTAAAACAATTGAATTTGTATCATAGTACTTATTTTTTTTGTTTCAGATTTATTTAAAAGAAAGAAAACCTTGCAAATACAGTTAAAGTCTGCTCTATACCCTTTCACAATCCTCTGTCCACAGAAAGAATCACTCCCTTTAAAGTTGTGTGTATTCTTTCTAGCTACAATTATTTTGTGTGCTTTTAACCTTCACTTAAATGTTACCATATTGTCTGCAACTTATGATTTTCATACTACATTATATTTTTTAGATTTATCCATGTTGACACATGGAGATCTTTTGTCATTTTAATTGCCCTATAGTGTTTCCTAAGAGACTCTCATTTAATGGGTGAGTTTAAAAAATTAGCATTTCCTTGTGTGTGTGTGTGTGTGTGTGTGTGTGTGTGTGTATGGTGTTTGGATTTATTCCAAACTTTTCTGTTTACCAACTTTTCATTGTTCCATCTTTTAAAAATGCAAACCTACTTTTTATTAAAATAATCCATAGCTAATTAAATATATCTAAATAATTAACTGTCATTGTGAACCTTCTAATTCCACTTCTCTTTGTCTTGAAGGAAGTTCTGAAGTGTGTAATTTGTTTGGTGAGGGCCTGGGCTGCTAAGTTCTTGTTGCCCCAGGAGCCCAAGATGTGTGTGAGGCTTCTCAGTTACCATGAGACAGATCACTGGCTTAGGTTATTCCCATGCTCCCAGCAGTGAATTCCTGACAGTAACCCTATAAGTAAAAAATTGAATGAACTGCGTTCATAGAAACAGTAGGAAAATAAAGGTTAAGGGTCCCAATGAAAAGCCTGATACTTAACTGTTATGAAATGACCATAAACCCTGGTTTGAATCAATTTATGTCTTTTTTGTGTGTGTCTATTTAGATTGTTTCTGTCAGCTGGATTTTTCTCTCATCTCTTTTAATTAGCTGTTGCTAAAGGCCTCCTGATTACTCTCTCTTTTCTTCTATCTGTCCTCTCCAGTTCATCTCATTTTCTGGCCAGGTGAATTTTTTTCTAAGGTGGAAACTCATGATACTGTGGGCTTGATTCCTTAGACATACATTTTTCAGGAATTCCAAGAAACTTCTGGATAAAATCAAAGCTTCAGCTCCTACACGGTCTGGTGCCTACAAGCCTTTAGATGTATCCCATCGTTTCCCACTTCCACCATTGCCACTACCTGTGCTCACCACATTCCCAGATAAACCAGTCTTCCGCCTTCCGGATGTGCTATGATCTCCCCAGGTCTTCCTAACTCTGATAGGGACCTCTGCCTAGAGAACATGAGCCCTCACGTTTCCTTTTGGGAAACTGTCCCGGAAACGGGCCAAACACCAACATCTGAGGTTAGTTGGCTCTGATGCCCGCCAGGCTTTCGGACAGCTCTGACCTTGGTCTCTGTCAGGCCGCACCCTCAGCTATTGCCTTTGTGTTTCCTCTCCCACCAACCTGAGAACATTTCAAGTCAGCTCTGGACCTCACCCTATTCATCTTTGTATTTCAGGCAATTAACATTAACAGGCAATTAAGGAATAATGACTAATAACAATTATTCAATAAACACGTGTGCATGTTCATTGAATAGATGAGCAATCTGCTCATAGAAATCAAACTTGCCTGTTTCATAATCCAGCACCATGAAGCCCAGAACAGTCCTCCACTCCGCTCCTTGAGAGCCCCTTTGGTTCATGACAGGTTGACTTGGGATGAGTGTCAGGGTAGCCCTCCTCTACCGCTTGCTCATCTTTCTCTCCTCCCATTTCTGCTGGCCTTTGGTCCCCAGGGTGCTCTCAGCATTTTTAAAAACTTATTTTCCTCCTGGTTTATCTCTCTCTCTCTCTCTGTCTCTCTCTCTGTCTCTCTCTCTCCCTCCTTAGTCTCTGGTTCTGGCTATCTATTTCCATCTGGATATAGATGCAGAGTAGGATAGAAGTGTGGTCTCTTGAGTTCCTGTGCACAGGGAGGGAGGATGAAAAAACTGACCCTATCTCACCCAGCCTCAGGTAGGTTGTATACAAAACTAGCTCTTCCTTTACAAATATTCATCATCTCTTAGCACAAAACTAAGAGGTGATTGTGCTAAGGAATATCTGTCTTATTTCTTTCTCTCATCAAAGATTACCTTCAGTTATTCTAGGTTAATGTAGGCCAGGGCTCCAGGAAAAGGAAAGCAAGTGTCCCAGTAAGTATATGGGGAGACGGGAAAGTGGGGAGATTATCCTGCCTCCATTAATTTGCCCAGAACTCTAGACAGTGCATAAGAATTACTAGGGAGAAAAATGTTCTTATATTTACCCATCATGTCTCGTATCCCTAAGCAATTAGTCACTATTGTAAGTTCATATTTTCACTGCAAGAATCTTTTCCCCTAACTTCTCTGCCCACCCCTTCATCTGGCTCTATCTCATGCCCCTCCCCACTTTCCCAAACTCTTCCACTGTGATCTCTTGCACAGCCTTTTCCCTGAATGTTTCTCTCATTTTTTTTTTTTTGTTCCTGACTGAAAACTGGCTTTCCTCCAAGTTTACCTGTGTGAAGAAGAGGCTGTGTTTTCTCTGAGCCTCTGGGGTACCTCAGGGCCTGGTGGAGGGAGCACTGTCCTCCTTCCTTCCCATTGTTTAAAACACACATATGTTGACCCACCTGTATGTTTTAGTCTACCTCTCAGAATAATTTGTCTTGTCAGAAAATGTCAATGTTCAGTAGGCAAATATTTCAAAGATTGGAAACAAATGTGAAAACGAGTCCTAATATATAAAATCTGTAGGAAAGTACTATTTTGTAAGTAAGCAAAGTGCAATACTGGTGTGGCATGCTGAGCATAAATGATACTTTGGACCTTTCAGGTTCATTTTTCAGTAACCTAGGGCAATTATAGCAAAATGCATAGTTTGGGATGCTTTTGCATAGAAACTGGAGAGATGACATATGAATGAAACCTAACAAGTATTACCTCTGGTCTTTTTTTGTACCCTGATCTTAAGAAAGCAACACAGTAGTAATGATGCAAAACTCGATGGAAATATAGATGATATTTCAGAATTTCATCGAGCCTCATTACTGCAAAAGTAATTTTTAGTAATATATCTACCATGACTTAATTTATTTCTTGTTTTAAAATTTCTGGGAAACCATGCCAAATGTCAAGTGAGAGAGATGGAGACATGGGATAAGTATCCTGAGTCCTGCATCCTACTTCTGGTTCTGTCATTAGTTAGCTGGACTTGCCACTCACTTCGTTGGACCTTAAGTTTCCCACTATATCATGACGGTGCTGGAGAGATGGTTTCTGATATTCCAATTCCGGTGATTCATGAAATGACACAACCAGAATTGCTGGGCTTCTGTAGGTGAACCAACTGATAGTTTTATTAGATGAGGCTGTGTTTGGCATATTCACTACCAAGAATGTTGGTTGTCTTGATGATTTATGATCATGAAAGACTTCCTTGTAGATTGCCAACCTATGTCTATCAATTACTCATATTTCTTAAAATATCAACCTTATTTTAACCTTTGTATCTAAAATACCTTGAATATTTGTCCATCTATATAGAGGCTGTGTTGCCAATTTTTGTGCCCATAACCAGGAGTCCTTGTGGTCCCATCAAGGGCAATAGTGTGTCTGGAATCACTATGGTCCTGTAGGAAAGAGGACAAGTTTGATGTCACCAGGCTTGGGTTTCAATCCTGGTTTCAGTCTTTAGCCCATGCCACAGAGGTTCATTGTGACCATTAAATGAGGGATCAAGAGATACTAGGTAAGGGGTGGCCAGTTAGCTCAGTTGGTTAAAGTATGGTGCTGATAATACTGACGTTGCGGTTCAATGGCCCAATGTGAGCTGATCCCTCCTTAAAAAGAAAAAACAAAACAAAACATAGTAGATAAAATATTCCAAAGGGAATTCCAGATGGGAAGGAAGATTTTAAAGGAAATATATGAGAACCATTTTCATAAATCTCCAAGGAGGACATAAAAAGATTCAGAAAAAATGCAGAGAAAAGACTGACGAGAAAGACGCCTTTTGAGGGATTTCTTGGAGTTCTGTGAGTCCCTTCCACAAGCCATTATGAGATCATAATGGGGCTTTTACAAGACCACTTGAATGCATGAAGAGTTCTCCTTCCGAGGCTGGGAACGATGGCCTGGGAATATCTTTTGCCTGAGAAATTTCTAGTTCTAGACAGTGTGGCTGATGCAGGTTTGCTGTGGGCTGCATTGACAGAATAGGGGCTGTCTTGGGTCTTGCATGGGTCTTTTCTGTGGGCCAAATGTGAAATAACTGGCCTCGAGTCATTTTACATTTTCGCTGAGAGGACTCCTTGAAGGTTGATGGGACTCCCGTGGAGAGAGCATATCTATGGCGTGAAGCAGCTGAAATCCAGGGTGGTGGGCCAAGGGACACCCAGAGGAAAACTGTGCATCTCCTGGGTTTTGGTTTGTCAAACGGTCCATGAAGGTACCCAGTACAAATGGAGTCGCATTTCTCGTGTGCCAGGTCCTTAGCAGGCAGTCAGCATGGGACACAACCAGCACATAAGAAACCTCTGTGCTCTTCTTCCTCTTCCTTCCCTTTACTTGATCGAAAGACAGTCATGGTGTGGGAGACAGGTCAGGGAGATGGTGAGAGGCCAGCCAGTGAAGGAGAAGGCTGAGGTCCTCTTTCTGTGCTTCTTGCTTGGGCAAGTGAATAGATGTGATTACCATATTGTGACTGGGAACTGGCTATAAGACTTTAATTTCTTCAGAGTGACCAAGAAAGTCTTGAATCTGCCTTCTAGAGGTACAGAGGGAGACAAAAATAAAGTTGCATTCTGAATGCAGGTAAGATTGTTCCGTGCCCCAGCTACTCCTAGAAGGCGCCGTCAAGGGCGATTTCGTTGACCTCCTGGTCCTGTTTCCTTATGTCTAAATTAGCAATAATCCTGCCTTTGTGCAGAATAAGAGCAATCATGACAGCAAAGTGTTTTAGTCTTTGTAGGCGTTTGATCAATGCTGTCTTCCTTCAAATCTTCTTACTTAATTTTAAATTATTTCATGAAATAATAGTTTTGATTTGATTACAACCTTCCAGGAAGAGGAAGAAGTTAAGAATAAAAAGCATGTTGAAATTTCTCAGTTTTATTCTGATGAAGGGTTTCTTCCCCCACGTTCACAGCCTCCTTTTGGTCTTCAACAATGGCAGGCAAGTGACGTGACTCGTTTTCCCTTTTGTTCTGATAGCCGGCAATGGGGGCTGCAGGATCTCCATCTCTTCTTCTCAAAAGAATTGGAGGCAGGGAACAAAGCTCATCTCCTGGGAGAACACCTGACAAAACAGTGCCTATTTTTAATATCCATAGAAGCTGTGAATTTTCTCAGAGGATTCTTAAGAACAAGGGAAAGAGAAAGTCTGCTCAGGCAGGGTCTTAAAAACTGTCACCTCCTCCTCTGCTGGCTATTCGAGTGACAGTAAATGGGTGACACAAGAGCAGACCTTCAGAGAGCTGTAACTAGATGCCAAGGAGACTCAAATGTCTCTACCCCCCACCCCCCACCTCCTAACACGGTGCATAACCACCATGACTCAAATAAAGTAAAACTGTTCATTTAGTAGAATAGTTCCTGTTGACTTCTTACCATTTGTTAACTGATGTGGTTTTTTCTATGAGAAAGGAGTATGGATGTAGTTTGCTTTCGAGGTTGCATCTATAGTGGATGTGAAAATATGAGTGGTCCCCACATCCGAATTTTTAGTGGTTACAGAACTGTTGTCCATTTGACTGGGCAAAGAAGACCTCTGTGAGTCCTCAGTGGTTATGAAGGGACATTCAGCACGAGATGATTTAAGGAACAGAGCTGATATTTTTGCTGCTGTTGTGCTGTGCCGGGCAGAGCAGAGGTCACCACGGGTCAAAATGAAGATGACACAGGCCCATCTCTATCAGAATCTGGGATGGCTGGCCTGGGGGCGACATTTAGAGTAGCAGAAAAGTCCTTGCTGTAGGTCTCAGCAGGGACTCATTTCTGTAGCACAGATGCTCAGGAACTCCAGCACAGAGTCAGGTCTGCCTGCATCAACCGTTTCTGGATGGTTTTAGTCCAACTTAGTGTTATCAGATTCAGTGGAATTATTGAAAAGCACATGTTGGGTGATACTGTAACTAATTTATCCATCAATCTTTCTTTTTTTAGTTAAAAATGTTTGTTGATGTACTGTGTTTTCCTGAAAATAAGATCTAACTAGACAATCAGCTCTAATGCATCTTTTGGAACAAAAATTAATATAAGACCCGGTGTTATATTGTATCATATCATATCATATCATATCATATTATATTATATGAGGCCTGATCTTATATTATAGTAGCATAAGACCAGGTCTTATATGAATTTTTGCTCCAAAAGACGCATTAGAACTGATTGTCCGGCTAGGTCTTATTTTCGGGGAAACAGGGTCATATGAGTATAAAGATTACAGGTTAAGTAGTACTGGAGAAGATTTCATGATAAACAGCTGTCCCCTTCCCCACCTCCCTCACCCGAGTGTCACCACAAAGAGCAAACTATTTCTAAATAAACAGTACTTTATTTCCCCTGGAATATTTTTTTCTGTTTCTAAATAAAATGCATGTGCTTGCTGCTCCATTTTTAGATATTATCTGTTGTCTTCCTATCATAGAAGATAAAATTGGGGAGGCACATTTTTTTGAAACCTTATGTTTTATAAAATGTCCTTTTTTATGACCTTACTCTTAGTTTATTGAGTCACTTGGATATGTAATTCTGGGTGGGAAATTATTTTCACTTGAAATTTTAGGCCTATTGCTCCATTTTCCTCTAGTTTCCATTTGATTTCTAATTTTTTGATTGAGGACAGTCCTCAATTTTTTCTAATCATTCCCCCCACTCTCCAACCCTCAGAGACTTACAGCATCCTTGTCCTTGGTTTTCTGGACCTTCATAGTAATGAGTTACGGTGTTGGTCCTTTCTCCTTCACTGATGGCACTTGCCGTGCTCTTGCAATTGGAAATTGTATTTTATCATTTATTTGATAATTTATTCCCCTTTATTTCCTCTGTTCTCTTATTTAGGCATTATATCTTGCGTACATAGCTTAGATGTTGGATCTGTGGTTAAAGTCTCCAATTTTCTTATAGTTTCTCTATTTTCTTCGACATCTGGTGCTACTTTCTTGACTTTTTTCTTCTACCTTTTCTAGGGTGTATTTTATTCCCAAGATCATTGTCGTGCAGGGCATCTGGCGGGGTCTCTGCTCCCGCTCCCCACATAAGAACGCAGGATATGGTGAGGTCAAAAAGGAACACCCATGGAGACATAAGTAGGGGAGTCATATCATTATATTGTCGCTGGTGGCATCCGCTTCTCTGCAATCAGCTCTTGCAGGCTCAGCCACCATCTTCTTGCTAACCCCATTTACTGCTAGCGTAGCCACGGCAGTTATATTAGTGGCTAATGGCTCACTGGTTACAGCTGACGGCCAACTAGCCACAGTTGATGGCCATTTACTACCTGAGCCAGCACCCCTCCATGTGAGGCTGAGAGCCTGGATACTGCTCTCTGGGGCTCTGTCCCCACAATCATTAACTTCTAAGAGTGTTTTTGAGTTTCTTTTACAGATGATATTTTTTATGTTTTATGGGTAAAATAGTTTATCTTCCTAGGGATGTTCATTACAGATTTAAAAAGTATTTCTTCTGTATCTCACATTTTATCTATTTTCATACAGTTTTGTTTTCATATTGATTTGTTTTGGTCTTCAATGTTACAGGATTTCCTTACTTGTTTGGAGGCCTGAATTGTCTGTTTATAATATTGAGGCACTAAACACCCAACGTGAAGCCTTATGGATGTAGGTGAATCATGTTGTCTGGTGGCTTTTCTGTCTATTTGTCCGTATGTGTGGACTTTTCAGTGGACCGTCCTCAGCTGGCTGCCATCTCTGGGAGCCTAATGGAGAAAGGGCCTGGGGAGCTCCCTTTTAATTCTCCCTTAACTTGTGCTTCTGTTTTCAGTAAGGCCTTTATCTCCTTGCTGTTTTTTCTCCATCTGAAACCCCATCTGGTTCAGTAGCTCCACGAAATAACTACATCTCCTGTTGGGCTGATGTAGTGATGGTGGAAGGATGTGCTGGGGGAAAGAGCGGTATATGCAGCTTTTCAAAATGTAAGCTTTCCTCACTTGTATCTTCGTAAGTTGTTCTACTGTCTGATCATATTTGTTCCATTGAAGTCCATAAAACAAACCAAGTCGTGGTTTCCTCTTTGGTGAAGTATTGATTTAAAGCATCTACTGTATGGGATTTTTTTTTTAATTAAAGTTTATTGGGGTGACAATTGTTAGTAAAGTTACATAGATTTCAGGTGTTCAATTCTGTGTTACATCATCTATAAATCCCCATTGTGTGTTCACCACCCAGAGTCAGTTCTGTTTCCATCACCATATATTTGATCCCCTTTACCCTCATCTACCACCCCCCACGCCCCCTACCCTCTGGTAACCACTAAATTATTGTCTGTGTCTATGAGTTTTTGTTTCTCATTTGTTTGTCTTGTTCTTTTGTTGTTTTTGGTTTATATACCACGTATCAGTGAAATCATATGGTTCTCTGCTTTTTCTGTCTGACTTATTTCCCTTAGCATCATACTCTCAAGATCCATCCATGTTGTCACAAATGTTCCTATATCATCTTTTCTTACCACTGAATAGTATTCCATTGTGTATATATATCGCAACTTCTTTATCCATTCATCTATCGAAGGACATTTTGGTTGTTTCCATGTCTTGGCCACCGTAAATAAAGCCACCCCAATAAACTTTAATTTAAAAAAAAATTCAGATTTTTTTGGTAGATACCCAAGAGAGGGATTGCTGGGTCATACAGTAATTCTATTTGTAATTTTTTGAGGAACCTCCACACTGCTTTCCATAGCGGCTGCACCAGTCTGCATTTGTATGGGATTTTTGAGAGGAAAATCCTGTACAATAGATGCTTTAATGGGCTGAAGTATGGAAAGCCCTCAGTACAGTGTCTGGTCTAAAGTAAGTGGGGATTCAATCTGAGGTACTATTATTCTGATGTTATTCATGGAGCACCTGTCTCCATAGTCGCAGTTACTAATAGCCTTGGTGGGAAGTGTGTCTTTTTATTTCCACATGCTCACCAAAGCCGTCATAACCAGGTTTGCCACAGGCATGGAGGAGCATAACCACGTTCTGTGTAAGATCTCTAAGCCAGAATCAGGGCCTCTTAACGTCATCCGTCTTCTGAAGCAAACGTACTCTCACGCGACTCCTTAGTAGCTTCAAAAACAATGCTTCAAACTCTGACTTAGCTGGAATTTCATGGCATATATTAAAATGAATTGTAGTATGAGAAACAGATTTCACATCCTGTCCAGCTTTCTTCTTACTTGGGCCCCATTTTTGTCAAAATATATTGTATTGGGCAACAACTGACAGGCGATTCTTTGAAAGAATAAGATTCTTTCAAAAGCAATTATTTATTGAGTCCAAAACCACAGGACAAAATCCACCTCAAATTCCTACAACAAAGAATGACAGAACTTAAAATAGGATGGAAACACTAAAAATCAAACTCTGGTGTTTCCTGGTATTCAAAATGAACTCTCCCTAACTTTCCTTTTAGGTTGAAATACTTGAGAACTGACCTTTAAAGCTACAGTACACAATTTACATTAGATCAACACTGCCATGAAGACAAAGTAATGAAGACACAGTGATTTGTTAGAAATTAAGGAGCTAAAGCTTTGATGTTATAAGCTTTGATTTTTTTTTTTCCTGCAAGATATTGAACGTCAAACAACATATCATTCCAGAATGTCAAGTTTCTCCTTGTTTCTTCTGTGGTGGCAATTTGAGTCTTCTGACTCTAACATGGAAAGGGTATGTGACAGAAATTTGGCTTTTCTGAATTTTGTTCTGAAATAGAATGTAATCCTGTATTGCTGCTGACACTGAAGCAAGGAGCTGTTTCGCCATTTAATATGAAATTCATGAATCAACTCCAAAGGTTTATTGTACTCCTAGCTAATGCCAGATACTGGGATAAGTCTGGGGATTCAGTTTTTAAAACCAATTCACCCTCCAAAGAGGTTATGGTCTAGAAGACTCTGGAGCATATGAGCAGGACTTTGCAGTGACGTAAATTAGAATAACCGTAGCACTGTTGTAAATGATGGACTGGTTAGGACAGGCATGGAAGGGAGATATTTAAAGTGAGGCTGAACGGATGAGTGGGGTTTTCCAGGTGCTTGGGCAATGAGGTGGGAAAGGGAGGGGTTTGGTGAAGCAGGAGTTAAGAGGGAAAGCAAGATTATGCAGGCGCCTGTCTGCTATCCATCCCATTCTGTGAGCAGTGGAAAGTCACCGAAAGGTTTCCAAGTACCAGAACCACATGATATTTATAATGAAGAAAAACATTGTGGTTGGGGGCTGAGACCGAGAAAGTGGAGTAAGCACAAACCAGGTTGGAATGTCTCTCTCGACTCCGGCTATTTGTACAAGTGTTTGTCATCTGAATAAATGAAAGAAGCCAGTATATGGAAAATAAACCTCGCTAAATTAAAAACTAAGTAGCTATTTATATTGCAAAGGTATCACCCTCTTGATATGTTTAACTCAGGAATTACTTTCCAGTAGCTAAAAGAAAATTTGATCCCTTCACTCATATGTTTAAATCCCATGTCTCTTTTGCTCTCTGTTTCTCTTTTTCTTAAAGTTAGACACATCTAGGTTAAGAAACTATAAGAAAGGATTTTGGAAAAAACCCCAAGAAAAAAATCTAGGAAGTGTTTTTTGGGATGCCCACATTGAAAGTATTTCTGTTATTCTACTTTAAATAAAACAATCACATATTACTTTCCTTATTAAGTAACCCTCCTGCTCAAACTCTGCAAGGAAAGTGCCCAACTCAGAGACCCCTTCCTCTAGTTATATACGGCACTTTACTGAGATTTTCCTCCTTTTAATTTTCCTTGCCTCTTGGCCTTCCTGTATAATAAAGCAAAGACAAGAGGCAAAGAAGTCGAAAGCATCCGTCTGCAGCAAGGCCGCGTCCTCCAGCTGCTCCATTGCTCTCTCGGAAGACATGGTGAAGACAGGAGACAGTGAAAGAGATTCAGGCTTCTAGGAAGTACAGATGTGAAAGGCAAGCGAAACAAATCTACTCTCTGAGCAGTAACTATGGTCCCAGAGGGGTCAATCCACCAAAAAAGTGTTTGTCAGGGAGGCGAAGGCCACAGGCAATTTCCCTGGGAGATGGAATTGCAAGTCTGGGGAGCAAGGCTTGGCATGCAATCGAAGCGAGATGTACCAGGCTTGGACCTGAAATAACAAACGTGTTGCACGGCGCAGGCTGCCTGCCACTGCCTGCTGCTCTCGGCAGTTCTTGCAAAGACTGCCACCCTCTCTGGCTCCTCACCTTCTTGTGCTTCACTGGCATTTTGTGAGCACGGCTCTCCTTTGGGATCACAGTGCGCAGGCTTCAGGAGAGGGAATCAAGCAGAATTTGCCCCTCTTCTCTTTACCACCTCCTAGGCTCCAGCCACTTGGCACCTTTCTATGGTCCTCTGGCCAATAACCTCTTGACAGCTCCTTAATTGGGTGATGTGTCCCCCTTGCCACGGGCGTACCTCTCTATTCTCCTTCCTTCCAAGCTTGTCTTAAGTCAGGGTTCCTAGAAGTAAACTAGGGATTCAGACGCATGCATATCTGAACCGAAAACTCTCTTTAGTTTCTGATGGTATAGACTTTCCCCTTATGTATTGTTTTCCCACCTACTTTCACCAAGCTTTTTATTAAATTCCAGAAAGGCTTACCCTTAATTTCTAACTTCTTATTATTGGTTGCAAAACCCCAAAGTTTAGTTCTCAGTTTCTGTCGGCACAACATTCATTGCAAGCCCCAAACTCATCTTTGAAGTGATTGGTGAACTAGATAACACGTTTATGCCTTGATAGTTCACATTACAGAAAGTGGCACATCCTTTTGCCTTGTGAAGAAGCAGCCCTTAAGTTAATGGTATTATAAATCTTTTGATCAATTGGAATTCTCCTTGTTTTCCTTTCTCCCTTCTTGTTTGTTTTTCAAACAAGGTACATTGTTTGATACTAAGATAGTGTGTCCTACTTATAAGATACAAACTGGATATAACAGAGAAAAGAATCTCCCCCTTGGCCTGTGTCTATTCTTTTCTACTTTTACAGGTTTACTTGATTATTAACCAGTTGCCCACTTTTCCCCAACCTCCAACATCGTTAAAATATTTTGAATCAGCATGCTTCCTCAAAAATATTGTTGCAAGTTTGTATGGTCCTTTGTTGTGCCTTGTTGTTCATCCTTTTCATCTTTTTAGTGGCAGTACTTGAGTTTATGAAATGCTCTACTACTCTAGGATTTGGCTAAAATATTTTGGTCAATAAAGAGGTTTCTCTTGAATGTACTATAAGCTCTTACATGGTTTAGAGATTTTTCCTTTGTTGCCTCCCTTCCCACAAAAATATTTATCCTTGCTGTAAAATCCTGATGAAAATCATCTAAATCTAGACTCATATTTCACCCAGGCCCTAGTAAAGTATGGCTACACCATTGTGGCCAAAGAATTCTTAACTATTTTATGTGCTGACTTTCGGGTGTTTGACTACAAATTTCTTCTTCTGTCAGTTTTCCTTCTGCAATATTAGTAGCTACGACAGACTGCTGTCTTCCCTCTACAGGGACTTTTGGCACCCAGAGAGCTCGGGTGGCACATGTGCTCTCACCTCTCCCACACGGAGAGTTGTTCCACCTATTTCATGGAAAGTTGTAGAACTCAAGTTTAAGGAAGTAATGGGATTTGAAGAATAAACCTCATACCAGCTGCTTAGCAACAACTCACCATTCCTTCTAATACTAATGAAAAAGAATCAACACTCCATGTAATACTACTACTCATAAATAGTCACGTTGCTTTCATTTTGGACAGCACATTTTAGGGCATGCTAGCGTGGGAAGAATGCCACTGCTACTTCACTTTTTGGTGCTTGAGGCTTCTCTCTAACATTGTTTCTGTGGCCCGTTAGAAGCCAGGAGCCCCAGATGAAATTCTGTCAAGAGATAGAATTCTACTCAGATGGCTCAAATAAAGAGATTTAATGAGAAACTGTAGAGTTGTGACAAGGTTAAGAAAACCAAAGAGGATGTTGAGACACACGGGGTAGTGGAGTGGGAAATACTTGTAGGAAGGGCCAAGGGAGGAAAGAAAGTTCCTGGAGCTCTGTGAGAACTAGAGCTGTGGGGAGGCCCTGGTATTGAAAGGATGCAGCCAGCATCAGGACCACAGTATGGAAGTTGGGAGAGAGTAGAGAAGAAAGGCGCCAACACCTCTCTCTTTCCACCTCACATCTCTAGCTGGTGCCTTCCATTGGCTAAGAAGCAGGGAGTATGGGAGCCAGGAAAATTCAGTCTTTAAGGATGAGACTTTTAGGACAGAGAGCAAACACCAAAATATAGAGTGGAAGGGAGATGGGGAAAGGGACGCACAAATAGAGAATAAGCAACACACAGGGCAATGCATTAGATGGTTTAAATAGGTTCCCTCTGTCATTTATCTCCACAACAACATGGCAGGTTCTGTTGTCATTTATAAATAGAGAAAGTAGAGATTAGACCTCTTACATGTGTCCAAAGTCACACAGGTAAGCAAGAATGGCGTCGGAATGCACACTAGGACCATATGTCCTCAGGATAGTGTTTTTATGCTCCACCTAACACTGACTTATATACATTTTAACATTGGCTCATGCTATTTTTCTGCTGTAAATTATTCATTAATTCCCCATTGTCTTTGAGAGAAAATCAGATTCTTTAGCTTGGCATAAAAGGCCCTTCATTATATGACCCCTTTCTCCTTTCCAAAACTTACCTTTTCCCTCCTCCCTCCCTACACCCACCCCAAGCTCCCAATATCTGAGTTCCTTCACACCTCTCTACTCCCCTCCCAGTCAGTTTTCACATTTCAGGATGTTTGTAATTGTTGCACATTTTTTTAGTATATGCTCTTTCGATTCCTTTTCGTATCTCTTTGTTTCACTTTGGTCTGTCAAACCTCAGCCCCAGCCTCAGGGTAGCTTCCACCTGCAAATCTTCCAGGAGTCCCTCTACCCTCCATCCAACGTGGGTTTAGGTACATTGCTCCCAATTTGCACGACATGATTTGGTGGTCACAGCACAGCCCTAATCTCAGGGTGCTATGTGTACCCCTCACTGGACGGCGCATGAGGGCAAGGACTGCATTTTCCTTATCTTTATATCTCCCATGCCTAGATTCACAATAGCACATGGAAGCCTCCGTACATGACTGTAATTATGGAACAACAAATGAATATTCTGCATTATCAGGGCTTAATCTTTTTTGCACACGATAACTACTTTTGGAGGGGAGAAGGGACATAGGATCCTTCATAGGGCTCTAGGTACATGTAATGCACATGAGTACCTATGGGGTGTTATTTTGGGGAGATGTTGCCAGGTCAAAGAATTTCACATATCAACTTCCACTATTACAATAACTCCTTTGATTTAGAACAAAGGCAAAAGAAAATTATTAAATACATGCAAGGTAGCAGATGGCTAATTATCTTCTGAAGTACACCTGGTTAACCAGGATTGTGAATCTGCTAGTCAAAGAATAAAGGGTGACCCTCAGTGGTTAGGAAAAGATAAGATAGGTTTTAACTATCTGGATGGTGAGTAGAGAGAGAGTGAGAAAAAAAAAAAATGAAAAAGCAACACAAACCAAGATATTTGGGAGAAAAGGAACAAATGTGAAATAAAATAAGTCAATGAAACTTCAGGTAATAGTTCAAGGACAGGCATTAGATTTTCTCCCCTTTAATTCTTGCTTTTGTGTGTGTGTGTGGAGGGGGGGGCTGTATTTCAAGAGAAAAGAAAATAAGAGAAGAATTGAGTGAAGAAGTGAAAGAGGAAATAGGACAGTGAGTTAGGAAGATAGAAACGGATAAATGATAAAACAAAGCTGAGTGCCAGGAAGAGAAGAGATTGTCTTAAGAGACATTCAAATATGGCAGAGAGGGGTGGTGAAAGAAATGGCATTTTATAAGATTACATGGCAGTAAAAGGAGATTCAAACACATTTCCATTTCTGTATCTTGCCTTAGCCATGATTCCTTTAGGCTTGAATTGAACATTAAAGGCTAAATGGATTGGAATAAAAGCTGTTGAATGCTGTGTAGATGGGGCCAGCAAAGAGAAAGACCCAATGAAAAGGCAAAACATTTCTTGGACTAGAAGTTGAATGGAGCAATGAACCAAAAGATTGAATGAAAATAGCCAATTGTGGCTATGGTTAAAAGGCCTAATTAGTGTTATTAAACTTTGCTCCTTAAATCAGTTTTGGGTTTCCTGCTTTCCTCAGGAAAATTAAAAATTAATGTTGTGAGCTTTGGGGTATAAAAGAATTTTTAAAATTGTGAAATTTTGCAAGTGTCTTCAAGTGTTGGGAACATTCTGTTATGCAGAATTAGTGAAGAGCTTTACGTGACTAATAGTGTGAGAACAGTAACAGCATATTTGGCACATGTGGGTTTAAAAATATTATACATAGGTAACATATGTCATGGGGGACTTAGAAATATGAGATAAAGAAACAGATTTTTTAAAAATGCATGGCAGAATTTGAGGGAATTAAGAATTTCGTTTAAACATGTAAACACCTCAATCTTTTGCCTAGTTATAGCATAAGGAGATTTGGTATAATTATAGTTTGGTCCTGCTGTGGAAGAAAGAAAAAATTAACAGACCAGTTTTTTCCTATGAAGTGAAGAAAACATCCAGAAAGCTTTTGAGCTACTATATGTGCCAGACAGTAATGACATGTAAGTTTAAATAAAGTATTGAAAGCAAGTCTTGCCCTCTGGTGATAAAGGATTTTGCTATGCATTTCAATAAGGTATTTAACTTTTCATTTGGCAGGTGATAGAAAAATATCTCTTTTCCACTGTGTATCAAGCTTTGACAATTGTCCTTCAGAGGCTGCATTGTAGATTAGGAATTAGAGTCTAGGGAGTCTGGGGAAAGCCGTGTGCCAAGAATCTAAACCCTAAAGACCAGTTTTTCGAATATGTTAACTGTAGATTTGGAGTGAGCCCTTAAACGTGTTTTGAAGAGTGGTAAGAATTGAGTCCTGGGTCATCCTAGTTATGTCCTTACCTGTGGAAATTGATACCAGATGATCGTCGGTGGAGTTTTTTTTCTACTATATTATCAAAGGTATTCTTAAAAGTGAGAAAATAAGTGGTTACAAAAAACTATGCTCAAAAAACTATGATATTATTTTCCTATTTAATAACACTTACCCATATCCCAGGTAATCAGCATAAATATCAAGGGGTTATTTTACAGTGGAAATATACATTAGAATATAGGAATATTGGAAATGTCAACTTTTTTTTGGTTTTTTTCCTCTGAGCCACTCCTAATTTCAGGATAAACATGAAACAGGGAGGGCTTGCTTTCCCTTTTCTTCATTAACAGAGCTCAAGTCTAGATTTGAGTCTGAAGGTTGAATTGTACCATAGCTGGTAATGCCTCCCAAAGGTCCAAGGGACAGGTATTGATGAAATAGCAACATGACATTCAAGACAATGGGAGGCAATGGTCATTAAAAATGAGGTGATTTCTTCAAACATTCAAGAAGCAATCAGGCAATTTTGGTCTGTTGCTATACCGTATTTATTTTCTAAAATAAGCGTCGACTTTACTAGACCATGAACTTTCGGAAGTCAGAGCCCCTGTCTTATTTCTCTTGGCATCTGTAGTTCTTAGCACAATCCCTGGCACATTTCTATACTTAATACAGTTATTAGATAGAACTCATGCCTGGTTCTAGAGAAAAGGAAGCCTGGAGATGGAACTGAGTGACATGCAGTATGTTCTTGTTCGTACAGAAGACTTCAACCCTATGAACAGACAATTTCACCCTCTTGAAGGGTTTCACAACAGACATCTCCAAACGTTCTACTTGGGTATGTGAGTTATTTTGAGCAGAAGGCATTGAGACCCTGTGTGTTCAGAAGAAACTTCTGCTCCTCCCCTTAACTATCTAGAAGAATATAAACTGGGGGCCTTGTGCACAGTAAGAGTTATTAGCAGAGATAATTTTTTTATGTCCTATCTATAAGGCAGGCAAAATTCTAATGACTGACCACGTGCTCTTCTTGTCATCCTGCCAATGACCTTCCTCCTCCCCTCTGAAACCCCAACGCAACTTACCTCACCCTTAGCTAAGTATGCCATGTATACCTCATTTTCCCTTCTCTGAACCTCTCATGTATGTGGGGTTTCCATATGCACATATGTAATTAAATTTGGTTATTTCCTCTTATTAATCTGTCTCATGTCAATTTAGTTATTAGACAAGCCAGAAGAACCTAGAAGGGTAGAGTAAAATTTCTTCCTCCCCCACACCCTATGCTCCAAGAGAGTGAAATAGTCTCCCTGCTTAGCCTCAGGCATGCAAGTTTGGTGTCCAGGGACTCCCCGGCACCTAGGGAGGTTTAGAGGGAGACGGTCAACCAAGTCCGGTAAAGGCAGACAGAGAAACACTGGAAATCACAAGTAACTCAGTGGACTTACTCATGTCTCTATGTGGGACACATGCTCTCGAAATTCTTCCAGGTGAGTTTACTTCTAAGGGGACTGAGCTTTCTGGGCTATTGCTGTTAACCTAAGTCCTTTGTACTCATGGATTGTGAGATCAAGTATCTTTCTGATACTTCATATTTACTTTTTAGCCTTCTATGTCATCAATTCAGAGAAACTTTCAAAGGGCACATACGGTAATCCTTTTAAACAGCAGGTTAAGCCTGCCTTATAAAGATATTAGTATTGTTAACACACATTTATACTGACTGGATTTGTCTGCTCCTAATTATAGACTCTGGCTTCTGATTTACTTGACTTCAATGACCTGGAGAGAGGTAGCCTTGTTAATGAGGATGGGTCTTGTCATTATATCCCTTATGTTCTTGTCATTACATCTGCTTTCCTTAAACAGTTGTTCTCTAACACAAATACGTCTAGTTGCAATATTTAGGGTTAATAACATTGAAATGAGTCAATCAATTCACGCAAATTAATTTGTGTGCAAACTGTTCATAGAAAACATTAACAGAAGAGTACAGGAGATTTTTTTTATTTAAGAAAATAGGATCTATGCACATCAAGTTTATAAAACAGGTGATTGCTAAATAATTGTTTGATTATACAAAGAGTCTCCATGGTATTTTAAATATTGATTACCAAATATATTAGAAATACAATTCAAAAAATGTTTGTAATGTTTTCCACAATAAATTAACTTCAAACTCTTATGAAGATTGCCAAAGATAGACTAAAAACAATGTCAAAAAGCATATAAAGTACATAATAATATTTTGAAAATATGTAAAGAAATGCTATTTTTTTTCCATTATAAAGGCAGAAGATTTTCTTGGCTCTAAAATGCTATATATGACTTAATTATGGCACTTTGAAAGAACAAAAAAAAGTACTAACAAACATATACATTGTAATATGTGTTCTGCATTTAGAAATAGTAAAATGTGTAAATATGCACTTATTAGAATCTAGGTCATGTAAATTAATTGCAGAAATTGAAGAAAACCCAAATAAATGGAGAATTATTCTATATCCTGCATAGAAAGATGAAATATAATGATACCAACTTTTTCAAAACTAATCTAAAAGCAATATAAATAACGACTAAAAAAATTTGCATGGAATCTGACAAACTAATGCTAAAGTTGATTACGAACAATAGCCAAGAAAATGGAAATTTGGAAAAAAATTCTGGTGGGGGAGGATGCCCTAACAGATTATAATTATATTATAGTGGTAGATTTACTTATTTATTTTAAAAGTAATGGATAGTCATATAGGCCAATGAAACTAAAGTATAGAAATATGTGTGTATGTGGGGGTGTCTGTGTGGTATGTGTTTATGTATGTGTGTTTGGAATAAGGGGATTTTGTATATGATAAAACTGACTTTTCAAGTCAGCAGAGACAGTTCAGATTATTTAATAAGTGGTATTAAGATAACTAGGCATTCATTAGGAAAAAATAAAGTACTGTATCACAGTATATTTAAATATTAATTTCAAATAGATTAAATGTATAAATGTAAAAAATGAAACAAACATTCTATCATAAAACAAAATATGGAAAGACAAACTTATAATTTTAGAATGTGAAAGTTCTTCCTAAACATGACTAAACACCAAAATGATAACAGAGAAAGGGCTGAATGATTTAATTACATAGAAATTAAAAACTTGCCCTCAGAAAAAGATATAATAGACGAAGTTAAAAGATTAAAATTAGAATAAGATCAAATACATACATATGCAACACAGATCAAGACCAATATTCTTAATAAAGTGTTCCTACATATGGAAAATAGGAACAGAATGCAAACAGCACATAATAAAACAATCACAGATGGCCAAAAAAATAAATGAAAGGAAAATCAAATTCATTGTTAATCCAAGAATTACAAATTAATGCAATTCAATTGTCACTTTCTTTTCCTTTTTGGCTTATCAGGATGCAAAAGATTAAAACACAAACTAATCACATATAGTTGGTAAGGATGTGGAACAAGGGACATTATACTGCTTGTTGGTGCTACACATCTACTTCTAGAAATATGTTCTACATAAATACTTGCTCTGCCATGGTTCCCCAGTGGAGACACTGCTTCAACCACCCACCAATTTGGTTCAGATGTCTAGATGTCACACATGCAACACGAGAGTGTAAAAAATTTGTTCCTCATGTAATGAGGCTTTCTGGGTCAGGGCAACCTCCAAAGCAAATCTGAAATGGACTGAGAGAGCAAAGTGAAGGGAGAGGTTTGGGTTGTTGTGGTTCTTGGGTGGGGGATGGGGGATACATGGTTTGAACTGTCCACTGGTGCCAAGGAAGGGAAAGCATGTTCTTTCCTGCCAGCTTCCCAGATGTGGACAAGAGGGGACACAGGTGGTGTGAGACTTGGAGGCTCTCAGCAGTCAGAGTGGAGTCAGGCTGTGGATTATATTTGCATATATGCTCAGAGATACGTTTCCCACGTCAGTCACTTTGGTGTTGTCTGTAATAAGGGAAATGCAGAAACAATGTACATAAGTTCTGGTCCACACACATGCAATACTGTGCAGGAAGAAAAAATAAATGTAATAGGGTAAGTCTATGAGCCCTGATAGGGAAGATGTCTATGACATATTATCAAGTTAAAAACTACATATATAGGTGTAGTTCTAGAGTATGATCCTGCTTATGTAAACAATTAAAATGTGATTTTTTTAATGTGAATTTTCATGTGATTTATGTAAAATGAGGATTACTTGGAGGTCTACTGATGACTGGTGTCTGGTTTGAGGAAACACAAAACCCAGCATACAAAATAATTAAATAACAATTCATATCTTCACCACAGTCACTAGAGAAACAAAATAAAACAAAACCTAAGATAGGTAGAGATGAGGTAATGGAAGACACGTTTGTAGCCCTCAGTAACCATAGAGCAAAATTCTGGAAATGTCTGTGATCCTTATCTACCCAGGTTTTTTCTCTCTTGCCATGTGGTCACTTTCTAGTTGTTTCTCCTCTCTCCTACTCTTCCAACCTGCCCTGAAGTCCTCTGAAGTGATCGAGCCCAAATCGTTTTTATCTCTCTGGGAGCCTCTCCTTTGTGTACATATTGCTTTCTTGGTCCTATCAAAAGCTCACTTCTCTTTCCTACATGAAAAGCCCATTATGTCTCTGAAGTCTCTCACTCACCCATGACTCCTACCACCCAGACATAGTGTCAGCGTAAGAATGTCCAAACATGTAAAGAATTTTTATAAGATTTTATTTGAGCCAAAACTGACGACAGTTGCCTAGAAGCAAGATCTCAAATGCTCCAGAGAATGGTAGGTTTACAGTTTTTTTTTGTTTTGTTTTTTTTAATGCATTTGAGATTGAGGACAGAAGGTAAGGAATATTACACGAGGGTGGGAGAAAGTAAGGCTGGAATTGGATTACAGGATAGTTAACAATATTATGTGCTCTCCTGAGGGTGTGTTATCCGAGGTGCAAAAACACAATGGACAGGGATTCCTTAAGGCAAAGATAAACCTTTCACTGAAAAAGTTATATGTCTGTGGTGTGACTACCCACCATGACCTGCCCAGTTAGGAATTTATGAGCAGATCATCCTGTGAGGTTGAACCCTTTTATTTTGGCCACAATCAGGAGCAGGAAAAGAGAAAGACCAAATATGAGATAGATTGACTCCATAAGAGAAGCCACGGGTGGGAGTCGACAGGAGCCCAGTAGGGCTGTGAGGACAGGACATGGTGGACGTCACTCATTCAAGGGTCGCCAGGAGTTGGAGCTCACTCAATAGCACGCAACACACACAGGAAAAGAAGTCGTATTACTGCATTATCGAGCCACATCGCAACCATCATCAGAAGAAAGACTCAGTCTGAGTTTAAGTAACTTGTCCAAGGACATGGGGTTAGTGAGTAGAGAAGCCACAGTTGAGCCAGGGCAGTCTGCCTCTAGGGCAAGATCAGAACCCTGTGTTCTCCTCCTTCCAGGGGGCAAATTTCTACTACTGACAAAGCTCTCCTCCATGTGTGTTTCAGAGTTAGTTTAGGAATTTGTATCCAGTGCTATGAGATGTTTCTCTTACTCATGACACCCCTCCGTTAAAATTGCACCCCTGCCTCCGGTGACCTGTGACCAAACTCCTTTGGTTATTTCAGTCTGTCCTATTGGGGTATTGTCTGCATACTTTGTGCAAGACTCTGGAATCAGTATGAAAATTTCTTCTTGGGCTATAAACAAGAAATCTAAATTCAGATAGCCAATGAGAAATAAAGTACTAATTCCACATACGTGCCCTTCCAAGGGGAGATTTGTTTTTGTTATTATTTTGTTTTCGTTTTTACATATAATCAACTGGCTTAGCATTGTTGTATACAACTCAACAGCAGCAGCTTATTATTTGGAAACCATTAAATGCTGCACAATGCTTGCACTACACTCTCCTTTTCTTCCCTTTCGTACTTATTTAATGAGTTATGCTCAAAGGATAGTATTTATGTTAGCATTATATATGCACATGGAGGAGAACCAAAGGGGATCTTTGCCAAGACTGGTAATTTACACATACAGATATGCTTTTTGTTCCCCAAATAAACTGAAAAAGTGCACATATAATTTCTTCATTTCTAGTTCTCATAATTGCTGTAGACGGTAGTACAGTTGTAGCTAACAACTGTTAAAGATAAAAACACAGACCCCAAATGGCATCATGTGTGCTAAAGCCCATGATACTTGTTGACGTAAGAAATGTCCAAACCTGTAGAGAATTTTAATGAGTTTGTTTGAGCCAAGCTGAGGACGATTGCTGGGGAGCAAATCTCAACAGATTAAGAAAATGCTCCAGAGAATGGCAATTGTGCATCTGATTGTATACTTTAGAATCAAAGGAGATATAAGGCGGGTTACGTGAAATCCATTGGTGGTAGATTAAGTGGGCAGGAGTAAGCAAAGCGGGGACATCCTGGGATTGGATAGAAAGTAAAATGGAGAGATACATCTTTCACATTGGTGAGTACAGGATAGTTAATAATTCACATCTACAGCACAGAGATGGTATTCAGGGAACAGTGAGGGGTTCTGTGGTCTCAAGCTCTGGTGTGGTGGGTTGTGTCCTGACGGGTCTGGAAAAAGGGATTACTCTGACATGACATTCCAAAGGTATGTTACCTTAGATGCAAAAAGATAAAAGACAGGCTCACTTAGGGTAAAGACTGAGCTTTGTTAAGGAAGCTATAGGCCTAGGATGTGCCTATCGGTCATGTCCTGCTTTTAGTAGGAATTTTTATGCTCAGACCATCCTGAAACTGAAGGGCAGCCCAGTCCGGGGCTTGTGCTGCCTGCACCGCTCAGCCACTGGACCGACACAGGAGCTGGGCTCTCGGATAAGCATTTATTGTCAGAGCTCTGGGGAACTGAGAAGGCAGCAGGTTAACACCTCCAAAACCTACCCTAACATTCCCAGACTGGCTTAGGGCATTTATGGGAAAATCTGGGCATTTTTCCAGAGGCTACTTGACGGTTCCAGGGATCTATCCTGTTTCATGGAGTCTTCCCTCTGGCAGTGTGGTTCTCTGGTGTCCTCAGATACCCAGGAAAAAAGATGAGAGTAGTCTGGAAAGAATGCTAGACCGTAAAGATTGTGATCAATAAGCTGAAGGGTATCAATCATAAGTTTCAGGGTAATTTTCTAAAGCGGGGAACTGGGATGGGACATTCTGAGCTCAAGCCGCAGGGGGATGACCTGTTGTTAAGCTAAGGTCAGAAAAGGTGAGGCTGGGATGCAGCAAGGCCTCTACTATCGGGGGTCCCAACCAGGCCTTGCTTCAATCCAATGTGGTTAATTTTGGTTTCTGATTTTGCCATGCTGGCTTCCCCTGAGTTTGTCAGGTTGGGAATGTGGCCCATTTTTCGTCACACAGATTTACCACCTGATTTAATTTCAGTTTAAAACTCTCCCAGAAATATAATCTTAATCAACCAGTCTGGAATTTTCTGATCAAGCACAAGTAAGGTAAGCTGTCATGGGGCCCTCTCCATTCCTCAAAGGATGAAGAGACAATCTGAATGATAAAACCCTTGGCAGTCTCTTCCCCAGAAAAAAAGAGACTGTTCTGATCTAAAAATAATTCTTTTTTTTTTTTTTTTTTTTTTTTTTTGCTAATAACTCCCCTGCCCCAGCCTTCTTCCTATAAAACATTTCCATGTGGACAACCCCTCAGAGGACCCTTGGATTTGCCAAATGGGTGCTGCCTGACTCATGAACTGCTTAATAAAGACAATTAGATCTTCAGATTTACTCCATTGGATTTTTTTTTTTTTAATACAACTTACCAAACTCTCATAGCATTGTGTTTCAAAGGGTATAACTCAAGTTTGTCAAATTTCCCTCCAAGGTTGAAATGTAACTTATTGTGCAAGGTATTAAAGCCCAGGAGCAATTTTTTTTTGGGGAAAAAAATAGTTTGACCATTTTTTTTTTAAGCTCCAAGAGGGAAAATTAAATATGGAGAACTTATTTTTTTCCCCCCGCAACATTAAAGAATGGCTTTGTTATGTTGTATGATTTACACATCCATGTAGAGAACAAAAACGAGAAGTTCTTTAAACAACCAACTTTGTCTTTTCTGAAATGAAATACTATGGAAGAAATTCACCCATAGTTGATAGTTAAAATCATTTATTTGGAAGCATCTAGAGAGCACTGATTGTAATCATAAGATTAAATAATTAGAGCAAGTCACAGAGAGTTCAAGGGGTAACTAATATTTATTACTAGGTTAAACATCGACACAAAGACCTTTGATTTCTAGGACTGAATTCAGCTAAGAAAATGAGAATTCATATCCCAATATACTTTTGTTTATATTAATTTACCAACCTGTTTTTATACAGGTTTTCTAACAGAAATTGCTTAGATGAAATGGACTCAGGCAACTCTATTCTTTTCTCAAGTTAGACATAAAAATCATTTAGAGGCTACTTAATACCTTGTGGGTTTCATTGAATTCTGTTCATCAAATGCTACTCTTAAGCAGAATTAATCCAAAAACTCTTTAAAGACTAGAACTCATAAGTATAAAAATTGAAACTATGAGTATCTGCTTTCCTAGTGTAATCAACTCCATGAAGGGGGTGCCTTCTAAATGCAGGGTTGTTTCAGTGTGAGGACGGTGAGTTTTCCCTCTCATTTACCTCGTTTATGCAAACAACATTATTGAAGAAGCAAAGTAAGAAAGGAAGAAAGACGAGTGTCTGTTCCAATCTAAACAATCTAACTTTTGCATTTATTTCTCATTTATGTTAGTGTATAACCTGACTTAATTGTCAGCCAGGGAGGAACTCAGTGAGGTGGTCTGAGGGGCAGGACTCTGGTGAGGGGAGGCTAGGACCACACTGCTGCTTCAGGCGTGAGTGGGTGCCATTAAAAGGCGATGGTGCAGCTCGTCAGCGCTGTGTGGTCTAAAGCTCTCAGAGGGCAGAGGTGAAAGAGAGGCAATGGGGAAAGGGGAGGAGACATGAGGAGAATATGGGCCACGCAGAGTGGAAAGGGGCTTAGACCCTTATCCTTCCTTCTTCCCTACATCCCTCTCTTGCTTCTTTCGTTCCTTCCTCCTTCCCAGAAGTAGCCCACCTTTTACTGGAGGAGAAAGAGGGGCATCTCTTGAATGTTCAATGACAGAAATGGACTAGCGTAGACTTTGCTCTGGCACACATTTGTACTATTTCTATCTGCTTACACCTAAAATTTGAACAGATTGCTTAAGGTCTCTCTCTGTCTCTGAAGGTACATTACTAGAAATGGTGATATAAAAAGATATTTCTATGTTTTTTTTTAAAAACTCCATTTTATTTTTCTTTGTAGAGACATTGGTTTGAGAACAGAGGAATGTGGTAGTTAAATAATAAATACATCTGTCAATATTTCTTACTTCTTTCACTCAGTTACTAATTTATGTATTAAACAACTTTTGTTGAGTGCTATTGATGTTTCTGCCACTGCTTAGGCTCTGGAGATTCATCAGTGATGCTTATCTGTGAGCCATTTTTATTGTGTCATTTTCCCAAGGGGGAAAGGTTGATGTAATGGGACATATTTCTGTTAGGCGCTCTTTGTATCAAAGAATAGTCTTAGTCAATCCTGCCCAAGTAACTGGGGAGGACCAAGCTGTGTTTATTGTGAGGATATATGTGGCAATGAGGGCAGCTGGAGTATTCCAGAAATCCAAGTAGTGGAACCTTGCATCTTAGCCTAATAGAGGCTGGAACTGAATCCGAGGCAGCTCCAGGGATGAGCAGCTAGACCTTCTGGTCTCCATCCTAACCTTCCACCATCGGTACGATCTGCTGGTCTTCCTGTCTTTGTGCAATTCATCTTCCTACTGATAGCGTTTGGCGTCAGCATCGTCTCTGTTTCTCCCCCAATTCCACAGCTCTGAGCCTCTTTATTCACTTCGGCGTGGCCAGCTCATTTCAACGTTAGCTCTTGCTGCTACTTGATTTTTTATTTCCCAGTTATTTCCAAGGACAAAAATCTGGTTGGCGCTGTTAATTCCCTCTGCTGAGGCAGGGCGATGGGGAGTAGGCTCCATCCTAGCTCCCCCGAGTAATCCACTTTCTTTGTGTCCTGTACCTGTGGCCCAGCCACGTTTCTGCTTCTGGGGCATGGATGCAAGAGCTCCTTCTATGACGCAGAATAGGCGTGCTAAGGTCACTGCTCTGTAGGGCAAGCTTGGGAAGGTCCTGCGGCATGATAGTCACCGCAGTTGTTAAATACATAGTATAAGAAAGATTTTTGTGTAGATTGAGTGGATAAGAAAGGTTTGAGAAAAAGAATTGGTCCATTTATTGAAAAAAAAAAATCCAACTGTCTTGGACTATCGTGTAGTGATTGCAGCTGAGCCCCTTGTAATTTTAATGCCCCTGGTATTTTTGGCACCTAGAATTAAATAATTGAATTCTTAATGAGGCCTTTGCTGTTCACATGTTAACTGCTTTTCTTTCTCAACTCCTTTTGTTCTCACAGTATAATTTTGAGTTGCTGATATGCTTCTGCTTTGTCAAGCAGGAGGAGGTAACTTTAGGGTCTTGTGGAGAATTTATGAGTTTGTTTTGCAGAAGGAGGGAATGTCTGCAAGATAGACATGACCAGCTGCTGGCACCCAGGGGTCTGATGGGAAAAGAATTATCTATAACTAAAGAAACACAGACTTCGCTCTGTTCCTTGGAACTCCCTCTCCCCTTCCTTCCCTTTAAAACTCTTCTGTTTGGCCCAGAACTTCAAAGATGGTCTTTGGGTATTAGTCCTCCACCTTCCCAGGGTGCCAGCTTCCTGAAAAAAACAACCTTTCCTTTCCACCCAACATTTGTGTCATCACAGAGTTTTGGTTTTTGAGTGTCGAGCCGTTTCACTTGGGATCTTTTTTGGTAACAAGATCATTGAGATTTGTGGGCTTTTCTTTTTTTATTTTTTCTTTTCTGATTAACTGTTAATATATTCAGGTATCTACTTTTATGTATGTATTTATATGCACATGACTGAAAATGTCTGCAGAATTGGTTTGTAGTGTCATTGGAGTGATGCTGGCGAGGTACCTAAATATCTTTCCAGAAAACAGCCCAACTTTGAAATTCTATCACTAGAGATAGTGTGCTGAAATAATCCTGATTTCCCTTCCAATATAAATAGTTAAGGAAGGCTAAGGCCCAACCTTGGCAGTGAATGTTCTTTGCACGCATTGCATGGCTCGTTCATTTTTCAATATTCAGGTGTCAGAGCAACCAGGTCTGATCATCTTGGTCAACCAGGCCCCCATCTTATTGTTCATGTCAAGTATTCTCTTCCTACAACTTAGCACAGTTTTCAGTTACCGTCTTATTTCTCAGTCTGCATGTTTGTTTATGTCTCTACCAGGAGAATATGCTACAATGAGGGCACAGGTCCTGGCAGCCTCCTGAATGAGTCTATCCCAGCTGAGTGCCTGATATACCACAGCATGCAATAAATATTGGTTAGGTGAATAAATCAAAGAATCAATGACAATGAAAAGAAGATTGGCTCCGATTTGTATCACCAGGGATGGAGGAGTATCTAGAAGTAGTCAGACAATTGGGTGAAAGGTAAAGGAAATGAAGTTGTCTCTTCCCTTGCCCAGTCTCCCCAGAGTTCCCTCACTGTTTTTCACATTTCTATGCTATTCAAACGTACCTCTCATGGCACAGGTGCCAAAAATTGTCAGCCAATTCTAAGTCATGAAATCATATTTCCTGGGAACAATTACAAAACTCAGTGTAGTCACTGTTCCTAGTTAAATGCCCTTTACGGACATAGTAAAATTTTTGCCTCACCTTTGACATTCCATAAGAATGTTCCATAAGAATATGTTTTTGTATAAGATATGTTTAATATACATGGAAAGAATAGTTCCTAATCAAACTTTGTTCAATCATGCAATGTAGCTAATGATAATTTTAAGTAAAATTTTTGTAGAGGATTTTATGTCATATAATTCAATTTGTTTCATACTACATGCTGAGTCTAAGCTGAGACCTACGTAAGAAATTTAAAAAAGCATTTATAAAGTCATTTTGTGTTGAAAACAATTAATTAAACAATTACAATATTATTTAGGAGAATCTAGAATTAAAAGACAAAATAAGTATATAAATAGTATGTGGAGTAAGAAGTCAGAGGACAAAAGAATCAATGTAGATTAGAGTTGTTATAGTAGGATTGATTTAAAGAGTAAAGCTTGACCTACTCTTTAAATGGAAACAGAAAATGGAACAGGATGTGGGAATCCTGTTGAGGTCTATTAATGGTCAGGTGAATCTACAGTAGGTTGAAATCAGGGTCTCTGAGATATAAAGATATTCCTGACATCAGCCACCAAGTCATTCTTAGAAAGCCTAAGGGACTCAGTCTCTCGTTTCACCTGGTAAATCAAATTGCCTAACTTTATGGCACTCCGTGTTCACTTCCTTTTTTTTTCCTTCTCAGGATCTCATAGACACTTGGACATTCTGGCTTTGTCTCAGCTAGAAGGAAGGAAAAGTGGAGGGTCATCTTCACTTACTATGTTATAAAATAGAGAGAAACCCCACTTCTGTGCTCAGTATGAAGACGTAACTCTGATCTGTGAGGGATCCCCAGTGGGAATGTGGTTCTCAGCTTTGATTCAGGGACTCAGTCTGGCTATTCTTCCCCACCTGGAATGCTGTGTTCCTAGTAGAGAAGTCAGTGATGCCTTATAGACTTTGCCCATAAACAGTTAGGATCCTTTGCTTCCTCTCCTGGATATTTAATTCAACCGGCTTGTTTTGTCTTCTTTCTTATGCCATATTGTGTTTTCTATCATATTTCCCATCTGGTTACCACCTTCTCTTTATTTGGCCCTTGGATCCAAGCCCCATGTCTCTCCTGATGGGTGGTACCAAGATTGGGTTTGCTGTCCCAGGGAAGTTGGCAAGATGGTCCATCTGCCCATCAATAGTCCTGGATTTTGAGGCCATGTGGATGATGGAGAACCTAGGCTTGACTTAAAGGGTAAATAGTGATATTCTACCAAAAAAGGGTTACTAAGCCAACCACTTACAGGGAGGAAAAAGTAGATCTTTGTGAGAAGGTTGCATTTGTCAGGTACCTCAGAATTTTACTTGCTAATTAATTCTATTTTTGTATTACTATCATTTTATAGTACTTTTAAATTATAATTTGATGATAGTCTAGAACACATCTGCTAAATTAATTTCACTTTGCTTAGGAAATTTGTGCAATAGACTGTGTCAGGGGAATGTGTATAGTTGAGTGTGTGCCTGTGTACATAGTATATATACACATAAACACATATTTATACTTTGAATAAAATCCCAAGTATTTTGATACTGTGATAATTAGAAAAAAAACAAGTAATCTATATGGTTTTAAAAGAGTTTAATGCTCTTGAATTCTCCAACCACAAAATATTTTCTGTTGTTTTCATCTACAGGCTTTTTGACAATGATCTGTTTCTTTTGATAATTTCCTGGCCTACTTGTTTATCAGTTTGACATGAAGTAGATGAATTTCACTCTAACCATAAACAAATTTGAAACTGTATAAACAATGATAAATTGTAAGAAAGCATTACTGCTCATTTTGCCTTCTCTTCAAGATGGAATTAAATCAATAAATTTTACACTATTGATATAAATGGGACGGTATTTTAAAGCTTCATGTGTATATGATACATATATATGTATATGTACACACACATATATATGCATATATATACATATATATATACATATATTTGGCATCAGGTTATTGAACAACCAAAATGATAGTTTAATGTTTGCGAGTATGCTTGAAAGACAAATGCATAAAATATTGCACTAATTCACAAAGCATAAAAAAATCTTATTTTTTTTACTGTCAGAGAAAGAACATGTACTACAAGAATGAACTTTAAATGACTTTAAATATTTAGTTGATTAGTTAACTTAATGAAAACAATTTTTTTTGCATAGACCTAGTTTGTCTATCTGTAGTAATACATCAAACATTTGATTTTTGCAAGTTAATTATTGTTTTAATTTAACTAACTGATTAACATCTCCTTACATTTGCTTAAATCATCTATTTGAGTCAACAATTTGGTGGTTATTTGGCCAAGATAATGGCCAAACTATATGTCTGCTTTGATCTGCTGACCACAAGACTGAGTCCCACATGAAATTCTAGTTTCTTTTCATGTCTGCCTCTTCTGCATAAATCTCTGGGTGCCTCCTCACTAGCAACCCTTTTCTTCTTTTGTATATCAAGTTTGGTTTGTAAATCTAGATGTGGTTCTATTTATAACATGACAGAGCAAATTTATAAAGAAAACACATATGTTAAATTGCAGATTTGATTTTTTAAAGACCAAAATGGGTATTTTGCTGACTGCCATTCATGATTCCAAATTTAGCAAAACCCATTGTCTCTAGGCAAAGTCTAAAGCTAAATTCACTTTGTTAGTTCTGATTTTCTTTTTTGGCACGTTTAGAATCACTGGCTGAAACAAAATTCATGCATTTTTGCACAAGGATGCAGGCTTCTGTTTGCCTTTGCCAAAGCCAATAGGTAAAGACATTCTTTTATTTTACACATTGCTGCATTCCAAAAGGCAATCAGGCATGGTTTTGAAAATACATTTTTGAAAAATATGTGGAAATAGAAAGTTTGTGAATTGATTTTCATTGAATAACATCATTCTATAAATGCCATCAAATGATCTGAGTTGATAATCAATACGGAAGACATGAAATTTCTATCAAAAACTTAGATGGGGGGGCTAAGAGACTTCCTATTTTTAAATTTATTTTTTAAATTAAATTTATTGGGGTGACAATGGTTAGCAAGATTACATAGGTTTCAAGTGTACAATTCATAATATGTTATCTATGTAGCATATTGTGTACTCATCACTCAAAGAGACTTCTTTTATGCTAATAGATGAAGTAGCCTTGGCACAAATCTGGCTTTGCACCAACCCCTGCTACCTGAAGCTCTCTCCCATTGAGGCCACCAGGTCTATGCGGATCAACTCAGCATGAGAGAGGACTAACTCAGCATCATCTTATTGGATCATTTGAATGATAAACATAGACTTGATCATCATATGAACCTTGTTTAAACTTTTCCATTTAAATTTTTGAATTAATTTTCAGTAGCAGCTTGGCTCTCTGCCTCAGAATAAGCTCCTTTGTTCACAGCTGGGATTTCGAGATCTCTACTGGAATTTTTATCCCCATCCCAGGCATGGGTAAAAGGCTTATCTTTAGTATTGAGGAGTTTTCAGAGCCTATTTCAGCAGCTTAGATGGTTCTACACTTATATTGTGTCCCCATTCAGATAAACTAGCACCTCTCTTGATTCTGTGAGTGAATCCCCTCATTGTAATTCCCTGTTCCAATCATGAAGTCTTATATACTCATTTATGAAGTTCTATTTCATAGAGGTTCCATGACTGAGGCCCTACATCTATTTACCAGCACCAATCTCTTCATATAACCAGTGCCTGACTGTGCATTACACTGCTCTAGTAGTCAGGCATCACCTACAACTATCTTCTAGAACATTTGTGATATCAATTGTTTGCCTGAGAATGCCTTTTTACTCTTAACATCTCTGTCAGGGTAACGTGAGGTTATACTGGCACAACAAATAAATTTCAGTGTCTCAGTTGGCAACACATACAACTTTTTCCTTGCTTATGAAACATCTAATGTAGGTTGTTGGTAGTAGTCAGAGACCCAGGCTCACAGAAGTGTTGCCATTTTGTGACACTGGCATCTCCAAATATGATCACACAGCAGGAGACAAGAGCGTGGAAAACCCATATCCACTCTTACATGCCTCAAACCACAAGCGGCATACTTCATTCCAACAAAGTGAATTTTCCAGAAAAGTCACAGAGCTCTTGCCACCTGCAAGAGGATGGAGACATGTTGAGAAACACATAGATATTGCTGACCAGGACCCGCCTCTTTCCAGAAACCTGAGAGTCCCTATGTCATATGGGTGGGTGATCTCATGCCAGCATTACACGCTCCACAATAGTTGTTTCTACTGTAAAAGAGTCAATTTTGTTTTACGGTACAGATCATTCTGGGTAGGCCTGCGCTGTGTTCTGTGTATATTTGCATTCATTTATATAAATACTGATTTTCATACAGCTAATTTACCTGTATAGATTTTTATGCTTTGTTTCTGTACATGGTATGTAGATCCTGGTGACCGTAAAAACCAAAATTTTAATAATTACTTGTACTTGCTAAAAGTATGGAAAAGCCAGTGTTTAATGCCTGAATCCTCCAAGTTTTTGTTGGCGAGGCAGGCGTGTCCCCTGATCTTACAGCTTGGCTAAGGAAGTTTGCATTACTCCGAACTTCCCGGCTGGCAGTTCTTTACCCCCAGACTTTTGGTTAAACAGTTTCTAATGGAGGGTGCCAAGTTTTGATGCTTGTCATTCTGGCAGTGATGGATTCAAGACCAGGGAGACTCATTAAAATGGAGCCTTGGTTCTCAATCAGCTGTCAGTTCTCCAGGCTGTGTAGCAAAATCCAAAATGTCTTCTGGGCTTGGCTGGATTTCTGATGGATTGGGTTGCCCCAAAGTGGAGCCAAGCTACATGATTTCACATGGCAGTGGAAACCATCAATCATGCCAAATGAATGCTGGATGTAGTAATCAACAACATTTGGGGTAGAATCATTCCCAGGAAGGCTATGGCCAGCTGTGGTCAGTTAGGGACATGAGCTAATAATGACAGCAGTGGCCATGAGGTTGGACATCTTTATTGTTATAAGCCATGGCCATTTTGAAACGACTGCCCAATTCATTGCACCGAGGACTGGCTAATAGACACATGCAAGAATGCAATAGCAATATTAATTAGATCTAAATCTTAAATACAGTTCATTTGATAAATGGAAAGTAATCGTCTAAATTTTCCCAAAGACTGTTCAAGTATTATTGTTGCAGCAGCTGTTCTGGAAACATCTGCATATTATCCATCTGTTTGGTATCTAAATCTATCTTCTCTTTGTATTAGATTATTTTTCATTGCTTTAGTGTCTGAAGTGATACCTATAATACTTGGTTTAAAGAACTCTGTCTCTTACTCTAGAATTGTTAATAAAAGAAGCACTATATTTTCACACCCTTTGATATGCAATTTTATTTTCCCCATTTCTGTTTATTTCACATTGTTTACTTTGCTGTTACTGATGCCAAAAGGAATGTTACTGAGAAGTGTATGTAGCTTTATTCCACAGATTTCAAAGTTGATGTCTTTCAGAAAATACAAAGCATAATAATGCTTCTAATATTTATTGAAGATATTTCTAAGTGGCAAAAAAAGAGGAAGATACAAAATAGGTAGCAGTGAGAACCTCACTGTTGAGCTTTGGAAAGACTATGTTTTTGTTAAATCTCAGGGTTAGTCCTAAACGTATTTGTTTATTGTAGGCTCTTAGAGAAGGGCACATTCTATTAACCACAATTTAAATGATCACATTTGCCTTTGCTCCCTCATTTTATTTTATACAAGTCAGTAAACTTTAACAATATAAAAATTATTAAATGGAAATTTATAAATTTGCTTTAACCTTTTATGCCACACTGATTTAACATGACTAAAGAGAAAAAAAAATGGTTTAATAAGCTAGATGTTCATTGGTATATGCTGAATACAATTGCTTTTGTGGTCCAGGATCTCATTTAGTTCCTTAAAATTTAGAGCTTAAATGGAATTTAATATAATTTTAGTGCCTAAATATTCTGTGCAGGTGTTTCCCTAATACACCAGGTGACAATTATTACTATTTACTATTATTATTATTGAATTCATTATCTCATAAAATCAAAAGACCATTTAAGATATAACATGCAATGCAATCGGTTATTTCACATAAGTTTGTTTAGTGAGTTCTTCATGACTCTCTTAGTGTCCTATTCAAGAACTTTTTATTCATTGTCCTTGAGTGAAAACACATAAGAATGAGGGAAGAGGACATTATTTCTCTATTTCAAAGAAGCGTGTGAGATTTGTAATACCATTTGGGAGAGAAAAACTGTTTAATGAAATGGTCATTATCTGTTGTTATTTAGTTAAATTTTTACATTTTGAGGGGAAAAAACATTGGCGCACATTTTTTTTCTCTTTTTGGAAGTGCATTAGTTACTATGGCAACAATTTCATTGGCAGAGAGTTCTCAAAGACTCACACATGTAATATAAATTTAAGCATTGGATTGGAATTTATACCTTTGTAGTTAGGAATAAAGACAATCATGTAGAAGTCACTCCCTTATATGGAACTGCAGAAATGGCCAATGTGACATGCACTGATCACATATTTATAAATTCATGCATCCAGAGCAAAAGCCTAATTGGGAACGACACAGGGGATTTGGATTTAAATTGTGAAAATTTCTTCATTTATTACACCAAATTTAAATTCCTTGGGTTGACTCTATTTTTCTTTCATCTTCCAGATTTCAATACTTTTTTTTTCCAATCTAAAAAACGCAACCAATTTTAATTCTTTTTCACACATTCTTTTTTCTCGAGAACAAGTCTGGCATTATAAATTTCTGTAACTGGAAAACTTTCCTCAGCTACTAGGAGTAGTATTGGATGCAGCTTCTTCTGGAGCAGACATTCTGCATGGCCTGGAATGGCTGGCCACTCATTAGAGACCTCAACAGTCATGTCTCCAGATTAAGTTTACAACATACATGAAGTAGGCATGGAAAGGAACAGGAGGACTTTTAAGAAGGATTATTTTATAGATTCAGTTTTTAGCTGAAACAAACTGGAAACATTCCAGACATCAGGAATTTTCAGTAAGCTGTTATGATCTCTCAGAAGCTTCAGTAAAAGACACGTTTCTTTCTGAATTGGTGGATGGAGGGTAAAATGATTGATAACAGCCAAGTTGGAGGATGTGGCTTAGTGTGAGAGTCCCATGAACCAGAACCCCAGGACTAGGTACAGTTACTTGTCCAGTTGCAGAAAATGCTCGATGTCAGCCGTGCCCCATCCATGGAACACTTGTGAAGATGGTGTTTTCCCTACGGGGAGCTAGCACCCTAGAGGGAGCAGGTAGAAGCCTATCTGAACACACTCAGTTTTTTCTCCCCAGTTCAGCAATAAGGAAACTCACACCTTTCCTTAGGGCAGAGTGAATACCACCTAGGGAAGGAATACTATACAGAGGGTGACAAAAAATGTATACACATTTTAAGAAAGGAAAAAGCTGTATTAAAATTGCAATACTCAACATTTACCGATAACAAAAGATGAAACAAGTTATGTTTGACTTCTGCAGTTACAAGAGGTGCTCAAAGTGGTTACCATCAGCGTCCAGACACTTCCGATTACGGTGAACTACTGCTTGAACAACGTTGACCAAAGTGTCCACTTGTATCGCTGCTCATGCCATTTGAATTTCTTCATACAGTACCATGAGTGTCAAACTTATCACAAATGCGTGCAATTGTTAGGCGTGTTGGAGGTTCTGTGCATGCTCACGCCTCCATTGTCCTTGTACTTCCACAACGTTCTCGAATTTCAAATACCACTTCAAAATGGCCTTGTGCTCCTTGAATGACAACCATCCTTCTGCCATTTTCATTGACTGTCCTGCCTGTCGTATGACGAAGGTAACATTCATTTGATTATTGCCATCTTTTGAGCAAACGTTATACTACACATTGCTACCATGATTCAATTCAACTTTGAAAAGTAGTACGTAGATAACATCTCAAAATCTGTACACATTTTTTTGGCACCCCGGTATTAGGAGTTGGGCAGAAGCATCCCCTTAACAGCAGCTACAAATTTAGCCTTGTTGGTCTTGGTGATTGTTTGATAACTCAGCTGATTTTGTACCTCTCTATTCCACCAACATGAGGGACTTTGACCACTTCCTTCAGGACTCCACATTCTAGTTCTTTTCTGTCACCGTTTCCCCCTCTATATGGAATCACTGTGGACTTAATCCCTCCCCCTATCTCACTATTTCTCATTATTTTCTTGTATGACCGGTGATCAGCAATTAAAGTAACTGTTAGGTCCAAACAATTCTGACCCATCTCACAAATTCTCCAAGATTATTCCATACTTGTTGCCGTCACTTCTCAACAGTTCACTCAATCTGGACCATTGGAATGGGCCTCAACAACTCCATGGAGACATCAATGGTGATGGATGTCTTCCTGAGGCTATATTCAGTTGTTCCTTTCTTATCCCATTTTCAGTCTTGGACCCTTATGATGACCCCTCATTATAGCCCTGTTTTTTCCTGGGTTCCCACTTTTCTGAGTTCTTGCCATCTCTGTGGTGAGATTTGCCTCCTTTTCCTAGTCATTTTGTATTGCTGCATACTTTCTAATGTTAGTCTTATGAGTGGTATACGTTCAATAATTACCTCTGTGCAGATGATGCTAAGCTTCAGTTATGAATTCTAAGACCCATTTTCCAATTCCCTGATGCTAATCTCTACCTGATATGCAATGGTGCCCAAAGGGCCACATGCTCATTCATCCCATTTCCCTTCGATGGCACTCCTTCCAAATTCTGATTTCTTTATTGACCAGACTTCCGTGTAGTTCTCAAGTCCATTTTTCTATTTACATTCATTCAGTTTCTGTTCATCCATGTCTGTTATGATTCTTGAGACAATCCTTCTGTTTTTATTCCTACTAGTTGAGGTAATAGTTCAGACCTCGCTTGTCTATAACTTACATTCTTCAATAGCTGCTTCTCAAGTGCCTTCAATCCCACCTGCATACACCAGATGAATCTCCTTAAAGCAAAACTCTGTGCTATAACTTGATATTAAAATTGAATTTCTAGCAAGGCACTAGACCATACGCAGATTTTCTTTCCTTTTTTTCCCTTTAAATTAAAGTTTATTGGGACAGCAATTGTTAGTAAAGTTACATAGATTTCAGGTGTACAATCAGTATTACATTAGCTATATCTCACATTGTGTGTTCACTACCCAGAGACAGTTCTCTTTTTATCATCATATATTAGACTCTGTTTACCCTCATCTACCACCCCTCTCCCCCTTACCCTCTGGTAACCACTAAACTATTGTCTGTGTCTATGAGTTTTTGTTTCTTCATTTGTTTGTCTTGTTCTTTTGTTGTTTTCAGTTTCATATACCACATATCAGTGAAATCATGACTCTCGACTTTTTCTGACTGACTTATTTCGCTTACCATTGTAGTCTCAAGATCCATCCATGTTGTCACACATGGTCCTATTTCATCTTTTCTTACTGCTGAATAGTGTTCCATTGTGTATATATACCATAACTTCTTTATCCATTCATCCATCAAAGGGCATTTTGGTTGTTTCCATGTCTTGGCCACCGTAAATAAAGCTGAAATGAACATTGGAGCACACTTGTCTTTATGGATAAATATTTTCAGATTTTTTGAGTAGACACCCAGGAGAGGGATTGTTGGGTCATATGGTAATTCTATTTGTAATTTTTTGAGGAACCTCCACACTGCCTTCCATAATGGCTGCACCAGTCTGCATTCCCACCAACAGTGTATGAGGGTTCCTTTTTCTCCACAGCCTCTCCAACACTTGTTACTATTTGTCTTGTTGATGATAGCCATTCTAACTGGGGTGAGGTGATATCTCATTGTGGTGTTTATTTGCATTTCTCTGATGATTAGTGATGTTGAGCATTTTTCATATATTTATTTGCCATTTGTATGTCCTCTTTGGAGAAATGTCTCTTCAGGTCCTCTGCCCATTTTTCAGTTGGGTTGTTCGTTTTTTGTTGTTGAATTGTATGAGTCCCTTGTATATTTTGGATATTTGCCCCTTATCGGAGGTACTGTTTACAAAAATCTTCTCCCATTCAGTTTGTTGCCTCTTTATTTAGTTGGTGGTTTCTTTTGCTGTGCAGAAGCTTTTAAGTTTGATATAGTCCCATTCATTTATTTCAGGTTTTTCTTCCCTTGCCTTTGGTGTGAAATTCATAAAATGCTCTTTGAACCCAAGGTCCATAAGTTTAGTACCTATGTTTTCTTCTATGCAGTTTACTGTTTCAAGTCTTATGCTTAAGCCTTTGATCCATTTTGAATTAATTTTGGTACATGGTGACAGATAGCAGTCCAGTTTCATTCTTTTGCACGTGGCTTTCCAATTCTGCCAGCACCATTTACTAAAGAGGCTGTTTTTTCTCCAGTGTATGTTTTTTGCTTCCTTGTCAAAAATTATCTGTCCGTATTTATGTGGGTTTATTTTCGGGTTCTCAATTCTATTCCATTGGTCTGTGTGTTTTTCTGCCAATACCATGCTGTTTTTATTACTGTTACCCTATAGTAAAAGCTGAAGTCAGGGAGTGTGATACCTTTAGCATCATTCTTTTTTCTTAGGATTTCTTTGGCTATTCGGGGTCTTTTGTGGTTCCAAACAAATCTGATGGTCTTTTGTTCAATTTCTTTAAAAAGTGCCTTTGGGATTTTGATGGGGATTGCATTAAATCTGTATATTGCTTTGGGTAATATGGCCATTTTAACTATGTTGATTCTTCCAATCCATGAGCACAGAATGTCTTTCCATTTCTTTGTGTCTTCTTCAATTTCTTTTAAAAATGTCTTATTGTTTTCAGCATATAGGTCTTTCACATCCTTGGTTAAGTTTATTCCTAAGTATTTTATTCTTCTTGTTGCAATTGCAAAAGGAATTGTTTTTTGTATTTCTTTTTCTGAGATTTCATTGTTAATATATAGGAATGAAATAGACTTTTGTGTGATGATTTTGTAGCTAGCAACTTTACTGTATTCGTTGATTATTTCTAATAGCTTTTTGGGTTTTCTATATATAGCATCATGTCATCTGCAAAGAGTGACAATTTAACTTCTTCATTCCCAATTTGGATGCCTTTTATTTCTTTCTCTTGCCTGATTGCTCTGGAGAGGACTTCCAATACTATGTTGAAAAGCAGTTCGTGTTCCTGAATGTAAAGAGCTTCAGTTTTCCTGTCGTGTTCCTGAACATAGAGTAAAGGGCTTCAGTTTTTCACAGTTAATTATGATATTAGCTGAGGATTTGTCATATATGGAGAATTTTTCATATATGGCCTTTATTATTTATGGTGTTTTCTTCTATACCTATTTTATTAACTGTTTTAATCATAAATGGATGTTGTATCTCGTCAAATGCTTTTTATGCATCAATTGATATAATCATACGATTTTTGTCCTTTATTTTGTTTATGTGATGTATCACATTGATGGATTTGCGGATGTTGAACCATCCTTGTGCCCCTGGGATGAACCCAACTTGGTCGAGATGAATAATCTTTTTAATGCATTGTTGCATTCGACTTGCTAGAATTTTGTTTAGGATTTTTGCATCTGTATTCATCAGAGATATTGGTCTATAGTTCTCTTTTTTTGTGTTGTCCTTACCAGGTTTTGGTATCAGGGTAAAGTTGGCCTCATAAAAAAAGTTAGGGAGTACTGTCTCTTCTTCAATATTTTGGAAGAGTTTGAGCACGATTGGTATTAGATTCTCTTTGAAGGTTTGGTAGAATTCACTAGTGAAGCCATCTGGTCCTGGACTTTTGCTTTTGGGAAGGTTTCAGATGACCGATTCAATTTCCTTACTGGTGATTGGTCTATTTAGATTTTCCAGTTCTTCATGGTTCAGCCTTGGAAGGTTATATGTTTCTAAGAACTTGTCCATTTCTTCTAGGTTATTGAATTTGGTGGCTCATAGTATTCTTGGATGATCCTTTGTATTTCTGTGGCATCTGTGATAACTTCCCCTCTTTCATTTCTGATTTTGTTTATTAATGTCTTTTCTCTTTTTGTCTTAGTGAGTCTAGCCAAGGGTTTATCAGTTTTATTAATCTTTTCAAAGAATCAGCTTTTGTCACATTAAGTTTTTCTATTGTCTTTTTGTTCTCTATTTCATTTAGTTATGCTTTGATTTTTATTATTTCCTTTCTTCTTCTGACCTTAGGTTTCATTTCTTTTTCTTTTTCTAGTTCTTGAAAGTGTAACATGAAATTATTTATTTGGGATTTTTCTTGTTTCTCGAGATAGGCCTGTAATGATATAAATTTCCCTCTTAAAACTGCTTTTGCTGCATCCCTAAAATTTCAGTAGGATCTATTTTCATTCTCATTTGTTTCTATGTATCTTTTGATTTCTCCTCTTATTTCTTCTTTGACCTGGTTGTTCTTTAAAAGTATGCTTAATCTCCATACATTTGTTGTTTTCCCTGCTTTCTTTTTGCACTTGATATCCAATTTCAAAGCCTTGTAATCAGAGAATATGCTTGGTATGATTTCAATCTTCTTAAATTTGCTGAGGCTAGTTTTATGTCCCAATATATGGTCTATCCTTGAGAATGTTCCACGTACACTAGAAAAAAATGTATAGTCTGATGTTTCAGGATGAAGTGCTCTATAAATGTCAATTATGTCCATTTCATCTAATGTGTCATTTAGGGCTGCTATTTCTTTATTTATTTTCTGTTTGGATGATCTATCCATAACTACCAATGATGTATTTAGGTCCCCTACTGTAATTATGTTTTGGTCAATTTCTCTTTTTAGTTCTGTTAGTAGTTGCTTGGTATATTTCGGTGCTCCCTGATTGGGGGCATAAATATTGATGACTCTTATGTCTTCTTGTTGTATAGTCTCCTTTATCATTATGAAATGTCCATCTTTGTGTCTTATTACCTTTTTTATCCTGAAGTCTGTTTCATCTGATATCAGTATGGCTACCCCTGATTTTCTCTGGATACCATTTGCTTGGAGTGTCAATTTCTACCCTTTCACTTTGAGTCTATGTTTGTCCTTGTAGCTGAGATGTGTCTCTTGGAAGCAACATATGGTTGGGTTTAGTTTTTTGATCCAATCTGCTACTCTGTGCCTTTTTATTTGTGAGTTCAGTCCATTTACATTTAGGCTGATTATTGATATGTGAGGATTTCTTATCATTCTATCTTTCATTTTCTGGTAAGATTGTATCTTCATTGTTTTTTTGCCTTTTTGTTGTTGTCTGTTATTTCTGTGTGGTGGTAGTCTATGATTTTTCCTCTGTTTCTTCTTTTATTATGTTATATATTTCAGTTCTGGATTTTTTTTTTATGTAAAAGAAAGTTTATGTAAAAGAAAGTTTGATATTTAGAGTATTCCATTTTCTTCAGCATGCTTACTTTTTCCATTCTCATTTTCTGGTTCAGGCCTTTACTCTCCCCCTTTTTATGTTTGTGTTGCCACAAATTATCTCTGTTGATGCTAGTCGAATAGCCTCCTTCAGTATTTCTTGTAGTACAGGTCATGTGTTAGAAAAATCCCTCAGTTTCTGTATGTCTGGAAAGGTTTTTATTCCTCCTTCATATCTAAAGGATATCTTTGCTGGATATATTATTCTTGGCTCATAATTTCTCTCTTTCAATAGTTTGAATATTTGGTTCCACTCCCTCCTGACTTGTAGAGTTTCTGCTGAAAAATCTGATGATAATCTAAAGGGCTTTCCTTTGTAGGTTACCGTCTTCTTTTCCCTGGCTGCCTTGAGGATTCTTTCTTTGTCGTTGATTTTTGACAGCTTCAACACAGTGTGCTTTGGAGAAGGCATGTTGGGGTTGAGGTAATTAGGTGTTCTATTTGCTTCTTGGATTCGAGGATCCAGTTCTTTCCACAAGTTTGGGAAGTTCTCATTGACTATATGTTTGAATATACTCTCAGTTCCCTTCTCTCTTTCTTCTCCTTCTGGTATGTCCATTATTCTTATATTGCTCTTTCTGATGGAGTCAGAAAGTTCTTGTAGAGTTCTTTCATTTCTTTTAAGTCTCAAGTCTCTTTCTTCTTCCCTCTGTGTAATTTCCAGTTTCTATCTTCGATGTCACTGATTCTTTCCTCCATCTGGTCAACTCTACTACCTAACCTGGCTATTTCATTCTTGTTTTCTCTTATTGAGTTCTTAATCTCCAGAAATTCTATTTGGTTCTTTTTTTAAAATTTCAATCTCTCTTGTAAAATGTTCATTTTGTTCTTGGATTGTGTTTCTGAGTTCATTAAACTGCCTGTCTGTGTTTTCTTGCATCTTGTTGAGTTTTTTAAGAACTGCAATCTTGAATTCTCTATCATTTAAGTCACATATTTCCTTATCTTTAAGTTCATTTTTCTGGAGACCTTTCACTTTCTTTCTGAGCCGTCTTGTTACCTTGGTTATTCATGGCAATTAATGATTTATTATTTCTCTTCCTAGACATCAACAGGAGTGAGTACTGCAACAGGTTGCTAGAAAGAGGTCTTTCTTTTATTTTCCAGTAGGTGTTGGTAGAATGTTTTAGTTTCTCTCTGAATGCAGCCTTTTATTCTCTCTCACACTGTGGTGTTATGTTTTCTCTGCACTATTCTGGCTTCTCACACAATGGGGGGATTCCCTGGAAGGTGGGCTTCTCCTCTGTGAACAGCTCACCTGGGTCATAGGGTACCGCCTCCGTGGGAGGATGTGGAGAGCTTCTAAAGTTCCAAAGCTCTTCCTACACTAGATTCAGAGACCGTGTGTTTCAAGAGCTCTGTTTACTCCTGCAGGGATCTGCCCAGATAGGTGGGGACAGGGGTGGGGTGTGTTGTGAGAGGTGGCCCAGAGCAATGGCAGAGACCACCACCACAGCTTGTCCTGCTTCCATAGCTCCCTCCCCTTTGCTGGAACTATTTGGGCTGTGAGTCCATGTCTGTGGTCCACAATTCTCAGAACTGCAAATATTCTGTTCTTTTGATCTGACACTGCTACTCTTCTACTTCTAGCACCAGGCAGGTGGGGGTGGGGCGAGCTCTGGGAGGGTAGGGAGGGGGCGGCTAGTCTCAGTGCCTAAGGTTTCCGTTCTCTGCTCGGCAGTGAGGGCTTATATCACCATTTTCAGTCTTCTTCCCTCAGTCTTTGCTCCGAGGTCTCTGCCGTGAGCATTGGGTTCAGCCGTGTTATATGCTGTCCCCTCAGCCCTGTGAGCCATAAGTGGAGCCCTAGCAGTCCGAGCTCTTCCCTCTTCCGCAGCTGCGGTAGTTCAGGGATACAGCAAGCTTGGAGCACTGAGCTAGGTCTGTGTTCTGCATCTGCGCGTTCCTGTCTCTGCACTTTTCCCTTCCATCCTCCATTGCTTGCGCAATTTGCCCACCTTTAGATGATTTCACTAGGGCGCTCTTAGTCTTGTCTGTCTGCTGCGCAGGGAGCCCTTTGTGGAGTTGTTCAATTTGTTGTAAATTCCAGGGGAGATATCAAGATGCTCATCTCATGCCGCCATTTTTATGACGTTAGACCATAAGCAGATTTTCAAAGGACGTTATCAGAGAATCAGCTTCACAACTCTGAAACTCTCTACCATAAGGGAGGCTTGGAATGGTTGCAAGACTAAGGTTGGGAGATGACTTTGAGGATAATATTATTGTAGAGCTGTGCTGCGATTCCCACTTTCCTGCAGTGGGTAGGGATACGGAGACCTTCAAGACCAAAGAGTGATGTTTCAATGGGGGCTACTCGGAGCTCTCACTTTGTGTCCCCTGCAGTTGAAGAACACAGCAGGACAGTACAGAACACAGGACTTCCTGTGTGAGGAAGCTAAAACAGCCTGTTACAGCAGAATAGTGGGTTGTGTCTGGATGTCACTGGCCCTCCCAGCACAAGTGTCAGTCTGGCATGGTTTGAAAGGGGATTCTGCTCAAGGGAGCAGATGTTGGGGGATGGTGGTTCAAGTAAAATGGTGTAGGTTAGCAGAAGGTCATGTCCAGCTCCTTATCAAAGATGCTGCAGGCAGAGGGGCCCACAGGTGACTCTGAAGAAAGTGCTGTGAGAATAAGGCAAGTTTAAGTAGCTCTTAGGTCCAAAAATCCTGAGCTATCTCACAACATTACTAGACAAGGACAGATTCTTCCATCCACATGCCTTTCCATCCTCTCTCACCCCATTCAACTCTGGCTGGATCAGAAATATAGCAGTCGTCCGTGGGATAGAGAGAAACGTTAGTAGCATGCTGGCCTCAGGCACCAGGCAGCCATGTGCAGCTACAGAGGATGGTGGGGCATTACATTGGGATGAAGGCTGAAGGTTTGATCGGTGTATTAAACCACACACTTCTAATTACTAAAGTAAGATTGTGTCTGGACAAAGCAGCCATTTTTATTTCCTAAAAGTGGCCCCATACTTAGGAGATTCAGCAGAGTTTTCTTTGAAGAACAGAACAGCCTTGTTGAACAGATTTAAAGAGACAGTGAGAGACTAAGAAAGAAAGAAAGTTGCTTTTCTGATGACATATTGTGAGTCCTGTTTTGGTGAATTAGCTAAAATCACCTGTGTTTCCCAGCATCCCGAAGCAGAATACACTTCGCACGGTGGCCTCAAGAGTGATCTTTCTTGTTAGCTTTTTCTTTCACTAAGTTTGTCCTTTTTCTGCTTTGTAGTGACTGAAAAAACAAAGCTTTGAATGCCACTGTCACTACTTGGTAACCATGAAGTTTTGGATGATTGCATAATCTTCTGAGGCATTTTTTCCTATCAGTAAATTGACTGTAATATGTATGTTATAGGTTTATTGTGAGGATTCAATGAGAACATGTGTCTAAAACACTTGAAAATATATCAGTTATCTATTGCTGTGTAACAAATTAGCTGATAATTTAGCAACTTAAAACGACACACATTTACTATCTGACAGTTTCTATGAGTTAGAAATCCAGCTGCAACTCAGCTGGGTGCCTGTGGCTCAGGGTCTCTCACGAGGCTGCCATTGTCTCCAGGCTGGGCCAGGTGAGGACCCACTTCCAAGCTCCCTGCTGGGGCTCAGGTACTTGCTGGATGTTGGCTGGAGCCATCAGTTCCTTGTCATGATGTCCTTCCACTGGGCAGCTCACCATGTGCCCACTGGCTTTTCTCAGAGCGGTCAAAGGAGAGCGTGAGTGAGATGGAAGCCACAGGATTCTTGTAACCTAAACTTGGAAGAGACATCTCATCACATTCATAGTATTTTATTCATGACAAGTGAGTCCTCATGGTCCCCCAACAAGCAAGAGGAGGGGATTGCACAGGGCATGCATGCCAGGAGGTGGGGGGTCATAAGGGGCCATGCTAGAGGCTGCAGATCACACACAGGGTTAGAATAAGTGCTGTTCCTCCTGCAAATACCCCCTCTCCCTGTGTCTCTATTCAGCCTCCCCGAAACTTTGTCTCGTCCCTACGTTTGAAAGTACTTTCTACTTTCTCTGAGTTCAGTAGCATGTTGGTATTCTACAAATGGTTTTCTCTTTATTTTTATTTTTTCATATATTCCTTAAATTATGACAATGTGCTATGTACAAGGATACAGAGATGTATTTCCCTGTCCTGCGGTGTAGCTCATCTTCTTGGGAACTGGGAACATTGTGTACAGTATGTATTTACGTGGATGACAGGTCACCCTTTCCCAAGGAGACCATTGTTTAGCCAGAATAATAGATTTGAAAATTAACAGTTATAATAACACACAGCAAAAAAGAAAAAAAAAAAAAACTAACTCCATGTGGTGAAGCCAAGAATGATTTTATGGAAGAATGGATGTGTGAGCTGGTGCGGTAAAGTGACAGGCGATTTTCCAGCCAGAGAAGGAAGCAAAGAATTTTCTAGATCCCTTGAGGGGCCAGTCTCTTTCATCTCCATTCACTCTCCTACTCTCCCTGTTTATGACAGTGGCTGGCAAACTACAGCCCAGGGCCAAATCTGACTCCATGAACTTGACACCTGTATGTCAATAAAGTTTTATGGGAGCATGACTATACCCATGCATATACGTATTTTCTATAGCTGCTTTCATGCTACAACAACAGAGTTGAGTGAATGTGAGAGATTCTTTAAGGCTCACAAATTCTGAAATTACTCTCTGATCCTTTACAGAAGTTTACTGAGTCCTGCTCTCCTTTAAACACACGGTATAGAAGAAGATGGCTCAGATGTTTCCTGAAATAAATGGCTGAATAGTCACCAGTAGGCTGTAATCATTCTGTATATGGCTGAGTAGGGAATGTGTCTACATTTAGTCAGTGGCTTAGGTGTTTCCTTATCAGTGATTCTTGACAAATGTTTAAACTGACACATGGCTGTCCATGTGTACTGAGAGAGCCTTTTGAAGCAAGAAATAAACTGTGTTGTTCTCTAGATCTGAGAGGTAACGATGTTGTTTTTCTAGTTTAGAGTACATTCTTTAAATGTGATTGTGATGAATTTTCTTCCTTTAAAAAAAATAGGCCAAGCAAATCAAGGCAGGCATATGAGCTATAACCATAGAACTGTAGTAAAGAAAAGATAGGCCCAGTCATATGGTTTAAAAACACCCAGGAGAATTTTACACAATTTGCTCTCCATTGAGAGTGAGGAATATCTTTTACATAGTTTACAATTATGTAAGAGCCCCAAACCATCAACTACAAACTCAGCATCTAGTGACTTACACAGTTTTTGCAACTGTGCATGTATTATTATTAATAAACAGGAAGTAGTACCAGACACATAAACTCTAACGATATATAAGAAATCTTAGATGTTAACGTGAATTAGAAATTCAGTAGAAACCTGTTGAAGCATTCTTTTGCAAAACCTTGGATAACTGTTATAGTAAATAAGATATAGTGTCATAAATGTTTGTGTTGTATCAAAACTGACTGTTGATTAAAATTTCAGCTTTTTGTCCAGTCCCTTAAAATGAAATATAGGTGTAAAAAAATGATCTAAAATGTTTCAGGGAAACCAAATTTCTGTATCCTATATTGACATAGTTCTGTGCATTCCATTTTAATTTGTAGTGTTCAGTGACCAGAAACTACTGATTTAATGGTTCAAGTGGTTGAGCTAATGGTCCAACTGGTTGAGAATGTATAGTTTCATAAATGCTGTGGAAAAACGATTGTTTTATGATGTTTCTGACTGATTTTTGGCCATGAAGTCACGTTCACTTTCTTGAGTTCTACGAAGCGTCACGGTATGGACCTCAGAAATTAATCCTTTAGAAACTCCAACTTCACCTCAATTGTGGGTTTCAAAGATGAAAATAGATTCCACTGAAGAGATGAGTGCTGGTGTTTGAGGGGTCGGGAAGGGATGTATCAATAAATCTCCTGAGTTTGAACCAATTGAAAAATATTAGGATGAGATACAGAGAAAAATATACTTTTATTCATTTTAATGCTGATATTTTAAAACATAAACTTTCTATTTTAGTACAGTTTTGTTTTCACAGAGTATGGAGAGCTGTCACATCCCCAGATCTAGTTTTTCTTATTACATCTTGCATTAGAATGGTATGCTTGTTACAATTAATGAACTAATATTAATATACTTTTATCAACTTAAGGCCCTTACTGTATTTATGCTTCCTTAGTTTTCACCCCAATGTCCATTTTCCATTCAGAGTTCTATCCAAGATACAGTGCATGTGGTTGTCATGTCTCCTTAGGGTTCTCTTATCTGTGATGGTTTCTCAGATTTCACTTGATCTTGATGACCTTGAGTGTTTTGAAAAGTTCTGGCCAGGCACTTTGTAGAATGTCCTATTATTGGGATTTGTCTGATGTTTCATTTATTATTAGACTGGAGGTATGTATTTTTTTGGAGAAGACAGCAGAGGTGAACTGTCATTTTCATCACACCTTACGAGGTGTGTATATGCTCAACGTCACTTATTGTTAATGTTTACTTTGACCATCTGACTTAGGTAGTGTTTTCTGGGTTTCTCCACTGTAAAATTATTTTTTCTTCCTTTTCTATAATATACTCTTTGGAAATGTCACCATATGAAGGCTACGCTTAAGGAGTGGGGGGGTATGTTCCACTTCCTTTAGGGTGGAGTATCTCCATAAATTATTTAAATTTTTCCTGCATGGGGGATTTGTCTATTCTCTCCATTTTATTTACATATTTAATCATTTATTTGAATCAATATGGACTTGGATATTTATTTTAAACTATTACTATTTTTATTTACTTTGTTGCTCAAATTTTTCAAGATTTGGCCATTGAGAGCTTTTATGTTTGCTCCTATTGCTTTTTACCATACTCCAAAATAGCGTGTATGTGTGTTTTTTGTTGTTTGTTTGTTTGTTTGTATCACTGCCCTGCTTTCTAGTACTATAAGATGCTTCAGGCTCTTCATGTATATTTCTACCTCATATTAGAATAGGTCATTTTTGCTAAGGGACACTGGATCCTTTATTGGAAAGTGATATTAGAAACAAAGATGTGTGTAATAGGTGTGCTAATTATTGCTGGGGTGTCATTGCTTCTAGGTCTGCTCAGCTTATAGAACAAGGAAATATATGTGTGTTTATACTAACCCTAGTATAGATACATCTCTAGAAATTCTGCTTTGTGTAGCAGTCTACATTTATATTAAGCTAAATGTGAGTTGATCTAATGTCTCTGATTCTAATTCATTACCATCTGGGTCATTTTAGCCTTTTGTGTATCTAGGCCCTGGTCTATCTGTAACCTGCCACTCCAACAGTGAGAAATCTGGCTCCACTTTATGCCATCCATTTATTTAATTTGTCAATTCCCGTATACGGTATCATAATGGTGAATCTGTACCCTGTCTTGGGAAACAAACTTTATCAACTGGAGTACAGTGTTTATGTGCAGTTTTCCTTTGTCTTTAGTTTTATAGATCTCATTCTTTTCCATCGTTACTCGGGTCAGAAACTTTTGCATCTACTCTAATCAGAAAGGTTGTTTCACACATTTGTAATACAGTTAGATTGTTTTGTTACATTATGCATTCCTTCCTGGGATCCCTAACTTCCTAAATGATGTTTTAAAAATTTATATATAATTAAGTTTCACTCTTTGTACTGCTAAGGTCTATGGGTTTGCACAAATGCATAGTGCCATGGATACGTTATTATACGATTATACAGATTCATTTAACTACCCTAAAAAAAATCTGTGCTTCACCCATTCAACCCTCCAGTGATCCCTTCAAATCTCTGGAAACCACTGATCTTTTATCGTCTCCATAATTTTGCCTTTCCCATAATGTTATATACTGGAATCATATAGTACATAGACTTTTCAGACGGAATTATTTCACTGAGCAACATGTATTTAAGATTCATCGGTGTCTTTTCAAGGCTTCATACATCATTTCTTTCTATCACTGAATAACATTCTATTGTACTGAATTATACTCCATTATATGAATGTACCAGAGTTTGTTTATCTATTCACCTATTAAAGGACATCTTGTTTGATTCTGCTTTTTGTAATTATGGATAAAGCTGCTATAAACATTCATGTTCATGTTTTTGTGTGGACATAAGTTTTCAAGTCATTTGAATAAATACTTAGGAGTGTACTTTCTGGATCATATGATAAGATTATGTTTAGCTTAGTAAGAAACTAATACCAAATGATCTTACATCTCTGGGGAATAAAACAAAACAAACAAACAAAATTCTTCCCCATTTATGATCTCCTCCAATGACAGCCATGGGTAAAAATCGCAATCTAATGAGTGTCTTTTGCAGGTGACAGGAGTTCAAATGCCTTCTCTAATAATACTAAGTATTTTCAAAGTGAGCAAAGAAGGTCATGTTGTTGGTAACCAGTTAGCATCCAAAGAACTTAAGGAGACAGATTTATAGGAAGGAGCTAGTTTTACCTGAAACTGTGTGGTTCAGTTCTAATTGACTGCTTGGCTGTTATCTGTATGTGTTGTGTATCTTACATAATGACAGCTGATTTAAGCAAATCCTAGTGCTTTTTGTTTTTTATACTATTCTATTGAAACAAAGTGGAAGGTTTAAAGAGGCAGCATATATACAAGTAGGTCAGTATTCCAGTCAATAAAAGTATTGTTTTATTGTCAACAAGCTGAATCCAATGCACCACACACACGCATATATACACATCATCAGATAGATACAGACTTGGTTAATTTGATGAGTGGAGCAAATGAGAACAGACTACTGTATCTACTGTTTTCTATGGAAGTGGACATTGGGCAACATAAATAGCTGATCAAAGATCTATAAGCACTGTCAAGAAACAAGAATTCCAGGTGTTTTCATGCCGTGACAATGAGCAACTCCAAGAAGATTAATCAGAAAAATGCACACCTACTCACAACCGTACCATTTTGTCTTTTGTGAACTCCGTGTGCTGGCTTAGCGATAGTGTGGCACTAGAGAAAGCTGTCCAGCAGCATCCTCCCTGTTAGACACCCTCACTCTGTCAACCTAGAATGAAATATATTGTTTCCACTGAAATATCACGAGGGCCATCTACACAGCTTTCTTACACATTTTTGGCAGACCCCACTGCTTAGTGAACTCCTGGGGCAGTAACCTCTTCCTTCTCAAAATCAGCTGGATGAATCCTCCTGTTATTTGAAAATCATCTCACTGAGCTTCAAGGGTCCTTTTGTGAATTGTGACCATAGCCTACCTCATATCAACAAAAGTTTCCAATATGAGGTGTTGAAAGAGGAAAAACTTTATTCAGCTGAACAGTTGGTAAACAGGAAAAACCAAAAGTGCACACCAAGACAAAGGGGAAGGGGCCTTTTACAGAGAAAGTTAGTGCCCTGGTTCCCATTTGGTCCACTTTTATGCAAATGAGGAACCCAAATCACACAGTTCTGATCGGTCAGCATCATGTGTTCTGATTGGTTGTTGTGGATCAGTTCTGATTGGTCAGTATAGATGCAAATGAGGCTATAACTCCACAGTTCTGATTGGATGGGACTAGTCTCAGTCCATTGGTTGAAAGACAATACCAGGAAGTTCCTGATAAGGGTTGACTTAAGCAGCAGCAGGAGCACAGTTCCGTAGGTGGAAAATTCAGTCTGTGGCTTTTCCCTGAAATGCAGAGTGTGTGAGAGGCTTGTGTCAGGAATGGCTGTCAGACTCTGTTAAGAATTTGAGCTCAGTTAACCATGAGGAATCCTTCTTGGCAGATTATTTCTTCTCAAGGTTCACACTTATGAGGGAGACTGCTTCAGAGCTTCCAGTGAAAGGGCGGGTACAGGGGTGGTGATTGGACTACTGACATGTCTTTCAGGCTCACATTGATGCTGGTAGGGCTCCCGTTGCATCTGCAGATGGATGTGTGCTTTACAATTTGAGAAGTGACTCTGACCCATGAGAAAACAGAGCTCGAAGACTGGCTGAAGAGTGTACATTTGGGTCAATATGGCACAGAGTGTTCAAGTTAAGGCACACTGTTGTCCATTCATGTATTCATGAGTTGCTTTGTACTGTCCACAGTTTTTTAGTTGTTCTTCCTAGAACTTCTTTCTCAGGAAGCACTTGAAACTTCATTGTAACAGATGAAACCAAGAAGTCATTTTAAGCTCTTTTTTTTTAAGCTCTTTTAAAAAAGGTATTTTAGTGTTTTGTTTCTTAGTTGACTAAGAGCAATGGCACATCATTGTATTAAATACTAAAATTCAGTGGTCAAATTGGTTTATTTGAAATTTAGAAAGTAAAGTGAACTTTGGCCAAATTCCTTTCAAATGTAAAATAATTTCATTGTGATTCACTCAGCAACACTTTGAGATTAATTTGGGATTTGGGGATCAAAAACTATCAAGCTTTTAGGTTGATGGTTAGAAGACTCTAGAACTATAATTATTAATTTCCTTGGTTGTGCCAGACAGAGTTGGGCATTATTGCTCAGAAATGAATAAACCAAAGTTGTTTTGCATGAGAAACTCACAAAGTTGTGTGAGGGACAGAGTGGGTGTTGAGTGCTAGAGTGAAGGATACAGAGTGTTAGGCAAGTAAAGAGAAGCAACCCAGAATAAACATAATGCCAGAACACAGTTCTAAAACTAGGTTATGCTGAAGCTGATTCTAAAGGAATATGTGGGTGTGGTAAGCAAAATAGTGGCCCCTCAAAATGTCCCAATCCTAATCCCTGAAATATGTTAACATGTTACTTTATACAGCAAAATGGACCTTGTACAAATGATTAAATTAAGGATATTGAGATGGGGAGATTATTTTGTATTATCTGGGTGGATCCATTGTAATCTCAAGGGTCCTTGTAAGTGAAAGAGGTAGACAAGAGAATCATACAAAGAGATGTGATGATGGAAGCAGAGGTCGGAGTGATGTGGTCTCACATGATGCCAAGTTTGGGAACTGGATGAGTGAGCGCCATTAAATAAAGGAGGGTCAAGTATTATTTGTTAATGCTTGACATCCATTTGCTTTATTCTGACAGCAGCTCTGAGTTTCATCTGAGGTTCTGTCCCTCTTTCCCCCACTCTCAGTCCATGGGAGGTCCCCATGAGCCCTGTGATGGTGTGAAACGGCTAAACAGAGAGTTCATTGCATCTCTCTGGCTAATGTATTTGGTTCAGTGTCGGACACGTGACCTAAGCCATTCTAATCTGAGTGACTGTCAAAACTTTGGTGGAAATACTAGGAAAATAGTAAAAACAGAAGCTGCACAGTTCTTTTCTGCCTGATTAGAATCTGGAAGGATGTAGTTTAGGGAGATGGTGGTAGTCATTTGTGGTCACAAATGACTAGCATTCTGAAGGTGAAATTAAAAAAAAAAAAGAAATGAAAAGGAACTAGCAAAACAGAAATGGCGCATGATCAGTGAGACTTGGAGCTTCTGCATCCAACCAGTCTTATCCTGGAAACAAAAGGTTATTTTGAGTTTTTTGTTTTTGTTTTTTTCACACAATTTGATTTTGACTTTCTCTTACTTGCAATCAAACTAATCTGAAGAGAATACAGAAGAAAGGGCAGGCATGGATGTTTAAGTTTAAAGATATTCAGGTAGATTATGCTGTAAGGAAATGGAAAAATGGATTTAATGATCAGAAAGTAGTGTATACAGAAGATGTTTATTTGGGATTTATCAGCTTATAGATGGGAGAAAGCCAGGCATATTGCATATTGAGTGAGACTAGAAGGGGTTTAAGGTCAGAAGTTGAAGAATACCAATGTTTAATAGTCAGGCACAGTACAAGAAAACTTCTAAAAGACAGTGAGAAATCATTTCCAGAGACTAAACCTAAATTTGTCAGTTTTCAAAAGTGTAGTGTAGAGATTAAATAAGGAGAAGAGACTTTAAGGAAATTTATTCAAATATGAAGCAGTGCTGTGTTTTTGTCTTTGGATATTGGGAATATGAATGATTTTTTTCTCTTTTCACCTAATTTTCTGTATCACTTCTGAAATAAACAATACATTTTGTTGGGGTGGCCTAATGGATCAGTTGGTTAGAGTGAGAGCTCTCAACAAGGTTGCTGGTTCAATTCCCACATGGGATGGTGGGCTGCGCCCCTTGCAACTAAAGATTGAAAAACGGCAACTGGACTTGGAGCTGATCTGCCCCCTCCACAGCTAGATTGAAGGACAACGACTTCGACCTGATGGGACCTGGAGAAACACAATATTCCCCAATAAAAAATTAAAAAATAACCAAACAAATTAAAAAACAAAAAACAAATTAAGTTTAAAAATATACTTTTCATGGATTTTTCTTTCCTAGGGAAGAATAGCTGATTAGAACTTTCCAAAGTTTTTGGGAGAAGGTGCACAAATAGAAAACCTGGAAATAGGACACATTCTGAAACACTTTAAGTCTCTCCAGAGAGATAAGGAGTTAAAAGGAAAGTTTCTCTCTTTAAGAAGAAGTTTAGTGCTCAGATACTTGTAGAATAATATGCAGTCTACTGCTCTCGTGCTCTGTCTGTGTTTTCCCTTTTCAAACCAGCAACAACAACAAAAATATCAGTGGAATATTATTCATATCCTAATATAAATATGATAAGCTCACTGAGGAGTTTTTTAGGCAGTTCAAACAGCCATTGTTTGGTGAAAAGTACTTTATTCTCTGGGCAATGCCCAAGCTCTTCAGTAGAGTAACAGTTTGAAAACCACTGATCTCATGTTTCAAGTGACTATTCATTTTTTCTAATTCCATTGTACTTTATAAACAGAACTTCCATGTATGGTAAAGTGAATTCTATGAAAATAAACTGCAATAGAATAAAGAGGCAATGCTATACACACACATTAAAAGAGAGTTTTGTCTTGGAGAAAACTTCAGAATACATTTTTGTTTTCCCTTAAAGAATGGAACTTGCTATACATGTCTTTCAGGAGCTTAGCTCCTCCACCCCTCTTCTCTCGACAGGGGTATTTGCCATCATCTTAACTCCGTTAGACAAGATGACGAGGCTCCTTTCTTGAAAGAGATGGACAGTGATTAGTTTGTGCAGGTGTCCTGGGGAAGCCTCCAGCTGCTCAGTAATGAGGCTCTTACAGCACTGCAGGAATGAACTACCTGGGCTAGAACTCAGGATGAAGTTTCCACTCTCTTTCCCACAATAGAGGATTCATGATGAACTTTCCCATAGGTGGGGTTTGATACATTCTGGAGGAATTGAAGGAATGTATCAAAATCCATCTCCCAATGGACTTTCACTTACAAATATCTGGGCCTTGAGATTGCCAATATAGGCTTTATCCTAGTGGGCTCAAAATGAAGTAAGAAAATGACCGGAGTGTAGGCTGGGTAGTAGCCACACCCCGCCTGGAAGGGACGAGCAAGATAAGCCCATTTCCCCTTACTGAAAGGTGTGGTGTCTGATGTTACTTCCAGAACAGGAGTTTGTTGAGGAGGAAAGACTCCACGAGAAGGGGTTGGCATGATGTCCTTGCAGCCCGCCGGACTCACCCATGACATTACAGGTCTCTCTGCCAAGGAGCTGGAGTCTCCAGCATGATGTCCTCACCAAGATGTACAAAGCTCAATTCCCATTGTCAGTGTCACAGCTCAAAAAATCCTTAACTAGAACAGCAGCCTCAACCTGCACTTGAAGCCCAGAGAACAGCTCCATTTTGACATAAAATGAGTTTTCATGTCCAATCAGCAGGATTGATTCCCAGGAAGGTAGGGCAGGGAGACAGTTGCTAAATCTTCTGCAAAATAGGCTGTCTGACTCACCCAAATCTGAATAAAACAGACAATTAACCTAGAAAAGACAAGTGAAATAACAACAAAAAACCTTTCATAAGCCAACAATTCAACCCCTTAATTTTAATCAGCTACCTCCTTTTAACATACTCACTATTGACAATAATGCAAATGGTTAGAATTAAGTCTGGGATACTAATATTTTGAAATGTATTTCTAAGTTTAGTTTCTTACATTTTAATAATTTTCTCATCCCACTCTCTCTCCTCCAACTGTTATATCCATCAAACATAATGTTTGGAGTCTGATCAGGTTTTATAACAGGAGACTGATTATTTCAATATCTAAGGCAATAGGATCCAAAAATAATTTGTAGGGCATATAATAAACAATCATTTTTTAAAAATTATTATTTTTTCAGTTACAGTTGGTATTCAATTATATAAACACTAATTATTTTATATTAGTTTCATGTGTACAGCATTTATATAATTTATGCCGTGATCCCCCGATTAGTACCCACTTGGCACTATACCTAGTTGTTGTAACATTATTGACTATATTCCTTATGCTGTTCTTTACATCCTCATGAATATTTTGTAACTACCAATTTGTACTTCTTAATCCCTTTACCTTTCTATTATACCTAGCTCTCCAATCACCCTCCCCTCTGTCAACCATCAGTTTGTTCTCTGTATCTATGAGTCTGTTTTTGTTTTGTTGGTTCATTTATTATGTTCTTTATATTCCACATGTAAGTGAGATCATATGGCATTTGTCTTTCTCAGTCTGACATATTTCACATAGCATAATACCTTCTAGGTCCATCCATGTTTTTATAAATGGTAAGGTTTTATTTTTTATGGCCGAATAGTATTCCATTGTACCACTTCTTCTTTATCCAATCATCTACTGATGGGCACTTGGGTTGCTTCTGTATCTTGGCTATTGTACATAATGCTGCAGTGAACATAGGAGTGCATATATCTTTTTGAATTAGTGTTTTGGGTTTCTTCGGATAAATACCCAAAAGTGGAATTGCTGAGTCATAAGGTAGTTTTTTATTTTTAGTTTTTTGAGGAATCTCCCACAGGGGCTGCACCAATTTGCAATTCTACCAACAGTGCACAAGGGTTCCCTTTTCTCTGCATCTTTGCCAACACTTGTTGTTTGTTGATTTATTGATGATAGCCATTCTGACTGGTGTGAGGTGATGTATCACTGTGGTTTTAATTAGCAAGAAAGAGTGAAACGTGGGCAGGGCTGGCTGCTCCCAAGGAAAGTGCCTCCAGGGTTGCAGGAGTTGTGTAGGGCAGGGTCCCAGGGAATCAGCATGGTGGAGTGCGCAGAGCTCACCAGGCCAATCAGATTCAAATTTGGCCTATGGGGGAGGGCTCAACACAAGAAAGTTGGTTCTTGTCTGCTGGCTGCACATGAGGAGGATTCTACACAGGGAAAATGGTGACTGTCCCTCCAGTCTTTGCTTTGAAGCCACAGAACTCAGTTTCTCCCTGCATGTCTCTGACACCTCCCGAGTCACTATCCCTTCACTGGAGCCCAGGGTGAGTGCTTGCCAGTGAATGAATCTGTTTGTGGGCCATTTAAGAGGATGTCTGGGTTTCTAGGCATCTTCCGTCTCACCCAGATGGTCAGAATTCCCACTGTTTTTCATAGACAGATGCTGTGAGAGCTCCTTTCCTTGCCACTGGTACTCCAGGCTAGGGAGGCTGGTGTGGAGCTGGGGTTCTTTGCTCCTCCATGGGGTACCTCTGTAGATGAGATATCCCTCCTAATTTTCAACTGCCACAGGCAGATGTGGGGCTGGCTGTTAAGCGTCTTCACCCCTCCTACCAGTCTCAAGTGGCTCCTTCTTTGTATTCTTAGTTATAGGACTTCTGTTGAGCTAGCAGATGATTCTCCAGGTTGATTGTTCTATAATTTAGTTGTAATTTAAAGTGGTCATGGGAGGAAGCAAGCACAGCATTAATCTACTCCGCTGTCTTGGATCCCTGCCTAAACAATTCTTTATGAATAACATTTTTACAATTTATTGAATCTAAACCCCATAATGACAAATAAAAAAGTGCTCAATTTTTTTGGTTCTGTTAAGGGGATTTAGATTCTGAGTAACAGAAAACCGAGCCAACATTGACTTAAAGCTAATAAGCCAATGTTAATAACAATTTCAGAGGTAAAGTATTCCAGGGCTGGTGAACTCAGCAGTGCAACAGCTTACCAATCCAGGTTCTGACTTTCCAACCTGTCACATTGACTTGTTCTTTTAGGCTCTCTCCCCATAAAATGAGCACCTGAGTTCTAGGCATTAAGCAAAATCAACAAGGTTCAGAAGTAGGAAAAGGAGGAAATCTGCCAGTATGTGTGTATTACTGTTATTATTATTATTATTATTATTTTTATCACGGACAACCTTTCCAAAGCCTGTAGCTGATTTTCCTTCTCACTTTAGTGCTCAGAATGGTATCCTAGGCCCCCACCTAAACAAATCACTTGCTGGGGAGAGAAATGGTTGGTTTAGCTCTCACACTGGAGGCCCCAGTCTAGTAATATTAGTATCGCCTGGGATCTTGTTCGCAATGCACATTCTTGGGCTCCATCCCAAACCCACTGGGTCAGAAACTCTGGGGGGTGGGCCCAGCAAATTGTGGGCTCACTCTCTGGTGATGCTGAGAAGAGAGAAAAGTGAACAACTGCTGGCTTAGACTGCAGTTCACCCTCAGGGGCTGCAAGGCACAGCTTTCCCAGAATTGCAGTCACAAAATATTGAACAAAATCAGGATGTGGTTTACACAAAGAGAGTGGGCAGTGACGGATGGGTCAGAAAACAGAATCACAGCCCGTAATATTTAATTTTACATTTGGTATGCAGCATAGTAGCACCTACTTACAAGAAGGCTCTTGGAGGTGTTCCTGTTTTACATTCCTTTCCAATCTGATGGTTAGAGACATTTTGAGGATTGAACCATTATTAAATTGTGCTTAAACGCCTGTCAAAATGACACGTCAAATGGGAGCTCGATTTGACTTCCTTAAACCTTCAGATATGGTCAAACTTTATTAGTTGTGCTGAAAATAAGTCTTCTAATGAAAGTGCTCATTTTGTAATGGAAACAATTAGCTAAAGGTTAAACACTTGAATGACTTCTCCTTTTGCTGTATTGATAGCTGACTAAAGAGAATTAAAACAGTTTCACTGGAGTTCAGTTTTAAGATAGTTTAATGAAGAATAATTTCCATGATTGTAATTCACTGTCTGTAATATGGACAGTTGTATTTCTCTTGTGGGAGACAGAGTTCTTCTGTACGTGTTAAAACTATTCAGTCTAGTTTGAGGTTGTTACTGGGATGTTTGGGGTGGCAGGTAGAGTAATGGAAACAGATTTATCACAGCCAGAGACTGCAGCTCTCACTGAGCTGAAGCATTGCTCACTGCATGGCTTATTTGACGATTTCAATGAATTAGAAGAAATCATTTGGAATCCTGTGATGTTGCCACAGCAACATTCATCATTTTCAAAAATGCCCTGGGAACAAAAGGCGTGAGGCACTAACACTTTTCCAGGTCGCCAGGTGTGTTCCTCCTGACCCAGCTACATTATTAAGTCTGCCATACAGTGAACATTTTAAGGCGGAGTGGAAGAGGAAAGTGAGCCTCATGTGTCCCTTACAGTTTCCTCCTTCCTCCTCCAGGATCGTTCCCTTGTGTTACTTCCTGTGTTCGGTGTCCCTTGCTGCATAACAAATACCATGAACTATGAGGCTTCAAGCCACAGACACTTATTATCTCACAGCTTCCAGGGGTCAGGAGGCCAGATACAGATTAACTGGGTCCTCAGAGAGGGGTCTCCCAGGCTGAAATCAAGGTGTCAGTGGGGGTTCAGTCTGATGTGAGGCTCAGGGAACTGCAAGCTCCTATGCTGTTGGCAGAATCCATTGCTTTGGAGTTGTAGGCCTCGACCATCGTGCTGGCTGTGAGCTGAGTTTCATTTTTATCTCCTAGAGGCCTCTCACCACTCCCTGCCACACGACCCTCCCACAGACCCTCTCTCCTTCAAGGCCAGTAGAAAATCTCTCTCTTATGCTTCAAATATCTGAGCCCAGGAAGGGCCTGGTCCCTTTGAACGGCTAATCTTATCAGCTCAAGCCACCCAGGATAATGTTCCTTTTGATGAACTCAAAGTCAACTAATTAGGGACCTTTATTACATTTGCAAAAATCCCTTCACCTTTGCTCTATAAGATAACCTAATAATGGAAGTGACATTCCATCCTATTGATGGGTCCCACCTGCACTCAAGGAGAGGGGAGTACATAAAGTACATCCACGGGTCCTGGGAATCTTATCTGCCTTCACAGAATTTTACCAACCACTCTTCCCCTTGCATCCCATCCCATCCTCTTCAATTTTTGTTTGAGATATATTTTCACATCAATGTATACGTGTAAGTGAGTGCCTGCTCCTCTGAAATAACAGTAATAACAAAACCCACAAAAAAGCAATAACAAAATTGCCAAACACATCAAAGATAAATGATTCATGTTTTTTCTCTGGCAATTTACAGCTTATGAAAAAGTTGAGATAATTGTAGCTCAGAAGGATGCAAGTTCATCCAGACACATCCTTTAAAAAAACAACCTTTGTAATAGCAAGTCATAAAGTACTACCTTGTCTTGGGTTTGCCAGTCTACACTGACACAAACTAGGAAAGAGTTACTAAGTTCTAGATGTTAGGCAGAACGTGCACCATGAGCAAATTGTAATTCATTGCTCTGTCAAAGTGTCCTTGGTGACATGTAGAGGAAAGATCTCAGGACTTTTTCAGGGCTGGCTCAAGATCCAAAGGGGGATTTGGCTGGTCTACAAAATAAGGGAGTAATAACAAATCCTGTTTCAGGCCTCTGAGCACCAATGAAACCGAAAGCCCCATTTCATTATTGTATGTCTTAAATCAAAGTCAAATTCCTTTCAGAATAATGCTGTCCATCCACATCTGTGAGTAGAATTAAAACCACTTGGCGATTTACTTCTTTATGTTAGTAAAGTAATTGCTGAGATGAAGACAGCAGATAGACCTTGAGTTTTCAAAAGCCGTATATAGAAATTTTACCAATTTGTCCATGGAGAAAAAAAATTCAACTTGCTATCTAAAAGAAGAAAACTTTTATGATAGGTAGTATGTTTATTTTCTGAATTAATAACTCATCAACAAACATGTCTTGTAGGTGGTGAAACTAATAAGGAAACACAGAAAGTGTCTTAAGTTATTTTCCCAAGAGCTACTTTTGGGGGTTTGTGGTTGGTTTTGGTTATTAAATAACTTGATACAGAGAGTGTGCCAGAATACTTTAAAATAGGTATTGAAAAACCATGGGTATGCGGTTGTCGTGAGGGGTGGCCTGCGGGGTCTCTGGTCCCGCTCTCCACATAAGAACACAGGACATGGTAAGGCCAAAAAGGAACACCCATGGAGCCATAGGTAGGGGAGTCATACCACTATAGTCTCACTGGCGGCTGGGTTGGAGAAACAGGAAGCAGGAGCCACACTGTTCGCAACCCTCACTGCACCACTTGCAGGCTCAGCCACCATCTTCTTGCTAGCCCCCATTTTTTGCTAGTGTAGCCACAGCAGTTATATTAGTGGCCAGTGGCTCACTGGTTACAGCTGACGGCCAACTAGCCACAGCTGATGGCCATCCAATCACAGTTGATGGCCATTTACTACCTGAGCCAGCACCTTTCCATGTGAAGCTGAGAGCCTGGAAACTGCTCTTTGGGGCTCTGTCCCCACAGCAGTTCATCCTCTTTCTTCTTCACTGCTTCTCAGAGGGAGAGTAAGACTGGTTACCTCCCAGTACCTGTGAATGTACTTGTGTATTTGGATATAGGGTCAGACCCTGGGAGAACACATCTACAAGCCAAGAAACACCTGAGGCTACCAGAATTTGGGGAGTGGAGGGAGGGTACGGCTTGGAACAGATTCTCCCTCACGAAAAACCAACATCGTCGACATGTTGATTTCAGACTTCCAGAACTGGGAAGCAATACATTTCTTCTGTTAAAACCACCCAGTTTGTGGTCCTGTGTTATGGCAGCCACAGGAAACTATACATGTGGATTCTTTAATTTTGTAATTCTTCATACCTAAGTGATTCCTCACAATTATTTCATTCATGTTGCACAATGTAATCACTTAATATTTGATTTTAATACTGTTTACTTTTGGAGATTTTTTAAAGTGGTTTTCAACCAACCCCCCTCAATATAAATGGATTTCTATGTGATCCAGAAAGTTCCTAAGTTTATACTCCTATGAGTTTACTTTCCATTATTTTTAAGGTGTCGCCTATCACAGTTTGAGATTTTTGTGCAGAGAGGATTTTTCTCCTTCTCTGGGCATTTATTATTGTTAGAAGCAATGTTTTCTGCTGTGTTATCAGCGAAGACGCTGAAAAGAAGCAAAATTGTGTTGGACACTTTTCTTTCATACACAATTATCTTGAGGATGTCTGCAGAGACTGTATAAACATGTATTTTTCAGGTGAGTCTATGGGAGATGGTATCTGGTGGCTCTCCATGGGGAGAAAGGCCTGAGAAACTGACCTCACCCAGCATGATGCCAGGCCTGAAGATAGAACATTTTTATTGCAGAGTTTTTCAAAAAGTGGAAAACCCTCAACCACACAGCATAAGCTCTATCATACCATTTCTGCTGGTGGCACACACAGGGGTTCTGGAAAGTAAATTTCTTACTCTGAGAATAATTGTAAACCATCTGCTAAGGAGATCGATAGGGAGCACATAATTGTGACTTTAAAGTGTACGTCACAGTGTAAAAAGTTGCATATATTCTACATTTTCAAATATGCACAAACTAAGCACAGTGTGGAAAAATTCCTGAAAACTAATAGTGATGATATTGGAGTGGGAAATTTAATTTTTCTTCCATTTTAATTATCGATGACCTACTATAGTCATATTGGCAATAGTAGGCAATGAGTGTAATTTTGCACTGTTTCCCCTTTTTAGCTTGACTGACCTGACATGTTTGGGACTTGATCAGTCATAATTGTCAAACCCATCATGCCTGTGACAGTGAACCAACTTTGCCAGGGACAACTGACTGCCAGATTTGATGGAAACTGAGGGAAAGACTGACAAAGCAATGCCTCATTTTACTGCTAATTTATGGACTTCACTGTCTGGGTTCAAAATGGACTTATTGAAAACAATTGAAAACCCTAATTCTGTTTATCATAATAGTCATGTGTTGCAAGAGAAATATATGATTGGCATAAATTTAAAATTCAGAAGTACTTTTCTTGGGCATACAATCCCTCAAAATATTTAAGAATTTATATTTTAACAATTTTCTCACAAAATTAGTTATCTTGATAGAAGTTGCTGAGCCAGATGGATGTAGTTAGAGCAATCAAGACCAAGGAGAAGGAAACGAATCTTTAGCTGTTGGTGTTGTGCAATTTTATTGTGTGTGTGATGTTTGCATGGATGTGCATTTTAGTATTAAGCCCTAGGAAGAAGTATCTTGGAGTGACAATGAGAGGGAAAGTAATAATAAGAGAGTTATTAAGTATGAGCATCTTATTATTTTTTTTCCAGTCGTTTTATTCTTGTTTTCATATCCGATCCATGGTGATTGCAAACACCATCATCTGAAAAAGCAGGTTTTATGCTTTTATTGAGAGAGAGAGAGAGAGAGAGAGAGAGAGAGAGAGAGAGAGAGAGAGAGAGAGAGACGGGTGGTGGACTGCTATATTAAATTAACTTTTCCCCCAATGTGCGAAAAGAAAGGGATCAGAGCAATTTAACACTATTTTCATTTTACAAAATGAATCGTAATCATTTTTGAAGGATTACTGTTAAAACCGGGTGGGTGAAGGAGTGTTGGGAAGTTGGCACAGGTGCTGTTGGAACTATTCTTTACTGAGACCTGTAGTGGGCCGGGGATTAAGCTGCCTGCTTGCATATGTGTTGTCTCATTTCCTCTCATGACAATACTCCACAGTGGATTGTATTGTGTCTATATCATTGGTAAGGAGATTGTGTTCACTTTTTAAAAATCTGTTTGTTAGGATAATGCCAGCTGCTATAACAAATAAACCCTAAGATTTCAAGGACTGAAATACTCAAAATTGATTTCTTGTTGTGTAACTAATCAATCTGTGTGCTCCTGGCCACTTTAGCTCTTTGCTGTGACTCAAGGACCTGAATTTATTTCATCTTGGGGTGCAATCATCCCTGAGAGACTCAGAGTCTTGTGTGTTCATCTGGCATAGAGGTGAAGAGAGTGTAGAGAAGACAAAAGTGCTTCTTAAATACTCTTGCCTGAGAGTGACGCAAAGCACTTGTTCTCATATTTCATAGATGGAACTTCTCTCTAGAATATGCAACATGGCCACCTGTGAAGGGGTGGGGTCTGGGACACAGTTCCCATTGGGTAGGCACGTTGCAATGGCAACATCACAATATGTGAGGGGAAGCATACATTTTGTTGGACAGAATATTGTCTCTGTTTCATCTGTTTATTAACATGACATTAGCCATGTACTAAATAGGCACTTACGTTTTTCACATCCCTATAATTTCATTTTAAAAACCTTACATGAAATTCCTATTAGAGAAAGGGTCAGATGTTGATATGGTAATTCTACATTGTGATAACAGAATGACTTCAATTAATTATCTTATATTTTAATATTAATGTTGAGGTAAAGGCATAAATGAAAGGTAAGTGGTGAGCCAATAATTATTTCACGGGGGGGGGGGGGGAAGTAGGCACAATTGGAGGTACGTTTGCTTGGAATAACTGGCTGTGATTTTTACTAGATAATTTCTTCTAAGGTTTCTCATGTTAAGGTGTTAGCAAAAATGTGCCTCTGTAAGGAGGGATTTTAAGGACTACCAGAAATAGACTTCATAGATGTTTTGAAGACAGCGAGGTAGGCATTGGTGTCTCCCTCTACAGAAGAGAGGCCTTAGGGTCTTCCCAGTTTACAGTTTAAAGCGGTCAAGGCAGGGGCCTGGAGGCGGGGGGTGGGTGACACAGTGCCCGTGGTAGCCATTCTTCCCACATGGCTTTGACCTTAGGTTGCCTTCAGTCATATGAAATGTGAGTGTTCGGATTTGGGGTCATTTTCAGCACTTTGATTTCACTTAGATTTTCTCCAAAACCAAAGAGCATATCAACCAAAGAGTCAAGTGAGTTGGTACTAAGAGACGGTAGAAAGCTCTACTCTACTCTCATGACTTAATAAATAAATTAACAGAAAGCCTCCAAACCCTTGGCATAGCTCTAGTAGCAACCAGACTAGAATTAGAATTCAGGTCACCTGTGTCCCAGTTCATCACAGATTTCATCAATTCATCCCCTTTTAAATTCACTTAATTCAACAAAAGTATTGACTGCTCTCTAGGCTTCAGACACCAAGCTGATTTCTAGGGACGTGGTGGAGTCCAGAGTAGACAAGTCCCCATACCACTTCCCGAGAAATGAACTTTGCACTCTGATGGCCCAGGCTCACTGACTTCAGGTGATAAACAGGACGGTGGCTGCCACTTGCTTAGATCCCGGCCATAAAGTTACCACATTTCCTAATGTCTTTGTGGAACTCAAGATGACTTTGTTTTTACGATCTGGTACCATTTAGCATCCCTGTCTGATATATATTAGAAATGTTGTGGAAACTTGTCAATAGAGTTATTCAATCTGAACCTACCATCATTTCATCTAACACCACCACCCTCTTTTCCAGAGACTCACATTTCAAGGCACAATTTGGGTTTCTAATTGGTGTCTCAGACTCTAAAGAGTAGTGGCAGCAGATGAATTGCCTGAATTATGTGTGGAGAAGTCCATGCAGTTGGTCAGCAGCAGTCTGTAGTGAAAATGAGAGCCAGGACAGTCCACATGTCCCAAAGGTGCACGCACTTGCCAAGATGCCAGTTAGTAGCAGCCATGTCAGGATGAGTCGGGAGATAGCTATTGGAGAATAAAACTTTCTTTAGAACAATTTCTCAATACGTCTCCATAGGGATTTTTCTTTTGGCTAGTTAGCAAGCGTTTGCTGCTTGTTTCAAGAGAAAAATACAAGTTTACTTGATTTCTGTTTTTCATGAAAATAAGGCTGGGGATTGGGAAGTCAGGTTGTATGTTCCATGTACCCTAAGTTTCGTCTTGGAACATATTCACTCCAAGATACATTTTATTGGTTATGGGTAGGCTCCCAGTGTAGTCCACCAACACGCCTTCCCATTAGACTCATAGCATGGCTGGCAGCGTACACCTGGGCTGACTAGGTAGCTTGGACGTTGTCTTCATCTACCATCATTTCTATTGCTGAACCCATCTCAAAATATGGTTCTGATTTTCCAGCTTTTCATAGTATGTAAAGTTACATAACAAAAAAAGAATCAGTCAATGAGAGAGAGAGAGAGAGAGAGGAAGAAAGAGAGAGAGAGAATACTTTAATAAAAACATTCAATAGTAGAAGGGAATTCATAGTTATTTAGGGTTTAACTGCTTCATTCTACAGATAAGAAAAACCGAGGCCTCAGAGAGGTAAGTGACATGACCATAATACATGGAAGAAGATTACGATATATATCGTAGCATAAATTGTTTTTTCACTTTCTATTGGTTTCATGGCCATGCAAAGTTCTGGAAATGCAGAACCGGCAAGGTGAGGGTCACAAAGGACTTATTTGTCATCTGATCTAGGGTCATTCTGAAAAGAAGTTCAGATACAGCTAAGATAATACTGACATACAGATCTTATTTCAGCATATACTTATTGAATGTCCACGATTATTATTTTTTCTTTCAGGTGCTACTTGTTTATAATCCTATATGTGCTTGTTGTTCTCTCATCTTTTATTACATACCAACTGACTTATTTTGATGTTGGTTGTTTAAAAGCCAGCTTAACTGTGTACTGTTTTCAGCTATGTGAATTATTTAATCAGTTAAGCCATCAAGTGGATTGTGTGGGCTCAAGACCCAGCCAGGTTTCTGTTATCTTCTAAACAGTATGTGCTCACTGTACTGTTAACAAACATAGAACTCTGTCATTCTTTGGCTCTCATTTTCATAATCACAGCCATAAAAAAAATCAGTAGGGAAATAATAGAGGTGAATAGTGTGTTGATTTAAAAACATGGCAAAAGTTCCTTGACACGCATTCCATTGATGGATGGATGTGTGTCCCCTCCCCATGAATTTGGGTGGTCTTATGATGACTTTGACCAATAAGGTATAGAGGAAATGATGCTATATTACTCCTGAGGTTAGGTTGTTAAAGGTCACATAGCCTTTGTCTTGTTTGCAAGAATGCTCTCTCAAGCCCTGTGCTGCCGTATAAGAAACCAGCTACTCCGGTGCTGCCACACTGTGAAAGAAGCCTAAACCATGTGGGGAAGCCATGTGTACACAGTCCTAGCTTACCTCAACCTCCAAGTCTTTACAGTCTAACACCAGACATGTGAGTGTAGAAGCTTCCAAATGATCCCATCTCTTCGTTGGCTGAGTCACCTTCTTGTCATTTGGGTTTTCCCCACTGAGTCCCGAGGCATCAGGGAGCAGAGACAGATCATTGCCACCACATGCAGTCCTAATTTCTGACCCACAGAATGCATGAGCATAATAAAAGTGTTAATTTCTTACACGACTAAGTTTTGGGATGACTTTTAATGCAGCAATAGATAACTGAAACAGACTGGAAACTGAGGAGTTGGCAGCCAGTGGATTAGGTTAAGTTTTACTCCTGGAGAAGGAAAAAAGAATAATTCATCCTAGTCAGTATAGAGACACCTATTAATAGTTTCTCGCTCTCCAAAAGTTAATTTACTAGACTTTCCTTATATTAGCAGAGAGCATGTTAATCAGAAAACCAAATAGATTGCAAACAAGTGTCAGCACAGAAAAGCTGACTTTCCATGGCAACTGAGAGAAAGTCTTGTTTTTAAAGTTTATACTGAAAGCAAAACAACCTTGCAGCCAATCCTTATAATCTTGAATTGACTTATAATACACTGTTTATTTGCTTTTAATCAATCCTTAATTCTATAAATACAGTCTTTCTGAATTTAATGTTTATGTATGCTTATTCTTTGATTTTATCCCCCCAGAGAATCGGAGTAATGACAACAAAAATTCTGTGAAGTATTTTATATGCAGAAGCACTCTGATTGATTTTATTTATAAAGAAATGTGTACGGATGTATCTCCTATTATAATTATTTAGTATGTTCTCAGTGGTCTTACACTAGATTACCTAAAAAAAAAAAAAAAAAAAAAAAAAGGCAAGAAAAAACAAAAAAAAAACAACCCCAACCAAACAGCAACAAAACAAAACCCCAAACACCTTCTCAATTCCATTCAGCTACAAAACTACCTTTAAACACCTAAAGTGTGTTGAGTACAGTCTAAATCCTGAAATAATAAATTAATAAATATATTTGGCATTGAACATCAACTATGAGCTAGATTATAATGTAAAAATAAAACAATTGTTATTTCTGGTCTGACATATATTTTACAAACATATATAAAAATTTTAGTGGCAAATAGATAAGAAGATCTTTAGTCCATTGGTTTGTCCTCAAGTTTAGATTTTAAAATAAAGTTGCACACACACGTATATTGCCTGTCTAAATTTGTTAATAGTATCCATAATTTAAAAAGAGCTTATGTTTAATGTTCTCGCTGCTAAAAGTTTGTATTTTGTGGGAAGTAATGGATTCTCTACACAATACACAGCATTTCCCATAATAGGAAACTTCTTACAATTCCAAAAGTAGTCAGTCTCCTGAAAATAAAAAAAAAAGCAGGAGTGGATTACAGTTTCTGAATATTTGAATTATTTTGAATACTTCCACTCCCCAATAGTCACTCTTTTCATACTTGTAGCTGGATGTTCTCAACTACTCTAATCCTTGTAAGGAAACTGTTTAGGTGAGAAGGGAATTTTTGGTTGAAGGAAGAGTAATGTTAGCCTTAGACATGAAATTATTATTTGAGATCTCATGCCATGAAGCTCTTCCGCCTTCTGATAGTTTATCATTTTTATTTATGGATCTTCATTGTACTCAGCTCCAAGGCTTGTAACGCAAAAGCATTTCTAGTGTGAAGATTGCTTTTTGAGATTCAGAATTAAAATTTAAAAAGTCAAAAGGGAAACAGAATCTCTGTCTAATGTATATATACTATCTGTGAACTGCTGTTTTTATCCTGGAGTCCCATTGGATGTTGTGGGAGGCAGAATTCTCAGATGGACCCCAAACTCTCCCTCCCACTGTGTACGCACACACCCATGTGGATGAGTGTTTGGGATCCCTTGATTAGGTTGTTGGACCACATAATTGATGATTATCTAGATCACCTGCCTCGGTGTCACATGTTGAGGAATATGGCAGCCTCTGTGAACTGAGGGTGGCCCCAGCTAACAGCCATCAGGGAAGTAGGGACTCAGCCCTTCAACCAGAGGTCCCTGAATTCTGCCAACAAGAGTGAGCTGGAGCACAGATATTTTCCCCAGAGCCACCAGATGAGAACACAGCCCACCCAAACCCAATTTCAGTCCTGAGCAGAGAACCCAGTCCTACCATGCTGGATCTTGCACAGAACTGTGAGCCAATAAAGAGGTGCTGTTTTCCACTTCTAAGTTTATGGTAATTTGTGATGCAGTGCTAGCAAATTAAAAGAGAAGTGTACTTATCAAGGATCCCTTTCTAATGTCAGCATTCAGCTCTTAAGTCCATACACCAATGTTGTTTCATTTCTTTGTGCTTTTGCTTGTCTTTGAAGGGATCAAGATATGGCACAATGAGAAACAGAATCGCAGTAAATCTTTCCATCTAGTTACGTCAGTGTGTGGGATGGTTTCTCAGCAAAGACTGCAAAAATTCATTACATTCTTTCCTTCATTAAGCCTGTGGGAATGAGTTCTGCGAAACTGTTATAATGAACACTTTCTTGCTGTCTTTATTGCCATCTAAGTGTTTAGGATAATTTGGCAGAAAGTTCCTCTGAGATTCTTGAAACAGAAGTTTGAGTAAAAGAAAATCTGGGCTAAAAACTTGCCGATGGTGAGAAATGCTGTGAGAACGGCTAAGAAAGAAGTGGCTCTAGGAGGTTACGTGTTTTCAGTTCAAATTCTTCCACAGTTGAATTTCTGGCCCTGTGTTTCCTGATCTTTTTATCTGTAGGATTAGAAAATATATATGTAAAAAGTCTTAATTGAAACAGAAAGAATATACATAACGTGTGCCATATAAATAGGATTGTGAAAAGCTGAAATTTGGTAAACTAATTTAAAACTAAACATTTTAAAAATAGACAAAGCTGCCGATCATATGAGATAACAAACTACCATTTAATTGTGACCTAGAATCTTAGATTTCTTTTTTCCCCCTCTTGGGACTTGATAAGAAAGATGATCTAGTGTCATTTACTACAATAAAATAAATGACATTTCAGCAGTCTAGCTACAATTCCAGCAGCACTTTTCAGACCTCAATGCATGTGCAAAGGAAATTTCATATTTCAAAATCCATTTAACTGTGCATTTGGGAGTTTCCACCTAACCTACAATTGGAAATCATTAATCTGCAACATAATGATATGCTAAAAGGCAAATATCAAGGGAAGAATCTAATAGAATTCTATAAATGCCTGATTGTAAGTGATGAATGTGCTTAAGTGAAATCAAATACTTGGGGATTTATATCAGTATTTGGTAGCATCTATATGTGTGAAAACATGTTTTCAGAGGTGAAACACATAAAATCTAACCAGTTGTGATCGTAGGAAACACTCACTTTGAAGTGCTCAGCAAAATGTTATCCCCTAAGAATTCCATTCTTCTCATTAGTAGACCTATATTACAAATAAATATTGTACTCGGTTATTATTATAATATGTTTATTTTTGTCCATAAAAATACGGAGATTTGTTGTCTTTCCTGGTATTAAGTACCTGCATAATATCCTGGATTTCACTGCTTGACCCAGCAGAGCCTATCCTACTTAGCATCTGGCCCAACTCACCAGAGTAGGCTGTCTTTGATCCGGCTCCCGTGCCCTCTTCAGCCTTGTCTATCACCATTTCCACTTCGCTCACTCACTCCAGCCACACTGCAGTTGATCAAAGGTCTTTCCGCTTCAGGACCGTAGCAAAAGCTGTCTTCTCTCTGCTAACATTTATGCATCTTACCGGGCTCAGTTTAAATGTCATTTCCTCAAAGAAGGCTCCTGGGACCCACCCCCTCCCTGCCAGCTAAGGCTGGTTTGTGTCTTCTGATTGCTTTTCAAATCTTTCACTGTCCTTCCTAGCATGTAAGAAAAATTCAAAAAGGTGTTTTTTTTATACTAATATTTGTTTCATTTCCGGCTCTCCCACTGGACCTTACCCTCCATGGTGGTATGAAGTGTATCTATATTATTCACTGGTATGTCCCCACTGGTACATAATTAGCAATTCTATTTATATGCATGGCTTGGCTGTCATTGTTGAAATTAGTTGAATGAATGTTGTGAGAGTCTATGGCTGAAAACTCAGCAGTGACTCTTGTCATAACACATATCAGGAATATTTCAGCAGGGCAACTTATAAGGGTAGCCACTGGCAACATCTGTTTGTTTTATAGATGCATAATAATGGCAATGATTTATAGCTAACTTTACCTGATGACTATCTAGGAAACAGAGTGAAAGAAAGAACATGTTTTAAATAAAGCTCTTTCGGTTTGATTTATATTTTATTGCTGATGGTCCCAAGTGTTGGGAGATGATCTAAGAAGTTCTGATGGGCTGATGAAAGGGCCACTGGTTTCAAAAGCACAAGAAATTACCTAGAAGATGAGTTAAAACCATCTCTTTCTTCTAAGCCTTATTCTTACCTGTGTTTCCCCGAAAGTAAGACCTAGCCGGACAATCAGCTCTAATGCATCTTTTGGAGGAAAAATTAATATGACTCTGTATTATATTATATTATATTATATTATATTATATTATATTATATTATATTGTATTATATTATACCAGGTCTTATATTATAGTAAAATAAGACTGGGTCTTATGTTAATTTTTTCTCCAAAAGATGCATTAGAACTGATTGTCTGGCTAGGTCTTATTTTTCAGGGAAACACAGTATCAGTTGGATTTCAGAACATCTATAGATTAATAGGCACTCATTCTGGGGTAAAAAATATTCCAACTTTGCCAGATATCAATTTCTGTAAACACTAATTCCAAACACCTTTTTTTTTGAAAGGCAAACACGATTGCTGGGCTTGTATAGAACAGTGGAATTTTCCTTCCCTTGGACCGGAACTGGCCAGTTTGTAGTTACACTATAAAATATCTGGGAAAGTATCTGTATGTGCTACTGAATGGACTTCCCAGTTTAACTTCCCTACAGAAAACGGAACTTCAAGTCCATCAGAATCTTTCCCTAATGCAGGCCCATTGACACGTGCAGGGCGAGTGCAGAGGTCCAACGGAGGCACACATCCTCTGTGTCTATATACTTGAAGGTGTATCTCATTCCAAAATACGTTAAGTGTGTTCTCTCCTCCGACCTTGACAAATATGTCTTGCTAACACTCAGGAAGAGAAGTTCAAGTTTAGAATTCTTGGACTCTTAGATTTTCTTAATGGAACATGGGAGCATAGGGGAGTCATTCTTCCCTGCTCCCTCCAGACCCACTTCATCCTCCAGTGTGGGGAGCCTTGACCACGTGTGTGGGCGAGCAGTTTGCATGCCCAAGAGTAATCCACGCCCCAGCAAATCGCAATCTCTGACTCGCCTTGCCAAGGCCCAGGGGCGTACACACCCGAGGCACAGTCTGTCCTGGAGAGGATGGACCTGAGTTGAGGAGTCGTATGAAGTCCCTGGAACGGAACTCGAAGCCTTTGGGGCAGAGAATTCCACATCACTTGTGATGTCTTGGTTCTGTCTCTCCGACACTTGCAAAACACGTCCTGTCCTTGAGGATAGGGCTGGACCCCTGTTCTCTAGGGCAGGAAAGTACATCTGCATTTAGTTTGTAACAAGCAAGGAAGAAAATAGAGAAAGGGGAAAAACAGGGGAGCTTGACATTTATTACCGATAAGTAATGATGCAGCCTCGCACTGACTGAGGCAGAGAAGCGTTATTATTCAGTGATTTTTCTTCCTGATTGTGTAATTGAAAATATGGCTTTTTGGGGGGGTTTGTTTTTCTTTTCCCAAGTAAATTGTAGAAATTGGATAGAAATATCTGGGAGAAGGCAGAGCTATAATTCACTTTTTAAAATCACTGGCAAACCACTGCAATTTTACTACTGTTCTTTTTTATTACAAAGGAAGAGGAAAAATGATTTTTCAAAAATAATGTGAACGCTCAAAAGAAACAAGTAGGGCATTGTTGTTTCAATTTATTATAATTACTGATCAAAGAATTACTCCTTAATTATATTAGTTCAGTGTAACTATCGTAGACTGTCCTAAAAACACTTACATCTCCTCCTCTTTACAATTTGCAAGTTACTTGCCTCTTACCTATGAGAAATTCCCCAAACCTTCCAGTGAACACTCCATTGATTGGACCCCCTGCTACTAAAAACATGTGTCTCTCTGCTCAACCCTGGTCCCTGCTCTGAGAGATTGAAAAGAATGGAAGCTTTTTCCTATCCAAGGTTAATCCCCTGGTGATTAGAGTCCCGTGGTCCCCCAGAGAACTTTGACAATCAATCATTTCTGTTGTGAAGTTGTTCACCCTCGTTTCTCTGGAGAATTTTTCTCTTCATGACGGAAATATTTAAATTCCTCCCTTCTTGTGTAACACACATCCTTCTGTTTACCTCTAGCTATCTCCCCATGCCTTTCCTTCATAGCCAAGTTCACACACACACACACACACACACACACCAAAACAGAACAAAAAAAGAAGCTACGCTGTCTCTTCACATGATATTCACATTACACAGCCCGCTATCACTGCAAATCACTTCCTGTCTGAAGTCATCAATGGTCTCCAAATAACACACAGTACACATTTTTTAAAGCCATCATTTTACTTGATTTTTCTGCCAGATTGGACATGATTTTGTCCTTTAAAACTCTCCTTCCCCTTGGCTCAGGTTCCTCATTTGGCTTCCAGTGACCCCTGGCGGCAGCAGGTCCCTGGTTCCTGCTGGGGCTGGAAGTTTGGAACCCCCAAGTGGTCACCACTGACGTTACAGTAGAGGTGGCCTCATTGAACTGCTGAGTTGTAGTAAAAATCCTGACTCCTCACCAGGTTCAGATTCTGTCACCTCCCAACAGGGACAGAGAGGGGTGCCTTGTGACTGCCAAGGGAGAGTGGATGGCCCGGTGACCTAAGATACTGCAGCGGGGTGGGGCAATGGCTATCGGGAAGAAAGTCCCTGGCTGTGTCTTTTTAACTTTGTGTTTCCACATACAGCCTCGCTCAGGCTAGACACTCCATTGGTGTGGGCTGAAGGAACAAACAAATGTGTAAATCATTTTCAATCACTGTCATATGAAGTAACTGTAAACTTAGTGACTTAAAAACAACAGAAATGGATTACCTCCTAGTTCTGTAGGTCAGAAGTCCAGGCATAGCATGGCTCAGCTTGGTCGTCTCATTTGAGCCTTTTAAGGGCAAACTCAAGGCTTTGTCAGGGGTGCGGTCCTTCCTGGAGGCTCTGGGGAAGAATCTGCTTCCAAGCACATTCAGGTTATTGGCTGAATTCGGTTTCTTGCAGTTGTAGAACTCAGGGTCCCATTTCCTTGCTGGCTGTCAGTCAGGGGACTGTCTTTGCTTCTACTATAGAAGGTGCTCCCCATCTTTTTCACACCTTCTGTGTGGCCCACCTTCAGCAACAGCAGGTCATATCTTCTCATTCTTCAAATCTCTTCAACTTCCCCTTCTCTTGCATCTCTCAGGTTGACTTTTCTGCCTTCCTTGACTACTTGTGTCATTACTTTGGGCAAACCTGGATAGCTCAAAATAATTTCTCTTTCACAGGTCAGCTGATTTAGGACCTTAATTATATCTATGGAGCCGCTTGAGAACAATACCTAGATTAGTGTTTAATTGAGTAACCAAGGGATGGGGATCCTCTGGGGACATCTTTTGAATCATGCCTATCACAGTCTCCTTGGGTGAAAATACATGAATGAAAAGAAAAGATACAAGAAAATATATAATTAAGGGCAAGTTATTAGCACACTACGACAGTAACTACAATGGCATTTCAATGTTTTGTCCACCCTCCATGAATTCGGTAAATACTAGGTGTGAAAAACAGTCCATAAGACACTATCCCCTCAGGGAAATTTTAGTTGATTTGTAGAAGGTTAGCTTCACGGGGGCAAGGAGCAGAGCCTTTGTTTCCTATTCTTCCTTAAGGACTTAGCCTGCCACCTGATACCGAATACATGCTCAATAAACATTTGTTTTGATTGGCTGACCGAGTGGTTTTCTAAAACGTGACTACATGAAATGAAAGGAAGGAAATACAGTTGAAAGCAGGGAAAGAGCACTGTGAGCTAGAATGTTCTACACCATGCCTTTGCACTAGCTTTGCAAGCTGAACCTTTACGAATGACTATGGTGTAGGGAGATTTAGTCATGGAAAGCATCGTGGACATGACCTTTTCCTTTCCAATGGATCTAGTGGAGCAGAGTTTGCCCTAAGAACAAGGATATCAGGCTATACCAAGATGGAGGTGGGCTCTTCAATCTGAATGAAGATGTTCAGTTTTTTTCCTGAGGTTAACATAAAGGATAAAAAAGTGTTGAAGAGTGAAGTCAGTGATGGAAGTGGATTTATGAAAGATTAATTTGATGGCAAAGTGGAGGCAGAAAGGCCATTGGGAGGCTATTATACACATACATACCTTCTGTAACAAGCATCTCTAACATCTCAGTGGCTTAATACAAGCAAGAATTCACTCAGGTCATAACATGCTTAGATGTTTAGTAAGTGGCTTCCATGAGGTGATTTAAAGATGTGGTTCCTTCCTTTTTCTGGTGCCACCATCTTCTACAGCAGGGGTGTCCAAACCTTTTTCAACGTTTTTTACCAAGGGCCATATGTTTGTAAAATACACAAACAGCTGGGCCACTCACTCGAGGTGAAGTACGTATTGCCTCACCTGGTTTATTTAAGTAAACTAAATATATTTTTGGAATTTGCTGCGGCCAATTAAAAATGGATTGTGGGCCGCAGTTGGCCCGCGGGCCACAGTTTTAACACCCCTGTTCTACAGCTTCCTTGTGGGGGCTGAGGGGCATCCCTAAAGGACCCTCTGCATTCAGCTTCCCAAGGAGTGAAGGGAGTCATGAGAATGAGGTGAGACAGTTGATGGTCAGACCTGGAAATGGCACAGATCACTCTGACCACATTCTATTGGATACAACCAGTCACATGATCCCCACCTTAATGATAAAGAAGCTGGAAAATATGGTAACCTGTGTGTCTAGGAATAGAAAGCAGAAGTGGCTGGCACCTAGCCAGTCTCTGCTATGGAACTCTAAGAGTGCAGAGAAGTCCTGAAATAAAATGCTGTTTGTGTTTGGCTGCACTCTTTCCAAACTTACTTGATTATGATTTTTTATTTTTAGAATAATACTATTGCTAATTCTCATACCTGGCGTTATGAGGAATACAATCTAGGAAATTAGTTACAAGCATCTCCCTTAGCAACTTTTGGAGATCTATCACCTTTTTTATAGCACTAGGCTGACATAGTAAGGACTTAGAGATTTTAGGCTTCAATGAATAAACATTTCTAAGATAGCACAATTTACATATAGAGTATACTTCTTTTCCAGATATAATATGATCTTATTACAGAGTTTTACAAACTCACTAACCCAGTTATTTCAAACCTAAAAGTTTCTGAAAATAGATAGGGTACCTGTTAAATATCAGAAATGACCAATGCTTTAGTCTTAACAGACTTTTTGGCACAGGTCAGAAGGTGTTTCTCTCAATTTTTAAGAAAAAGTCTTAACGATTCAAAGAGCCCAAATCTGGTCTGCTTCTTTGGGAAGAAACCCTCAAGCAACATGATGTAACGTTTGTTTTTCTAGAGCAGAGAGGTCAAGTCAGTTCTTTTGACATAAATGTATAATAATGTCACATTCAGAGACAAAAAAAAAAAAAACGGGGAATAGACCCAGAGCAGTAAGACAGGGCATGAGGTATAGTGCTGTGAGACTTTAAACAAATGATTGGTGTCTTGTTTACCAGGCTCTGAAGATGATGGTAGATTGAAAAAATATAGGAGTAAGAAAGAAACAATTAAAAATAAAATAAAAGGCAAATGACATGAACTCCTACTTACTTTGTGATATTGTTTTCTCACTATGTAAATATGTGTAAGGGTTTTTGATGTTTATAAAAATTGACAGAGAGGATGTCTCATTATTTTTCAAAAGATGTCTGCCAACTGTGATATCCTTTGATAATTTTTCGTTCAGTAACAACTAACTTCTAACCCTAAAAGTATTCTCCATATGAAGTATGCTCTTCTCAATGTGCGTTTTTTTTATCCTAGATTTTTATACTACTTAGGAAAAGAAGTTCCTTGGAGATTCATCAGAGTGTTCTGTTATGGGTCAAACTTTCCATTATGGCTCACAATTACAAAAAAACAAATTTAAAATGTTGACTAGGAAATGCTATTGTAGACCTTGTCACATCTTTACATAAAGAAGTGCCCTAGGATTTGGCCTTGAGGAGAGACTGACTAGTAGATTAGGCATTGAATTCTCCCAAAGTTAAAAACTAACCTTTAGTTATTGGACAAGAGTCACTTATAGTTATTTCTTAAAATTTATGCATTTTTCTCATTGTTGCTTAAAAATGGTAGCATATTGAGGCCAAGCACTATGATTAAAGCAGACAAAAAGATACAGTTCTTTGGAGAAAAAAATTTGGTCTATTCTCCAGCTGAAGGGGGATAATAAATGATTTATGTCAGCTGGAAACTCCTCGGGCAAACTCCCAACCAGCCAGGAGGGCTTGTACCAGTTAACATACAGCCCATGTTTAAGGATGAGGGCAGAGTATAAGCATCTGATACTTGACAAGCAGTGTGGCTCTAAGTACTCTTAGTCCAGTGCTTTATACATGTTAGAGTACTCACAAGTCAAACATAGATTCTTCTGGAATCACGGTTCTTTATCCCCCCAATGTCTGTCATCATGATGAAATGAACTGATGCAGAGGGCAAAGATGTTCCCTTTGGAAGGATTTAGTGGCTGAGGTCCAAGGTCATTTTCTTATTTCTATTGTGAAACCAACCCTAGAACTAATTGAGGGAGGAACTTGATTGGTGGCAAGTATCTCTGGTCTTTCCCAAATACATCTAATCCTTTGTCACTCAAAACATGGTTCCTGGACCAGCAGCTTCAGCATCACCCGAGAACTTATTAGAAATGCAGACTTTCAGTCCATGTGTTAGATCATTCATGTTAGAGTCTGAAATTTAACAAATCACCAGGTGATAGAATGGGAAGTTTGAGAATTCACTACAAGTACACACACACCCACATGAACACAAGTACAAAGAGATTTGAAAGCTTGCCACCCGAGATACGCCAAATCTACTGCAGTTTGGGGTAAGAAATGGGACAGTTGATAGACCCATGTGTTCCATACATCCTTGCAGATTTCATCTACCAGCCACATTAAATAGCAAGATATTAGGTAGTTCCCTAGAAGTAAGTGATGTGCCCTGCCCCGCAAGTCACTAGTACCATGGGGGAGAACAAAAGACTGCCCAGTGCATAAGCTTTCTGATAGCTTGAGCTCAGCAGGAAGACCAAGGGCACGCCAGGTGTCAGTGAAGCTCACAATCTCATTGCTTTTCTCTTTACTTTTTCTCTGGATAAACAGAGGATTTTAGTCTCTTGGGCTGTCAATCCAACTCCTTCAGCGAGCATCAAATAAAACCAAGAACAAAAAGAAAAAGGGAGGGCAGAAATGAAGCGGATAACAGTCAAAGCAAATATCAGACAAAGTAAACTGAGTGGCATATATATACCACAATAAAAAGAAAGAACACTGGAGGGGAAAAATGGATTTTGTAGGTCGAAAATGTGGAGCTACAATGGCAGTGCTTGTGACCTAAATTGTCAAAAAAAATGTTTTTAGCTGTGGTTTCTGAGATTTCACCCTTCCTTGTTAGATAGCAATTTAAATGGAATATGATTCTTTTCATATTACTGTGACTCAGTTAACATTTTCTTACATTGTGAATTAACTTTAATGAACCAGTTCACATCAAGTGCAGTAGGGTAGGGGTCTCTAAAAATGGTGTACCGATTGAATTCTGGCTTTTGGGGCCACATTATATAATATTAAATTAATTTTTCATCAATATTGTTACTTGATTATCAGCAGAGACAGATTGTATCCAAGACCTCATCGATTTCATGTGCTTCCAGCCCTAACTTCTTTATCTAATTTCACTTCTTTCCTCTGCTCCTATCCCTTCAACTATTCACCTGATATCACGGTGCCTCATCCTCTGAATATAGACTGAAGAATGAGTGTAATATTACTCTCACTGTTGGAATAGCACTTTTCTGAATGAACTCTAAAAATATCGATCCTCTATAATGGCGGACTAAGATTTTGTTTCAGGAGATTCCCGGGTTGTAAATAATCCTGGGCAAACAGCTATCTAAGGATTCTTCAACAAAAAAATTCTGTGACTCCATGATTTTTAAGTTGCTTCTTTCTTCAGAACTCTAGTTCCCCACTGGTGCAAAAAAGTAAATGCATTTTTGTTTTACATTTTTCTCGGAAGGCATGTTTTCCTGGAGGAAGTGGTGGATGGTTGTAGTTCTACCTAATCAATGAATGCATTTCATTCTGGAGATGGGTGGGAGAGAGAAATAGTATTTTTGGCCATAAGACCCCCCCAAGATTTAGGTTCAGAGGAGACTCTCCTTTTTACTTTTGTGCCAGGATTGTTTCCTTCTAATCTTACTCCGTTCCCCTCTGCTCCTCTCTTCCAAAGGGTTTCACTGGTGAGCTTGCAGAAATTTACAACCCAAAGAGACCAACGTTTCAAGGTTAATGCAGTCAATCCTGACATCTTGAAAAATTACCCACATCTCTACATGAGAACAGTTGGTGCTGGGCAGACTTCAAACATTTCGGTGGCCATAAAGCCTGCTTATTTGTTATCCCTTTTCTTCCTTCCACATGAGACTAGGATTCCTTCTGGAGGCCATTCATCATTGTTGGCTCAGGAACACAATAAGGAATATAAAATGTATGAGGATACTACAGGAAATAAATGTTTGCTTTCTTCTTTACCTAAGACACCCAAATGCAGAGGGCCAGAATCACTGAGATTCTGGGTACATGCAAGGGGCAGAGAAGAAGAGCTCACCATCTTGAAGAAAGAGACAAAGAGACAGGAAATTAATAAAGCTGGACTTCTCAGATTTTCCTATACATCAGATCATCTGTGGATCACATGGAAATGCAGATTCTGATTCAAAAGCTTTGGAGTGGGGCCTGGGAGTCTGCATTTCTACAATGCTCCCAGATGATGTAGAGGCTGCTGGCCAGGTAACCACATGGTAAGTAGCTAGGCAGCAGACAAATATAAAGAGTAATGGTGTGTGCTGAGACAGCCATGGTGGCTTTGCCTCTCCACATGTGATCTGAAGACTAGCAACAATGTCCAGCCCAGCCATTTTGGAGTCTGAGGACAAAGGAAAAATGTGTCCCTATATACACTTATCAAATATCCTACCACATTTCAAACCCAGTGCGACATGTTAATGAAATCTCTACAATAATAATAATAATGATAATAATAATAATAATGATAATAATAATAGATATTCATATATAAAGCCCCGTCATGCCCAGTCTGTTCTCACATCATTGCTGTCCCTTCATAAACCCATCTGGTGGGGTCTGCAAGGTAGCGTGGGTTGGAAGCAATGGTTCCTGTGGAGTGGTAGTGTAGGGCTGTAAAGCAAACAACAACCTGTTTTTATTAAAAAAATATTTGGTATATTTTAATCAGGGTTATTTTTACACTCATTTTGATTTTTAAAACTATTGTGTTAAAATATTGTTTGTTACTGACGTTTCTGGCCTCTCCTAAAATTTTGTGCCTCACCCTAACCCCAGCCCGGATCAGGAGCAGGAGATCACCTGGGAACTTCTTAGAAATGCAGAATCTCAAACCCCATCCCAGATTTTTTAATCAGAATCTTCATTTTAACAAGCTCTCACAGCAAATTGTATGCATATTAAAGTTTGAGAAATGTCCTTAGAAGATCAGACTCTTCAAACTGGAGTTGTGTCAACCTGTGTCTCACCTTATCCTGGAAGAAGACTTTTTGTTTAATGTTGAATTATCAGGCCTGATAACTCTATGAGTTTCTACAATGAAGATGGTTCTAAATTTCCTGTACATTTATGAAGCTTATATGAAGTGTATTTATATGGCAACCATCTTTTAGAAACAGTCATGAGGTCCTGCCTACTTTTTTCTTTTTAACTTAAATGTGTGCAGAAATAGATTTCAACAGAGAACGGTGGCTTTTGTAACTAGCAAGCTAGTCCCAGAAGAATCATAAGGTAACAAGAATAGATCTCATTTGGAGCCTTTTTCTATTTTTAATTTGTCTCATCATGAAGGATGAAGACAACAAAAAGTGCTCCAGATTCTTTGATGCACTCTCCTTCTTTGTTATCTTTGAGGAGAGCTCTGAAAGCATCAAACAATCCATTATCAGAGCATCTTGGAGTATAATAAGAATGGAAAGTGACACAATTATCTTTTCTTGTGTCATTGATTGTAAGGAGAGCTTGGAAAGGCATTAAATAAAGTCTGTCCTTTGGGGAATTTAAACCTGTACAGTTGTACCACCATGATGTGGCAGGGAGCAAATCCTATCCTTTCAAAAGAATTGAGTAGAAGTTTACAGATATTTTTCACCCGAACAATGGTGGGTCTAGGTTTGTGGGTGTTTAATAAATTAAAATTTCTTTGAATCCACTATCTTTTGTGTTTCATGTACATGAAAAATATGTCTTTCATCATGAAATAAGCAATATATATTTTTAGGGTGACTTCTATTTAAAGGTCTTCTCTCTAATTAAGCTTTACTTGCTATAACTCATGTCTGAGTGGTGTGGTTATACTCTCTGACTGCGATAAGAGGCCGGACAATTAAGTTCGCGAACTCATCCTAGAAAAAGTGCTACACATCTCATTGCTGAATATCACTAAGGTGACCTTTGAAGTGCTCACCTTGGGAAGCTATGCACCGATGCCAGCACGTACTCCACCCTTCGAAGCAATTTTGGAGCTCTTTTTCTGGAATGGCCATCAGAGCTGTCATCGTATTACCCTTGATGTCCTGAATGTCATCAAAATGTCTTCCTTTCAATATTTCCTTTATCTTTGGGTAAAGAAAGAGGTTACTAGGGGTCAGATCAGGTGAGCAGGGAGAATGTTCCAATACAGTTATTTGTTTACTGACTAAAAACTCCATCACAGACAGTGCTGTGTGAGCTGGTGCATTGTCCTGATGCAAGAGCCATGAATTGTTGATGAAAAGTTCAGGTCATTTTTGTCTAACTTTTTCAAGAAGCCTTTTCAGAACTTCCAAACAGTAAACTTGGTTAATTGTTTGTCCAGTTGATACAAATTCATAATGAATAATCCCTCTGATATAAAAAAAAGTTAGCAACATCATTGCAACAAGTTCGCAAACTGAATTGTCAGACCTCTATGTTGCTTTTGAGATGAAAAGATGAAAACCTATTTCTTGTGACTTACTGGTTGCATCCACAGAACCCCAAATGAATAGAAACTTGGCAATTTTGTGGTCAAGTTGATTGTGATCAGAGGCTGCTTTTACCAGCACACCACTTGGTGAATGAGCTATGTCGGGGAGTGTAGAGTCCCCTTCCGGCCTGGTTCTCCATGGATCAGAGTTTCCTCACCTGCACTGTTTACCTCTGGACCTCACGTGGATGAGAAACACCTTTGAGCTCACTTCAGCCACCTACTGGCGCGTCTGTTTATTGCAGCCGCTTAGCTTAGACATAAGGCGGGCACAGAACTCTGAGCTGAGGGCCACCTGCCGGAGTTCCACCTCAATGCTTTAATCTGACCCTGTCACTACTCTGAAAGATGCTGCTCTCATGTGTTTGGGAAACTCACCTTCATCTTATATTTCTGAAAACGAACCACTGGCCAGTCACAGATATAATAGGTCCCTGTAAGAGACTCTGTCACAAGGTGACCTTGATCTTTCCAGACAGGCAGGTCTTTCATGTACACTGTGCACTGAAGAGTCCTTTGGCAGCTGCTTCTGATGGCGTCTCTGGAGGTGATGTGGCCGCACGGTTGCAGTATGGTCTGCAGTTCCACGGTGCCCAGGAAGCCGGGATTTCCAGGACATCCTGCAGGCTGTTCTTTCCTGAGCATGTTAATAGAATTTCCATTTCTCAGGCCTTGCCCCTGATTTTCTGCCCCCTGAACTGACAGGGTAAACAACAATGCTTTGTATTGCACTTTAGACCTTACCAAGCACTTTCCTATCTGCCGTGTTGCTTGACCCACAGAGGCAGCAGGACTCGTGTGATATACCTCCTTTCCGGTGAATAGACTGAGAGCCAGCGATGGTCAGTGCTTTCCCGAGTTGACACTGAGCAGGAAGGAGCCCACGTCTCTGCATCCTTGTACTGTTCTATGCAGATCGCTGCCTGCACTTTGAAACGCCAGCCTGGGGTTCTAAGAGAATTCTATCCTAGAATTTTCACTCACACTATTTGCTTAAGGGGTCTAAGCTTTAGTTTCCTCATTTGTAAAATGGACAAATGACAGTTTTATCTCCTGGCTTCTTGTGGCAATCAAACAACACCCAGCACAGTATTTCACAGAGGTGGCATTCCGTGGGTATTTGTCAGCATTCTACAGCAGACCAGGCACTGCCAGGGCACGGCTACTCTTTCTCCAGACTTTGAATCACTAGTTGATCTCAACCTCACATCGGGATTCGTTCACAGCCACTCTGTGTCTGCTCACACTGTTGAAATGAGTCCTTCTTAGCCACCAAATTCTACATTAAATGCTGCTGCCCTGTCAGGTACAGAAGAAGGCTGGAAATGGGGTAGGGGAGAAGCAAAGGACCTTTTCATGTGCTTCTTAGTGACTGGATCGATTCCAGTTCTCAAAGGGGTCACCTTCTAGTGAAAACCCGGTTCACCTCCTCACACGGGATTTTAGCTCCCCGTAGCAGGCTGCTATCATTGCACTTGTTTATTTTCCTCTGGCCATTTTCCTGGGCATCAGGCTGAGCAGAGGGGCCAGAGCTATGCCCACATCCCCTTCCCGGGGAGCTGCTACCCTCCCGTAGAAACTGCAAACTGCAAGAGACAGGGGTCTAGCTCGTTCGATGATCACGTTTCCCAGAGATGGCTCCCAGGTCCTTGAAACTCACATTGCTGGCACTTCAAGTCAAAATGACTATTTAGCTTTTAAAAAGATTTACATACGTTTCAAAGAGACAGAGACATAACCGTTTTCCAAAGGAATTGCTCTGAAAAATAGAGGAGAGAGGAGTTTCTTCCCTTATTTTCTTGTTTTTACCCTTATATCTGGTTTCTTTAAAGAGAGTAAAGAGAATCTTCCTTCCCTGTAGATTTTCTTTAAAGATGACGCTTGCTGACAAGCCAGCCTGATGGCCTTGGTTGGGCTGCCTGTTTTCTCACTAGACAACATTTCTGGACAGGTGAAAGGCCTGGAAATTGATGGACAGATATCGGGGTGGGGGTATGTAAGAAGGGACGTATAACAAGGACAGACTGAAGAACACCATTAGAGAGATTTCCAGGCAAAGTTTAAAGGGATTGAAAGAGACTCTATTGTTTATTTTAGTTCATTGCTCTATTTTATAAGGTATGACAGACAATTATATGAGAAAATTAAATACTGTTATTGCGTTTGGATGGCAACTTTATGTACACGGTTGGAGGGTCACTAAGGTTCTGACTAGCTCTCAGCAGCCATAACCTATGGCATCCTTCACATACAGCCAAGTGCCATAGGAGAGAGAGAGCTATTCCCGAAAGTGCACCAAGGATTCACCTGGTTCTCAACTCCCTCGACTGGGAAGTATGTGCTGCTCACCTCCCCTCCTCAGGGAAGATGCATTATCCTAGATAAGATGAGTTTATTTTCTTTTTCATAATAATAAGAGCACCATATATTTTACACAAAATGTGAAAGCGCTGCTACGTGTATTATCTAATGTATTCCTAACGACAGGCCTTTTTTTAGAGATGAAAATGCTGAGGCTCAAAAAGTTGAGTTCCTCGCTCCAGGTCACACAGCTAATGCAGAATCAGGATGAAATCCAGGGCAAGTGGGCAGGAGTATAGGACGTGTCTCGTGGCTTTGACAATAAGCATCTATTCCAGCCCTAATTTAGAAGTTTGGCAAGAGAGTGCTGGCAGCCTCTCAGATACCATCCAGCTCCAGGATAGTTAGAACTGCACACCATGAGCCTTTCCTGGGTCAGGACATCAATTATGCTGGGTCCCAATCCACTTACATTAAAAAAAAAAAAAAGATGTGGAATAGGACATAACATATCTACTTGTTATTTTACTGGTTAGTGCAACTTTAATTTCAATTATTATGTATAAAATGGAATTGTTCTTGTGAAGGCTTTCATTTGCAAGGCTACAAAGGTGCTGATCTCCACAACCTTTTCATTTGACAGGTGGAGAGACTGAGGCCCAGAGGGAGTGAGGGGGTGGCCTGAGGTCACAGAGTTAATTATCAGCAAAGCCCTGAGTGGAACCGCAGGCACTTTCTGTTTCACCACATTTGTGCATTCTTCCTTCCTTGTCCTTCTTGTGGGTCCCTGTGTAATACAGCACCAAAGACCTCAAAATCTCATCTCCCGTCAGTGTTTGAGAGTGGCTTAATAAGGCTTAGCTTTCAGAACAGAAATGCGTCCTGTTTGTTTTGAAAGGAAAACTAAACTTAAATGGCAACTGGATATTGGACAAAAGTCTTGCGGGATTAGGGTAAAAACAAGGAGTTTGTTTGTGAAGCTTCTTGGGGGAGCTGGGAATTGAGAACTCCAGGTGGTCTTGAGAGGCAGCTAAAATTTCCCTGCTTTGCTGGGCTGTACGTGCTGGAGAACTGCAAAATACCAGCTAACCTTTGCTGGAGACCCCGAGCCTCTGCAAAGGGCATGCTAACCAGCGCGGTGATTGCAAAGCCCACTATAATTGGAAAAGGGGGGAAGGTAGTGGTGACCAGCTCTCTGTGGGAGGGTTGGGCGTGATGCATTACAGATTTGATTTCCCTAGTGCAGCATGAAAGCCTTCGGGTATGCCATTTAGCTCTTCTGTGTCTTAGTTTCTCATCAGTAAAACAGAAATAAAAATCCTTCATTATCTTGCCAAGCTGGATGTGGGAATTAGTTAGGTACAAGATGAAGATGAGTAAGGTTTATATATTTTTACAATGGTTAAAATAAGAAGAGGAGGGGTAAGCCTGAAAAAAAGAACAGGAAGTCAAATGTTATGGTTCGTGAAAACCAGGCCCTAAGCATCTAAATGACACGGCCCGTGTTGTCGTCTCAAATTGTAAAAAGCAACTTGCGTCTATCTACGAATGGTATTTTTACTTTTATGAAGGAAAAAGTAAAGGAAGGAAAGTCTTTATGAAGGAAAGTCTTCTTCCAATTGAAAGAGCTCCCAGTGGCCAAAGATGGAACAATTTGAGCAAGAAAATAAAGAAGCATTAGACTATAACTCGAAGTATGAAATAAAAATCTATGAGTCCATATTGACATAAACAAATGATTGTACTAATAAATAAATGAGAAAGAAGAGACAAATCTGCTCAGAATTCCAAATAATTCATGTAGACACTCTTCCCTCAAGGTGGTTGAGGCCCCCTCTTACGTGTGGGCTAGTCTTAACGACATCCTTCCAAAGAGTATAATATGGAATGAGAGGGGGAAATCATAACGTTATGGTGGGAAAATCTGACAATCGCTACTTCAGCCATGCGATCAAGGTCAACATCAATAGTGATATGTCATGTTGATAGGACGGACCCTTGATGTCATGTGATGAGAACTATACTTTATCTCTTAGTCTTCCTCTCAAAGCCCATAGGCATAGTGTAATCATGAGAAAAACATCAAACAAACCCAAACCGAGGTACATTCTATGAAATACCTGACCAATAATACTCCCTAAAACTGTTAAGGTCATCAAAAACAAGAAAAGTCTGAGAAACTATCATAGCCAAGAGAACCCTAAGGAAATACGACCAGTGAATGTGATGTGGTGCCCTGAATGGGATCCTGGAACAGAAAAGGGACATTGGGTGAAAACTAAGGGAATCTGAATGAAGTGTGGAATATAGTTAATAGTAATCAGTATTGGTGCCTTAACTGTGACAAATGTACCATGCTAATGTTAGATATTGGTCATTGGGGAAACCTTGTGAGTCCTTATGAGGACTCTGTATTGTTTTTGTACTTTGTCTCTAAATCTAAAACTATTCTGAAATATGAAGTTTATTAAAAAATGACTTTCTAATCTAAAAGTTACATTAATTTTAGATCAGTTTCAGCAAATGTATATGGCATGTGTGCCAAGTGACAGGTACATAGTCCCTGCTCTCAAAAATTTTAAACTATTGAGGGGGACACCTGTGTAAACACACACTGGGAGGTGGAAAGATGCAGAATGGCATAAATGCCACAAATTATCAATGTTGACACCACAGAGAGAGGCTCGTGGAATGGATGGCATTTGGCTAGCGTTGGGAAGTTCCTCCAACAGTTTCTTTGCAGCAGCGATGCATATCTTTACCAACTAAGTGAGGGGGGGTGATGTGAAAAGTAGCCCGTTTGGTGATGCATTTAGTTTTGAACACGTTAAATTTGAGGTGCCTGTGGGGATGTCCAAGTTTACATATCCAGTAGGAAGTCCGATTGTGGGCCTGCCCGTAGGTGCGAGGTGGGCATCATCAATCTGTATGTGGTAATTGAAGCAGCAGAGGACATAGGAAGCACGTGATCATTGTTTTGCTAAGCGAATAGTTTTAATCAGTGAGTTGTAATGCAGCTTAGATAAAGGATATGCCAGTTACTACCTGAAACTGAAGCCACTTGTGTTGGCTTTCTGAGTCTCAATTTTCTAATCTAGAAAATGTAACACCTCTAGTCTTCTCTGCATTTCCGGTTGGATGGAGAGAGGAAAATCGGAAGACGCCATACGGGTCCTCTGTAATTTATAAAGAGCTGCAGAGATGTGAGACAGTCACTGCTTAGTGCTGTTGAACAAATTCACTTCAAAACTGTATCTCCAATTGTTTCGCTCTCTAAAGGCTCAGGTTTAACTGGATGTCGTGGTTTGTTTGGAGATCCAAGTTCTAAATACAGAATCATGGTAATTTGCACACCATTTGGGAAGATCTTGGCAAGTCATGGCTCTTGGCTCTTGATCACGTTTCTTACCTAAATAGTTGGCAAGCTTCTGCTTCCTATCCCATATTAGTAACATTTCAAGGGAAACCTAGATGCCATTTGGAAAAATTTTCAGGGCTGTTATGTCTTTTTAATGACATAAACACATAGATTTCCTATTTGTAAAACTTTCTAGTAAGCCTTTTGCCAGAAGTTCTTGTCTGTTTGATTAGCATGACATGGCAGGAATGAAAAAAGTGATGGAGAAACCAAAGCAATTCTCGTGGCAGAAGTCATGTCATTTTATCACAATGAGCACTGAGCAGCCAACTAAGCCAAAGAATATATTCATCTTGGGCAAAAATCAAGGAAATGAAGAAGCGTGACTCATGCCAGAGATTTGATTGCTCGCTTTCACGCTGCGAGCTGACATGCAGAGCTTTCTTCTCAGTTAACATAATAAGCACGCATGCTCTCCAGGTGTGAACCTGTCTGCTGGCCATGGATTTTCCCTGCTATTAACCTTTTCAAAGTTTCTGACGTTGGAATTAAGTGCTCCTCTCTGTGATTTCCTTGTGAGGCGATGCAATCTTTGACCTGTTCACGCTAAGTGTTCCCTTCCTTTTGCCTAAAACCCACGCGCTGCCTGGCCACCCAGCTAGTTCCAGCAAAGGTCATGGGGAAAACAGAGGGTAGAGCTGTAATGAAAAACGATCCTTTTCCTCCTCCTTTGGAGCACACAGACAGTCTTCTTTCTTGATTAATAACCACCTACTGACTGGTTAGCCTTTGGAATGACTTTGGCAGCATCAAGCTCTCTCTCAAGCGCATGTAGAGCAGCCCCAGTGTGGAAATGATAATCTCCTTTTTTAAAGCTGCACTTGATGTGTATAAAAAAAATCTGAATAAGAGGAGAATGAAAGTGAACTAAATGGAATTAAGTTAGAAGCTAGATCTTTTGTGATAAAACACAGGGTAGTTCAATGCAGGAAAATATTGATCGTGACATGTCTCAAGTAGGGAAGAAAGATTTTTCAGCTCTACAGTCAGGAGGGAGCTGTGATCCTGAAGAGGCAATTTTTGAACTCACCTAAAGGGAGCATGATGCACCAAGAAGGAAGAATTTTGGTGACAATTGTATCTAGCGATTAGTAGGGGCACATTCTTGTATTTTCTCACCCTTCATCACAACCATCTTTTCCAATTCCAAATAATTTCAAGCGACAGATAATCTCAAGGCATGTTTTAGTAGCACAGTGGTCCCCACTTGTGTTTGACCCACACCTACCACTGCTTGTGGCAGCTTGTGACGTCAGGCACAGGCGGTCATACCTTTGAGGCCAATTGTCTTCATTAAATGATGATATTAGTTTATATGTCATAAAGTTGTTGAGAAGACTATCTGTAAAGCACTGTCTGTAAAACACTGCAGAAATATGTGCATCATTTTGTTACATTGATGCATTGTTGTCTCACTTTCAGATGGGACTGAACAATATTTGCAAAGGCTCAAAGAAAACATAATTTAAGCCAACCATAATTTAAGGCAGGACTCTGTCCGTTGTGATCTGGATGACCTGGATGTGTAAGACTTTCCTCCAGGGGAAGATGGTCTGGCTGAATGTTGTGAAAATCCAGGGTAATGCTGAAGTCAGGGAAGGTGAGCACCACACAGTAATTTGAAGAAATGATTCTGAGAATTTAAGAGAACGTAATGCCAGGGAGAGTGTGAACGAGTAAGTGAAAGAATTATGTTGGTAAAACATCTGGAGCTGGTGCTGTTCACCATAACTTCCCAGTACAACATCAGAGAGGCTGGCTGGAGAAGTCCCTCAAGTTAAACTGGCATCTCCATGCTTTCACTTAGTTTGTTCCAGAGCCTTCCTGCCTATCTGTTACAGGTTGAATTGTGATTTCCCTCCTCCCACAAAAGACATTGAAGCCCTAACCACCTGTACTTCAAGTGGCCTTCTTTGGGAAAAGGGTCTTTGTAGATTATTAAGTAAAGATTAGGTGATTAAGATGGACCCCAATCCAATATGACTATGTCCTATTTAAAAGGGGAAATTGCATATGGAGACAGATACATGCAGAGGGAATATGATGTGAAGACACAGGTAGAAGGCCATCTACAAGCCAAGGGACACCAGAAGCTAGGGGAGAGGCATGGAAGAGATTTTCTTTCACAGCCCTCAGAAGGAACCAACCCTGCCAATACGTTGATTTCAGACTTCTAGTCTCCAGAACTGTGAGACAATGAATTTCTGTTGTTAAGGCCAATCACTTGTGTTACTTTGTCATGGTAGTGCCAGGAAACTAATACACCCCCCTTGCCTGAGAGGCAAATATTATTCAGTTATTTGTCTTCTTCCTTCATTGACTGTCTGCTTTCACGGCAATGTAAGCTCCATGGGCACAGGGACTTAGTTTGTCTCCGTCACAGCACCTAGACCTGTATCTAAGACATAGTAGGTACAACACAATCAACATTTGTTGAATGATTTGTTACTGTTGGGCTCAGCATGGGGAGTGACACATGCAGGAGTGACTGACCTCTGGTTTGACAGAGTCAAATGAAACACACACAGGTGATGTGTAATATTTTTCATCTTCATGTTAAGCAGACATTGGCTCTGGAAAATTACCCGCAATCAACAAATAGAGCATCCCCAAATAGTAGATACACTAGACTCTGATCTGCAAAGTATATCTGATAATTAAGATGGCCTTGCTCGTGCTCTCATACAATCAAAAGTGGATTATAAATATTCAAAATGTAACTAGCATACAGAATGAATACCAAGCACTTATAGTTAGCTATTACGTAACTCCTCTTGCTAGTCTTTAACTTACCCTTGGACGTCAACAGTTTGTACGATCCATCAAAAATGGTCATGGTGAGGTTTTGTATTACTTTTCTGCTGCTCCCATAACAAATTACCCCAAATTTAGTAGTTTAAAAGAACAGGATTTCACTCTTCTATACATCTAGGGATCTGAAGTCTGAAATGGGTAACACTGGGCTAAAATTAAGGAGTGGGCAAGGCTGCGTTTTTTTTTCTGAAAGCCTTAGGGGAGATTGTATTCTCTTGCCTTCTCCAGCTTTTCAAGGCCAATTGTACTTTGTGGCTCAGGGCCTGCTTCCACCTTCAAAACCAGCGATGGCCAGTCGTATCCATCTCATGCTGCCATCTCTCTGGTTCTGACATTTTTGCTGCTCTCCTACCCATTGAAGGGGAATTGTGATCACATTGGGCCCACCTGGATGGTTCAGGGTATTCTATGTTACATTTAGACAGTTCACATCCTTAATTACATTTGCAAACTTAATTTCCCCTTGCCATATGACCCATCACATTCACAGGTTCTAGAGAACAGGACATGGCCATCTTTGGAGGCCATTATTCTCCCAACTACAGGTTCTATATAATGGTGGTGCCCTTAGCACACAACACTATCATCAGTTGTTAGAGATCTTTCTCGTGTACAGCTGATGTCACATTCAAAATCCTAATCTTGGGATTGATTTTTGAGTCTGAAGCAAGAATATGGGTTTCAAAATAGGTCTATGAATAGTTTTTCATAAAAATCTATTCTGTCGGATATTAATGAACAGTATATGGGGCAAAAAGTTTCATGGTCAAATCCCATTAGGGAAGAAAATTAAGCAAATAGTAATTCTGCTATTTCTTTGCTAAAAGCCTTCAATGCCTTTATCAACATGGATTGTTGTTCTCTAGGAAAGATACCACAGTATGCAGGGTCCCCCAAATTATTTGGCCCCAGGAAGCTTGTTCTTGCAGAGCATCTTGTGAGGCTAATGGTCTGTGGAATATGCTGTGAGATATTCTGGTATAAAATAAAGAGTAGAATTCTAAAGATGGATTCATGTCTCTGGTCTGAAGGATCCATAGGAAATCAACTTTTAGAGTTCTGAACATTTAATTGTACTGACAGTTCCTAAAACAAATGAATCATCACTTGGGGAGTGAACAGAAATTTTCTACTTAGAAATCTTCATAGCAGGAAATTGTAGGAGGTGGTCTTGACATCTCCTTAACTTAACATGTTCAAAGCTGAATTCATCAGCTTCTCTTTCCTCCCCCTCCCACACTCTACCTTATTGTTATGGGCTGAGTTATGTCCCCCAACGTCATAGGTTGTAGTTCAGAATAGAATCTTTAAAGAGGTTATTAAGTTAAAATAAGATCCTTATGGTGGGCTCTACCCATGAAGACTGATGTTCCCATAAGAAGAGAAGGTTAGGACATAGACAGTTACAGAGGGGAGGCCACATGAAGTCACAGGGAGAAGGTGGCCATCTGCAAACCATAGAGAGAGATCTCAGACACTGCTGACACCTTGATGTTGGACTTGTAGAATTATAAGAAAACACGTTTCTGCTGTTGGAGCCGTCCAGTCTGTGATACTTTGTTATGGCAGCCCTAGTAAGCTCATATATCGATTTTACTACATTCTTCATATTTGGTCAAAGGCACTACCATGTATGTCTATTTTTTTCTTATATCCAGTCTATGTCTAAGTTTCAGCATATTTCCTTTTCTATATAATACTTCTCAGGTTCGTCCTTCTTCCACTCTAATCCCACTCCTACCATGCATGCTTGCCTCGCTGTCTTTACTCTTCATCACTGAATTGCTGCACCAGGCTTTTCCTCTGAGACTGGCCTGTGTTCCAACCCATGCTGTCTTTCTCTCTCATCCTCCACATGCTTTCTTAGCATGCTCCTGTGATCACTTCATTTCACTGCTGGAAAAGAGAATGGCTCGACACTGCATTTCCCGTTAGTAACAGTTTACAGTCCTAGCTGCTCCCACCTTAATTCCCACTCCCTTCAGCCCACAAGCCTCCAGGGATACAATGGAGCTCATCCTGCTGCCTTCTCTCTCTACTGAGCCGCTCTCTGCCCAAAACACTTTCCCTCCTCCTTTGCACCTATCCAAATCTTGTACCTTTGAGGACTTGGCTCACGTCTCCCTGATTCCCTTCAGCAGTTTTTCAATCCATGCTGATTATGCTCCCTGCTCTCCCACAGCACTCGTTGTGCTGCCACGAAATGCTGCTCTTTTCAGTAAAAACAAAGCCACATCACCAAGGTTGTCAGAGGAAAGAAGTTGGGCTGGTGGAAAAGGGCACCTAGTCAGTCCCCTGAAAATCACCCTCTCCTCTGGATTGCTCTCTGGAGTTAAGCTGACTTTTCCTTTAAAATTCTGACCCTCATGTGGAATGATGACAACTCACAGAAATCTCATAGATGGCTCCTGCATGAATATCCTATAGATTACCTGACAAAGTATCTGTTTTTTTTCTTGTTTGTTTGTTTGTTTACTGATAGGTAAGCGACAGAGGTCAAGGCATTTATAAAATGTAATTGGCCCTCAGAGTTGTAGACCAGGTATGCCAGCCTGGGGTTCTAGGAGAAATCACACTTCTGAAATGCTTCCTTTCTTGGTCCCTGGCATAATTCTACAGGAGAAATCTCACTTTGATCATTACTGCTTTGATTAGTCACCACTGAGTCCAGGTCAAGGGTAACATACTGGGTTCCTGCCCTCACAGCTTTGAAAACCTGCCTCTATTTACATAATTGACTTGGGAATGGTTTCTCCTTTCAGGTAAACTCATGCTCTGCCTTCTGAGACACAGTCCAACACTTGCAGGACCACAGAAGGATGAAACTAACACATAACACTATAACCCCAACAGTCATGAGACACCAGCTTACAGGAGGGCACAGAAGTGGAGGTTTATTCTCTTTTACACATGGTCTTTATTGTCAAGGCAACCTGACTATGACATTTAGCAGTTCATTAACTGTCAGAATTGACTTGGTAGATGCATTAGTTTCTTACTGCTGCTACAACAAGTTATCACAAACTCAGAGGCTCAAAGCGACACAAATTTATTATCATACAGAATTCTAAAAGGAGGTCAGAACTCTAAAAGGGGCTGCATTCCTTCTAGAAGCTCCAGGAGAGAATCTAATCCTTGCCTTTTCTAGAATTTGAGGTTGCCAGCATTCCTTGGCTCATGGCCCATCCTCCATCCTCAAAGCCAGTAGCACAGCATCTTCCAATCTCTCTCTTTCTGCTTTTGTTGCCACATTGCCTTTTCCCTCTCTTCTCTCATTCTCACATCTCCTTGACTCCCACTCTTCTGCCTTCCTCTTATAAAGACCCTTGTGGTGACACTGGGCTCACCCCACAATCCAGGATATTTTCCCCATCTTAAGATCCTAAATTTAATCATACCTGCATTTAGAGAATCCAGGAATTAGGGTGTGGACATCTTTGGGGGGTGGCCATTAAGCTGCCTACCATTGTGGATGTTGATAGACCGGCAGGTAGGCTCTTCCATCCTTAGCTAAGCATGCCAAAAAGGATGACTTTCCAGAAAAGTAAATACTTTTTTTTTTTCTTCAAAAAGCCAAGTTTATGGAAATAGTTGAACATCTCTATTATAGTCTCAAATTGTTGTAATCTGTGTGTGTGTGTCTGTAAATTAATGTGTACGTGTACGTGTATATATATAAGAAATACACTTATTTCTTACCCATCAAATTGCCTATTCCAGTACAAAGCACTTAATAAAAAAAGTCTTATAGGATTATAATGAATTTAATGAAAGTCTAACAGAATATAGAAGAGAGTCCACACTTCATTTCTTTTAACCAGTGTTGACTGGGAACTGATAAATGCATGAGGAATAGTGAAGAAAATCTATTGTGTTAAGAGACAGATGTATAAAATGGTATTTCTGGAGGCTGGGGAGCAAGTAGGTAACTTGGAACAGTTTATAAGTTTGAAGAACGTGAGGGGGTTTCTTTTCCTATCTTTTTTTTTTTTTTTAATGAACACACACTAGGGAATATTATTTGCAGGATCTCACAGTTCCACTCTGAACTGCAGGATAAATGAAACAGTAAGAACAGAAGTTAAATGATGATTAAAAAACCAGCATGACAGGATTTAAACCTGCAGATTAAAGACAGAAAATTTTGCCAAAGACTCAGGTGAGACATCTGCTACTGTACATGAAAGACACTGCAGAGTACAAGATGTTTTTTTAGAACGTGCTTGTTCTGGATAAGAATTTTGTTTTTCTCTTAGTAAGCAGAATAATTAGTAATGATTAAGTAAATGCATCCTTAAGTTGCTTGGTTGATAATATTTGTGTGTGCTACATACTGTTGAGTTGCCTCTGACTCTCAGTGACCCTGTGGATGAGTGATATCCATCATGTCCCATCCTCACAGCCCTGCTCGGCTCCTGTGGACTCATGGCCCTGGCTTCTCTCATGGAGTCAATTCATCTCATTTTCTTCCTCTTTCCTTCTGCCTGCTGTTTTTCCCAGCATTATTGTCTTTTCCAAAGAACCCCACCTTCTCGTGATGTGCCCGAAGTAGGACCGCTGCAGTGTTGTCATTTTTGCCTCCAGGATGTTTCAGGCAGAATTTGCTCTGGGACCCCTTGTCCGTCTTCCTGCCGGCCCAGGGCGCCCGCAGAGCCATCCTCCCACACCACATTTCACATGATTCCATTTCTTCCTGTCAGCCTTCCTGTCTGTACACAGTGATTGGGAATACGGGGGTGTGGGTGACCTTAGCCTTGGGCTCTGGTGACACCTCTTTTCTCTTGGCGATCTTTCCTGATCCTCCCATTGCTGCCCTTCTGAGTCTCAGCCTTCTCTTGATTTCGGGGCTGCAGTCTCCATTTGGATTGATGACTGAACCAAGGTGAGCCAAATCCTGAACAAGTTCAATGTCTCCCTTGTCTGTCGTAAAGTCGTGTGGTTCTTCATAGTCGTGATTTTCATCCTGATGTTCAGTTGCAGCCCTGCTTTGGCACTTTCTTCCTTCACTTTCATCAGAAGTGGTTTCAGATCATCGCTACTTTCGGTCCGTCACATGGTATCATCTGCATATCTGAAGTTATTGATATTTCTTCTATCAATTTTTACTTCCTCTTTCCCTTATAAAGCCTCACTTTTCAGGAAGGCTATCAGATGAAGGTAGGGAGAGGTCACAGATATTTGCTGCATAGACTATTTGGTGATAAGCCTGACTCTGGGAAGCAGTGTGCATACATCCCCGGGTGACAGATTTTTCTCTTAGATACTGAATGCAGCTGAAAGATGTCAGAAATGCTTGTCCAGCTTAAAAAAAAAAAAAATCTTTTGACTTATTTCTGCTGGACACCTGGAATAAATTACGCTATACAAATTGGCTTTCAAAATGCCCACCTTCTTCAGTGATAGGATGTGAAGGTCAGGGTTACTCTGGGCCTTTTTGTTTTGATCAATCTCTTCTCTGTTTTGGATCCTGCAATCAAAGTACGCAGAACCTATTTTCAGGACCAAGAGGGACATCTAGAAGATCAAACGTTGCCTCTGGAGCCTGCTGTTTTCATTTTACCCCCATATGAGTTTAAAAATAATATTTTCCCTCTGAAAACCTGATGGTAGCCTCCGAGTCTTTTGTCATAGAATCATATTGAAGTGTTGGCTGACTGAAATACAAAACAGTTCCAATTGTTTTTATTTTTAATTAACACCATTACTTTATTCATTTTTTAGTGTGACAACCCTCAGTATTCATTGAGCAGCTTCCTTTCCCAGGCTGTAGGTGTGAAGGGCACACGTGTAAAAACAAATCTGTTTTTTTGCCCGCCCATTACTGCTCCTTTGGATTCTTTTTTCTCTATCTTCCTGCTCTCTCTGGTTTCTTAGGTGTTGGAAGATCCCACAGCCCAGTCCTCAGACCTCCTCTCTTTTTCTCTACTCCTCTCTAGGTCAGGAGTTGGCAGTTTATTTTCTGTAAATGTCCAGACAGTAAACATTTTCAGCTTTTGCAGGCTGCACAGTCTCTGTCACAATGACTCAACTCTGTCACGGTAGCACAGAAGAGCCTGTAGACAGTACCTGAGTGAGAGAACGTGGCTGTGTATTTACCGTAACAGGGAGGTGTCCTGATTCAACCCCAAGCCATAGCTTGTGGACATTGGTCTGGGTAGCCTCAAATTCTCCTGAGTCATAAATGTATTTCTCCAGCTCCAGTCATGTATCTCTACTTGGATATTAATAGAACCCTCAGACCTAATATATGAGTCTCTCGTCCCCAAAGCATCCAAACCTGCGCCTGCCTAGCCTTCCTCCTCTCAGTACATGGCATCTCGGTCCGTCCAGTGGCTCAAGATCCAGACCTTGAAGTCATCTTCGATTCCTACCTTCTCTCATATCCCTTCATCTATTTATCATCACTGTCATCGACTCTACCTTTAAAATATATCCCAAATCTGACTGCCTTTCATGAGCCCTGCTCCTACAACTCAGTTCCAGGCCCTAGTCCCCTCTTGCTTGAACTCATGCAATAGCTTCTTGAAGGGTCTCCTTTCTCTACTGTTTACCTAATCCTCAGCCGGGGAAAAACTCACAAGGGCTTCCCATTACTCCTGGAATAAAACCCAATTTTATCATGATCCTCAAAGCCCCATGTGGTCTGCTCCCCGACCTCCTCTCTACCTTATTTCTGCTATTCTCCTTGCTTCTTGCTCTCACAATGCACTGACCTTCCTGCTATGCCTTCAGCCCATGGAGCCTGCTCCTTTCTCAGCACCGTGGCACTTGGTCTTCTGTCTGCCTGGAAAGTTCTTTGTTCAGGTCATTGCATGCCTCTCTCTCCTGCTTCCTCAGTGAGGTCCTCTCTGACCAATCACCTTGAATGAAATAACATCTTTATTGTTTTCTCCCCACTGACTCCACTGCAGATTGTTTAAGAGTTTGTATTGCTTATGTATGTATTATCGTTTGCCTCCCCTACTAGAATGTAAGCTTTGCAAGGTTAGGGAGTTTGCCATTGTGTTTACTGTGGTGTCCTTGTTCCTAGGCTAGGAGGTGGCACATAGCACATACTCAGTAAGTATCTGTTGACTGTCTGGTAAAGGAATAACTACATGAGGGAAGAGAGACACACTCCTTTTTCTCATAAAGCTTATAGGCCCGTGGAGTGATTCAGAGAAGGAAACAGTCAAACAGCATGGGAAGACCCACAATGAGAATGAATCAGTGGACTATGGGGCCCCATTCCTCTCTTAGATTGTGGTTGCTGGAACAGTCTTTCCAGAGAAAGTGATACCTTAGTGATGAATAGTACCTACCAACCTCAGGAAGGCAGGGACCTCTGGGTGTGCTGGGGCTGACAGAGGCCAGGGACGCTGAGCCCGCTAAAACATTGAATACGGTGTTTTTGCACTGCCTCCCTCTTTTCTGAAGTAATATTTAGTTCCTGTATTTTTACTAGTTTTCAGCTGAATAAATTGGTTAACTGACTCACGATTTAGAAGTCTAGTCACGGAGTGGTAATTGTCCCTGCCATGACAATAGCTATGAAATTGGTGACATTATAGAGGTCAGAACTTTGTGTTGGGAGCACACAGGGCAGTGGCATCCGTAGGACACATCGCATCACAGGGCTCTGGGGCTGCGATTCCAGTGTGGTCCCTGCCTTGGCATCATCCCTTGGCCCTCATCATAATGAATCGTTCCATCCTGGGGAGACGCAATGGTCTTGGGTTGTCATGGAACTTTGCAATGATAGGAAAACAGTCACTACTTCATGAAAGACAAGATTAATAAAATTAGTCCATCGTTCTTTCCCCTGCTTTGACAGAAATGCTATTTCATTGCATTTTTCACTTACACAACATACACCCCAAGATTTACCTTCACTTTAAATGTCTCGGTGCTTTTAGTGTGTCCACATTTTCCTTTTGCACTTCACGAAGCTGGCAGGGGTGGGAATTATCCCTATTTTACGTAGGATAAGTTGTTTTCTTGCCTCCTGCTGATGGCATCCCTTGGTACCTGTTTGAAAGTTCACAAAGAGTTAATTAATGGGACATCTCACGTTGACAAATGCCACATAATGGCACCCGAAGTAGCGCTGTAATCATAATAATGCATTCCCCACAATGGACGGTGGTACTTTTCAGTAATTGCAGGAACTGCTCAAGACAGATGTTTATGTTCATAGCCAGATTAGTGAGCCCACGCTTTTCACTTTGCACACATGACATGCGGATTGTAAATTACATCAAATTTGCTTCTGACCTGCTAAAAGGATATGGGAATCACTTCATATTCAGTCTGTGGAAAACTGTGTCACTGTTCCAGGCAAGTGACACCAACTCCCATGTTAGTGATTTGGATGCCAAACTACTCTCTGAGGGAGGATAATTATTCCGTATGGAATTGTGAAGAAGATGTAAGGTCTACTGTGGTGAAATTGGTAAAAAATAAAGTATGCTTGAAAAATAAGTTTTCCTATTCATTTCATATCTATTAATTTAAAGATAGAATCCCACAAATTTTAGACAATGCTACCACCTCTCTCTACTTCATTTGTCATCAATGTTACGGACTGAATTGTGTCTCCCCAAGAGTCATTATTGAAGTCCCAACCCCCAATGTGACTATTTGGAGGGGGGGCCTTTAAGGAGGTGACAAAGGTTAAATAAGGTCACAAGGGAGGGGCCCTGACCCATAGGACTGGTGTCCTTACTGGAAGAGGGAGGCACTCCAGAGATCTTTCTCTCTCCACGTGCGCACACAGAAAAGGCCATGTGAGGACACAGTAAGCTGATGGCATCTGCAAGTGAGGGAGAGAGACCTCATCAGAAACCAACCCTGCTGGCACCTGATCTCGGACTTCCAGCTTCCAGGACTGTGAGAAAGTAAATGCCTGTGGTCTGAGACACCCAGTCTGTGGGATTTTGTCATGGCAGTCTGAGCTGACTAATACAGTCATGTTGGGGACAGAGAGCACATGCAAAATAAGGGGCTCACTCTTAAAGGTCCTACCTCACAGATTTAATATATTTACCACATTTCAAGAGTAGTATCTATGTTTGTTGAGCACTGAAGTGAGCCATTAATTGTACGCATTTAAATATGTGCAGGTTTTGGTATATCAATTGTATTTCAATAAAGTTGTTAAAAATAGAGTGCCAGACTTTTTATACATACATACCTACATACATACATATATAGGTGTATATATATATTATTTATATATATTATGTATATTATCATATATATTATTTCTATATATTATTTCATATATATATATATATATATATATATATATATATATATATACACACACACACACACACATATACATATATATATTATTTCTAATCCAAAGAATTATAGGTAATTTGGATTAGTGACACATGGGCCACAGGCAGGGTGACCAACTGTCTTGTTGCTTGTGACTGAGTGAGTTCCTGGGACTTGAGGTGCTAAAACCATGGCTGTCCAGAGGAACCAGGACAATTTGAGCACTCTGGCACAGGCCTGTGCTCTGGCTGCCATGATGCCTGGGCAGGTGAATCCAGAGTCCTACCTTGGAGAGGCAGGATTCACGATGGGGATTTATTAGTCAGGGCCCTGTTAGATTTGAGCAACCATAGCAGTAATTTTAACAGATATATTGTAGCACAAATAATTGCTAACTAGATATAAAGAATTCTTGACTAAGAAACTGAAATGGCAAAAAAAAAGAGCACGAATGTATCGTACAATAGCAACTGCGGGAGATGGGGCCTGCCCCTAGGGCATTCGCACAAAAGGGAGATGTTGGAGTTTTTGAAACTTAGATGCTTAAAATGCTTAGAGGTGGGGTCTTCTTGGGCAGGGACCCAGAGTCCTGGAGGGAGCGCTGACTGATTGGTGCTTCCTGAGTCTCTGGGAATGAGATGAGAGCCAGGAGGTCAGTCGTACAAATTTTGGAAAATTGTGAACTGGAACCAACAGCCATTACCAAAATGAAGTGTGCTTCCGGGGTGAAGAAGTGTTGCCTGAGTGAGGCTAATCGGAGCAGAAGTCAAACCAGGAGGAAGTTGCCTTCTCACTCCTCAAGCCTTGCATTCTCCCTCTGGAGTCCCCACTGGCAGAACCCAACAGGGAGTGGTAGGCAAAGCTGACGTTCAGTTTAGAGAGTCCCAGCTCTGCATCACTAAACAGAATTTGGAAGGGTTGGTTGATACTTGACAGACTATCTTAGGAAATGACCCAGTGGTAGGACTAATGAAACATAGGAAACGTGTGCAAAAAGCCTTGGACAGCACAGATATGACAGACATCACTACAAAGCGACAAGCCGTCACAAAGCCTGTGAACTCTACTCTGAGAGAGGAGGGCTGGGGCACCCATCACCATCTGTTAAAAAATGCTGTGGAAAGTGGAGCAGCTGATAAGAAGCCGAAGGAACATGCAGCGGCAAGAAGTGACACTGGCAACAGGAGCGGAGGTAGCAGTGCAAGTATTATTGAGGATGCTGCAGGGAGAGGCAGACAGCCTGTTTACTTCAATAACCACTGAAAGCAACTGGGAGGGGAGAGAGGTACCACATTAGGTGCTGCATTGGACTCTAGAAACCACATCACTTAGTCACCAGGACGGTGTTAGGATGGAGGTATTATTTGCTATTTTATAAATGAGGAAATAAAGCCTCAAAGAAGTGAATTAATTTGATCTGGGTCACATTAATAAGTAATCTGTGGTCTAAGAATTTGATTCTAGGTTTGTTTGGATTTAAATATTTGCCCCAACGTTTTCATGAGGTCTCTCTGTATCCGTCGCATAGGATAAACAACCAATTGGCATAATGGATGCTTATCACAATTGTCTTGAAATAACAGCAAAGCAACACTCTACACTTTCTCCTATTTCTCCCACTCCCATAGTAGGGAGGGTTCTGGGTAGGTCAGAAATGCAACACTGGAGACACCATAGAAGTTAAAATCAGGATGAAAGAGAACCCCCCCCCCCCCCATCCAGGGAATAGAAGAGTTTCCCCCTCTTTCTTTCTAGGTCTATGGATACGAGATCCCTAGCTGGAGGAGTGAAATGACAAAGAGAAGTTGGACTCATAGAGAAGAATTCACTGTCACATTTGCTAAAGTCCATTTAAGAAAGCAGGAAAGGGTGAAACCTATTTTAGAATGATCTCCCAACCATATTGGGGGTGCCAAAAAAATGTGTACAAGTGAACACTTTGGTCAGCGTTGCTCAAGCAGTAGTTCACTGTAATCAGAAGTGTCTGGACGCTGATGGGAACCACTCTGAGCTCCTCTTGGAATTGCAGAAGTCAAACCTGACTTGTGTTCATGTTTTGTTATCGGTATACAGTGAGTATTACAATTTTAATAGTTTTCCTTTCTTAAAATGTATATACATTTTTGGGGGCACCCTGTGTACATTTGGGTGATTAAATGAGTAAGATTCAGCTAGATGGAAGATTCATGGATGTGGAATATTTTAATCACCCATGGCATAAGGGTACTGAACAAAAATACTACCTGCTTTAATTGTCAGGAGACACTTATTAATCTCCTCTATATTAGTCCCTGTGTAATATTTATGATTCTCTCCCCCCGCCAACCTATTTTTCCCCTTAAATGTTCCTGAGTAGACAGTTTGATACAAGGAGGAGATTGCATGTACACTGGCCACGCTGTCTCTCTTCCCTCTTGGGAGTTGGCCTGTCCACTGAGATCGAATATTCTCCATCATTTGCCACATGAGTTAGCTTAGCAGGGAGGTGCTGTCCTTGTGGTTCTGGCCTGTGGGCAAGGAGTTCTGCTGCAGCTCAGGTGAGAGTCAGCCCGGTTTGGGGATTCAGCATCAGAAATTTGCTTATACTAGGGAGAGGCCACATTATATACTACCATCTTTATCAGCAATATTGGTAATATTTTGCTTATCTATCTGCCTTACTACTTTGTCTTAGTTTTAACTTGGTTCATAACTTGCCAAGAAAAAGGGGTGGGATTTATCAAATCCACTTGAAACCAAATAATACCCCAAAACCCACCTATTCTTTTTCCCCCCCGAATTTACTTTGACATCTCAACTTGCACCAGGGATGGTAAGAAAAGAAACAGAAAATATATTTTATAAGAGACAATATATTTTGTTGTTCTTTCTGGGCAATGTGTATAATTATTTGTTTACTTTTTTTAAATTTAAGCCCACCTACATTGCTTTTTAAATTCACTTTCAGAATTCTCACCTGCATGTGTAGGAACTAATTCATAACTCCAATGTTAATATTGTATTTTTCCTAGATAACAAAAGCTGTATACAAATTATTGTTTTACCAAATCATAGATTTTTTTAAACCTTCTAGACAAACCAATAGTTTTGTTTTTTTCTTCATGAATACATTGAATATTTATCAATAATTTAAAGGGCCTGTGATCTAGTGTAGATTATGCAAAACTGGAGGGTTATTTTTATTATTTAGTTTCTTAAATATTTCATGTATTTGTGAAAAAATATTTTAAAAAAATCACCCATCATCTCATTGCCCAGAGGTGATCACTACTAACATTTCATATATATTTTCCTAAGATATATTTGATATAATGAATGAAACACACACACACACACACACACACACACACACACACACACAAAACTATCTTCTTTTCAGAGAAAGACACTGAGTCCCAGAGAGATTGTGACTAGACTAAATTAACTCTGCTGTTGTCTATGTGACACAAAAATCACTGCCTTTACATCATTTTAGAAATGGCTCAAGAAATCTTTCTTCATGAAATAGGATCAGTGAATTGGCATTAATTTGTTAAAAATAACTGAAAAGTCTGTTTTGACTAGATGTTCTCCAAGGCTCCTCATTTAAATGATAAATACCGGAAGCAGGAAGGTGGTTTAGTGAAGGGTCTGGGAGAGAAAGGTAAAGCTTACCAGGATGAACATGTTTTGGGGAACCAGTCACCCCTGCACTTTGGAAAAGATGCAGTTTACCCTAAAAAAGAAGCTGCAAAGGTACTGCTATTACTTAGAGGAACAAAGGAAGAGAGTTATCCCGTACACAATTAGACCAATTGGGAGATTATATCTTAAATGACACCTGACAGAGAATTTCAGGTGCAAAATGTACTATTACTGGATGTTGAATTGTTTTATAATTTCTATTTTTCAGCTGGATCAGGCTATAAAACAATGCCTTTCTTTAGCCTGGCCACAAGCTTAGAACCCCATGTGTACACAATACTGTTCCCGACAGGCTACCTCCTCACCACATGCACGGTTAAGTCTCTAACCACTTTAAATCTGATAGATCGAGGCAAAGCATTCTTGATGATGAGGAGGAAACACAAATGCATCACAATTCAATTACATTGGGAATGTTTTTCCTACAGAATTTAACGTGATTTCTAAGTCTTGCAATTTGTTTTTTACTTTTGCCATATATTAAAAGCTTTGTAGTTATAGCTTAATTTAATTTAATTAACTCTTTTTTAATGTTCATTAAGTTTATTGGGGTGACAATTGTTAGTAAAGTTACATAGGTTTCAAGTGTACAATTCTATAATATCATCTATATATTGCATTGTGTGCTCACCACCCAGTGTCAGTTCTCCTTTTATCACCATATATTTGACCCCCTTTACCCTCTCCTACTGCCCCTCCCCCTTTGCCCTCTCCTCCTTTACCATCTGGTTACCCCCTTCCCCCTTACCCACTACTGCCCTCTACCCTTTACCCTCTGGTTACCACTGAACTATTGTCTATGTCTGTGAGCTAAGCAAAATAAGTCAGACAGAGAAAGTCGAGAACCATATGATTTCCCTCGCATGTGGGATATAAATCTGAAAGCAACAAACAAACAAATATTGAACAGCCCACATTCATTTTTCAGGGGCTGATAACTGCTCCAAACATTATTCCAAGAGTTCCCTGCTTGTGTAAAGATGTGCAGTAGGTGTAACATTTGCTGGGTTCATCAAGCAGAATTCTTCTCTTCCCCAGGGTTCCAGTATCTATGATGGGCATTTTGGTATGAATGCAATAAAATGTAAATTGAATAATCTTTTGCAGAATACAATGGAGGATGATATTTTGATCAATTAAAGATATATGTAATTTCTAAAAATACCATTTATTTTTTCTGATAATATTTGTAAAAGAAATGAATATTCGTTATACATAGATTGGGAAAATACAGAAGAAAAGCTTCCTTGAGAAACTGCAGTCTTGAATGCTTAGAACACTCCTGGATCAGCACTGGGTACGTGCCAAGCTTTCTAGGGTTCCCCCGCCCCCCGTCACCTCTCTGTCTCTCTCTCAAAGAAACATACAAAAATCAGTTTTTGGTCTATACTTTTTATAACTTTTTAACTCACCTTTATAATATGACTATTTGTCCATGTCATCAAATAGTCTCTTCAAACATAAATTTTAATGGATGGCCAATGTTCCTTGCTATGGCTATTTCATCATGTTTATGTTTGAGATTTAGGCTGTCACACCTCGAAGTTGTTTCTTTTCTGTATAAATAATCCTTTTGCTAACATCTTTATTAATAATTGTTTATATCTCCTATTATTTCCTCACAATAAATCCCTACAAGTAGAATTAGGAAGGCAAGCCTTATATACATTTTTAAGGATTTTGATGCAGATTGGTGGATTTCTTATTAAAAAGAATGGAGCAGGTAGCATTCCCACCAGAGGCATATAAATATCCACTTTCTCGTTACTTCATTAATACTGAATATCATCATTAAAATAATTGCTACATGGTGGGCTAAAAAAGGCACTGGTGTTAAAAGTCCCTTTCTTTGATTTGCACATAAGTTGAACTTTAAGAAATATTTTTACGTGCATTCTATCTTTTGCTCATCAGCTTTTCACATTTTGCCAATTTTCCTACTGGCATATTCATCTCTTTCTCCTACGGAAAAGCATTTTATGTCTGTATTAGGACTAATGACCCATTGTCTGATATTTATCACGCACCCATTTCCTTCCAGTTTGTGCTTTTCAGATCTTGCTTTTGGCAGCTTTTGTTGCGTAAACATTTAAAATTTTTATGTGATCAAGCCCATCCATCTTTTACTTTATGTCGTCTTTATTTCTATGCTTGGAAATGCTTTCCCTACTTGGACACAGGTTTTGATCTAGAACACATGAAACACTGTTTCGGCACTGTGGCTGTTTTTAGTGGTTCCTTTCTGGAAGGGTGTGGGAAGGGAGCAAGGTGACAGCTGAGAGGTGGGCGAGGCACAGTGGGAAGCTGAGGAGTAGATGCTGACGAGATTTCACTTCCAATCAGTCTCCTGAGGACTTTCCTCTTTCTATTGCAGTGAAGACAGATGAGAGAGGAAGAGTGATGCTCTGAACGATTGTCCTTCAGGAGGACCAGGCACCTGTCACAACTGTGGCCTCTGTCGGGCAAGCCTCTTGGGCATTATCCCTCCCAGGGAGCCTGGGGGCCCTACTGGCCCCTCTGCTTGTTTCTTATCTGGCTAGAAATGGGAGGGGGCCTGGGAAGAGAGAAGGTAAAAGGTACTCGGAGCACAAAGCAGCACCTTGAGCTGTGCGGTTTGTGAGAGGAAAAGACATTCTTTTGTGTCCCCCACCTGGCCCACATGCTCATCTTTCTCCCTTTCCTCAGTAGAGAATTGAAACACAGACTCAGATGTTTAATTCACAATGAAGAATACAGCACTAATGTGAGCTTTCACGTGACTGAGGGACAGTCACTTAAGAATGAAATGGAAAGGATCAACCAGGAGGAGCTGAGAGGCGTGGGTGCTCTAGAATTTGAACCCCAAGGCAGCTAGGATCTGTGTCTCCCCATGAGGCCAGTCCTGTCATCCTGCTCAATCCCCTCAAGCATCATGGAGACAAATAAGCCTTGATCTTGGCAGCCCTCTTTGTGCTCTGGGAATTATTCTTGGGATTATACACATAGTCAGTGGAGAAAATGAGAACTGGAGAACAGAGCAATGTTAAAGAATAAATATGTCCCCTTTCATGTCTCTTTAATGGCTGAGGTCCTCGCGAATTATTTAACTGAATTCTACTCTATTGGGAGAGCCTCTGATGTTGGAAGGTGACCGTCCTCTTGTGTCTGCTGTTTTGCATACGGATACGGCACAAGCTTAAGGCTGGCTAGGGTCCTAGGAGAGAACCCGGGAAGCAGGTTGGGTGAAGGCTACTCTCTGTACGTATCAGAATCTGATAGCAAACAGAACAATGTTCTCCTTGCATTTGTGTAGTTCGCTTGTCTGGTTCAGCCGAGGAGGGATCTTTACTGCAACTGGAGTGTATGTTTGGTAGGGTCTGATTCAAGATACAGACTCCTTGGAGAGTGATAAATACACCTTGGGGGTTTCTGCAGAGGTGTGTTCAAGAAAAGACAGTCACTCTTCATAGGCACCGCTGGTGGGGAAACTGCCTCCAGCCGCTGGACTCTTACCTGAGCAGGTGTCGCTGTACCGAGGTGTTGGCCGTGGGGATTCAGAACTGCACTTCGCAGTGATTCTCTGGAATTCTGATTCTAATCCCTGCTCTGCTCAAGCCCAATGCCTGGGGAGGGTAGGACTGATGCAGGAAGTCCATGGCAGACATGCTGGCGCCAGAGGGTACGCACCTGCCTTTTGTTTTCCAGGAGTGATAACTGAAGAATGCAACTACATAATTGATTACATATATTGATTTGACTTGAGGAAGGGATAGAAGGGATAGGTTGGCAGGACCCAGAAGCTCTTGAAGAATGCAGACTCCTGAGCTCCGTTATACATAATTTATCTTCTTCCCCTTTATGTCTTCATTTTTTTCTGTGGCTCGAAACCTCCATTGTCCTCCCTGACCTGCCTCCACGTGGAGCTGACTAGACCATTGGAACTCTGTCTCTAATTACATTTATGTAATTTACATGCAGATTCCTTATTACAATATCATTATTATAAAGGAAGTGTCCTGTTATCAGGGTAACACAGAATGCAGTAAACAGACTCTAAAACTAGCCCTAGACCTATAACCTTAGTTAGTGTCCTGCTGTTTTTGGCTCACCTTACTTACGTTTGTGATCGTAAGAATGCAAATGACTTCCCAATTCGGTATGTTTTCTCTCCTTGTTTTGTCTCTCTCTGCGAAATTGCTCACGTAACTCTTCGTTGCTTTCTACTCTCGACCATAGAAGAGTAGACATCTTTCTTAGACTGTGCTTCATTTTGGAATCATTCCCCGGGGTGAGACCCCAGCTACGGAAGCCCTCCCGGTGATTTAAATGGGCAGGCTTTTCATCTGAGAGCCAGTGGACCCCAGCCTTGCCACTCCAAGTGCGAGCCTCAGGTCAGCTGATGGGCATCACGGGAGCTTGTTAGAGATGCAGAATCTCAGGCTCCCCGCCAACCCCGCCTCGGCCTGATGAGTCCAATGAGATCCTCAGATGACTCATATGCACACTGACAGCTGAGAAGACAAAAGGCTCTCCAGTCAGTATGTCACAAATAACAGTGTCTCCCTTTCCATTCTTCATTCAAAAGATCAGCTGGAACACACCTAAGTCAAACAGGACTAGGTTTATTTAGCTTGTTGCCACATGGGGAAGTGCAGATCAGAGGAAACATATAGGGCATGTAGATGAGAGGAAGCTTGGAGAAGCTTATTCTGGGAGTTGGGGTTGTGCCCTGGGATTTAAGAGTGGTGGTCTGGAGCCCACTTGAATCCTCTCCGCTCCTAGGTGAAAATGACAAAGATCCAATAACTGCATTGCTTCTTCCTAGCCTTCTGATGACACCCAATCCAGAACTAGTCTCTGTGTTCTTGAATTCCTCTTAAAGGGAAAACCATTTTGAAATACACAGCACAGTGCTTCATGCTGGGCAAGGAGCAGAAGTGCCTTGATGATTACAACCCATGCATTATTTTTATAACATGTAACTAATGGACAGTCATATCACACTGTTGACTTACACTGAGCTGGGTAATGTGGTGCTATGAAGGCTTTTTTTGTAGCAATAAGTTGAGGCAGTAAACCTGCCCCTGACGACTCTTGTGCTGACTGAATGTCTGGGCTCCAAGGAGACCTTTCCAACCTGAGCCAACACTGCTGAACAAGCTACAGCCTCATTGTGTCTTCCCCAGTTCCAAGGACAGCAGAACACTTGTCACCAGCATGGAGAGGAGGGGAAATGAGGACTGGCTAATCAATCGTATGACGTTTCAGTCATGAAAGATGAACAGATTCTAGAAAGCTGCCAAGAGTTACCAATATAGTATTGTACACTTAAAATCTAATAGGGTCTATCTCATGTTAGCTGTTTTTACCACAATAAACTAACAAGAAAACCTAACAGAAGAGGTTTGGAAAAAAAAAAAAAGAGGGGTCTTTTGGAGAGAATGTTATAGAAGGTATTCAGACAGCATTCAAGTGTGGGGACTTATCTGTTTTCCTCTCTTTGCCAAGGGAGGAGTCACCGGACGTATTTCTGAACTTAGGGCCAGAGGTCCCACCTGGTGGTTGAGTGGCCTTACCTGCAGAACAGCTCCGATGGCATCAAAGAAATCCTGTAGAAGATGGTAAAGTTGCAGAGCTGGTTAGGAGAAGGCCACAGCCATCGAAGAGCCCCAACTTCTACCTATTTTTGTGGGTACTAGATTGATAAGACAGGAAATCCTAGGTTTCCCATGGTGACAGATTAGCTAGGGCAGGTATGGATCTCCAGGCAACCCCCACTGAATTTTCCAAAAGACAAAAGTATTCCTTGTGAAGGCTTTGGGGTGGGCCTCCTGCTAGGGGTGAGGAGTGGCCACACCACATCACCTGTGTAAACCCTCAAGGTCAGAAGGTTTCATAAGTAATGCTTGTTCAGGGTCTTGGACTAAGTTGCCACCATCAAATATTACACTAGTCAAGAGACCCGGCCCTGATACCTGGGTCTCTGCAGCTGGACATCATCTGAGAAGTGGAGGTGCTCCAGGCATACAACTTTACCTCTCCCACAGAGCCTGACTCCCCTCCCCTTTCTACCAGGGACAAATGAAATTAGACCAAAGCCCAGGAGGAGACAGAGGTGGGGGTAGGCATTCAGCGTGAGCAGCTATTAATGACAGAGAAAGACGGCTGCCATCTGATTGGGTACAGGCAATCCCGTGGCAGTGCCTAAGGCTGACCACTCTGGTACCACTGAGGTTCGGGGTCAGCGCGTCGTCATCATCCACAATCCAGAGTTTGCACACCATCGTCTCGCCAGCTGTAAGGATAACTAACTAATAATCTAGCACGGATTTCTTATAATGCCCACAAAGCTATCCAGGCCATTTTGGTAAAAAATCTTGCTGAAATCAAGGCCCACTATCCCAAGATAAAGCTATATGGCTAATCTATTTATCATTAACCCCACTGGCTCCTAGCTGTCGCCACTTCCTTTGGTAAGTGCTTACAAAACACTTAAAGGCTATCTTATCAGGGTCCTGCACAGTGAAGATTTTAGCTACAATTACCGAGTTTTGCTGTCCTACTCCGAGCAGTTTACAATTATCTAATTTTATACACAATTAGACCTCTAGGTGGGGACAGAGTCCCAGACACTCTTGGTTAATTTTCAGCGAGACTTGGAGACTCAGACCCAGAATCTGGGCTGTAGGGCCTTGTGGAGGTGAGGCCTGAGGGAAAGTGTTCTCAATGTGGGTACTATTTCCTTAATGTTTCATTTTCTGGGGTTCTCTAGAGACTCTCTCGGAGCTTCTGCCTCCTTTCGGGTTTCCTGTACTCCCTCTTTGGTTTCTTTCTCACTAGGATGTTTTTGATGATATAAACGTGGTCACAGTTTCAAAGGTCTCCCGTGATCTTTCAGCTGTGTTTCCTTTTAGTGTCTTTGCAATGGACCAATTTGCTCTACTTGAATGTTTTGAAATCTACTTTTACTGAAGTCTATGGAACATGTGATGATTCTTTGTGTTCCCCTTCTTTATCTTTCTTTTCCTCTTTCATCTTTAAATTAAAATTTCCTTGTTTCAAGTCTAACTGAGTGATTTGTATTTGTTGTTTTGTCACGTGCCATTGAGTGGCAACCCCATGAATGAGTGACATCCACAATGTCCCGCCTTCAACTACCCTGCTCAGCTTCTCTAGGCTAATGCTTGTGGCTTCTTTCAATGATTTGTAACATTCCCTCAAGTCACATGGGGGTCACAAGATCAAATATAGAGAGAGCATTTTAATATATATGATTAATATATATTATTAATATATATGATTAGTTGTTATAGCTTCTAAAAGGGGATTTTCCCCCTCCAAATGATATCCTTGTGAAGCTGAAAGTCCCATGAGGGGTTTTCAAATGCAGTTAGAGAATCTGGACTTGGGCCTAGCTGGATGGTTTCAATGACCAGCTCCACTTTGTGCCAGCTGCACGACTTCTGGGGAGTCCCTTTACCTCTCTATGTCCCAGTTTTAGCATCTGCAAAATGGGAGCAAAACAGCACCAACCTCCAGTACCAACACAAGCTGGGAGTAGTAAATGAGTTACTTCATGCAAAGCATTAAAACTGGCAAAATTCAGGTTACTGTTTGTGCATCACATAAATGTGTGCGGAGTACCTGCTGGGTTCCAATGCTGTTCCAGGTACTAGTGAAAAATAAACAAATACATGGGGATCTTAGCTGGTGCTGACAATTGTTATGAAGAGTGATGAAGTAGAGCAGGGAATAGGAAAGGAGATGTACACACACACACATTTTTATAGGAGATGTATCTTAAGGAATTCATTCACACAGCTGTGAAATTGGGGGGACCTGGCATGTCCTAACTTTGTGGGACAGGATGGAAACTCAGGAAGGAGGTATTATTACACTCTTGAGTCCAAAATTTGCAGGGCAAGTCGGCAGGCTAGAAACTCAGGCAGGGTTTCTATGTTATAGTTTGGGACAGAATTCATTCTTCTCTGGGAAACCTCAGTTTTGTTCTTAAGACCTTCAAGTGGTTAGATGAAGCCCACCTACATTATCTAGGATAATCTTCACTTAAAGTCAACTGATTATACATGTATTTTTAATTTTAATTTTTTTGACATTCAATATTCTTTTATATTAGTTTCAGGTGTACAGAATAGTGTTTAGACATTTCTATAATTTATGCAGTGATCCCCTCAATTAGACTAGTACCCAACTGGCACTACACATAGTTGTTGCAACATTATTGACTATATTCTCTACGTTGCACTTCACATCCCCATGACTATTTTGTGACCACCAGTTTGTATTTCTTAGTTCCTTCACCTTTTTCATCCAGGCCCCCCAACCCTCTGCCCCTCTGACAACCATCGATTTGTTCTCTGTATCCATAGGTCTGTTTCTGTTCTGTTTATTTATTTATTTTGTTCTTTAGATTCCACATATAAGTGAGCTCATATGGTATTTGTCTTTCTCAGTCTGACTTATTTCACTTAGCATAATATCCTCTCGGTCCATCCATGTTGTTGCAAACAGCAAGATTTCATTCTTTCTAATGGCTGAGTAATATTCTATTGTATATATGTACCACCTCTTCTTTATACAACTGTCTGTTGATGGGCACTTGGGTTGCTTCCATATCTTGACTATTGTAAATAATACTGTAATGAACATAGGGGTGCATATATCTTTTTGAATTAGTGTTTTGGATTTCTTTGGATAAATACTCAGGAGTGGAATTGCTGGGTCATAAGGTAGTTCTACTTTTAATTTTTTTGAGGAATCTCCCAACCGTTTTTTGTAGTGGCTACACCCATTTGCAATCCCATCAATAGCGCACAAGGATTCCCTTTTCTCTGCATCCTCACCAACATTTGTTGTTTGTCAATTTTTTTATGATAGCCATTCTGACAGGTGTGAGGTGCTGTCTCATTGTGTTTTTAATTTGCATTTCTCTGATGATTAATGATTTGGAGCATCTTTTCATGTCTATTGGCCATCTCTATGCCCTCTTTGGAGAACTGTCTATTTAGGTCCTCTGCCCATTATTTATTTATTTATGTATGTATGTATGTATGTATGTATTTATTTATTAGTATTCAGTTGTATGAATTCTTTACAAATTTTGGGTATTAACTCCTTATTGGATATGTCATTGGTGAATATCTTCTCCCATTCAGTAGGTTGTCTTTTCATTTTATTGATGGTTTCCTTTGCTGTGTAAAAACTTTCTAGTTTGATGTAGTCCCATTTGTTTATTTTTTCTTTTGTTTCCCTTGCCTGAGGAGATATATCAGTAAAAATTACTAAGAGCAATGTCAGAGAGTTCACTACCTATATTCTAGGAGTTTTATGGTTTTGGGTCTTACATTTAAGTCTTTACTCTACTTTTAGTTATTCTTGTGTATAGTGTAAGAAGGTGGTCCAGTTTCATTTTTTGCATGTATCTGTCCAGTTTTCCCAGCACCATTTATTGAATAGACTGTCTTTACCCCACTGTATATTCTTGCCTCCTGTGTCATAGATTAAGTGGCCATATAGGCATGGGCTTATTTCTGGGCTTTCTATTCTTTTCCATTGATCTATATAGTCAGTTTTTATGCCAGTATCATGCTGTTTTGATTACTATAGTCTTGTAGTATAGTTTGATATCAGGTAGCATGATACCTCCAATTTTGTTCTTCTTTCTCAAGATTGCTGTGGCTATTCAGAGTCTTTTGGTGTTCCATATAAATTTTAAGATTATTTGTTCTAGTTCTGTGAAAAATGCCGTTGGTATTTTGATAGGGATTGCATTAAATCTATAGATTGCTTTGGGTAGTATGGAAATTTTAACAATGCTGATTCTTCCTATCCATGAGCACAGTATATGCTTCCATTTATTTGTATCTTCTTCATTTCTTTTTTCAATGTCCTATAGTTCTCCGAAAACCAGTCTTTTACCTCCTTGGTTAATTGTTTTCCTAGGTATTTTATTTATTTATTTTTGATGCAATTGTAAATGGGATTGTTTTCTTAATATCTCTTTCTGACAGTATATTATTGGTGTAAAAAATGCAATCAATTTCTGAATATTAAATTTGTATTCTGCTACTTTACTAAATTTATTTATCAGTTGTATTAGTTTTTTTGGTGAAATCCTTAGGGTTTTCTATATATAGTATCATGTCATCTGCAAATTATGACAGTTTTATTTCTTCCTTTCCCATTTGGATGCTTTTTATTTCTTTTTCTTGTCTGGTTGCTGTGGCTAGGACTTCCAAAACTGTTGAATAAAAGTTATGGAATTGGACATCCTTGTCTTGTTTCTTATCTTAAGGAGAATACTTTTAGCTTTTCCCCATTGTGTATGATTTTAGTTTTGGATTCACAGTATATAGCATTTTTTATGTTGAGATTTGCCCCCTCTATTTCCACTTTGCTGAGACTTTTTATTTTAAATGGATGCTATATTTTGTCAACGCTTTTTCTGCATCTATTGATCACATGATTTTTATCTTTCATTTTGTTTATGTGGTATGTCACATTAATTGATTTGCAAATATTGAACCAACCTTGCATCCCAAGAGTAAATCCCACTTGTTCATGGTGGACAATCTTTTTACTATATTGCTGAATTAGGTTTGCTAATATATTGTTGTGGATTTTTGCATCTATGTTTATCAGAGATATCAGCCTATAATTTTCTTTGTTTTTGTAACAACTTTGTCTGTCTTTGGAATCAGGATAATGGTGGCCTCTTAAAATGAGCTTGGGAGCTTTCCTTCCTCTTGAATTTTTTGGAATAGTTTGAGAAGAATAGGTGTTAATTCTTCTTTGAATGTTGTAAAATTCACTGTGAAGCAATCTGGTTCAGGACTTCTGTTTGTTAAGAGTTTTTTGATTACTGATTCGACTTCTTTAGTAGCAATCAGTCCAGATTTTCTGTTTCTTCTTGATTCAGTCTTAGACGATTATATGTTTTTAGAAATTTATCCATTTCTTCCAGATTGTCCAGTTTGTTAATTGTTTATAATATTTTCTTATAATCCTTGTATTTCTGTGATATCAGTTGTCACTTCTCATTTTTCATTTCTGATTTTACTTATTTGGGTCCTCTCTCTTTTTCTTGATGAGTCTGGTTAAAGGTTTATCAATTTTTTAACCTTTTCAAAGAACCAATTCTTGGTTTCATTGATCTTTTGTATTGTTTTTAGACTCTATTTCATTTATTTCAGCTCTGATCTTTATTATTTCCTTCCTTCTACTCACTTTGGGCTTTGTTTGCTCCTATTTTTCTAGTTCTTTTAGGTGTAAGTTTACATTGTTCATTTGTTATTTTCCTCGTTTCTTGTAGGAGGCCTGTATTACTATGAATTTCCCTCTTAGGAATGCTTTTGCTGTGTCCCATAGATTTTTGCGTTGTGTTTTCATTTTGATTTGTCTCAAGGTATCTTTTGATTTCTTCCTTGATCTCATTGTTGACCCATTCATTATTTAGTATCAGGTTATTTAGCTTCCATGTGTTTGTGTCTTTTTCAGTTTTTTGTTTTTTTTTCCTTGTAGTTGATTTCTAGTTTCATACCATTGTGGTCAGAGAATACAACTTGATATGATTTCAGTCTTCTTAAATTTATTGAGACTTGTTTTGTGGCCTAACATGTGGTCTTTTTTGGAAAATGTTCTATGTGCACTTGAAACGAATGTATATTCTGCTGATTTGGGGTGAAATGCTCTAAAGATATCAATTAAATCTGTCTGATCTAGTGGGTCACTTAAGGCTGCTATTTCCTTGTTGATTTCCTGTCTGGAAGATCTGTCCATTGGTGTCAATGGGGTATTAAAGTGCCCTACTATGATAGTATTACTGTTGACCTCTCCCTTTATGTTGATCAACATTTGCTTTTTGTATTTAAGTGTTCTATGTTGGGTGCATAATGTTTACAAGGGTTGTAAACCATCTTGTTGGGTTGATCTTTTATCATTATGTAATGTCTCACTTTGTCTCTTATTATAGCTTTTGTTTTAAAGTCCACTTTATCTGGTATAAGTATTGCTATTCCAGCTTTTTTAAACTTGTTTTCATTTGCATGAAATATCTTTTCCCTCCTTTTACTTTCAGTCAGTGTGTTTGCCATTCAATCTGATGTGGGTCTCTCTTGTAGACAGCATATGTATGGGTCTTGTTTTCTTAGCCATTCATCTACCCTATGTCTTTTGATTTGAGCATGTAATCCATTTATATGTGACTATTGATAGATACATAGTTGTTGCCATTTTATTATTAATATTTATGTTCTTTATCAGCCCTTCTTCTTCTTAAATAAGTTTCTTTAACATTTCTTATAATACTGATTTGGTGCTAATGAACTCCTTTAGTTTTTGTCTGGGAAGCTCTTTATTTCTCCTTCAGTTTTCAGTGACAGCCTTGCTGGGTAGAGTAATCTTGGTTGTAGGTTCCTGCTTTTCATCACTTTGAATATTTTGTGCATATCCCTTCTGACCTGCAAAGTTTCTCTTGAGAAATCAACTGACAATCTTATGGGCACTCTATTAGAAGTAACTAGTTGCCTTTCTCTTGCTGTTTTTAGGATTCTCTCTTTTTCTTTAAACTTTATCCTTTTAAGTATGGTGTGTTTTGGTGTGGACCACTTTGGGTTCATCTGTTTGGAAGTCTCTGTGTTTCCTGTACTTGTATGTCTATTTCCTTCACCAAGTTAGGAAAGTTTTCAGTCATTATTTCTTCAAATAGGTTCTCAATCCTTTGCTTTTTCTCTTTTCTTTCTGGTAACCCTATGATACAAATATTGTTACACTTTATGTTATCCCAGAGGTCTCTCAACTATCTTCATTTTTAAAAAAAATGCTTTGCTGTTCTGAGTGGATGTTTTATGCTATCTTGTCTTCCAAATCACTGATTTGATCCTCTGCTTCATCTAGTCAGTCTTCATTTCAGTGATTGTATTCTTCATTTCTGACTGGTCTGGTTTTTTTTTATGGTTTCTATGTCCTTTTTTATGCTTTCTATCTTTTTGTTGAAGGTTTCACTGAGTTCATCTGTGTTTTCCCTTTTTCCCTAAGATCATTAAGGATCCTTATAACCATTGTTTTGAACTCTGTCTCTGGTAGGTTGTTCAAAACCATTGTTTTGAACTCTGTCTCTGAAAAGGTTGCCTCCATTTCATTTAGTTGTTTTTCTGGAGTTTTTTCCTCTTCTTTCATTTGGGACATATTTCTTTGTTTCCTCATTTTTGGCAGCCTCTCTGTATCTGTTTCTATGTATTAGGTAGATTTGCTATGTTTCCTAGTCTTGGCCGTGTGATTTTATGTAGGTGCCCTGTGGGGTCCAGTGATGCAGTGTCCCTGGTCACCTGTGCCAGGTACTCAAGAAGTGTCCCTTGTGTATGTTGTACATGCTCTCCTGTTATAGTTCAGCCTTGATTGCTATTATTATGTCAGTGGGTGGGATTGGCTCTCGGGCTGACAGGCTGTGGCATTTGGCCACATCCACAGCTTATGAGCTGCTGTATGGGGAGCTTACCTCACAGAGTGGGATTTGCCCCAGCGGGCTCTGGTTTCTGCTGAGACCACTCTTTGTGTATGCTGCTTGCAGGGCTAATTGGGCAGTGCTCTACTGTGGTCTGAAGCAAACTTCCATGTATGTTGGTTCTGGGGCCTCTTGGGAGGGGCTCCAATGCAGACCCAGGTCACTCACTGCCTGTGACCAGCTGGGGACGACCTAGTAGAAGCTACAAAGTGATCTGTGGTTATTCTCTGTCTGTGCTAAACGTGGGAGAGGCCACAGTATGAACTGAGAATGGCTGTCATCAATACAGACCTGGGGTAGCTCTGCGAAAAGCCAGGACACCTTGAGGCCTGCTGCCACCTGCCAGCTCCCTTAATGTTCAGCCACTGATAAAGCCTTGTGATAGTTGGGTGAGGCAAGGTCTCAGGGAGTCACTAGAGTGGGAAGAGCTGTGGTTACCAGGTTAATGTAAATTCTGTTTTGGTTCCAGTTTTGAGCCTGGAGTTTCTTAGTAAAATTCTCCGAGCACATCGAGGCCAGCTGCCACCTACCTGGGTTGGTCGCACGGTCCCCTGAGGCTTGTCCAAGAAAAAGGGCAATGTGGGTGGGACTGGCTGCTTGCAGAGAAAGTGCCTCAAGTTGGGTGCGCTGGGGTCTCAGAGAGTTAGCAGAGTGGGGCGAGTAGAGCTCAACAGACCAGTGCAAGTTCAGATTTGGCCTGTGGGGGTGGGATCAACACAGAAAAGGTGCCCACCTAACTCCATCCCTGCTGGCTGCTTTGGAGGATTCTGCACAGGGACAATGGTGACTGTCCTTCTAGTCCTTGCTCTGAAGTCTCACAACTCAGTCTCTTCCTGTTTATCTCTGATGTCCCTGAGCCACCATCCTTCTGCTGGAGCCCAGGGTGAGTGTCTACAAGCAAGTGAGTCTTTGCCAAGGCTCTTTAAGAAGACATCTGGGTTTCCAACCTTGTTCTGTCCTACACGGATGGTTGGAATCCCCACTGTTTTTCATAGCCAGATGTTGTGGGGGCTCTTCTTCCCAGCACTCGTACTCCAGGATGGGAAGCCAGGTTTGGGGCTGGGGTTGCTCCTGATTCTCAAGGACCAACTACAGGTGTGGGGCTGGCTGGTTCTGCATCTCCACCTCTCCTATCCATCTCTATGTGGCTTCTTCTTCATATCCCCCCTTTATAAAGAAGGATATCTGTGCTGCTAGATTTCAGATAGCTCTCCAGGTTTATTGGTCTATAATTTAGTTGTAATTTTGATGTGGTTACAGGCAGAGGCGAGCACTGTGTTTACCTACTCTGCCATCTTGGATCCTCCTCTACATGTTAATTACAGCTACAAAATAATTTCACAACAGCATCTAGACTAGTGTTTGACCAAACAACTGGCCACCATAGCCTAGCCAAGTTGACATTTAAAATTAACAATCACAAGAGAGGTATGTACTGTCTTCTTAGAGAGTCATAGGTGGGCCCTCTGAGAGGTGGTATGAGAACTGAGATACAAATAAAGTAAAGAGAGGGAGCAAGCAGGTACTAGAGACAGATAACCAGAAAGAGGATCAGCCTTTTCAAAGACCTTGAGGTGGAAGTATCTAAATACACATTGGCTATCATTTGCAATGATCTTACACCTGCCTATGTTTTGATAATTGTACACTCTTTTGTAAGTTACTCTATTTCCATTATTTCTCTTGAAATCTTTGCATTTATACATTAAACATTCAGTTGTTTGAAATGCCTTATTTAAAGTACCAGATAAAAAGGATAAAATGATGACATACAAGTTATGAAGTCCAGTGTCTCAGCATCACAGTGACGCACCCCAACGCTGTTCACTTACTTTGGTTCTCTTACAGGAAGTTTATATCATCTGAGAATCCTGGTATCTATTTTTTTAAATTATAAATAAGAAATGAAACTTGTGTGACATTTTAGAGTTGTTAAAATTTGTCAGGAATCCTCATAAAGACACAACACATGCCTGAGTGTGTACACATTCACACCCCCCACCCCACGCATGCTTCCTCTTCCTTCCTGAGATGGTCTTTTCTGTGATCTCAAATGACCTTACATAGTCCAAAAAGAGAGCTCTTGCTGTTTCTTTGTTTGCCTCAGAACATATTGCAGATTTAGAATTGTGGTTCCAGGGATAATGCGGAAGTTTGGGCAAGTGATTTTTATGTTACTGTTGTTTAAATTGAAAGAATAACTTCTGCAGGATTTCTGCTGCTGAGATACTGCACTTTCTGCCCATTAGAGCTTTGTTTTCTATTTAGCTTGGTTTGCCTGAGAGGTGTTCTGGCTCTAGGGTCTGAGGGACAGTTATGCACACTGGGGAATTCAAAAAGAGTGGTAAATGACAATAGAGTCTTGTCTTATTCTGTGTGGTATGTAACCTTTCACATTATTCTAATGAAAATGACATTTATGATTGCAGCCTTCTGTGAACTTTCAAAAGGCAGTTGCAATAAAATTTTTGCGGATTTTAGATGGCATCTTTAACTTTGAATTGTGTAACAATATACCCAGCCAAAGTTTTCTTTCCCCTCTAAGAACTCAACTTTGATATTAATGTTTTATATCCACACCGAGTTAAAATCTGCAAAGCTCTAGGATATAGAACAAGAGTTGAAAAAAGGGAAAGATAGGTCATCTCACAGGGATTTTTTCTCTGGATGATGTTTGTAGCCTAATTTTTTTTCTCCAAAGAGATTGAGATGGTGCCCACTGGAGCTGACCTGAACAAACTCTCTGAACTTTGTGAAATTACCCCTTCAATTTGAAGTTAGCCCTCTTAAGGATCAGCATCCAGCATGTTCTTCCTCGGTTACCTGGAAGCCGATGTTTCCTGAGTCCACAGGGCAGGTGGAGGTTTTAAAGCAGGGGTTCCTCTGATATTATTGAATTGAAGGGGCAATCACATCACTTGCATATCTGTTAATTTTGCAGAAACATAGCTACAGGATCATCTAAACACTAATTTGTAAGCACTTGTTGATGTTAAACATTATTCGATCAATTGCTTTCAGAATATCTTCAGAACAGAATCAAACTCATGGTGTCTTCCCTATTTTGTCAGTTTGTACTGGCTGTCAGAGCTGCCCTGAAGTTTTTTTAACAAGATCGATTGATCTGTCTCCAAGACTCGTGTTAGATTCGATCCCATCAATTATGCCCTCCATGACATTCCCAGTTGCTTCCTGATTAGCCAAACATGTCCTATGTATGCTTCCTTCCTAAGCTCACAGTCCCCTGGAAAGGCCGTGCTCACAGTGAATAATTCCAAAAGCCTTGGGCTCCTGAGATACTTGGCATTCTGTGAAATAAAATGTATCTTTGTGCCATTTCTCATTAATCTCACAGGAGCACTGGAATGGTTTTCCTTGAATGTTTTTTGGTAAATATTGAGATCATGTTTTTCTTCTAAGTCCTGGTCTTTAAGAGAAAGCTGAGTAACTAGAGTAAGACCTGGAAGCCTGAATCACAACCTTTAATTTACTATTTCCAGGGAAAGTGTTACCTCTTCATTTAAACTGGAGTCACAAATCCATATTTGTTCTCTCTCTTTTCTCCCAAATTTGACAAGAAAGTCTCTGTCTGAACTCAGCCAGTAGCAAGCTAAAGCTCCTAAAGGAAATTATAGTGAGAATGGGAGGGAAAGTGTGACAGTTATCAGCTCACAATATGACAAGAGCATCGATCATGTCTGTTTTTAGGACCAGGGTCTAGGGAGAGGAGAAAAAAAACGTTAAAGCAAATAAAAGTGTAGAGGGCTTGATTGACATATCAGTAAACACAGTGGTTGTTAACCTCTGACTGGGACCTCTTTCCTCTTTGCCCTCCTCATACCTGAGGTTGTCATCAACTTCCTTCCTGGAACCAAGGGAGGTGCAAAGCTCTGCTCCATCACTAGCTCTTCGGGTTCTCTTTTATTGTTATTATTTTTTGTGTAAGAACTTTTTATTGTCCTGTTTGGCATGATGCTTATTCATCATGTAGTTATTCAAAGATATGCTGCTGTGATTTAAGTTTTTTCTTATTTTTCCATTTTAATCTTAAAAATCTTTAATTATGGCAAAACACACACAATATAAATGTTACCATCTTAATCATTTTTAAGTGTGCAGTTCAGTAGTGTTAAGTATATTCACGTTGCTGTGCAATAGATCTCTAGAACTTTTTCATCTTGCAAAACTGAAACTCCATACACATTGAGCTACAACTCCCCATTTCCATTTCTCTCCAGACCCTGGCAAGCACCATTCTACTTTTCACTTTTATGAGTTTGACTACTTTGAATGCCTCATATAAATGGAATCATGCAATATTTGTCTTTTTGTGACTGACTTATTTCACTTAGCATAATGTCCTCAGGGTTCATCCATGTGGTAGAATATGGTAGAATTTTCCTTTTTAAGGCTAAATAATGTTCCATTGTATGTATATCTCACATTTTCTTTATTCATTCATCTATCAATAGACATTTGGATTGCTTCTACTTCTTGGCTATTTATTGAAAATAATGGTGTAATGAATATGGGTGTGTCCTTTGGGTTCTTTTGTGCACAAATGTGTTTCAAATATTCAGGGGATCAACTACAGCTACCTACCCCTTAGGATGCCTCTTAACACACAGAAGTTGTTATCCTATAATATAACATAATATAATATAATATAATATAATATAATATAATATAATATAATATAATATAAAGATTTATGCAAAAATAACTTGTGCTGTGAAGGCTCCACAGGAGATGGGTATAATCGTAATAGTGGCTCTGTTTAGCTGCAATAGTTTTTCTGTTTCTGTTGTTTGAATTCTTCATATGGAAAAGTCATTAGGTTGAAATTGGGACCCAGCATGCCACCTGAATCACTGAACTGAGTGTCTAGCTGAAGACTTGTCCTCCTCACTCCATTACTCACTGTATCCCTCCCCCCCACCATATATCTATAGAATTAGGCTTGATCCTGGCTGCTCTCCTAAGGCTGTTACATCAGAGACAAGGACTACTCCTCATTGGCACGTCCTCCTAGGATCCATTCAGAGGAACGGGATCTGATTATTATTGGCTCAACGAGTTTATCTTAATGGGGGGGGGGATCATGCCATTCATGTAACTAGGTTCTACTGACAAGCATAAAGTTTGTCAATTCAGAATTTGTGTGCAGTAGCCCTTGAAATGCCCGGGTACTCTTCTCAGCGCAGTCACCTGGGCAAATGGCTACAGACCGTTTTGTGGAAAGGGTAGGGGAATTGTTAGTTTCAATATGCAGTGATATTGCAGGGATATTCTTCCTGGGGACTTGGCCATCCTTTCAGGCAATGTGTTCTGGGTCTAAATTGACTCAGCTCTGGGATGTGGGCAAGAGGTTTATCTAGGAATATCTTCATTTCTCCTTCAGTTTTGAAGGGTATTTTTGCTGGCTATAGAATTCTTTTCTGACAACCGTTCCCTAGCATTTTGAATATGTCATCTCACTTTAAACTTTAAAGATATAATACTTATTTTATTTACCACTGTGGTAGATTGGGATATTGCCTCCAGTTCTTCACTATCTTGTTGTCAATTATGTACCTACACTCTTGGCCATGAAGCTTTCCAGTGGCCTCTCACTGTGGGCAAACATTTTTTCCTGCCCCTTTGATATTGGCCTTGGTCACATGACTTGTATTATTCAATGGGATACAACACAATTCAATGGGACTTAAATACACTGACATAATCTTGCCTTGCTTTCTTGTGCTCTACCATTCACCATAAGAAGTACATACCCTGGGTTGACACTGGCCCAAGGACAAGGAAGAGATTAATGGTGCAGATGTGAATTCAACCTGTAGGCTAGAGCCCAGCTCAGCTCACCGACAGCCTAAATTGAGCAATCCTAACCAACCTGCAAAAACATAAGGAAAAAAAATAAATGCTTTTATAAGCCCCTGAATTTGAGGGTGCTTTGTTACACAGGGTTATTACCACAAAGGCTAACTAATATGATCATTAATTGAGGAAACAACAATGTTCTCATGGCCCATCTTTTAATTTTGAGAAGTTGCTATCAGACTTTTGTACTGGTTTTAGTTTTTCACGCATTGATCTAAATTGTAATTCTCTGGAAGTTAGGGGCAATATCTTTTTGAAGAGTGGGGCTTAGGCAAATATAAGACATCAAATCGATGCCCAATAAAAATGTACTGACAGTGAAGTATGAAATTGTCCTACTTTCTTTTTATGACAATTTTGCTTCTTATATCAGGTTGGTGATAATTAGGATTGTTTTTTTTCTCCTCTGCAGTTGCCATCTCAGTTACTAGTGTGACTGAGAAAGTTAGAACTCTATTTTGAGATGAAATCTCAAAGGTCTTTTCAGGCCTGATAAGGTGTTACCCTCTAATTAATTAGCATCCCTTGAAACGCCAATGTTAGAACAAAGTATAACATTGCACATGTCTTTTTAGTGTATGCTTGTTAGCCAGAAAATAGACCACCCCTTAGGTCTGACTCACAGTCATTTGCCAAACTCTTCCTGTTGGAGACAAGGGGACATGTATCTTTATTGAACCACTAGTTAAAAAAGGAGTACTGGGAAATAAGAATTATAAAGCTTCAGCTGTATTAAGAAAAAATATTGGTGTGGAAAATCTTTACCTCCTTTTTTAAAAAAAAGAAAAAAAGAATGCTTTGTTATAAAATTAGTTTTTGCTTCTTTTGAAATATTGCCTTATCCATTTTACACTAGCTTTTTAAACAAAGAACTATTTATTAAATTAAATACAATAATGGATATGCAAATAGAAACTTTGAATGATCCAAAGAGACTAATAATGTCAGTTATGTGTTGTGATATAAGATGGTGGTGGGAATTGGGTGGATTTGGGAGAGAGTTGAAGGGATACTTTTATATGTTCTTTAGATTTTCTATTTTTGAATCATGTGATTCTATTCCTTTTTTAAAATCATATATAATTTAATATAAAGTTAATGATTTAGGGTAGAAAAAAATTCAGTAGCCCAGACAGAATTTGGCACTGTTACATGATTTATGTAATTCTGCGTACTTCGCATAATAGGTAATATCATACGATAGTAAATATTATTGAAAGTAATAATTTTTAGGTGAGGGGAAATCTTGACCCTCAAAGCCATACCTAGTGTGTACCTGTTCTGACTTTGCTGCTCATAGCTGTTGGTTCGTTTTAGGTGATGGTGTAATTGACTTTAAGTGCTATGCTGTTATTATTGGGGAAGAGAACTTGCAAGAAAATAGATTTGTATATTCGACAAGCAACTAGTTTATTATTATTTTCATAAAAGAAGGCATATCGATAGATACAAAGTCAACTGGAAGTCTATACTCAGTGTAATTCTTCACATCATTGTTAAACCGCTTCTTTCCTGGTGGCTTGAGGTTATATCAGTTGGTGTCAATTTTTATCACTTTGTAAAAGTAAGGTTTGTGAAAGTCCAATTTCAGAAAGCATCCTAAAATTGAAATCTGAATTTTCAATGAGCAGGCAGAAAGAGAAGTGTCTAATTTGATCTCCAGTTCTTATCACTTTAAGAATATGTTTTGGACTCCTGGCTTTCTCTCCACATGGGCGGGTGTAAGGGCTTGCTGGGGATAGTTACCTCTGAGAAGGATGTAGTGAGAATTAATTAGCTCATGGGTGAAAATCGCTCTGTCTCTGTGTTAACTCCATCCATTATGAGCTGGGCTTATAAGAAAAGGTATATATATATATATATATATATATATCTTTTGATGCCTCTAAGATATAACTCTTTATTTCTTTGTTATGATCTTAAGGACCTCTCTTCCTCATCCTTATCCAATTAATTTTGTAATTACATTGATGATCTGCTTGCATGAAATTTATTTTTTTAATGACTAAGAAGATTAATTTGGAGAACACAGCGTATTACTTTTTCCGTTGAGTAGGTAGAAAATGAGGTCAGCAATTGAAATCTCAGCTGGCTTAGTTCTGTGCCCTGTGAACCCAAGAGACTATATTTGCAAACTGAGGGAGCACCATCTTGTTCACTTCTCTGGAGAAGCCTGAGGGCATCACCATTGTCTCTGCTCTAGAGCTGCGGCTCAGACAAACAAAGAACAGTTTAAAGGTCTGCATCCCCTTTCTGTTACAATGTCCCTTCTTTTCTCAGGCACTCAATTACAGAACTGGCAGTGACTTTTCAATTTTAGAAAGCTAATTGAATATAGTCTTATGAGATGCAAGACCTGCAGTGTTCCAGGGGGGTCTCTCTAAACTTGAGATTTTACAGTCAACATGCTCAGGCACAGGCCTGGAGCAGTAGGAGACAGGTAATCCATTGGGGGGCGGGGTTGTTGAGGTCCTAATGATCTGGATCATTACTAAATGAAGTCTGCTAGTCAACTACTGAAATCCACTTATTGATAATATTCATTATCAATATTGGGTAACATTGGAGCCTACAGCAATGTCTTAGTTAGCTGGAGCTACTATAACAAAATGCCATAGACTGGGTGGTTTAAAGAACAGACATTGATTTTTCACATTTCTGGAGGCTGGAAATCCCAGATCTTGTGGCGAGCATGATTGGTTCTGGGGACAGCCTGCATCCAAGTTGAAGACTGTTTTGTATTCTCACATGGCTGAAGGAAAGCTAGCTATAGCCCTCAGGCCTCTTCTTATAAGGGCAGAAATGTCATCATGTGGGGTCCACCCTCATGACCCAATGACCTCCCAAAGGCCCCACCCTCAAATTCCATCACATTGGGATTAGGGTTTCAACATACAAATTTTGGGGTGGGGGATACAAATGCTCAGTCAATTGCAAGCAGGAAAAGCAACAACAACCCTTTCAAAATTCCTAATGGTCCTTTATAAAGACACACAGACACACACACAAATAATATATGACACAATGGATAATTTTATGGAAATGAGGAGAAGAATCCAATAATGGGGTCTTCCAACTGGCAACTTTAACAACGGAACTGTACACATCTGCAGCTGTTCTAATGATATACTCTTGGCCAGGACAGGCGTAGTATTTTCTTCAGTTTAGCTAAACTTTAGGCATATTTCTTCCCGACTATAGGCCGTTGACTTCCCTTTTCTTAGAGCATTTTCTTTAGAAAACTTGAAGTTGTAAATTCTTTTTCTGCCCCTTGAAATGTACGTAAATCTTCTTCTAGCCTCTTGCCAGTTTTACAACCCAGGAAATGCCTTTCTCAAGGACACCGAGGAACCATATTTTTGAAACTTACACATCAATTAAGATAGCACTTCTGTGCCCCTATTTCCTGTCTCTGTGGGAGGTAGGACCCTAACTTGAATGGGTGCCAACTGGCAAACACAGATGATGTAATTACAGAGACAACCATTTGCAAACTCAGGAATAAAGTGCTCAACACACAACATTGACCAACCTCACCCCGAATGCCCTCCAGTGTTTTTCCACCAGCTTACCCTGGTGCTTAGAAGCCTTCCTGCCTTTTATTTCTGTGGAGTTAGGTCAGCTAGTTTTAAATCCCCTATTGCAAAAGTTTGAATAAAATCTTCCTCGCCTGCTTACCTTTATCCTGTGCAGCTTTTGTTTTGACATTCTATATGATGTTCTGGAATTGAAGTAACAAAGTCCATAGAGATCGAAAGATGTATGCTAGACAACAAAGACCGAGAAAGCTTTAGGGAGGTTGTAGAGATAGTGTGGCATTATTATATACTTATAACACTGATAGACAAGTGGCAATCTACATTTCAAACATAATTCTGGTCAGGAAACAAACTCAAATCCACTGCACAGAATGTAAGTGTGCATGGTAAATATAGAATTATTTGCAGTTGTGGATAATATGTTCCATTGCCTCAAAGTTCCTCAGAAAATACTACATATTAGAAGATGGTTTCAAAATGGCAATTGCTGAAGACTTAAAGTTATAGGAAAGAACCATAACCTCCCTTGTTTGTGATAGAATATTTTTATATAAATGACTACTTCATATGTGGCTGATATAAAAATATCATATTTGTAGCAATGGAATGCAGATATTATAGAACATAAAATTTAAAAAAAATAAAAACATGAAAACAACCTTGAATGTCTGTAGTGAATGTCATATAGTAAGATAATTAATGTCTTAGGGTCACATCAAGATATTGTTTAAAAAAGAGATTTCTAAATATCCATTTTCCTTGATTTGCAGTTATTAAATTTATTCTTTTATGCATATTTTGGCATACAATTTCTAGCAATGTTTTCCTTTTTTATTTTCAACAAACTATTATTAGCCAAATGCTATGATTCAGGTATAAAACTAAATTTTGTCAGAAACAGAAAGGAAAAAGTTGCAATTCCTCTCCTTAGGACACATATAATTTAACAGTGGTGGGAAATATATAAATGAATAATTTAATGCCCTATAGTAAGTGACCTGGGAGCATATAGAAGAAAAGTAGAATCTACCAGTCCACTACACTGTCTTCTCAACACTTAAAAAAGAATCCAACTCACCTACACAGACATGTATAAATCTGTTGCAAGTATCTTCATATATTTATTTATTTAGCAAGTATTTATTGAGCACCTCTTATATGCCAGTTGTGTTTGAGGTGTTGGGAATATATTGGGGACCAAAGAAGATGGAAGTCCCCTCTGTCTAGTGTGGGAGATTAATGGTAAACAAATAGAAAATAGATTTATAATCTGTAAGGTAGCAATAAGTATTATGAAGAAAAATATATCAGGATGCGAGTGATGGGTGATGAGAAGAGGGGTGTAATTTTAGGATAGGGTGGCCATACAAGGACTCTCTGATAAGGGGTCACTTGAATACGGAGCTGAAGGAAGCAAGGAAGAAAGCTGGAGTAAATCTGGAGGGAGAATGCAAGTCCTGAGCCAGGAAGAGCCTAGGTTTGGAAGAACAGCAGGAAGGCCAGTGAGGCCGGAAACAATGACCCAGGGAACAAGGCAAGAGTGGTGGAAAGGAGAATCAGAGGAGTGGTGAGCGGCCACTACGTGGGCCTTGGAGGCAAGGCAAACATTTGAATATTACTCTAAATGTGATGACAAGCTTTGGAAAGTTGAGAGTGGTATGCTCGGAAGCAATTAACATTTTGTAAGGATGAGTCTGGATGAAGAGGGCAACACAGGGGCAGGCAGGGACCTAGTCAAGAGGTGGGTTATTTGAAATCACCCAGGTAATAGATGAGTGACTCAGATTAGCATTTTTCAACCTCAGCACTATTGATACTGGGGCTGGATAACTCTTTGTTTCAAGGGCATATCCTGTGCATTGTAGGATGTTTAGCAGCATCGCTGGCCTCTACTTACCTCCACTATTGTGAATGCAGACATTGTCAAATATCCCTTGGAAGCAAAAAGTCATTCCTATTCAAGAACCGCAGACTTAGACTAAGATGGTAATGTTGGAGGGGATGAGAAAGGCTGGAGTCTGGATATATCTTACAGGTAGAATGACTGCATATATCTGTCAATTGAATGTGGGGTGTAATGTACAGAAAGTAGCCAAGCTTGACTCCAGAGTCCCTTTGTAAGGAAGCTCTTTGCAGCTGAGAAAAAGACTCAAGTTGCTGAGAGCTGGAGGCTGTCTGCTGGTAGCTCCTTGGCGAGGAATCTGGTGGCACTTCTCCATCTCAGCACTTTATCTTCAGGATGTAACTGAAGTAGGTGTAACTGATCACCTACTGTAGCCTTTATCTGCACTGTGTTTTCACTTGACTGTGGCTCCTGACCACTACCTTCCCCCAGCTTTTCCCTCTCTGACCTTTTTATGTAATCGTCTTTGCTAATTTCTATTTATTGGTACATGGAAAAGCAGATTGGGCTCTCCAAATTTGACTTTCAGGTCCAGACACTACTTTTGGTATTTTCCCTGTGGTCTCAAGCACAAAGTCTAAAAGCAGGACATTTTTGCCTCCCCCTTCCATCCTCATGCTCTGAGTCTACCAGCCAGGCCCATATGGTAGGGAATGAAATCAGATGTAACCTGAAAGGGCAGGCAGAGAAGATCCACAATGTAGATTTTATCAGGACGAGGAACAATCTCCTAAGGTACTTTCAGGAGAAGAATAGCATGAGCCAAGATATGGGTACACATGGTGTATTTGAATCAGGGAGTTCTGATTAATATGGGGGTAAAGTCTTATACTTGTGACCGGAAATAGCAGTAGATAAGCCTGGCATAGCTTCGGTGTGTGAATGGCCTTGGATGCTGTGTTAAAGGGTCTAAACAAAATTCCACAGAATCAGGTGATGACTCTGCAGTTGGGGACTGAGCTTCTTTCTGCATTTAGAGTTGACTGGTGGAGGTGGAGGAAATTTGTTGGAAGCAGGTGAATGTGTTGGTGGTTTTTATTTTTTGTGTTTTTTCTCACCAGGCAAGAAATAAAGGGTAATACTGTATCATACACATGCCACATGAAGGGGACATATCCAACCCACTAAAATGGGTCTCTTTTATCCCCGTTAAAACAAATGTAAATGAAAGTACAGTGAATCATGAAGCAAAATGGCACGTACTAGATGAATGGTCACTTAGTGTCAATTGCTTGCCCAAAACAAAAGAAACCAATTGTGGCATTTAGATATCAAACATTTTACCATTACAGATGGCAGTAAAAAATGTGCATTTTAGCTATAGCTTTTAGATATGCAATGAAATTGTGGAACAGCATATTTAATATTCTTCCCATGAATTCGTGTGTATTGTTTTTTACTCCTTTTTAGCCTATTGTCTAGGAGTATTAAGTTCAATAATAATACTTAAATTTTATTGAATAGTTAACATGTGTCAAATTTCTTAGGTTATTTTAGTTAATCATCATAACAGCACTATGTAATAGATTTTATTTTCATCTTGGTTTCGCATGAGAATACTGAAACAGAAGGAGGACGTCACTTTTCAAGGCCATATAACAAGTCAGTAGCAGACCAAGATTCAAGTTTCTGTTTGCACAATCCAGAAACATCAGCTTTTAACCACTTTATGGCTCTGCCTTCCGTATCAGTTATACACTTTGTTTACTTGGAGATGAGGTCCTGAAAAGGAATGGAAAGCAGGAGAGACTTCTGTTGGAGGTGGGAGGGCTGTAAGAGGAATGTTCAGCAATGTTGGAGGTCACCTTCCTTGATTAACTGGGTTAATGACGACACCATTTACATAGAAGGGACATGGGAATAGAATGTTGATTTTGTTAGGTATGTGCATTTATATCCCTGAAACTTTTTTAATTGAACATTTTGATTTTATGCATCTAAAGAGCATAGATTTTAAGAGTGTATTTAACATTTTAGTCTTAAAAGGAATAAAGTTAGAAACTTTTCAGGGAACCATATCTTTCCAGTATAAAATCTGATTTCTATGCCAGTGACATTTTTCAAGAAGTTATGTTTTTGACCTATGCTCGTCCAAACTCAAATTATTCCATAATGGTTTCATGTTCTTGCTAAGGTGTCCATATTTCTCCCTAAAGCATTAGATAGTTATGCTCTTTCCTGATTGATGTCTTGCCTTTTATCAACCAGACTAAGTGGGAGACAAGATGGATTGGAGCAGAGTTCATTCTCTAACTAGCTGTGGTTCTGTGAGGTATAAAACTTCAATGCTAAACATTGTCCCAAATTCTGCAAGTTTACTCACTTGGAGAAACACATGACTAATGCATACAACATCTTTGAGCATGCATTAAAATATTTTAATAATTTAATAATAAAATTCAAACATCTATCTATGCAAAGTCTTTTATATAACATATTTGAAATGAGGCTAAAAATAAAATATAGTTTTACTAAAACCTTTCATTTTTCTCTAGTCTTCCATTTCCTAGTCTTTGTACTTACAACTTCCAAATCCCACATATACCTCTTTGAACACACACACACACACACACACACCCTAGAATGTTCTTCTCTATTTGCCTGGTTAGTGAATTATTCTTCAAACCTTGTCAAGACCATCTTCTGCACACTGACCATGGACCTCACTGCATGGTTTCTGTCTCTTGGCTTCCTCGGGAACTAATCTTGATTATTTGGGGAGGGAGCAGAACCTATATTTTCTGGATGCTAATTTTCATTGAATCAATAATTGATAGATTAGAAGGATGCGTGCAGCACATTCAAGAGTTAGTTTTTACCCACTTTTTTCATAAGACTTTGTTTCTTTGAAAAATAATGGATTTTTTTCATACTTGGTAGAATCAGCTTTCTAAATGTTTGACCTTATTTCATTAAGAGATTTGCCATATTTGAATCTGTTAAATCCCCAACTGGAGCTCAACCTATAAAGTTTGCAGGACATTGGAACAAATTTATGGATCACCTGCTACATTCCAGGCACTATACTGAATTCTGGGGTTCCAAGATAAATAGGACATAAATTGTGTGTGTCCCCAGTCAATGGCTTAGCAAGTCTTAGGTATAAATACCATGTTTCCCTGAGAATAAGACCTAGCCGGACAATCAGCTCTAATGCATCTTTTGGAGCAAAAATTAATATAAGACCGGGTATTATATTATATTATAGTAAAATAAGACCCTGTCTTATATTAATTTTTACTCCAAAATACACATTAGAGATGATTGTCTGGCTAGGTCTTATTTTGGGGGAAACACAGTATGCCTACATGTACATGTGTGTGCAAGTACATATATGTTTATAAGTGTGTGTAAATGTAACAAAAGGAAAATACGTAAACTTCCCTCTCTACTCAAATATTAATCTTGGGCAACCACTCCTGGTTTTTTGAGTATATAAAGCATAATCACATAGGTCAGACAGTTTTGTGACAAAGAAAAGTAACTTCAGACATGTGCTGTGTTAATTGCTTCCAGTAAAATCCTTGTTTGAAGGACTTTTAGGGTTAGCTGAATTACTTTAATCGTGATCTCTTCACATAAAAAGTGATGTCTTTGAGGTTGAGTCACAGAGGTGGTTTCTTTATTCACAACAAAATGACACAATCCCTTTATTATGGCAGTAGCAGCTACTGTCACCGGTGGGCTGGGTTCATGTGTCACTGTGTGTGAAACCCTACATTTCACAAGGGATCGTACTGATGCCTAGTACGTTGTTTCTGAGTTTCCCCCTCTTCTGGGCTGTCAGTGCCGTCTGCCTTAGTTCTTTTCCACTCTGAGCCATGCAATTTTATATAATTATAAGCACTACCTAAACCTCCATTACTATGACATGAAATCTCAAGCTTGCAGACAAGATGCATTTAGATCGGCATGTTAGCATTATCATTGAAAGCAAAAGCAGTTCTAATGTTATTCATCTTATAGACAAGGAAATAACTCTTTCCCCTTTTCATCCTACTTCGTGCTCTGAGCTCGCGTTATTCGGTTTCTTTTTGGTTTCTCAGAAACTGAGCAAGTATATCAACCTATTGAGCCATTTTGAGAAAGACAAATATGAAGAACATTGGGAAGGCCCCCTCCTTCCCTGAGGGTTTATTTTCCACACTCTAAGTGATTGCTTAAAAGGGCACGTCCTCTTTTTCTGGCCTCACATCTCTCTGGACATATGTTGTTTATATATAGTTCAGTGTCTACGTAGAATTCAACAGGGAGAGATAAGAAGGGCTTATCATGTTCAAGCCAGCCTCTGCCGTCCCTGGAAAGTCCTGTGCCATGAGGTTCCCATGGGTGTGGAGAAGAGACGCTACGTGGAGCCTCACCAGCCAGCGGGACACACTTGATGTCTAACAGGGGAAGGAGCCTCCATGAGTCGCATAGTCCCTGTGATGCTATGACTGAAGGCTGCTGCCTCAGAGAGTCTGAGGCCTTGGTGTAGAGAATGCAAGAGTGGGACATGAGGTTTTGGGTCCTGGGTCAGACACACAATCCTCAACACAATCATATTGGTAAATACTGTCATCTCTGTGTGGTATAGATGTCTACATGAAAAAGTCCGACAACTAAGTTCATAAACTTTCCACTGTGAACTTACGTGGTGGTAAGTTTGCAAACTTAATTGTCCATCATCACATGTACTGTATGTGGAGAGAAGGACTATGGTTCATAAACTTAACACTGTCTTTGTCCTCAAGGAGCTTAGCATTTAAGAGAGAAGTTAGAAACGAAGGCATAAAGAACAAGAATGCCAGGAAGCACATTCTAAGTTGTCACACAAGGAAACGAGAATCATTTATTTTGGGAGGAACACGGAAGTCTTCATAAAAGAAGTGACATTGGATCTGAACATAAAAAGATAGAAAGAATTTCAATAGGAAGAAACGAGCGTCTTAGGATTCCTGGAAGACATGAAATTCTGAGCCAAGACACACTGATAAGAAACTTCTGGGCGTAGTCTAGGGATGGTGATTGATTTATTTTGGCTAAAGATGAAGACGAGTAGGAGACAAGTCTGGAGATTGTTGCCAAACTTTAACATCAGCTTAAGGACCTGGTGGTTTATTCTATAGGCGAAGGAGGACTGTGAAAGGGCTTTAAACCAGGAAGTAATGTCTTGCGAGTGATGCCTTTGGAATATAACACTGACCGCCAGGAGAACAAATATAAGGAAGTGTATTACCGAACTAGCCACTGCTTGTGGCTGAGCAGTTGTTTGTTCTCCCAGCACCTCTTCAGAGAGGATTTGTGAAGCACCTATGTCTCTGAGCAGGGTGTCAGGGAGGGGGGGAAAGAGAGAGAAAGTGAGCTGATGGCTTCCAGTTGTGCCTGCAGGACACTGACCAGCTCCTTTGGTGTCTCTGGCTTTAGTGGCTGCCTAGAAGTTGCAAGGCGGGTGGTGAAAGGTGCATGGAGAGGAGAAAAGGCAAGATGTTGATGGGTTGTAGCAAGGAGAAACGGAGGGGACTGGGAGTTACTCTGGCAGTGTGTCCTTCTGTTCACAGCAATAGCGGAACACTGGATCCATGACCGTGGGAATAACATCAGCATTGCTAGGTCTACTCCCGCTGAAAGCAAGGCAAGCACCTCAGTGTGGGGTGACACATAAAACAAATATGGGACAGCATTACAATTTACATAAGATGGTCAGGGAAGACATCTGTGAGGGATGGATATGAATAAAGGAAGTGAGGTAGACATCCAGGTAGCTGTCTAGGACAAGAGGCATTTGGGCAGGTAGAAAAGCAAACAAAATTCTTGATGTAAGACTATGTCAAGTATGTCTGAAAAACATCGAGGAATACTTCATAAATGGAATGAGGAGTGAAGGCGAGAAGAGGAGGAGAATAAGTGAAAGAGGTAATAGTGAGCCAGGTAGTGTAGGTAGTGAGATTTTGTTTGTTTGCTGTGGGTGAGGTGTGAAGATATTTGAGAGTTTAGAGAATCTGGCCTGCTACAGTTTTAAGAAGACTGCTTTGGGACTCTGTTGAAAATAGACTATAGAGAGGAAAAGTGGGAGAAGTGAGAGTAAACAGGAGGCCACTGCAGTAAACCAGGCTAGAGATTCTGGTGGCTTGGGGATGTAGATCATAACACATGAGAAGTGGTCAAACTGTGGCTATAAGTTGAAGGCAGAATTAGCAGGAATTTTAGACAGAATGGACTTTTGATGTAAAGAAAAAAAATACTGTCAAGTATAACTTCCTGTCTGTGGCCTGTGTACTGGAGGAATGGGGACACTTTTAACTGGTACGAGGAAGGCTATAAGAGGAGTTGGTTTTGGCAAAATATTAGAAGCTCAGTTTTGAGCATGTTAAATTTGAGATATCTACTAAATAGCCTATGAAAATTATCAAGTAGTTAATTGGAGATTTGAGCTTGGGGTACATTGGAGAAGCTGGACCTGGAGATATAAAGTTGGAAACCATGAGTGTCTAGATGCTACTTGAAGCTATGAGGGTGAATGAAATCAACTGGGGAGTGGCTATGGAAGAGGTCCAGCAGATAGGTCTGTGGGAACACCTATGTTTGAAAGTGGGTATTGAAAAATACAGCATGGTAGACTGAGAGATAAGAGGACACCAAGAAAATTAAGTATCCTAGAAGCCAAGAGAGGAAACTGTTTTAAGGAAAAAATGATGATTAATTTTGTCAAACTCTGCTGACAAGTTATGGTAGATAAGGACCCGGCAATGGCCATTGCACTTAGCAAAGAGGTAATGATGGTGACTCCAAGAAAGGCAGATTCTATGGGGTGGTGGAGACAGTTTCCATGATGGGAGTGGGTTCAAGAAAGAATGGGAGGAAAACATCGGTGACACAAGCAGGAAATGAGTAAGAGAGATGAAGGTGTGTGCAGGCACGTGAGTACGGTATTTGAACTAGGGACTTAAGCTGCAGATGGAAAGAAGAGAAGAGGATATCATGAGTGAATAAAAGTCAAAAGGTGGTTGAATCAATAGATTGTTTGAAGAATTGTTAAATATTTCAGCTTGAGCTTCTGTAAGAAAATACCACAGTCTAGGTGGCTTCCACAATAGACATTTGTTTCTCAAAGTTCTGGAAGCTGGGAAGTCTGAGATCAAGGAAACTACAGATTCTGTCCTTGGTGAGGACTCTGCCTGGCTTGCCTTCTTGAGTCCTCATAAGGCAGAGTGAGAGAGAGCTTTGGTCTCTCTTGCTTTTCTTCTAAGGTCATTGATCTCATCACAAGGGCCTCACTCTCATGACCTAATTACCTAATTACCTCCCACAGGCCCCACGCCCAAATAACATCACACTAGGAGTTAGGGCTTCAACATAGGGATTTGGTGGGGGTAAGCGAGGCAACAGACATTCCATCCAATACATTAGATATGAGTTAATTGAGTGTGGGCTAAAAGTTAAGATGGTTACAGGTAGGTGTGCGGAATTATTAAAATTCAGGAAACAATAAGGTATGACTGTGGGAAAAAGTGGCCGAGGTGAGGTTAGAGGGAAGATCTTTAGAAGAAAGGAATTCAGGAATTGAGGGGCCAGGTTGTTGGAAGAATGACCAATATGGGTTGCGATTGTGATGGGAAAGTATTGGAAAGAATGACAGAAGCTGGAAGCTAAACTCTTCTAGTAAGAGAGGAAGAGGTAGAGTCTTGTGAACATGGGAGATGAGCGCAGCAGGAAGGCAAAGTGTCTGATGAAATGACTCAGTACTGAGAGTTTCAATGTGGAAGGGAGGGATAATGTTCTTGAAGTGATGAGAAGCAAGAGGGGCACGCTCTTCAGGTCCAGAGCCCAAATGCACACGAGGAGTGGGAGACAAACAGTTACTGCTCAGGAGGGCTGGAAGGGAATCAGTGTCCTCAGGGGCAGTCAGATTAAGAATGTGCTGGGGACTCTCAGAGCAGATGCTGAGGTTAAGGGAGAGGACTGCTGATTGACCTAGAGTTTCAGGGGCACAGTGAATGAAGAGCTTTTGTGAAATGGAGGCTGAGTGAAGAGGTCAGAAAAGGTAATTTATGGAGCTATGCATCCATTGTCGTGATTTTGATGAAGATGTACAAAGCACAGTCAGATAATAGAGTTGGTCCAAGACACAGAGGGCTGGAGATGCTGTGAGGGTTGAAGAGATGTGGGGAGCAACTTGGCAGAAGCAGCAAGATCTCTGGCCTCCCACTGGAGTCCCACATAAGCATGACCTTTGTGCCCTTGGATTTAGCTCAATGGTGGTTTGCAGGATTGGCACCCTCCCAACTCATAGTGCTTTACACATCCAAAGTGCTTCATAAATGTTGCTGAGTGAGTTAAAAGTGCTGAGAGTGGGAATGATATGGATAAAGTTAAAGCCAATTCCAGGAACTAATCACAAAGAAAACAGTTCAGTTCATTGGGGTCTTAATCCATAGTCTGATTTTTCACAGAGGCAGTGGGAAAAAGAGTGGTGATAACATTTATGTTTCAAGGCATAAAATGAAAAAGCAGAACTAAAAAAACAGAAGTACTATTTTATGCAAAAGTAATACAGAGCAGATGTTTGAAGTTTTTGGAATCAAGTTACAGTTTCGTGAGATGCACTTTTTTTTTTTTTTGTCTGGGGGAGCATATTTTTTTTGTTATTGTTTTTGCTTTTTTTTAATCAAAACACGATGAGGGACAACATCCCTGAAAAAACAAACAAACAAACAAACAAACAAACAAAACTCCTAAATCCATCAGCACAAACTCTGGAAGAAGGGAGAGGCATCGGGGAAGGGCAAGATTTGGCAATGCACAAATCTCTGTACCTCTTAACACCTCATGACAACTCATTAATATGAATGTCTCTTGGTGTTTGAACATTTTCCAGACATATAATGAGTTTCCTTTGGCTTCATATGTCTTCATAGAAGCTAGCAGGTTTCCTGCAATTTTTTCCCCCTGGATTTTAGCTATCTTTGCAATGAATTTATAACAGAAGAGCATCTGCTAACAGAAAGTTTCTATGTTCTCCTGAATCAGAGAACAAATGGTTATAGGCAGCCATTAGCTCTGTCCGCAGTTAAGAACAGTGACTTGGAAGAGTTTGAGGAAGGTTTAGGAATTAAGTAAACCAGTCTGCACTTGACCTCCCTCCCTTCAAATCCGCGGGAGCTGTTTTCAGTGTGGTTCAGAGAAGTTAGCTTGTCATGGCCACAGTCAATTACAGCTGACACCCATTTCAGGAACGCACCGGGTTGGGAGGCTTGATGCTTTATGTCCACACATGAACTCACCTCCTTACAGATACGGTGGTGGTGTGGGCAGGCGGTGGTCATTGAGCTGCTGAGGGGAGACATCTTTCAAGTTAGACTTTCCAGAAGAGTGTGCTGTCAATCCTTGATGCTCCCTACCTTTTCAACCTGCAGGGGGAGCTATTTCTCCTCAAATTTTTGTCAGCCACTCCTGGGGAGAAAAAGTGGGAAAGATGGGATTATGATATACCAAGGGAAATTATAATTTATGGTTGACTTATGATTGATATGCTTTATGACTTTTTCCTTTTAAAGAACCAAGAAGTATGATTGACAGGTGATTTTAAATATATTACGTAACGATCACCCATTATGAAATAAAATTTGTTGTATTCATCATTTTGCTAAACGTGGTTTACATAAATTAGATTGGTTCTGAAATAAAATGAAAACTTTTTGAAAATAGCCAACGAACTTAAAACAGTTTTATTTTTGTGTTTTAATGTGAAAAACATTTTGTAATTGATATTTTTTTCTTTTAAAAACATTTTTTAAAGAAATACAAAGATGAAATCAATGAAGTATATTTGTATGAAATAACTCATTGGAATTGGAGCATTTGCTTAAACACTAACGAACACTGACAGCTGGACTTAGACACATAGACTTAGAGTGACTATTATTTTCCTATTTCTGAATATTATATTTGCTATGAAAACTATTTACCGTACTATTTACTATTATACTTACTATATATGATTCACTCTAAATCATATATATGCAGGTGTGTGGTGTGTATATATGCGTGTATATATGTGTGTGTTATGTGTGTATTTATATGTGTATATATTTGTTTATATATTCTCAAGTCTTTAAGGATATTTTAAAATTTTACAATTTTTTTTAATGGCATTCAACTAAATAGCTATACTTAAACTGATGAAGAGAAATTTGACCTAGAAAGGTGAAACCGTCTGGGTTCTAGTGTCAACTTTTCAGTGACCTTGAAGAAGGAAAGCAGAATCAGTGTGTCTCAGATTCTTCATCTCTTTAAAAATATTGTGCCATTAATAGTATTTTCAGGATGTGATAAATATTGCCAGCTTTTCTGAAGATAATTGCTTTTCTGAGGATAATTGGGGAATTAGGTCAGTCGTAAGAAAAAGAGGTGTCTGAGGGAACAGGCTGTCATTTTGTTCTCCCAAAAGCCTCTTGCATCAAAGCTGAGGTTGCACTGGGCACATTTACATGATACTTGAAGACTGACCTAGGGCTGCCCTTCCTTCCCCTTCTTCAGCTCTTGTAGCCTGTGAAACACCTGGTTTCCTTTTGTTATTCCTGCAATAGCTGGCAATGCTGGCTTGGTCTGTTAACACTTTAACTCTTCAAATTCCCCCTTTCCAAGTTTCCCAACAAGATCCCAGTAACTTGCTTTAATCACTTCCCAGGAGTCATGGAAGGGATTTAGGAAAACGGAAGTGGCATACACAGGCGATTAGGGGAGACTCTGTGATCTTATGCTGTCCTTTGTTTGGACTTGCCAATTACTGGGAGTTTATCAGTGCCTGCATTATATCCATCAGCATCCTACTTTTCCCATGAGATATTAAAGAGTTATTTTTTTAATTTATTAAATTTATTGGGCAGGAAAAGCATCTGACAAGATACAACACCCATTTATGATTAAAACACTCAATAAATGGGTATAAAAGGAAAGTACCTCAACATAATAAAGGCCACATATGACAAACCCTCAGCTAATACATACTAATACAAGACATTATTAAAAGAAATTGAAGAGGGCACAAAGAAATGGAAAGATACTCCATGTTCATGGATTGGAAGAATAAACATAGTTAAAATGGTCATATTACCCAAAACAATATATAGATTTAATTCAATTCCCATCAAAATCCCAATGGCATTTTTCAAGTAAATAGAACAAAAAATCATCAGATTTGTATGAAATCACAAAAGACCCTGAATAGCCAAAGCAATCTTGGGAAAAAAGAACAACTCCAGATGTATCACACTCTCTGACTTCAAATTATACTACAAAATGACAAATCAAAACAGCATGTTATTGGCAGAAAAACAGAAACACAGAGCTACAGAACAGAATTGAGAGACCAGAAATAAACCCACATATATATGGGCAAATCATTTTCAACACAGGAGCCAAAACATACAATGGAGGAAAGAAAACCTCTTCAATAAATGGTGCTGCGAGAATTGGAAAGCCACATGCAAAATAATGAAACTAGACTGCTATTTTCCACCATACACAAAAGTTAACTCAAAATAGATATATTTGAGACCCAAATATAAGACCTGAAACAATAAAGTACATCAAAGAAAGCATAGGTACTAAACTTATGGACCTTGGGTTTAGAGAGGATTTTATGAATTTGACCTCAAAAGCAAGGAAAGTAAAAGCAAAAATAAATGAAGGAGACTACGTCAAACTTAAAAGCTTCTGCACAGCAAAAGAAACTATCAACAAAACAAAGAGGCAACCAACTGAATGGGAGAAGACATTGCAAACATCTCTGATAAGGGGCTGATATCCAAAACATATAAAGAACTCATACAACTCAACAGCAAAGAAACAAACAATCTGATTAAACAGTTCTAAGATATAGGTTGTTCTCCATGAACTTTCCATCTATTTGTAACAATAAGGTTAGCCAACAAGATATTATAAAATATCAATTGGGAAGCTATATGTGTCTGTATACAAAGGGTATAGCAGCCCCTGTATTAGACTCTTTTAAATTACAACGTTCCTCAACCCTGTGAGGAAGGCATCATTTCACAGCTGCTAAAACTGCACCTTAGAGATTTTTCCTACTGCCAGTCAGGAAGTAAATAGAAAAGCAGGATAGTACACCAGTTTGTATGACTAGAGTCATTCTCCTTCATTTAGTCATAAAATTATGGGAGCAAAACAATATTTCCTTTTCAGTGGAGACACAAAGAAATCCCTGAGGCTGCAACTGATAACTCAAGAATCACACAAAACGTCAAATTGTTTCTGTTCGAGGTAACTTCCTTTTTAAAATAATGGAAAAAATTATTCTTCAGTCTCTAGCGTCAATAACTCTTCAGTTTTTCAGGTTACTGCAGCAGAAATTAGTAAGTCTCAATTGAGTTCTAAAACATTTACATGCTTTAGAATAGAAAGTTGTAGGAACAACCACAGAGAGCTCAGTATGCTTCTACAGACTCAGAATTACACCCTCCGCTAGGACCAGACCTTGTTTCCCCAAAAATAAGACTGGGTCTTACATTAATTTTTGTTCCAAAATACACATTCGGGCTTATGTTCAGGGGCTGTCATCCTGAAAAATCATTACTAGGGCTTATTTTCTGGTTAGGTCTTACTTTTGGGAAAACACGGTAGTTTCTTTCTTAGAGAAGTTAACTGAGCTTCCAGATCCAAGAAGCTTCAAGGTTTTACGAGGTGCAGCCGTCTCAGTGAAGACAGGAATCAAGAGATCAGGAGACTGTTGAGCTTTGGGTAGATGAATGGGAGAGTCTTGAGACTACAGATTACTCTGATTTATGCTTTACAGTGATACCATAAGACAAAATTATAGGCCAAGAGTTGCTTGACATGGGATCTAAAGGAATTGAGCAGACTTCACTATATATGCTTTCCGGGGGGATAATGCATAATTGATCTCTGTCTCCAGGAACAGGGCGACTGCCCTAGTTACACGAAAAGCCAGGGTCACTTTCCACATCTGTAGATGAAGGATAATTATACTCAGATTGTTGTTTCTCATTGTAATTTATGTGTAAAGACTTTCTGATTCATAATAAATAGTAGCTCTTATTATGAGAAAACATTTCCTACAAGTAATTAAAAGTTTATTGGAAGTTTACTAGGTGGTAATCGTTGTAGAAATACAACTCTCATAACTTGACCTTGAGACTCTTTAAGTCGGACAGGTTTAATGCTCCACGTGCAGTAGTAATATGATATCATCTGAGGCCAGTAATGCCCTGTACTTCCTGCTACTGTTGGGTATTACATATTCATTGTTCTACACGCTATACATGTACATTTTCAGCTTTAGGATAGGACTTGATTTGCACAATGTTTGTTTTTCCTTCCTAGTCTTGTATTTGAATAACTTGTACCCCTGAGGCAACTTATGCCACTGTGATTGTTCCATAATTAGGGTTTGCTGTCAGGAGTTGGGCAGAACATTTTTTTACCATAACATCCTGGTGTAGCAACTACTCCCATAGTAACTCTAACGGAAATATTATAATTAACAGCGTAATTATTGTTTGGAAAACCATATCATAATTCTTTATTTAAGAAGTGAGCATAGTATTAAAATACTGCAGTTATAATAAAAATGAAACAAACAGCTAAACAAATTGTACAGAAAGGCAAATATGCTTAAAATGCACTATTATTGCAAGCTATGCTTTAATGAATTGCTGCTTCATACAATTTAATTTGCTCCATTTTCCTCCCAGGTTTGGAAGCATCAGTTCGCCTTGCCTTTTCACGTTGCTGGTCAATCCCTTCTGCATGCTTGACTAATACTTCAGTGTACTAGATCCTTCCATTCATGTAGAAAAACAAATTTCCTGATCACAAGTTATTCTTAGTAAAGTTTCTCTTTCTTCCTCCAAATTCCTTGTGCAAAGCTCCTTCTATTCTTGCCATGTCACACAGCAAAAAGAGAAAAGTAATTCCACTAGATAAGGCTGATTTTTCCCCCTCTGTATAAATGACTCATGCCCGTTTTTCTTTTCTATTACCTTCCTCTTTTATTTTTTTCTTTTCTCTTAGATAGAAATGATTCACTCCTCACACACAAGAACTTTGAGTCCATCTGAGCCAAAATTTAAATCATTCAAACAGGTCTAAATACCTCTGTTCTAAATGGACTATTACTTCTTTCCCCCCAAATCATCAATTATAAAACTACATTTAAATAGAGTGTAACAAAAATAATAACCCTCAAATTATAGACAGTTTTTTCTTCACAAGAAAATCCACATTATCGATGTCAACAACATCTATCTCAGGTGAAGAATTCAAATGAAACCCGTCTTTTGGGAGCAACATTTTATGGGTTTGGCAGAAGATGCAGCACGCTGAGCATGGAGGATCTTAAGGCACCAGAAGGAAATGATTTAGTGCTAGAAACTTCAGAGAGCTGACCTAGATAATCTGCAATTGTGCTTGTGATTTGTAAAAAATAAGTAGAATTCTGAAGCATGAAAATACAGCAAACAATGATTAGCATTAGTTATGTATTCAAATCAAACAGGATGGGCTAGACAAAGTGGATAAGCTATGTAACAGGAATTATGGGAGGAGGAAAAGCAACAACTAAACGCCAGATTCAGTCTTGAATGGAGAAGACATAATTCAATCAACATATATATTCACTATTACTGTGATGTCTTTTATTGTTCTTTTTCAGTGTAAGTTATTCTTTAAACTCTCGGAAGTCATAGAGTCTAGTTGCAGAAATATCTAATATACACAAAATCATTAGAGGGATGCCTGGTTAAGGTTATTTAATCCCTCTGACCATCTGCTTTCTTGCCTGTGAAACAGGGATGACAATATCTGAGTGTGCTTTAGGGGGTGATGCCCATAATGACTTTATAGCCCCGAGTTCTTGTCTGTTGTAATTTATTTGATAGTGAGTGGCTGGTGTAAGAAGACCCTTGAGAAACGCAGTACTAACCATAAATATTACACTTGATTCTGTGTCTGCACACAGTAGCTACTCAGAATTGTTTGTTGATTGAAAAAATAAAATTTACCTGTTTGTGGTATAAAATAACATCTGATAATATTTTGATATTTTCATGCATGCTCACTAATATTATTTAAGACCAATAGTGACAGAATTCAGTGTGCTCACAGAACATAAATGTTCATAGTAGTTTGTAAGTAAAACTGTGGACTGATCTTTTAATACATACATACATATATATATATATTTACATAGTATAATTTCAACTTTCATTTTTCACCGACTGTCACAAGGCCAGTCTCAGTTTACCAAGGAGAAAGCCATTTAAATAGACATACAAAGGATCTGGTTTCTAGAAACTCGCCCTTCACAGCATTCCTTCAGTTCACCTGATAAGTCTGCACATTTTTCTTCTTTCATTTTTTAAGTGGTCACGCTGTTTTAGAATAATGGCTGCCAAAAATGGATAATAACACAAACCAGGAGAGCACTGTACATAGGTAATTGAATGTTGTTAAATTTTCTATTCCATGTTCTCAAATAGTTGATTTGAATACTTAATGGTTAGTTAGTGCTTATCTGTAAAATTTTTTTTCTAAAAATTTTTAGTAACTTTGTGAATGAAAAAAATAAAACATGTGTATCTCTGGAATTAGGTTAATTAGTAAGATAGCATTAATTTTCTGATCAACAAAACAACGACTGTCATGATTTAAAATACATAATAATTATGTGTGCCTGTATTACATTGGTGCAAAAGCGATTGCGGGTTAATACGTTAAAAATAATTGCAAAAACCGCAATACTTTTGCACCAACCTAATAGACATGTGTACAACGTTTACATTGCATTTGAAATAGCCATGAACATTGTTAGCATTTTTAAATGTCCTGTGTTCGACCAAACAACTAGAGACTAGGCGAGGTGATGGTGCAATGCTCTGCTAACATAAAAATAAATATTTGTAATACCTCTATTTATGGAAGGCATCAAGACATTTCCCAAGTTCTGGAAAGTCAGTCTATGCTTACTGAATGTAATATGCTAAGCCTTAGTGTTTGGATAGACCCTTCACTTTGGGCAAGACAATGAAACACTGAAGTCTTGGTATAATCCTTTCAGCGACATGTTTAATGCAGCACATAATACATGACAGAGATCTGGAAGGTTTTCAGCAACTGTCCTCTTTGCCCCTCGTTGCTACTACTCTCTCTTATTTATTTAACTCTCTCTTTGCTTATTTAACCTTGTTGCCAGGTCCGGAGACCAGGCCCAGGGGGCTGGGTAAGAGAGAGGACCACAGCATCATGCCGTCACATGTATTAGGTTGCTAATACATGATCGTTAGCTTATTAAATGAAAGCAACTTATCCTGAAGAGATCAGCTTACAAACATCCAACTGTCCAACACCTACACTGTGAAGTAAATGTTCATCATCTAAGACTTCAGTAAACGGCCATGAAGCAAGAATCTTGCATTCCACGTAGATAGTGTGAGACCAGGAATACAGAAGGTAGCAGTGTCAGACTTTTTCCTTCGCCACAATGCGTTTTGAAAAAGAAGATGGAGGCTAATATCAGAGTCTACTATATAGCCTTAATGGCTTGTGGTGCTTGAATCTTTGTGGACACAGTGGCTTCAGTTATTTTTATTTTTTAAAATTATTTATTTTTTTCAGTTACAGTTTACACTTAATATTATTTTGTATTAGTTTCAGGTGTGCAGCATAGCGGTGATTAGACATTTATATAATTTGTGCAGTGATCCCCCCGATTAGTCTAGTGCCCACCTGACACTATTCAGATTCATGGCAACATTATTGACTGTATTCTCTAGGTTGTACTTGCTATACATTGTCAAGTACTGTGACTATATTATAACTACATATTTATATTTCTTAATCCTTTCACCTTTTTCAGTTATTCTCAACCTATTACCTCATAGAGTGCCGGTAAGAGGACCTTTCTAGTTATTACTATCTGTAGAGTAAATGGACACAAGTATAGGCACAGAATGAAGAAACTGTATACCTCAGAATAGACAAATAAGTAGGTAACTCCTTGTCTGGAATTAGTGAGAAGCCTTCTTTTTGCTTCCTGGTGCTTTGACATAAGGTGTGTTGCAAGCAAACGCTGTGGTTTTTGAGAGATTGAGCTAGAATGTGGGAATTCATACACACGGTTAAGGCCGGAATCAGATGTAGCTCACATCTGATGTGACACTCTATTCTTTTCAATTCTCTGAATTCCGTGTAAGTTGCATGAATAGCATTCCAAGGACTATGTCATTGACCTTGGCCAGAGAAATAAACTGAGTTGGAATAGATTAACCTTAAAAGATGGGTATGTCCGTAGCTGATGATTTACCAAATTTACAGTTGCATAAGAGTGTCATGTATTCACCACCTTTATGAAAATCATTATTTTTCTGGTTATAGAGATGCTCATATTTTGAGTTTACTCTCCTAAGGAGAATGAGGGCAAAAATGTCACAAAACTTCCTAAGCCATATCGAAGTGTGATGAGAGTCCTTGATAAATAAGTACACTGTGTACATAAAGCCACCTTCACATGCACGTGTTGTGGTAGCTCGATCCTAATTCTGACTAAAATCATCCCTGTTCCGAACTCCTGTAAGATCAGGAATTCCTGATGTCATATTTTGACTACTATTTTTAGACTCTAAGGTTGGAGCAACAGTTTGGTACAAATTCCATGCAGACCCAACCTTAAAGCTGAATTTTACACGTAACTTAAGTTTTCTCTTAGCTGTCTAGTATATATTATAGCTTTAAGAGGGAGCATTTTAAAGATTCCTGTGCTAATCATTTATTTGTGCTTCAGTGTTCCTTGAGGACATCATAAGCCTTGACTAAGTCTTGATGAAACATCTGTGCATTTTCCAGGCTGTGTTAGTGCCTTCCTGACGTAAGAGGTCTGACAATGAAGTTCGTGAACTCGTCCTGGAAAAAGTGCTACATACCTCTTTGCTGAATATCACTATGGTCACCTTCGAAGTACTCCCCCTGGGAAGCTATGCACCGACATCAGTGCCTAGTCCACCTTTCAAAGCAATTTCGGAACTCTTTTTCTGGAATGGCTATCAGAGCTGTCATCATATTACCCTTGATGTCCTGAATGTCATCAAAATGTCTTCCTTTCAATATTTGCTTTATCTTTGGGTAAAGAAAGAAGTCATTGGGGGCCAGATCAGGTGAGTAGGGAGGGTGTTCCAATACAGTTATTTGTTTACTGGCTAAAAGCTCCCTCACAGACAGTGCCATGTGAGCTGGTGCATTGTTGTGATGCAAGAGCCAGGAATTGTTGATGAAAAATTCAGGTTGTCTTTTTTAGGCAACCTTTTCAGCGCTTCCAAATAGTAAACTTGGTTAACTATTTGTCCAGTTGGTACAAATTCATAATGGGTAATCCCTCTGATATCAAAAAAGGTTAGTGATATCGTTGGAACAAGTTCTGAACTTAATTGTCAGACCTCGTAGTCTTTGTAATCTCTCCCTGTCTAGTGAATTCCTTTTCAGTTTTTAAGTCACCGCTCAACTGTCCCATGTTCTGTGTGTCTTCCTTGATTTCCTCAACTTGGTTATTCCAACAAATGTATTCCCTTAATGTTTATATTATGTATTATTTAAGTTAATTTTGTCCCTCCAAAATTCATATGTTGAAACCCTCAGCCCCAGAACCTCAGAATGTGACTGTATTTGGAGATAAGGTCTTTAAAAAAGGAGTGATGGTTAAATGAGGCCCTTGGGGTGGGCCCTAATCCAGTATGATTAGCATTCCAATAAGAGGAAATTAAGATGCAGATGCAGCACAGAAGGAAGACCATGTGAAGACATAGGAAGATGAGTGCCATTTACAAGCCCAGGAGAGAGACTCAGAACGAAACCAACCTTACTGACACTTTGACCTTACACTGCTAGCCCCAGGACTGTGAGGAAATAGATTTCTATTGTTTAAGCCGCCCAGTCTAAAGTACTTTGTTATGGCAGCCTTAGCACACTAACAGTCCAGATTTACACCTTTCCTATACTTCTGGAATACCATCAGTTCTGTCGTCACTGAATTCAAGGGATCTGCGTTCCACAATCATCTCCTTTTGTTCTCATGTTTTCTGTTCCCTGTGTAATACATTTCCTCAGAAAACCTGCAGTCACCCGTAATCTAGACCTGTATCTCATCTCTCCGCCCATCACGTTAGCATCTTCCCAGTTAAAAATGGCTAGGCTGGTGGTGGTTCCTTTCAAGGATAAACTGTGTTTCAGTATGGATCCATTTTATTCTCCCACTTTTCACTACAGAGAATATAGACACGTGTATCAATGGTTGTCGACAGCTGAATTCTCATTGTAGCTTTGAGTGCAAACATCAGCTTGGCGAGGAAGAAATCGTAGGGTGTGTGTGAGTGTGTATGTGTGTGTGTGTGTCTAGGAGGATGAAAGCCTAACATATGGAGTTTCACTGCCCATCAGTTTTAGGGGATATTTTGCTACTGATTGTTTGTTGTTTATTCTGGGACCTTTTTAATGCACTTTATTCTAATTTTTAATGCTTATCAAACTGCATCTTGAGTTGCTGTTAGACTCCTCCCTGCCCTGAGCTTGTCATTACTCTAGATGTCTTTTAAAAACATGTGACATTGCTCTTCATAGTTAACAGACGTGTAACTATAACCTTGGTGGCTTATCCTGTGAACCCTTTACCAGATTTTTCCTTCTGCTCACCTTTGAATGCTCAACGACACTGGCGTTTTCAGGAACTGTGTTACAATCGCTTTCCAACTGTCTTCCTGCTATTAAACGTACAGTACACAAGGAGTACATTACTGCGCTCTCCAAAAAGGAGCTTAGAGCGTGGCCCAGCAAAAGCAAAATGAGTTTGGCAATCTTCACGCAACATCTGTTCAGGGAGTTTTTTTCCCACACCATGAGGGGAAAGAAAGGAGAAGTAAACGTATACTACATGGCACATTAAAAAAAAAAATCAAAAAAATATCGAAGAAAGCTGCTGTGTGGAAAGGATTAGAAGGAAACCCAAGGCAGAAAAAGTACAAGAACTTATATAATGCCCCAAAGACGAATTCACACTTTATTTAGTTTCTGACTGTGGAGCGGTTTGACAGGCAGCAACAGAAATATGGGGGCAAATCCCAAAATGTTTCCTGTGTCCCCATGTCCTCAGTAAGCATCAATTACCACTGGGCATACTATTTTCTCCATGTACATCGGGGCACTCATATATTTTCATTATTCTGCACCTTGTCCAACAAGCCAGCTGTAGGTAAATGTGTTGTATGCCTGCTGTGACGTTCAGCCCAGTGTCTGCACCTGTTAGGAAAATGTTTTTTGCTTATTACAAACATTTGGCGAGCATGGAGGCCTTGTCCACATAAAGCAATTGTTTTGAAATTAATATTGAGTCATTTGTCTTCAAATACTGTTCTCTTCTGTTTTTCATAGGCCTCAAAACAAGTGAAAGTGTAACGTGTTTTTCTTTCTTTTTTTAACTAAATTTTTAATTAAATTTATTGAGGTGACGATGGTTAGTAAAATTACATAGGTTTCAGGTGTACGATTCTGTAATACATCATCTATATAACACATTGTGTGCTCACCACCCAGAGTCAGTTCTCCTTCCATCACCATATGTTTGACCCCCATGTTTTCCAAGCAACACAAGTCCATGGGTTGTGTTGGAATTGTCTGGAAGTGGAGTTGTCCACAGGATCCTGGGGCGCCAGCACACTCCCTTCTAACACTTACAGTTACTTCGGGCAACTCATCCTGAAACCCTCTGAGACAGTGCAACTGAGCTTGCCTTAGTGCTTCGTAGGTCTTTCCTCCCATTCCCTGTCCTCTTTACTCTATAGTTGGGAAGATGAAAAGGGAAGGGAGAGAGTATTGGCCCTGACTTCTCCTTTGCAAAGCCATCCACAGCAGAATAGAAGTAAATTGATATGGCAGAGAAAGAATGATTGGGTAGGTGTTCGGTCTATCACTTCAATATCTACTACTCAATATGCTTACACATCTCTTGTTTCTATCCCCCCATATTTGTTTTACTTTATGCCTTTATCAAGTACGTGGGCATTTGCATCATTTAAAAAGCTGGTTGCTACTTCTTGTCTCTGTTAGTCTAATTTATCCACACTTTGATAAAAGTTGTCTTCCTGAAACAGAGATCTCTTTTCCAGACCTTCCTTGAAGTAAGGTCGCTGACGTCTCCCCATTGCTGTGAGAAGGGCATGCACTTTGTGAGTTAGACTTGATCTTGGATTTGAATTCTGCTGTTTACTGGCTGTGTTAACCTGAAGAAAGCTGCATCACACCTCTGAGCCTCAGTCTTCTTAACTGTAAAATGGGCAACTTGTATGTCCTCATGATTTGTGAGCATTAAAGCAACACACATCAGGCATCTATCATAGTACAGCAAAGCTTAGTGACCACAACCTATATTAGTGACCACAACCAGCTCTTCTCTGAATTATTCCCACTTTGAACTATATGCTCTAGTCACAGCCTCCTTAGAATTGTTCACGCTCATTTAGGAACACAAAATCACAACCTCCTAAAAGAATAGTTCATGCTAGTATATTGATTTTTCCTATCTTTTTCTTCTTTTCTTAATCCTCCCAACTGTCCCTATCCCTCCCTTATTCATATAGTCAACTCCTGACCTCCATTTTTTATTCAGAAAATAAGACCCTTCATTAAGAAAAAAATGAGAACCATACTTCATTGAGAATAGAAGTTTCATAGGCTAGGACCTTTTCCTCTTTCAGCCAAAACTACAAGTCTAATTTCTCCCATGCATAGATTTTACATTTACTCTCCTATTTGGGGGATGAATTGCCTCTGATCCTCTGGAATATAAATTTCTGCACTTTTCCTCTTTACCTTTCCAAAGAGTGACCTCCATCCACACTGGGTCCCAGCATCATAGTCTTTTCTGGATCTTTTCCAAAAAGGTGAAAACACCACCTCCCATTAAAAACCAATTCTTTGACCTCTAGACCTATTTTTCTGTTGTGAGTCAGAGCAAAGGAGTTATCTATGCTTGCCATTCTTTAGTCCTTACCTACTCATTTATCATTCCTCCTCCATTTACTCTTTCTTTCTTTTAAAAGCTCATTTAAATATTTATTAAATGCCTGTTGCACAGCAGGCTTTGGGTACCACGGTGAAAGGCACAGACTCTGTCCTCCAAGATCTCTTAGTTAGGTGACAAAGTGGATGGGATGATGTTGTAATAAACAATATTCTATAATGTACTGAATGGAAATGCCTTTGAAATGCTCATTTTTAAATTTTACTGTGTTTCTCACTTTTTTATTGAGATATGATTGACATATAACACTGTATAAGTTTCAGGTGTAAAAACTTGATTTGCTACACTTATATTGCAATATGATTACTATTGTAGCATTAGCTAGCACCTCTGTTGTGCCACATAATCATCATTTCTTCTAGTGGTGGGAACAATTAAGTCCACCCTTAATTTGGCTTTGGCTTCAGTAAAACCAGTCTTGCCCAGGTCCTTAAAAAACTCCATGGTGTCACATTTCGTGGGTACTTCTCTCTCTTTGTGTTACCTAACTTCCCACAAACTTTTGACACAACTCTTTAAAACATTCCGTACTGTTTCCATGACACCAAGCTGTCTTGAACATCGATGTACTTAATGAGTGGCCCCTTCTCTTGACTTTCTGATAATGTCAGTCTCCTTGTCACAGGGTTCTGTTTTCTATTCTTTTCTGTATATAGTGCCCTCACCTATTCCTATGCCTTTACATATCATATCACCCGTGACTTCCAAATCTATATCTCCTGCCCAAATCTAGCCCCTGATATATTCTATGTATCCAACTGTCCATCTAATAATCTTCCCTTGAAAGCGGACAGGAATTTCCAAGTTAACATTTCCAAAATGGAGCTCTGAATTCCTATCATCCCCTCCAAGATCCCCATTGTTTCCCTCACTCAAGTCAGGTCATCATCATCTACAGTATTTGGTCAAAGCCAAACCCCAGGCATTCTTATTGACTTATTCCTCTTCATCAATGCCTCACACACACTTCATCACTAAGTGCTATCATTTCCATCTTCAAAATCGATACAGACTTTGCCCCATCTCCCCGACAGTTCTGTCAGATCTTGCCTCAGTCTTCCTTTCCTTCATCACTGGTCTGCCTGATGCTACTCCAGTTCTTCCTGCTCCTTCTGTATAATGTGCTCCCAACTCTACAGCCAACGTAACACTTTTTTTTCCATCACCTCCAAAAATTTCCTCCCACCCCCTTTATTTATTATTATTTTGTAGGAGAATACGTCACATAAGATCTTCTCTCTTAGCAAATTTTTAAGTATATCATACATAATTGCTAACTATAGGTCCTATGCTGTAGAGTGGGTCTCTAGGACATACATAAATGAATCTTTCTACCCTTTGACAAATGCTTGTAATATTTTAAAATGTAATATTTTAAAAATATAAATTACATCGCAGACTGTGATCTTCCTCTCTTTGAAAATGCTTAGTAATTCCCCTTTGTCTTCAGAATAAAACCCGCTCTCTTTTCATGGATGAAGAGTCTCAGTAGGGTCTATCACTTGCGTCTCTCCCTAACCTCGTGTTATTCCACACTCTCTTCCTGCTTAACTTCTTCCAGATGTAGATTTCCTGGCCTTCTTTCAGTTCCTCATACTTGAGAACCTGGTTCCTTTCCCAGAGACGTGGCGTTGTTGTGTTGCTACAAAGGGGAATGTACTTCCCTGAGAGATAGTTCTCCAGAGTTTATCACGTTTCTGCATATCTTGTATTCAAAAGCACTGCCATCTTTTCAAGGATGTTTGTATAACTTGGAAGGTTGAGGTATGGTCTGGCTCTACAGCAAACAGCACATTTGTCTACTGTCCAGTACCACAAAGATTGTCTGTTCCTCTTTGGCCAAGGTCAGGACATTACGAGAGATTGCAGCACATTCTGAGAGATTTGAGTTCTGTGACACCTGCCCACTGTGTGCACAGGACTCACCTGTGCCTTCCTGCATTGCTACCACGGGATTTGAGAGGCTGCAGGAATGTACATAAGCATGAAGCTCATGCTGCTTTCAGTGTCATGAGTAATAAAACCCTTTGTCTCCGACCCAGGAGTCTTGGGTTTTCTGCCAGCATCAATGAAACTCTGGTTACCTCGCATCTGTTCACTTGCAAGTAGGGTGAATCTCAGACTCTTCACAGTTCTTGATAGGTTTTGACAAACAATTTCAAAAAATTATGGAAACATTATTTGCTTTACTAAAATATTCACTTCAGGGTTCTTTCCAAGAACACACTTAAGTTAATTACGATATTAAAGGATTTGGAATTGTTCCCCAATACTCTCCTTTCCTCTTCTTCCAAACCCCACATCACTCTTTCCAACAATACACGTCAACCTATATATTCATATGTTTAGGAATATGTGTCAAGGAAGGCAATAACGTACTTTGCAAAAATTGCTGCAATCTGCAAATAACTGTCAGCAGAGTGAAAGGATTTTTCATATATGTTTTTATGGGTTTTGCATTGGCATCTGCGGAAGGCCCTGTCTCATATCCTATCATATATTTACTATGATACCAAAATAGTGTATTCTATGGTTTTAAGTAGGTCATTTACTTATACACATAAAATACATACATTTATATATTTCTGCTTTCAAAATTAATTGCTTTGAAAGCATAATTGGCTCTTATGTATATTTTTAATTGTGCTTTTAAAATTATAATATAATTTATGACAGTTTTGCCTTTCACAAGCAGATAATATGGTTTTCATTTCAGAGATTCAAATAAAACTTTTAAACATAGCCACAGCTAAATAGGAAGTCTGAAATAACTGAACCTCAATAAATAGAGCTCTTATTACTACCCATTCCTTTGGAATTGATTTTGCACAAGTATTTCAACATACACCTCTCTATTTTTGTTCAGGCTGAGAAAAGTTGAGCTCAGAATTTATAGAACAACATTTTCTCATCTTCTCGGGTCTAACTCAAAAGGTACCATCTCCCTCAAACTCCCAATTCTTCTATAAGAATAAATGACTGCCTTTCCCTCCTCTAGCATCCACTAGTTTTAGGCTTGCTTTATTTAATGAAGTGTACAAATGAATTTATACAAGATAAAGTGGCTTAAGCATGCTCAAAGTTTCTTTCTTTCCATAGATAGTGTGGTTGCTCCATAGTCACCACGGACTCAGACTGTTTCCCATTGATTGTTCTCAGCATGTGCTTTCTTCTTCAGAGTTACCTTGTGGTCCAAGCGGGCTTCTGGAACTCGGGTCATCATGTTCCGATTCTAAGGATTCAGCAGGGGGCCAGGAGTCAGCTCCGGTTATAGAGACTTTTTTGGAATTCTCACAGAACCCTTGCTATTCCCTTCACATCGTTCTTAGTCAGCCTGGGCTGTTATAACAAGAATACCATAGACTGGGTCGCTTAAACAACAGATATTTATTTCTCACATTTCTAGGGGCTGGGAAGTCCAAGATCAAGGCCCCAGCAGACTCTTACTTTTCTAGAGGCTGGGAAGTCCAAGATCAAGGCCCCAACAGACTCGGTGTCTGGTGAGGACCTCCTCCTGGTTCCTAGTGTTCTTACTGTGTCCTCACAAGGGAGACGACATGAGGGAGCTCTGGGGTCTCTTTTATTAGGGCTCCACCTCATGACTTAGTCACCTCCCAAAAGGCCTATGTCCAAGGTCTATCACACTGGCTGGTAGACTTCTAACCTGTGAATTTTGGGGAGACTCAAAAATTTAGTCCACAACACATGGCTACTGAAGCTACTGGTGAGTCTGGGAAACAATTCTGGGGCATCATGTATCCAGCTAAAAACTGAGTTCTGGTACACAGAGAGAGAAACATGGTAGCTAAGTAGGAAAGTCTCAATTTAAACCACACACTCCTTTCTAATTCTTATGTTTTCTTGTCTGATCGTAATTGCTTTCACGTGAATGCTACCATCACTGGAAAACTGCACATTTTTTGGAGGAAGGAATTGTGTAGTATTTACCCTACTTCCCAGCACCTAGAAGCATCCTGTCATGTAATTCACCCCAGTCAACATATGCTGCCTTTAATAGTATTTATGAAATAACACAGGCTACTTTATACCTGTTTTTAGAAAAATAACTTTAAATTGCCTTTAGTAAACTATATAATTCCTATAATAAAAGTCTGTGCAAAGATACTTTTTCTGTTCAAAACTTTATTTAAAACGTGTCTCTGACAACCTCACAAATCATTTGCTAGACACCAAAAATGAATTTTGAATGTTTAAGCACAGAATTTATATTCATCACTTCCTTGATTGATTCCCTCACTCATAAAATATTTATCAAGTATTTTTTCTTGCAAGATGGTAATCTTGCCATAATACCTTGCAGGTATTTTGTACATAAAGATGAATATGACATAATCCATACTTTCAAAGAACTCAGAATCTAGTGACTATCGTGTGCATGAATGTTATTGCCTGTTATATATACTTTACATATGGCACAGGTTTTCCATACCTTTACATTCTGATATGAGTAATTTTCTTTTGTAATATTTTCCTTTGACTGCCACCATAGAAAAATTAATGACCCTTTGGGCAGAGAGAGAAACAGAGTGATTAACTTACTTCTTTTGAAAAGTCCATTCCAAGAAAGAACTGAGATAAATGGATAGCGTTTAATTATAAAATAAAGATTTTTAAGAAGATTCCTTTACCCCATAATTTATTCTGCGGGACTGTTGAATTCCTTTTTATCACCACTTAAATTTTCTCCCAAGATATGCTTTAAAGTCTAATATAGTCTCTTCAACAGCTTGTAAGACTGAAAAAACCCTTTTATCTATTTTTTCAGGTTAGTATTAACATTTCCATTATTCCAAACTGCTTATATAACATTTTTTTCTATTGAAAACAGATTTACTCATTCTACTGCAATGCTAAATTTATTTTACCTCATTGTGAATTTGCGTCGTGCATATTTACTAATAACCATGTACAGCGAATGCGATAGCATGTCACCCAGCTTCCCCAGTTAAGAGTGTTGCTTGCCCATAGTTCAGGATTGCCTGTAGCAGAAGTGAGTGGCCTCGTGGAGGTTATGTGCATGCCCACAGGAAGTTCACATGGGATGGCTCCATGATATCGGGGGTTCAGCGGCCCGACCTCTTTCCTTGAGTTAGGATATCTATTAAGGACCTTCTCAACTCTGGAGCTCTTTGTGGGACGAGCTGCGTCATCTATTTTAACTGTTATATTGCATTAATGCAGTGGTAAAACTTTCAACAGGATTGAGTTGAGATAGGGTGAAGTCAAAGGGAATGCAGTGTTTTTTGAGGCTGGGATTTGAGACATTTAAGATAACTAGTAATTATAGGACTATGGAATAGAATGGTTCATGATGAGTGCTACTGATGTATTAGAAAAAGTAAATTAAACATGTGAGGTGATTACCCATTTAAGCCGGAGTTCCAAAATACCTTTGAAGGGTGGACTAGGCTCTGGTGTTGGTGCATAGCTTCCCAAGGGGAGTCCTTTGGAGTTGACCATAGTGATATTCAGGAATGAGGTGTGTAGCACTTTTTCTAGGATGAGTTCACGAACTTAATTGTCTGACCTCGTATGAATGGGTCTTGTTTTCTTATCCCCTCAGCCACCCTATGTCTTTTTTTTTTTTTTTTTTTTTTTAAATTTATTGGGGTGACAATTGTTAGTAAAATTACATAGATTTCAGGTGTACAATTCTGTATTACATCATCTATAAATCCCATTGTGTGTTCACCACCCAGAGTCAGTTCTCCTTCCATCACCATATATTTGATCCCCCTTACCCTCATCTCCCACCCCCCACCCCCCTTACCCTCTGGTAACCACTAAACTATTGTCTGTGTCTATGAGTTTCTGTTTCTCATTTGTTTGTTTTGTTCTTTTGTTGTTTTTGGTTTATATACCACATATCAGTGAAATCATATGGTTTTCTGCTTTTTCTGTCTGACTTACTTCGCTTAGCATTATACTCTCAAGATCCATCCATGTTGTCACAAATGTTCCTATATCATCTTTTCTTACCGCTGAATAGCATTCCATTGTGTATATATACCAAAACTTCTTTATCTATTCATCTATCGAAGGACATTTTGGTTGTCTCCACGTCTTGGCCACCGTAAACAAAGCTGCAATGAATATTGGAGCACACGTGTCTTTATGGATAAATGTTTTCAGATTTTTTGGGTAGATACCCAGGAGAGGGATTGCTGGGTCATATGGTAATTCTATTCGTAATTTTTTGAGGAACCTCCACACTGCCTTCCATAACGGCTGCACCAGTCTGCATTCCCACCAACAGTGTATGAGGGTTCCTTTTTCTCCACAGCCTCTCCAACACTTGTCACTATTTGTCTTGTTGATGATAGCCATTCTGACTGGGGTGAGGTGATATCTCATTGTGGTTTTTATTTGCATTTCTCTGATGATTAGTGATGTTGAGCATTTTTTCATATGTCTATTTGTCATTTGTATGTCCTCTTTGGAGAAATGTCTCTTCAGGTCCTCTTCTAGCACCGGGCAGGTGGGGGCGGGGCGAGCTCTGGGATAGTAGGGAGGGGGCAGCTAGTCTCAGTGCCTAAGGCTCCGTTCTCTGCTCGGCAGTGCGGGCTTAAACCACCGCTTTCAGCCTTCTTCCCTCAGTCTTTTCTCCGAGGTCTCTGCCGTGAGCGTTGGGTTCAGCCGTGTTATATGCTGCCCCCTTCAGACCTGTGGAGCCCTGGCGGAGCCCTAGCAGTCCGAGTTCTTCCCTCTCCCGCAGCTGCGGTAGTTCCGGGAAGCAGCGAGCTCGGAGCACTGAGCTGGGTCTGCGTCCTGCGCCCGCGCAGCTCTGTCTCTGTACTTCTCCCTTCCCTCCTCCCCCCACTCGCGTGATTCGCCCACCTTTAGGTGAAATCAGTAGTGGGCCTCTTTGTCTTGCCTGTCTGCTGTGCAGGGAGTCCTTTGTGGAGTTATTGTTGTCGGTTAGTTGTAAATTCCAGGGGAGCTTTACAGAGGCTCACCTCATGCCGCCATTTTGATGACATCTTCCCACCCTATGTCTTTTGATTGGAGCATTTTATCCATGAACAGCTAAAATGATTATTGATAGGTACATAGTTATTACCATTTTATTATTCATATTTTGATCTTTGTTATTTTTCTTTTTTCTTCTGCTTAAAGAAGTCCTTTTAACATTTCTTGTTAATACTGGCTTGGTGGTAATAGATTCCTTTAGATTTTTTTGGTCTAGGAAGCTCTTGATCTCTCCTTCAATTTTAAATGATAGCATTGCTGAGTGGAGTTGTCTTAGTTATAGGCCCTTGTGTTTCATCACTTTGAATGTTTCCTTCTACTCCAGTCTGACCTGCAAAGTTTCTTTTGAGAAATCCACTGGTAGTCTTATGGGGGCTCCCTTGTAAGTAACTAGTTGTCTTTTTCTTGCTGCTTTTAATATTCTCTCTCTGTCTTTAACATTTGCCATTTTAATTATGATGTGTCTTGGTGTGGGCTTGTTCGGGTTCATCTTGTTTGGGACTCTGCACTTCCTGGGCTTGTGTATCTACTTCTTTTGCCAGGTTGAGGAAGTTTTCATTCATTATTTCTTCAAATACTGTGTTTTCCCCAAAATAAGACCTAACCGGAAAATAAGCCCTAACATGATTTTTCAAGATGTTCGTAATATAAAATAAGCCCTACTGTATTTCCCCAAAAATAAGACTGGGTCATATATTAGGTTTTGCTCCAAAAGACGCATTAGGTCTTATTTTATATTATGAGCATCTTGAAAAATCAGGCTACGGCTTATTTTCCGGGTAGGTCTTATTTTCAGGGAAACATGGTAGGTTCTCTATCCCTTGCTCCTTCTCTTCTTCTGGTACTTCTATGATGTTAATGGTCCACTTTATGTTGTCCCACAGGTGCCTTAAACTATCTGTGTTTTTTTTGTGTGTTTTTTTAAATTCTCTATTTTTTTGTTTTTCCGATTGTGTATTTTCTGCTACCTTGCTTTCCAAATCACTGATTTGATCCTCTGCTTCATCTAATCTGCTGTTGATTCCTTCTAGTTTATTTTTCATTCCAGTTTTTGTATTCTTTATTTCTTTATTTATGA